>NC_137329.1:62884146-64084146 GCF_965287045.1 Carcharhinus amblyrhynchos
GGGGAATGAAGAAGGGGGAGAAAGGAGAGGTGTATGAGGGAGTGGAAATAAGGAGGGGGAACTGAAGGAGGGTTGAGGAGGGAGAAATAAGGTAAGTGTTAAATGAGACGGAGCAATGAGGAAGAAGGAGGAAAAGGGCGGGAGGAAGGAAATGAGGGAGTGGTAGTGAGAAATGAGGGAGAGGAGTGTGAATGAGGGAGAGGGTGGTGGGAAATGAGGAGGGGCAATGAGAAGGGGAAATGTGTGGAAGGGAGGTAGAAATGGGGGGAGGGTGGGGAAATGCAGGAGGGGAAGTGAGCAAATGAGGGAAAGGGGGGAAATGTGGTGGGTATTGAGAAATGAGGAAGAGGGAGGTGAAATGAGGGGAGGAGGGAAATGAGGTGAGGAGGGGGGAATGAGGGAGGGAAAATGTTTTGATCTTTATTTATTAGTGTTACAAGTAGGTTAATATTACCACCAATGAGGTTACTGTGAGGGGAGGAGGGAGGGGAATGGGAAATTACGGTGGGTGAAGGGGAGAGTGGAATAGGAGAAATGGGATGAGGGAGGGGGGAAGGGGAATGGAAGGAGAAATGAGGGAGGGGAAGTGAGGAATGAGGGAGGGTGGAAAGGGAATGAGTGAGGGGGTATGGGGAGGGGGAACGGACAAATGAGGGAGGGAAGGGGAAGGGCAGAATGGGGATGAGGATGAATAGGACAGAGAGAGGGAATAAGGGAGGGGAAGAGAGAATAAAGGAGGGGGATGGGGGAATGAAATGGGGGAGGGGGAGTGTAGGGGGTAGGGGTCGGGAGGGTTGAGGGAGGGAGAAGGGAGAATTGGGGGAGGAGAAGGGTAATGAGGGGGATGGGGAATGAGGGAGGAAAAGGGCATATGAGGAAAGGGGAAGAGAGGTTTGCGGGGGTGGGTATGAGGGAGGGGCAGGAGGAATGGGGAGGGAATGATGAGGGCGAGGTAATGAGGCAGGGGAAATGGTGAGGGGACAGAAGGAAAGGGAGGAAGTGGAGGAGTAAAGGAGGAGCTGGGGGAAGAGGAAGGGATGAGGGGGTAGTGGCTGGATGGGGAAATGTGAAGTGGGGGAGGGAGATGGAGTTGGGAGTAGGAGAGAAGGGAATGCAGGAGGAATGGGGAGGAAGCAGGAAGTCATGATGTAGAGATGCCAGCGTTGGACTGGGGTAAACACAGTAAGAAGTCTCACAATACCAGGTTAAAGTCCAACCAGTTTATTTGATAGTAATCTCACAAGCTTGTGGGATGACTATTATGAGACTTCTTACTGAGGGAAACAGGAAGAACAGGAAGGAGAAGTGGATGTTGGGAAGAGGAGGGAAAGCATGGGGGAAAGGATGTGGGGAAAGGGGATGGGAAGAGTGGATGGTGATACATTGGAAAGAGGATAAGGGGGATGTAGAGGTGAAGGGAATTTTGGAGAAGGGGAGGAGTAGGAGGAGGAAGTGAAGGAAAGACAGGAGGAGAAAGGGGCAAGAGTTGGAGGAGGGGTGAGTATATAGAGAGGAGGGAGATGTGCATTCTCTTCCAGTACTCACTTATCAGGTTCAGGAAAACAAAACTAGCAAAGTTTCTTTGAAGTGACTGCAAAGGGGAACAAGGGAATGGTTTTGGGCAGGAATGTGTATCAGCAGCTTCAATAGATTGTATTCTTCAATAACTGCAGTGGGATTTGAACTCACATCTCCGCTCCGCAGGGAGCATGCTTCTGAATTTGAACAAAGAACAGAGATAAGTACAGACAGGAACAGGACCTGCTTGTGCTAACAGTGGACACCAACATGTTGTGCAGCAGCAATCAATCAATGACTGCATCAGTCTATTGCATGCAAGTGATGGAGAAGGAACAAAATTAAATCAATCCACTTAGAGTAGCGAGCACACCAACAAATCAATAAATTATAAAGAAGCAGGGACATCACTATATCAGATCAATAATAGGGGTAAGGGGCCAAACCAACAAACTAGTGGATTACTGGGCTTTGGGAATCAATGAATGGATCAAGCAATGGGCACTTATCAATGAATTGATATGCAATTTGCATTTAATAATTTATAAAACAATGGGAAGATTCCTGCTACATTATTGTGTTCAATTCTAGGCACCAGACCTTTAACAAGGATATCAAGACCACATAGACGAGATGCAGAGGAGATTTACCAAAATAATCCAGAGATGCATGCTTCAGTTATGTAATAAAATGTGGGAAGCTGGGTTAACCTCATAAGAGCACAGAAAGTTAAAGAGATTATTTGACCAAGATGGTCACAATGGATGGATGGTTTTGATACGAGTAGATAAAAGTGAAATAGTCTTGAGTGCAGATACAGATTCAATTGTAACTTTAAAAAAAAGTTGGCTAAGTACTGAATGAGGAAAATTAATGGTCAAGGGGAAAGAATGAGAGTGTGAGACTGATTGGATAAAGATTTAACTCAGGTGCAGTGGGCTGAATGGCCTCCCTTATGCTGAGTCATTCTATGAATCCATATATTTGACATTCTGACAGAACAACAAAGAAAGTAACAGTGGACGGTCCCTTATCCCCGTCATTGTTTTTGTTGTGTATTTGGAGAATGTTGCTCTGGAACACTTGATAAATGAACGTAAACTATTGTGGCGTGTTCTCTGTCATACAAGTTGCTTCTCTGTTTCCCCTCAACATAGCATTGCATCACTTCCTTACATCCATTACTGCAGCGATGCTCGACAGTGAACCAGCAGTAGGAAATCTCACAACACCAGGTTAAAGTCCAACAGGTTTTTTTGGTAGCACGAGCTTTCGGAGTGCTGCTCCTTCTGAAGGAGCAGTACTTCAAAACCTCGTGCTGCCTGTAATAACTCCACAGAGGTGAAAGTCCCGTTATCAAGTTACTTTATTTACACTATACGTCTGTACACAGCCAGCTCTCCAGTTGCTCCCTGCTGAATGCAGACTGGGAATCTGACACACCTGCTTTGCTCCTTTGTCAGGTAAGTGGGAGTTCATCACCTATTGACGGCGCATCTCACCAGGCCAGGAGCAGGTTCACGAGGAGGTCGGCATCCCGATCTGCCTCTCTCCGCATCAGGTGCCCAGATCAGGAGTGTGGGACTGAAGTGCAAACAAAACATCAGTAAAAGGTGTTTGAGAAAAACCAAAAAGGGTGTGCAGTCTATAACACAAAACGTAGACATGGTCCACGGACTCCACAAGGCCACAGAAGGGACAGTCTGGGGAACCCTTGTACCAGAAAAACCTATGGTTGTAGGGCACTGCTGTGTGCAGCATCCTCCACCCCAGGTCCCCAAGGTAATTGGGGGAGATCCTCCGTAGAGGGACCTCCGTTGGGAACTTCCGCAGCCCGGTGGCAACAAGGCCCGCCAAGGTGTATCTGGGCGATAGGCGAGGATGCGGTAATGAAGGTGTGCAGCAGCAGCCCGTACAGGAAACGCCTCCGTGTGGTGGAAAAGGGCACGGAGGACATTTCCACGAGGCGGCTCATGCAGTGGAGCACCTGACCCGGGGGGAGGGGGGAGGTGGTGTTGGAGGTCTAGGCTTTGGGCCAATGTGAAATTCCGTCGGAGCAGGAGAATGCTCGGTTGGGATCCCACTGCACACCTGCACTGCCTCAAGCCTGCATGCGCACTTGGGGCTAAGCATGACCGTACTAAGGTCTTGATGGCTTTGGCCGCACGCCAGACAGCCACCTCCGCATGCTCAGCCAGCACGTGGGGGCTCATCCAGCCCACTCCTCCTTCATCCAGCACGTCCCTGATCCTGGTCACCCCAGCGTCCATGGCCCTCCTCTCCGCCAGCCACCTGAAGTTGTAAGGCTGGAGGTGTGGATTCCTGAGCAGCGGCTCTTGCACGAGAGCCGCTACTCTTGACGGGGGAGAGCTCTGTGGCGAGGCGACTGCGTTCCAGGTCATGAAGAGGTCTTGGTGAAAGACGGGTAATTCCTGCAAGGAGGTCAGAATACTCCCCAGATTGATATGCAGGAGCTGCACGTCGTAATTGAGACCGTGCAACTGGCGGAAGAAATACGTCGCCAGGGCACACCATCGTGGAGGAGGCTCGATGTAAAGGTATCTCTGCAGGGTTTGGAGGTGGAAGGTCGCTACCTGGGTGCGAAGGCACACCTGACCTTGGCCGCCCTCCTGAAGCAGGAGATGCAGAACTTCGGCAGAGGCCTAGTGCAGTCGATTGTCCCAGAAGAACCGCACGACAGCCTTTTGCATATTTGTGACAAAGCCAGGGGGAGGGGTCAAAGCAACCAGCCAGTGCCACAACATGGAGGTGACCAGCTGGTTTATGACGAGAACTCTTGCCCTGTAGGAGAGCACTCGGAGCAGTCCTGTTCAGTGACCCAGGCGGGCGGTGACTTTGGCCTCCAGCTCCAGCCTGGCTAGGATTCCTCGGCTGGGCAGAAATGGACCCCCATGTAGAGGAGGTTGGTCCCACTCCAGGTGAAAGGCCTCAGCTCCTCCGGAAGGGGGCCCGTCTCCCATGAACTGACTAGGAGTCCGGAACACTTGAACAGTTGATCCTGGTGGAGGACGCGACGGAGTACACCGCCTGGCATTCTTGCATCCTCCGCAGGTCAGCCGCGTCTGTGAACATGAGGAGCATGTCATTGGCATAAGCCGACAGGACCATCCCTACGTCTGGGCCGCACAGAGTCAATCCCGACAACCTCCTCCACAGGAGGCACAGGA
This sequence comes from Carcharhinus amblyrhynchos, assembly GCF_965287045.1. Lineage (NCBI taxonomy): Eukaryota > Metazoa > Chordata > Chondrichthyes > Carcharhiniformes > Carcharhinidae > Carcharhinus > Carcharhinus amblyrhynchos. The sequence goes on from NC_137329.1 coordinate 62,888,853, forward strand.
ATGGCTCCACGCGTATAGAGTACAGTTGGCTGGATAAGGAGCAGCCCTGCTGTATTCCTCTCCCAAAGCGAAAGGGGCACCATCAGCGACCCATTAACCTTAATCAGACACTCTGTGGCAGAGTACAGTAATCAGATCCGGAAGACAAAATGCGTCCCGAACCTGAATGCCCACAGAGTTCTGAGTAAATACTCATGCTCCACCCTGTCAATGCCTTCTCCTGATCTAAAGACAAGAAGGCACTTGACAGACCAGCTCTCTGGGAATGGTGGATCAGGTCCCGGACCAGATGGATGTTATCGTGGATAGATCAGCCGGGGACTGTGTAGGACTGGTCAGGGTGGATCATGTGGTCCAGCACAGATCCAAGGTGTGAAGCTATCACCCTGGCAAAGACTTTATAGTCTGTGCTGAGGAGGGAGACCGGGCACCAGTTAAGTTGGCGGAGATCTTCCTTCTTGGGGAGCAGGGCAATCGTTGCCCTGCGCCATGGAAGGGGCATCTCCCCAGTGGCCATGCTCTCCCCTAAGACCCCCGCGTAGTCGTTCTACAGGACATCCCAGAGCACCCTGAAGAACTCTACAGTCAGCCCATCCAGCTCCGGGGCCTTGCCCCGTTGGAAGCTGTTGAGGGCGCTGGTCAGCTCGGCCATGGTGATGGGGGCCTCAAGCCTGTTGACGCCCTCCGGGCTGACCTGTGGAAGGTCCTCCCACAGAACTCTGCGGGCATCCTCGCTGGACGGATCTGGAGAGAATACGGAAGTGTAATAATCCTGGGCAATGGCCCGGATGCCGTCCGGATCCAAGACAGAGGAACTGTCATCAGCCAGCAGCAGAAGGAGTTGCTGATGGTTGGCCCTTCCTTTTTCCAGTGAGTAGAAGAAGGGGGAGCCGTGGTCCAGGTCCATTTGGAACTGAAGCTGCGACCTCACGTTCGTGCCGCGGGACCCAATGAGTTGCAGTCCCGCAGTGCGTCCTTCTTCTCCCTGTACTCCAGCTGCAGGGCTGGGTCTGCGACGGGCTGACGGGGATGTGCCCCCAGGTCGAACACTTCCTTCTCCAACTCCTGTATGGATGTAAGTCTTGCCCACATCTCACCATAGCCTCAGGGAGGGGAAGCCTCCCCACTTCCTTCTCCAGCTGGCCCAAAGTCGACAGAATGAGTCCAGGAAGCACTTGTCCTCCAGCAACGTGTAGTTGAACTGCCAGTACACGGACCCTCCCACGGAGTCAAGACGGAACAAATTCCACCCACACCAAGTGCAGAGCACCTGCCGCATGGAGGCTGACGGTCGCAGGACACGTGCGCTCTTGAAATGTAAAGCCTCCGCCTCCAGGCCTCACAAAAGTGAAAGTTCTGGAGCCAGGATGGAGATGTCTCCAGACATCCACCAAGTCATGGGCCCTAAGCAGATCCCACAACTTCACCACCAAAGGGGTGCGCAGCCAGGGGCCGGTGCAGTCCCGTGCCACGAGGGTGCAGTTTAAGCCCCCCTGAGGATGATGCATTTGCCCCCCCCCCCCCCCCCCGGCAATGTTGTGGAGATGAGCAGACACTTTCTCGCAGAAAGTCATTTGCTGTGCTCTGGTGGCCGGGGCGTAGACGTTCAGCAAGTGAATGACCACGCCCCCCCCTCGCAGACTGTCAAGTGCAGCAAGTGGCCTGGCACCGGCTCCTTGACCCCCAAGATCTCCGGTTGAAAATGCGAAGCCAACAAGATAGCCACCCCGCTAGAAGTGAGCATGAGGTGGGTCACGTAGGCGCCCGCCCCCCCCGCCACTCCAGGAGCCATCGGGTTTCATCCCCTGGAATGGTATGGGTTTCTTGCAGGAAACACGCCTCATACTTCCCGTCACGGAGGACCAAGAAGTTCTGGAACCTGCGGAATGGCTCACTGCTGCCGTTGACATTGAGTCTGGCTATATTCACCTTCATGTCAGTAGTGTTATGCTATCGTCACCACTTACTTTAATTGTGTGGGGAAGCGCTGGCGCAAGCTGCGCCAGTCCATCATTGTCTGTGTGGAGTTTGCCCGTTCTCCCCATTTGGGTTTCCTCCACGTGCTCGGTTTCATCCCACAGTCCAAAGATATGCAGGTTAAGTTGATTGGCTGTGCTAGATTTCCTCTTAGTGTCAGGAGGACCAGCAGGGTAAATTTGTATAGGGCTTGGATAAAATTGTGGTTGATGAAGACTCAATGGGCCAAATGGCCTCCTTTATGAAAGGGTTTAACTAAAATTTTCTTGGATAATAAGAAATACTGCTCCATGTGACATGGCAACCCTTGACCTGGAAGCAGCAGCAATAGGACAAAAGTTAAGAAAGATGCTCTGTGGCTACCAGACAGCTGCAGACACAAAGGACAGCTGCAAACAGAGGAATTGGAGTGTGAAGACAATCACCACACAGGCACAGAGAGAAAGTAGGAAGAGGCAGAAAGAGAAACACAGCCGATTCATGTGAGGAGAAGCAAATCTCTCTCAGGGTAAAAAGACAAGGAGCTCTTAAAGGCAATGTGTGAGCAGGCAAAACTTTAACTTTATTTTCTCTGTCTACAGATGCTGTCAGACCTGCTGAGTTTTTCCAGCATTTTCTATTTTTGTTATCAGTTAGGACTCTTGACCTCCCCTGAGTGGATAAGCAACAATGTATGGAACCTCGTAACTACATAATTCCATACATGCTGAAGAGGATGATTGTGGTTGTGTAAGATGTATGTTTTTGTATGAATATTTAAAGTAAAACTTATCTTTTATATCTGAAATATCATTTGCCTATTAACTCATATTCAGTTTGCTTTAGTTATGATTTGTCTTGAAGTTAAAGTTACAAACAGTGAAATCTTGTTGGCAATGTTTTCATTTAAGCATTGTTCAGTAAATTTGATTATTTTAGTTTACGGTTCCTCCATGGGATTATAACAAATGATTAATTAAATTTGAAGCCCATACTATTTGAATGACAGGATGCAACAGGAGAAAATGGGCAGGTGTTCTATTTGGCAGATTAGTGGTATCCTGCAAAGATCTGTGTTGGGGCCTCATTTATTCACTTGTATTCAATGATGAGTTGGATAATGGAATAGAAAGTCAATTCGCTGATGGTGCAAAGATAGGCAACATTTAAACAATGTAGATGGAAGCAGAACATTACAAAGGGATATTGATCACTTAAGTGAATGGAGAAAAGTGAAGCAAATTTATTTCAACGTGAAACTGTATTGATTGATTAAGCAAATGGTAAAACTGTGAGACAGTGAAAGGGCAAAGAAATTTGGCGACCTGAGCGCATTAAGGGCCCAATTTTACCCTTGTGATGGGCATGAAAACGTGGTAAAGTCGGGCATGAGGCCATTAACGCGATCCGTGCCCATGCAGATGACTACTTTACCAAGGCCCAGGAATGGCCGTGATCCGATTTGCGCCTGAAATGGGCGCAACGGCGATTTAAATGCATTTGCATGTATTTCAGTTGAATTAATGAACTGCCCGCTGAACTTTATCAGCATTTCCCCCTTTACCATCACGTTTGTGTGTTCAGATTCAGTGCGAAACAGAACTGCTCGGCAAAGGTCTGTTTTGGGTGCTCCAGCTTCTGAAGAGGTAAGTTCAGAGCTTGCGGCGGCTCTCTGACTCAGACCGGTGGGGTGGAGAAGGTGGGGAAGGGGAGGTGGATCAGATCATTCTCTGGTGGTGGGGAGGGGTGGAGGCAGGAGAAGGAAGGTCCAATCATTTTCTGGTAGTGAGGGGTGGAGGAGGAGGAGGTGGGTCAGATGTATCTCTGGTGGATGAGGAAGTGGGGGGCGTGGCGGGAAGGGAGGGCTGAAGGAGGCCAGATCATTGTCTAGTTGGGGCAGGAGGAGGAAGGTGGGCCAGATTATTCTCTGGTGAGGGGATGGGGTGAGTAGAGGAGATGGGTCAGATGTACCTCTGAGGGGTGGCAATGGGGGGAGAGGAGGGAGGCCAGATCGTTCTCTGGGAGGAGGGGGGAAGGAGGCCCGATTGTTCTCTGGTGTGCGGGAGTGGAGGCCAGATTGTTCACTGGCGGGGAGGGAGGCCAGACGGATCTCTGGTGGGGAAGGGGGGGGGATCCGCTGCCACTGTGTGGGCAATTGGGGTGGGGGAAGGGGGCAGACAGTCGCAAACGGTCTGGATAGCTGGGGGTAGGTGGATAAAGGGGACAGTTATGTTGTAGGGGTGGGTGTGATGTCTGTGGGGACCATCGCTCCTGCCTTTTGCTCCTGGGCCGCTTTATCTGCTTTTTGCAGCCTGGAAGCGATGTGAAAGTGGTGCGATTTTTCACACATTTTTCTAACTGTGCATGCGCAGTTCAGAGCTCTGATCATTTCAGGCATGCTCAGCTCCGCCCACAGTGCAATTCAGACCCATGATTTTATTTCCAGGCTAAGTGCATATCGGGGTTCCTGAAAGCAGATTTCAAATTTGGATCTGAATTGTGCCCAGGTTCAGCACTTAGAATGAAAATGATAAAATCGGGCACTAAGTGTCATGAACCGTGTGGTAATCCCCATAACCTGCATGGGAAAATCACGAATTGGCTTCCCAGTTCGGTTCATTGAATATGAGCTCCCTCTGAATTGGTAATTAGCCCACCAAGTGGAGCTTATATACCAAGCCCTGTATATATAAGACCCCGAGAGGGTCTGTTAACCTTTTAGTCACGGTTGTGTTCACCACAGGTTTATGATTATTGTTTATTTTCATTTTGTGCAATAAAAGCACAGTTCCTTCACAGCAGACTCCTGGAATTAATCAGGTAGAGAGAATAAGCAGAAAGGGGGTTGGAATGTTAGCCAATATATCTCCAGGGTTAGAATACAGAGGGTGTCAAAGTCAAGTAGGCCGGGTCATACCACATCTGGAGTACAGGTAAGCATTTCTGGGTACCACACCATGGGGGCATTGTCTAGATTCACCAGACTGAGTTTCCAAGAGTTAAATTATGAGGAGAGGTTATACAAACCCGATTTGTTTCCCCGGAATTTAGAAAGTTAAGAGATAGGTTTCATGATATTAAGGGAACAGATAGGGGTAGATGGAGATAAACTATTTCCACGGTCGAGTTGAGGATTAGTTGAAAAATTAGAACCAGACCAGCTTTTAATTTAGGAAAGTTTACCTTACATAAAGAGGTGATAGAAGTTAGGAAATTGATCATTTGTTAATGTTAAATCAGAGATTGATAGTTTTATAGGATATGGGACAAAGATGGGTATATGGAGTTCAGTCACAGGCCAGCTATGATTTTTCTCACCGAGCAACAGGACAGGCTTGAGGAAGTAAAATGCTACTTCCTGTTCCTATATTTCCCAAATATTGCTGAAGTCCACACCTTGGAGAGAGTGCAAAAGTGCGTTACTAGAATGGGAACATGGATGTGGGACCTCATGTTATATGAATCTGTGATTAGAAATTGTTAGGTGTTAAAAATTATGAAATGTTCTAATTATGTAATTAAAGAGTAACTTTTCAGCTGAAGAAGGTTCATAACTTAATAATAAATGCTTAAGATAATTGGCAACCAGAGGCGTTTTAAGGTTTTACACATTGCTGAGTAAGTGATTGAAGCAAATCCAATTTCCTCTTGAGATTAGTTATTGAATAAATATTTGAAATGGAAAAGGATAAGAGAAGTGGGACTAATTACTTTGCTCTTTAAAATGCATCTTTTTCCAAATTGTTCCAACTGGATTTTGAATTTCTTGAGTTTTCCAGTTGCATTTTGTAAATATTTTCAGGCTTTCCTTGCATTTCAATATTCACCAATATTCCCATTTCAATTGGGGATTTTCTGCCTATTTGTTTTTATTTCTCTCTCGACTTGTCCGATTTGTTTTTGTTTTATAAAGACTGCACACTATTTTACTTTACCTTGTGTCCTGAGTATTAGTGTGATTTCTTTTTTATTATTTTTCTCCACTGTTCCCGTTTAATGTATTCATTTTCCCCAGGCTCATTCAACTTTATTTGGATTTTCCAGACTCTGATTTAATGACAATGAGCGTCTTAAAGCTGAATTATTCCTGTTTGTAACTTTCCTGAGGCTGTTTCTGTTTTTCTGTTATTATTCCAGCTGTTTTTCGTTTGTTTGTTATAATGTTTATTTTTCAGACAGCTCCCATTTGATTTCAATCTTGCAGCAGCTGCACGCTTGCTGTTAATTTTCAAATGTTATTTTGTTATCTGTTCTTGTTGCTCCCTATGCCAGTGCAGGCTGTGGTCATTCCTTTAATTCTATTAGACTCGTTCTTTAGATGAAGATCAGCCAGCTAACAAGATTTCCATAAGATTAAATACTAGACCCATAGATACAGGGACCAATTTTACCATTCTGATTCTAAGTGCTGGGCGGACTTGAATCTGGGAGCATTTCACATCCAACTTTTAGACCCTTTCTGAGATGGCCCCATTACGGACCCTGCCTACAAAAATATCAACGATTGCAAATTGCACTGCACAAGCCTGTGGGCGGGCCTTAACACACCTGAAACCCTGCAGATCCAATCGATGCCTCTATCTGCGCATGCACAGAAACAAAAGCTAGAATGCTGCTCCCCTGCTATATCCCTCCTGGGCCGGATAATGCCTCCTCCTGGCCTCCACAGACATTGCCCCCACATTACTGACCCTGTTATCCCCCCACGCACCCTTCACCCAGACGGATCACAGCCCCATTCCCCTCTCCCCCTTCACCGATCTTAGGCAGACTGGCAACGGACCCCCCCTCCCCCCATCGATCTCAAGCAGAGAGCCATCAGACGCTTGGCACTTACCTCCTCACTACCTGGAGTGTCTGAATTAGACCTTTGTGGAGCATGTCTGTTTCACGCCGAATCTGGATGGGCAAACGTGGTGGTGAAGGGGGAAGTGCGGTAGGACTGGGCGTGCAGCCCATTAAGTCACGGCCATTTTTGGGCTTCGGTAAAGGGGGAACTGGCGCAGAGGCGGGCGCGGATTGTACTACTCACCTCATGCCCGACTTTACCAAGTTTTTGCACCTGAAAATGGGTACAGTGTGATGATAAAATCAGGGCCCACAGTCTCAGAAGTGACAAACATAGAAAATAGGAGCAAGATTCGGCTATTTGGCTCTTTGGTCCTGCTCCACCATTCAATATGATTAGAGCTGATTCTGTATCTCAAGTACGATACTCCTGCTCTCTCCCCATACCCTGACATCTTTAGAATTTAGATAACAATCAATTTCCTTCTTAAGTATATTTGGTGACTTGACATCCACTGCATTCCCTGGTAGAGAATTCAACCAGTTCATCATCGTCTGAGTGAAGAACTTTCTCCTCATAGGTGGGATTCTCCCAAAAAAATTCTAAGTGCCAAATTTGTGTAAAAACTGGAGTCATTCCCATTGGTTTTTCAGTGTGATTTTCCAAATAGTTCTCCCACATTCTGTGCATTGCGGAGTGCACTAGTGTGAGTCATGTGAAAAATCAATGAATGGGGCCTATTCCCACTGGAAAGGCCGGCAGCATTGTGCTGAGTGCACCGCTGTGCATGTGTAAATTGTCTGCACCAAATTTGGTAAATACACAGTAGCTCCACAAGAGCGGCCTCCTGATCGCTGGATAGCCCCACAACCATGCATCATTACGTCTGCCCCCCCAGTCACTCAATTGCTGGCCTACCTGACTCCCATGTCCCGACTGTCATGAGACCCCATCAACAGCCCTGATCCACACCACCTCCGCCTCCCGACCGGCTGAACCACAGCCTCCCCACACCCAGACACCTAGTCCTGATCGCCCCCCACCCACCCTCTGCACCTCCTCCCCTTTGAGGCCCATCCCAGTAGGCCTGGGGCCTGCTCTTTTGCCATTACCAGCTCCCTGCTAGTGGGGAGATAGCTGTTATAAACCCCGCTGGAGTGAAACACTCTTGGCAAGGGAGGCAATTATCACTATCAGTGGTATTACATTAGACAACTATTCTTGAAGCTCAGCTAATATTCTGGGGACCCGGGTTCGCTTCCCGACACAGCAGATGGTGGAATTTCATAGAATCATAGAAATCCTACGGTGCAGAAAGAAGCCATTTGGCCCATCAAGCTTGCCCCAGTCACAATCCCCACCTAGGCCCTAGCCTCATATCCTTACACATTTACGCACTAATCCCTCTAATCTATGCATCTCAGGACTCTAAGGGGCAATTTTCTTTTAGCACGGCCAATCAACCTAACCCGCACATCTTTGGACTGTGGGAGAAAACCGGGGCACCCAGAGGAAACCCACACAGACATGAGGAGAATGTGCGACTCCACACAGACAGTGACCCAAGCTGGGAATCGAACCCAGGTCCCGGGAGCTGTGAAGGAGCCATGTAAACCACTGTGCTACCGTGCTGCCTCAAATTTATTGAATTTAAATTCAATGAAAGATAAATCTGGAATTAAGAATCTACTGATGACCATGAAACCATTGTTGATTGTCAGAAAAACACATCGGATTCACGGGGTATCTTTTAGGGAAGGAAATCTGCCATCCTTACCCAATATGACCTATATATGACTCCAGACTCTCAATTACCCTCCAAAAGCAACGAGAGATGGGCAATAAATGCTGGCCAGCCAGGAACACCTATATCACACGAATGAATACAAAAATAGTGGAGGGGAGATGCTAATAGGCTGGGAGACTTCAGTCCCTGGCCTGCTAATGATATTAAAATGGCAATTAGCATAACTTATACAGCTCCATGGCGATTTCTGATGTGGAGCTGATGGCAGTGGAGACACGCACAGGCCATGGCGACCAGAGTGAGGCCCATTATACGGCCTCCACTTGAGTCTCCCAGCTCGCTGTGCTTCTGGTAGATTCCCACCACAACTGCCCCCAACACCAACCCCCGTATCAGTACTAAATTGTCAACCCTGTATCCTGAGGCCCTATAGCTGACAACATATGAATATCAGAGTGCTGTAAATTGGTTATTTCGGAGCCCATTTAACCTTCTCCACTGACATTGTAATGGACACCGGGAGAAAGGTTCCTACATTTGACAATTGTTCGGGACAATTAGAACAAAGAACAAGAACAGCACAGGAACAGGCCCTTCGGCCCTCCAAGCCTGGGCTGATCACATTTACCTATCTATCTAATTCTAATAATGTTTGATCAGAGGTTAACACAATAACATTGCTAGTTCAGCTGACCCGTTGGCAAACTTCACTTTCCTTTGTTTTTGATTTAAACTGTTACACCATTCTCCCTGTTACCAGAGAGTAAAATGATTTATCTTTTGAGGGGTCTGGAATGTAGTTTCCAGCTTCACATGTTTGTTTCCAGACCAACAGTAAATGGTTGACTTTTAATTGTCCTCTGAAATGGCCGAACAAGACATTCAGTTCTATCGAATTGCAATAGGAACATCAGAAAGGAATGAAACTTTATGGACCACCTGGCACCAGAAATAACAACAGCAAACCCAGCCCTATTGACCCTGCAAAGTCCTCCTCACTAACATTATGGGGTTTGTGCTGAAATTGGGAGAATTGACTCATAGGCAAGTCAAGTCAAACAGCCTGACATAGTCAAATCAGATCTTACCAATATCTCAGATCACTCCTGGTGATGCAGTTACCTGCCTAGACACGCAGGTCATCATCCATCACCTCACAGACACACACGGTTTGGTCCTTCCACTCAGGACCTGTCTGCGAGTGATATGAGTGGGCTGGAGCTGGAAGATGCTGTTGGAGGTCTGATTGATGTAGTAGAGGTCTCCGTTGGTGGCCTGGAAGAATTTGGTAGTGTAGAGGTTGACGGCCACCATGACGTTCACTGCCACTGGGAGAAGGTGCCTTCCTGCCCTATGAGGTGCCAGGTCACAAGGACTTGGCACAGGTACCTCTGTGTCACTTTGCCAAGATGTGGAGATGCCGATGTTGGACTGGGGTAAACACAGTAAGAAGTCTCACAACTCCAGGTTAAAGTCCAACAGGTTTATTTGGTAGCAAAAGCCACTAGCTTTCGGAGCGTTGGCTGCCTCTTCATCAGGTGAGTGGGAGTTCTGTTCACAAACAGGGCATATAAACTCAATTTACAAAATAATGATTGGAATGTGTGTCTTTACAGGTAATCAAGCCTTAAAGGTATAGATAATGTGAGTGGAGAGAGGGTTAAGCACAGCTCTCATTCCATGTACTCCCCACGTTGGAGATCTCTATTGCCTCCTGAAGATACAGAAGGCAAACACACTCGGCCGTCCCATCGCATCGGGCATTGGGACCCTGTGCAAGAAGCTCTCTGGCTAATCGAGGGCATCGTGAAACCCATTGTACAAAGAAACCTCAGCTTTTGTCGCAACCCTACGGACTTCCTACTGAAACTCAGCACACATGGAGCAGTTGAACCAGGAGCACTCCTCGTCACAGTGGATGTCTCGGCGCTCTACACCAACATCCCCCACGACGATGGCATTGCTCCAATTGCCTCAGTACTCAATGCTGACAACTGTCAGTTTCCAGATGCAATTTTACAACTCATCCACTTCATCATGGACCACAATGTCTTCACCTTCAACAACCAGTTCTTCATCCAGACACATGGAACAGCCATGGGGACCAAATTCGCACCTCAATATGCCAACATCTTCATGCATAGGTTCGAACAAGACCTCTTCACCACCCAGGACCTTCAATTGGTGTAATATACTAGATATATTGATGACATTTTCTTCCTTTGGACTCATGGTGAGCAATCACTGAAACAACTGTATGATGATATCAACAAGTTCCATCCCATCATCAGACTCACCATGGACTACTCTCTGGAATCGGTTGCATTCTTGGACACACACATCTCCATCAAGGATGGTCACCTCAGCCCAAGGATAACCTCCCGATGCTCCACTTCTCCAGCTTCTACCCTAAAGCCATCCCCTACAGACAAGTCCTCCGTATACACAGGATCTGCTCAGATGAAGATGATTGCAACAGACATCTCCAGACACTGAAAGATGTCCTCATAAGAAGAGGATATGACAGTCAACTCATTGACCGACAGTTCTGACGCACCACAGCGAAAAACTGCACTGACCTCCTCAGAAGACAAACATGGGACATAGTGGACAGAGTACCCTTCGTCGTCCAGTACTTCCCTGGAGCGGAGAAGCTGCGACCTCTTCTCTGGAGCCTTCAACATGTCATTAATGAAGATGAACATCTTGCCAAGGCCATCCTCACACTTCTTGCCTTCAAACAACGACACAACTTCAAATGGACCATTGTCCGCAGCAAACTACCCAGCAACCTCTGCAAGACGTGTTGGATCATCGATGCAGATGCCACCATCTCACGTGAGAACACAATCCACCAAGTACACAGTATGTATTCTTGCAACTAGCCAATGTTGTCTATCTGATATGCTGCAGGAAAGCATGTCCCGAGGCCTGGTACATTGGGGAGACCATACAGACGCTACGACAACGGATGAACGAACATCGCTCGACAATCACCACACAAGACTGTTCTCTTCCTGTTGAGGAACACTTCAGCGGGCATGGGCACTCGGCCTCTGACCTTCGGGTAAGCGTTCTCCAAGGCGGCCTTCACGACACATGACAGCACAGAGTCGCTGAGCAGAGACTGACAGCCAAGTTCCGCACACATGAGGATGGTCTCAACAGGGATCTTGGATTCATGTCACACTCTCTACAACCCCTATGACTCACTTGGACTTGCAAAATCTCACTAACTGCCCTGTCTGGAGACACTTCTCGTCTCCTTAACCCATGCTTAATGCTATCTCCACTCGCATTTTCTGCACCTTTAAGACTTGATTACCTGTAAAGGCTCGCATTCCAATCATTATTTTGTACATTGAGTTTGTGTCTTTATATACTCCCACTCACCTGATGAAGGGGCAGCAAGCGCTCCAAAAGCTAGTGGCTTTGCTTCCAAACAAACTAGTTGGAATTTAACCTGGTGTTTTGAGACTTCTTACTGTCGTTGCCAAGACACAGCGATACATGGCATTTGACAGCCTTTCAAAGAACACGCGTGACCTGTAGCATCAGGGTCTCAGTCTCTGTCCTCTGACCCCAGTCCTGGGCTGATAGCCCCCGCTTCATGCCACTGACTGATGGCCACCTGTCCTGCTGCAGCCTCTGGCCTAGGCTGGCCTTGCCTTGGCTGCACATCTCCCTCCTCATCCTCTATAACTTCATGTATCATGACCAACTCAATTGGCTCCATAGCAAAATCCATGACACTGATGAGGTGAAGGAGGGATGCAGGGGAAAGAGAGGGAGAGAGACAGGTACACAGTCAGTAAGGTTACACATCTCGGCCCTTCATTCTCTCCCAGCAACCAATGTCCTCATGAATCTGGATGCTGGCAACCCAACACCATCCCCGGTGCTGACACCTCAATGGGCTGTTGACCACTGCCACATTATTGCCATGGTGAATATATCGGGCATATGGGTGTCTGTGAGGCAGCCCCCATTGGGAACTCCTGCATTATCAACATGAGTATACCCACCTGTATGTCTGGTACAGTGGCTTCCAGGAATGGATAGCAGGTCAGACAGACAGGGGAGGGGCACCCTTGTGACTATCACCAGGTGGATTACATCACAGTCCATGCTGTGTGAGGAGCCGTGTTAACACACACACACACACACACACACGGACACACAATCACATACTCATGCATACATGCACACACTCACAATCTCGCACGGTCACATTCACACACACAGTCTCACACACACACAGGCTTATGCTCACATGCACGCATGTGCATACAAAGTCACGCACACTCACAGACATACACGCACACACACAATCTCACACACATACTTGTACACATACACAGATACATGCACATACACACAGATACGTGCACACTCATGCAATCATGCACACATACGGATACACATACACACAGATACATATGCGTGCACATACACTGTGACAGTACTGCACCTTTAGGAAATGTATTTGTGTCAGGTTTCTTGTGGGGGGACTGTTTTATACTTCAGCTCTGATTAGAGTGCCGATTGTCTGCAACTGGCCATACGCTAATCGTGCCGAGAAACAATTGCTTCTAGTTAATGTGGTGTTTGTTTAAATCTGAGCTAATGCAGTATTGATTTTTTTGGGCTGTCCCCTGACTTTCAGAGTAGGATTTGATTACGTTGATTGACATGTTGTATGTCATTTGCTAATAGGAGGAGCTAGGCTTACAGAGGGATAAGCAAACAGTTGCTGTTTGAATTTGTACAGAGCAGTAGCTCTTCCTCTCTCTTTCTGGGATTTGATGCATGGGACCTGCCAGAAAAGAGATATCTCTCTCCAAATATCTGCAAAAGACAAGAGGTGCTTTCTGTTTTCCTCTCTCTCTCTCTGTAGTCTGCTGTCTAAGAATCGGAAGACAGGTGACTCTCTATATCCCTGTCCAGAAGTGTTAAAAGGCTGGCAACTCATGTGAACACGTGTGTCTTTTCTAACTGATTCTGAAGAGGAGTTTACATCTATGAGGAATATTGCTTAAATTGGAACTAATAGAGATGGCTCGTGGTTAAGAATTATACTTTGTCACGTTTAAGTATTTCAATTAATAAAAGTTATGATTTTTTTGTTGTATTTTAACTGTGTTGTTAAGTAAAGTTTGTTTTGATAAATACTTCCCAGCGAGTTAATTGAATCACACCTGGAGTGAAAAACTTTATGCTCACACTAATAAGAACATAAGAAATAGGAGCAGGAGTAGGCCATCTAGCCCTTCGAGCCTGCCCCGTCATTCAATAAGATCATGGCTGATCTGTTGTGGCTCAGTTCCACATTCCCGCCCTCTCCCCATAACCCTTAATCCCCTCTCTTATCAAAAACCCATCAACCCGCGTCTTAAAAATATTTAGCGAGGTAGCCTCCACCACTTCAACGGGCAGAGAATTCCAGAGATTCACCACCCTTTGAGTGAAGAAGTTCCTCCTCAACTCTGTTCTAAACCGCCCCCCCTTTATCTTGAGGCTGTGCCCCCTAGTCCTACTATCCTTTCTGAGCGGGAAGAGTCTCTCCACCTCTATCCTATCCATCCCATTCATCATCTTATATGTCTCAATGAGATCTCCCCTCATTCTTCTAAACTCTAACGAGTACAAGCCTAATTTATTCAGCCTCTCCTCATAGCTCAACCCCCTCAACTCCGGCATCAGCCTAGTAAACCTCCTCTGCACTCCTTCCAAGGCCAAAATATCCTTGCGTAAGTACAGCGCCCAAAACTGCACACAGTACTCCAGCTGCGGCCTCACCAATGCCCTATACAGCCGCAGCAAGACCTCCCTACTTTTATATTCAATCCCCCTCGCTATGAAGGCCAGCACCCCATTCACCTTCCTGACCACCTGCTGCACCTGCAAGCTGGGTTTTTGCGACTCATGCACAAGGACCCCGAGGTCCCTCTGCACCATCGCCTGCTGCAGTTTTTCGCCACATAAGTAATAATCCTTCCTACCATTATTCCTACCAAAGTGGACCACCTCGCACTTGCCAACATTAAATTCCATTTGCCATTTCCTGGCCCATTCGCCCAGCCTATCTAGATCCTTCTGTAGATTCTCCACACCCTCCGCACAATTTGCCGTTCCACCAATCTTGGTGTCATCAGCAAATTTCGACACCCTACACTCGGTTCCCTCCTCCAGATCATCTATATAAATGGTAAATAGCTGAGGCCCCAGCACTGACCCCTGGGGCACTCCACTAGTCACCATCCGCCAATCCGAATAGCACCCATTGACCCCCACTCTCTGCCTCCTATTTGACAACCAATCCTCTATCCACACTAACACCCTACCCCCAACTCCATGTCCCCTGACCTTCTGCAATAACCTCTTGTGAGGTACCTCGTCAAACGCCTTCTGAAAATCAAGAAAGACCACATCCACTGGCTCTCCTCTATCCACCGCCCTCGACACATCCTCATAGAACTCCAGTAAATTTGTCAGACACGACTTCCCTTTAACGAAACCATGCTGCATCTGCTCTATCAAGCAATTCCTCTCAAGATGCCTCGCTATTTCCTCCTTGATGACGGATTCTAACATTTTACCTACAACAGACGTTAAACTAACCGGCCTATAATTCCCTGCCTTTTGCCTGGCACCCTTCTTAAACAACGGCGTAACATTAGCCGTTTTCCAATCTCCTGGCACTTCCCCCGAATCCAGTGACGTCTGGAAAATAACCACCAAGGCATCCACTATCACCTCTGCCATTTCTTTCAGAACCCTCGGATGTATTCCATCCGGTCCTGGGGACTTGTCCACAATCAGCCTCTCCAGTCTGTCGAGCACCGCCTCTCTAGTAACAGTAATGTCATTAAGACCCTCCAGTCCTACCACCTTTCCATCTCTAACACCCGGCAAATTATTCACGTCCTCCTCCATGAAGACAGAAACAAAAAAGTTATTCAAGACCTCAGCCATTTCCCCATTCCATACCACTAAGGTCCCCCTTCTCATCCTCTAAGGGTCCAACGTTCACCCTAGCCAGCCTCTTCCTTTTTATATATTTATAAAAACTCTTGCTATCCTTTTTTATATTAAGCGCTAGCCCAGCTTCATAGTTTCTCCTACCCTTCTTTATCAACTTCTTTGTCAATCTTTGTTGACATTTAAACCTCTCCCAATCCTCTTCTCGCCCACTACTCTTCGCTACTCTAAACGCCTCCGCTTTTAATTTAACACTTTCCTTCACCTCCTTCGTTATCCACGGCTTATTACCTCTCCTCCTACTGTCCTTTTTGACCATCGGAATAAATTTCTGCTGAGCACCAAGAAAGATCTCCTTAAAGATCCTCCACTGCTCCTCAGCAGACCTACCTTCCAACGCGCTCCCCCAGTCCACATTCGCCAATTCTTCTCTCATCCTACCGTACTCCCCTCTGTTCAAACAAAGGACGCGTGTCCGGGAACCCACTTTCTCCTCCTCCATCTGCACCAGAAACTCCACCATACAATGATCACTCTCCCGAAGAGGATCCTTCACCACAAGGTCCCTGATTCTACCCACCTCATTACATAACACCAGATCCAAGATAGCTCGCTCCCTCGTCGGCTCCAACACACACTGTTCCAGGAAACTATCCCGGCAGCATTCCAAGAACTCCTCCTCGAGGCTACCACGTCCAACATGGGTCGACCAATCAGTACGCAGATTGAAATCCCCCATAATTACGGCCGTCCCATTCCTGCACGCTGCACTTATTTGCGCGTTAACAGCCCGCCCCACCTCCAGATCATTATTCGGGGGCCTATAGACGACACCTACCAGCGTCTTCCTCCCTTTGCTGTTCCTAATCTCTACCCACAACGATTCCACTTTCTGCTCCTTGGCTCCAATATCATCCCTTACTACCACCCTGATGCTATCCTTAATCAGCAGAGCTACGCCCCCCCCCTTTTTCCTCCTGTCTATCCTTCCTAAACACTTGATACCCCTAGACATTCAGCTCCCAGTCCCTGTCACCTTGCAGCCACGTCTCTGTAATGGCCACCAGATCATATCCATTTGTGCTGATCTGCGCCACCAGCTCATCCACTTTATTCCGAATGCTTCGTGCATTCAGATAAAGTGCCTTCATCCCAGCCTTCACCTGGACCCTATTTGCCGTAATGCCACCAACCATGCTCACGCCCCCTACTCCCTCTATTATTGGGACATCCTCGGCCTCTTCCCTTACCTGTACCCTCTCCTTAACTTTAGACCCTGTAATGTCACCTACCCTCGCACCCTCCCCCCTCCTAATTAGTTTAAAGCCTTGTCTACAGTCCTCTTTACTCGATTCACCAGCACTCTGGTCCCAGCACGGTTTAGACCAACCCCAACCCGCCCGAACAGGTCCCACCTACCCCAATACTGGTGCCAATGCCCCATAAATTCAAACCCATTCCTCCCACACCAATCCCTGAGCCACCCATTCACTTCCTTAATCCTATCAACCCTACGCCCGTCTGCACTCGGTTCAGGCAGTAGCCCAGAGATAACCACCTTGTCGGTTCTACTTTTTAATTCCATTCCCAGCTTTTCATACTCCCTCCCCAGATCCTCAGTTCACATTTTGCCTATGTCGTCAGCACCCACATGAACCACAACAACCGGATTCGCACCCTCCCACTCCAGGTTCCTCTGCAGCCCAGCTGCGACATCCTGGACCCGAGCACCAGGCAGACAACACACCCTTCTGTGGACTTTGTCATTGTGACAAAGGACAGTGTCAATACCCTTCACCCCACTATCCCCAATCACTACTACGTTCCTTTTCCCCTTCTCTTTGCCTATGTCCTGCTGCATCACTGTACCGTGTGCAGTTTGCTCACCGACCTCACCTCCCTCGTCCTCTTCCAGCCTGGAAGCAAGAACCTCAAACCTGTTATGCAGATTGAGAGGCTGAGGCCCATGCTTCCCACCCTCCTTCCTCCTCTCCCCACCCCCCCTTCCTCCTCTCAGCAGCCCCCTCTTGTTCCTGACCCTTAGAGTTAGCCAGTCTAGGGGGGTGGATGTCACTTGCACCCCATTGACAATGGCACCCTCTCTCCCCGTGATGAGCCTCAGTGTCTGTAGCTCAGAGGCCAGCTCATCCACCTTGAGCTGGAGCTCCTCCAGCAACCTGCACTTACTACAGAAATGGTCACTGGGAAGGACCCTGGGGTCCACCAGCTCCCACATCATACAGAAACAACACATCACATGCCTGTCCATTATTCACTGTTCACTGTAGTAGTATTGAAATACTAAAATCAAAAATATCTGGGGCCTAGTCGAACTTCATAATATACTTTGGATGTCTTTATCTTTTCCCTAATAGTGCATGCACATAAAGACACACACAGATGCACATAAGCAGACTGTGATAGTGTGCAATTAATATGAATTCTTTATGTTTAAGAAGACTGTTTAGAGATTCAGCTCTATTTTATAGGTAGTTTGGAAAACATTTGGTTCAGATGCTGGGAGAGAGCAAGATAATTGCTCATTTTAGCCATGTAGTGTTTACTAAGATAGAGCTAATGAACTTCTGTTTGCGAAAAAGAAAAGGTCCCTTAAGGTTTTGATTAAATGAATGGAATGTGGGCTTAGGTAGGCTGGGTCATTTGATGATGTGATTAATGGAAGGAGCTAGGTCTACAGCAGAGAAAGAAAAAGTTTTGTTTGAAGATAAATGTTTCCTGTAAGCTCTCATTCTCTGTCTGTGAATGCTCCAAGACTGTCTATACTCATTATAGCATTATACTTTGTCAACATGGTGGTACAGTGCCTCACAGCGCCAGGGACCCAGGTTCGATTCCTGGCTTGGGTCACTGTCTGTGTGGAGTCTACATGTTCTCCCCGTGTCTGTGTGAGTTTTCTCTGGGTGCTGTGGTTTCCTCCCACAGTCTGAAAGACATGCTGGTTAGCTGCAATGGCCATGCTAAATTCTCCCTCAGTGTACCTGACCGGGTGCTGGTGACTAGGGGATTTTCACAGTAACTTCATTGCAGTGTTAGTGTAAGCCAACTTGTGACTAATAAATAAACTTTACTTTAGCAAGATATGGTTGCTAACTGTATTTACATCTAACCGTGGAATTTACATCTATAAGAGGGATGTTGCTTATTTGGAATGAAACAATGATAAGTGACAAAGTAGAGTAGTTTCACTTCATGTTTAAGTATTGTTCAACTACTAAGAGTTAACTTGTTTCATTTGTTAGAATTATATTTAAACTGTGTTATTAAAAAAAGTTTGCTTTGTTTTAAAAGATCCCTAATTTGTCAGCGGAATTATTCCTGGAGTGAAACATCCTATCTTCACATTTATGCCAAAATATAGAAGTTATTGGGGTCTTAGTGTGCCTTTCTAATTAGTTTGGGATTTGGTCCAGGAGACTAACAGCACAGATCCACACACAGACATGTGCGTGCATATGCATACAGAGATACATATAAACACACACAGTTATACACACATGCAAAGATATACACATAAATAACATAAATACACACACGTGCACACATACACATAACACACAGATATGCATGCCTGCATGCACCTACACACAAACAGATATACACACGTACATGCACACACATACACTGTATAGAAATGAAGATGTGTGTCAAATATAAAATCTGCCTTTGTAACCTTTTAATTCTAATTTTTTTAAAAATCACAATGCTAATATAAAACATAAGCAAAATAAATGAACTTTCCTGTGAAACGATTTTCCTTAGAATTTCTTAACTCAGAGGTTATCCTGTACTGCCAGCATTTCTCCAGCAGGGTACAGCATTGACCATACATTGGTTTTAGATACAAGCAACTTCCAATCGGAAAGTGTGAAATGCGGCTTGGAAAACTGTAATACATTGAGGTGACTTGATGCAGCTTTAACTATAAGGGCTTTATTACCAACAGAATAGATATGTACAAGTACAACAAGGTAAGACTAGACTACAAGTGCGACTGCTCCTCTCAACTCCCAGCCTCCCACTGCCAATCTGTCCTTAACATGGGGTCCGCAGCCTCCTGTCCATCGGCTCAGCTTCCAACCAGGGCAATCCATAAGGTCCTCGCTGATCATATGGCCCTCTGAACATTGCAACATGGCCAATCCCCCTAACCTACACAACCTTCAGACACTAAGGGACAATTTACCATTGCCAATCCCCCAATCTTCACAACCTTCAGGCACTAAGGGGCAATTTACCCTGGCCAATCCCCTAACCTGCACAACCTTCAGACAGCAAGGGCCAATTTACCCTGGCCAATCCCCCTAACCTACACAACCTTCAGACAGTAAGGGCCAATTTACCCTGGCCAATCCCCCTAACCTGCACAACCTTCAAACAGCAAGGGCCAATTTACCCTGGCCAATCCCCCTAACCTACACAACCTTCACACAGCAAGGGCCAATTTACCCTGGCCAATCCCCCTAACCTACACAACCTTCAGACAGTAAGGGCCAATTTACCCTGGCCAATCCCCCTAACCTGCACAACCTTCAAACAGCAAGGGCCAATTTACCCTGGCCAATCCCCCTAACCTACACAACCTTCAGACAGCAAGGGCCAATTTACCCTGGCCAATCCCCCTAACCTACACAACCTTCAGACAGTAAGGGCCAATTTACCCTGGCCAATCTCCCTAACTTGCACAACCTTCAGACACTAAGGAGCAATTTACCATGGCCAGTCCCCTAACCTGCACATCTTTGGATGCATTTCAAGCAGGGCCAAACCTAGAGTTTCATCCTCCAACTCTGACATTGCAGATGCCTCTTCCCCAGCAGTGCGCTGGGTGTTGCTGAGCTGGGCTGACCCTGTCTGAATCATAGAATCATAGAACCCTACAGTGCAGAAAGAGGCCCTTCAGCCCATCGAGTCTGCACCGAACACAATCCCACCAGGCCCTATCCCCATATCCCTACATATTATACTCACTAATCCCTCTAACCTACACATCCCAGGACACTAAGGGGCAATTTCTTAGCATGGCCAATCAACCTAACCCGCACATCTTTGGACTGCTCCTGCTGTGAGCACCGGTCTGTGCAGTGAGCACCAGAATGTGTGATCCTGCCTGGACTAGATCTAGTACTCAATGAAATGTGTTTCTCTGGGTGTGGGTGACTGCTGTGATAGCTCCATGGGTTCACTTTCTCCCTCTTCCCCAGGCAAAAGGTACTGTCGGGCAGAGATTCTCTGGGGTCGTTGCTGGCAGAGAAGAGGAGAGAGTGAGGAATTGTCTGAGCTGCCTCCAACATGGAGGAATGAAGGACTGATTTCTATATCCAGGCCATTTATATAAATAACTAACAACATGTACGTAAGCATGAGCCTTGTGGTATAACAGCCAGCACCTCCTTGTCATATATTGAAGTTGGAATGCAGAACCAGACCATGTGGGTGAAGCCTGGTTACCCTGTTCCTACAGCTCATCACCTCCTTTACCTTCACTCTTTGAACTTGCTGTTCTACTCTAACTTCACTACACATTAAAAGGCTTTACCCATGCTCAAGACATAGACAAAGCAATACAATGTGGGAAATGCTACCTCAACCACAAACCCTGCAAATATCCCAACATCTCCACCTGTTTTTGACCCAATGTCAAATTTCACTCTCTAATTCCCTGTTCCCTGTATTCACAGAATTCCCTCTATTTCCTATTTTCTCTTTTCCTGTATTCCCATTGGCAATCCTTGCTTGTCAAAGACTAGACGAATGTCCATGTTCATTGGAAGCTCCATCATCCAGTTAGAATAAGCTCCAGCTCTCAAATATCCTCCAGTTCTGATCTTTCTTCGCAAACAGGGTTTCCCTGCAATCCACTATCCAAAAGATTTGCACAAAGAAGAACCAATAAAATATACCCCCTTTCATATTGGCTAGCTAACAGGAAACAGAGATGGCATAAGTGATTTTGATTTGATTTATTATTGTCACATGTATTAGTATACAGTGAAAATTATTGTTTCTTGCATGCTATACAGGCAAAACATACTGTACATAGAGAAGGAAATGAGAGAGTGCAGAATGTAGTGTTATAGTTATAGTTAGGGTGAAGAGAAAGATCGACTTAATATACATCTGGAGTATCATGTATGGTATTGGAATCCTCATTGAATGAAACAGGTAAATGCATAGAAGCAATTCAGAGAAGATTTACCAGTCTAGTATCAGGAATTGGTGGGTGGACTAATGAGAAAGAGTCAGAGATTAGGTTTATATCCACTGGAGTTTAGAAAAGTAAAACTTGATCAAAATCTTTGGTATTCTGAGGGGCATTGACGGGTTGGATATGGAGAGGGCGTTTCCTCTTGTGGGAAAATCTAAAACTGGGAGTACTATTTAAAAAAAGGGGTCACCCATTTAAGACAGAGGTGAGGAGAACTTTTTTCTCATAGTATTAAGAATCTCTGGAACTTTCTTTTTCAAAAGGCAGTGGAGGCAGAATCTTTGAACATTTTTAAGGCTGAATTCGATAGATTCCTGATTAAAAAGGGATGAAAGGTTATTGGGGTTGGGTAGGAATGTGGGTGGAGATTACAAACAGATCAGCCATGATCTTGTTGAATGGCGGAGCAGGCTTGAGTGGCCAAGTGGCCTATTCCTGCTTCTAATTTGTATGTTTGTATGCTCATATCACTCAAAAGCAGTTTGCTGCTGATATCTCCCCTATGTGGGGAAAAACAC
This sequence comes from Carcharhinus amblyrhynchos, assembly GCF_965287045.1. Taxonomy (NCBI): domain Eukaryota; kingdom Metazoa; phylum Chordata; class Chondrichthyes; order Carcharhiniformes; family Carcharhinidae; genus Carcharhinus; species Carcharhinus amblyrhynchos. The sequence continues at coordinate 62,911,070 of NC_137329.1, forward strand.
TAATTCAGGAACAATCTACTCAAATTCCAAATGTGGAGAAATTGGATAAAACTAATTTCGGTGACGGGATCAGGGCATGTGAATAATCTGTGCTGATCTGTAGGTGGATGACTATGGGAGAGTCGTAGATGCAGCGCTGTGACCTTTGGCGGCACGATGGCACAATGGTTAGCACTGCTGCCTCGGACCTGGGTTCAATTTCAGCCTCGGGTCACTGTCTGTGTAGAGTTTGCACATTCTCCCTGTATCTAGGTGGGTTTCCTCTGGGTGCTCCCACAGTCCAAAGATGTGTGGATTAGGTGGATTCGTCATGATAAATTGCCCCTTAGTGTCAGAGGAATTTGCAGGATAAATGCATGGGGTTATGGGAATAAAGCCTGGGTGAGATAGTGGTTGGTGCAGACTTGATGGGCCAAATGGCCTCCTTCTGCACTGTGGTGATTCTATGTTTCTAAAAGTGGCGCTCAACAGGAGGTCCTGGTTTGTGTGAGGCTTAGACCACTGAAAGTGAGTCTACGCAACTGGAAGTCAGTCTTTATCTCCTAAAAAAAGGCACATTCTAACTGCAGCGGCTGCTGGGACTGTTCAAAGAGGGACTGATGAGTTGAAGGAGGAGTTGACATGGAGCAGCAGGTCAGAGAGGCTGTCCCGGGGATCATGTTGGAATTCTACCCTGTATCGCTTCACTCCCAGCTTCCACATGTGTCTAACTGTGACAGTAATCTGCAGGAGGGGAAAGGATATTCAGTCTTAATGGATGAAGTGATTAAGTAAAACAATGTGAGCACCCGGAGGAAACCTGGAATTTTTCAGTAAATGGAAACATACAGTGATCTGAAGTTGACCCTGGTGTTGTGCTCCTTGGGCCACCCTTATAAGATATTTAAAATGACTGAGGGGAGGTGTGTTAGAGCTTCATCATGGTACATTTATTCAGACAATATTACGTTGTGTATATCATCAGGTAAGCATAAATGTCACCAACTGAGTGCGAGCTGATAAATAAAGTAAAAGTAAGTGCAACTTTGGTTCATGTACTTCCAATCAATCAAAGTATTAGTTACACCGAGTTCACCCTGACCTTGTTAATCAGGGTTTTTCTACTGCAGCCCAAGTGGATTGAGTCATTTATTCCTCATGTTTCAGTTCATAGAACATAGAACATTACAGCGCAGAACAGGCCCTTCGGCCCACGATGTTGCGCCGACCAGTTAAAAAAAAAACAACGACCCACTAACCTAAACCAATCCCTTTTCGTCCATAAACCTGTCCACAGACCTCTTAAACGCCCCCAAACTAGGCGCATTTACAACTGCAGCAGGCAGGGCATTCCAATCCCTCACCACCCTCTGGGTAAAGAACCTACCCCTGACATCTGTCCTATAACTACCCCCCCTTAGTTTAAAGCCATGCCCCCTCGTGCTAGATTTTTCCATCAGAGGAAAAAGGCTATCACTATCCACCCTATCTAAACCTCTAATCATCTTATATGTTTCAATAAGATCCCCTCTTAGCCGCCTTCTTTCCAGCGAAAACAACCCCAAATCCCTCAGCCTCTCCTCATAGGATCTCCCCTCCATACCAGGCAACATCCTGGTAAACCTCCTCTGCACCCTCTCCAAAGCCTCCACATCCTTCCTGTAATGTGGGGACCAGAACTGCACACAATACTCCAAGTGCGGCCGCACCAGAGTTGTGTACAGTTGCAACATAACGCTACGACTCCTAAATTCAATCCCCCTACCAATAAACGCCAAGACACTGTATGCCTTCTTAACAACCTTATCTACTTGATTCCCAACTTTCAGGGATCTATGTACACATACACCTAGATCCCTCTGCTCCTCCACACTATTCAAAGTCTTCCCGTTAGCCCTATACTCAACACATCTGTTATTCCTACCAAAGTGAATTACCTCACATTTCTCTGCATTAAACTCCATCCGCCACCTCTCGGCCCAGCTCTGCAACCTGTCTAAGTCTTCCTGCAAACTATGACACCCTTCCTCACTATCTACCACACCTCCGACTTTGGTGTCATCAGCAAATTTACTGATCCACCCAACTATACCCTCATCCAGATCATTAATAAAAATCACAAACAGCAGTGGCCCCAACACAGATCCCTGAGCCACACCACTTGTAACCGAACTCCATGATGAATATTTACCGTCAACCACTATCCTCTGTCTCCTATCCGCTAGCCAATTCCTAATCCAGTTCCCTAGATCACCCCCAATCCCATACATCTGCATTTTGTGCAGAAGCCTACCATGGTGAACCTTATCAAACGCCTTACTAAAATCCATATACACCACGTCCACTGCCTTACCCCCATCCACCTCTTTGGTCACTTTCTCAAAAAACTCAATAAGGTTAGTAAGGCACGACCTACCCGCCACAAAACCATGCTGACTATCTCCAATCAACTCATTACTCTCCAAATAACTATAAATCCTATCCCTAATAATTTTTTCCAAAACCTTGCCCACAACAGAAGTGAGACTCACCGGTCTATAATTCCCGGGGAAGTCTCTGTTCCCCTTCTTAAACAATGGGACAACATTCGCTAACCTCCAATCATCTGGTACTATACCAGAGGCCAACGACGACCTGAAGATCAGAGCTAGAGGCTCTGCAATCACTTCTCTTGCCTCCCAGAGAATCCTGGGGTAAATCCCATCCGGACCAGGGGACTTATCTATTTTCAGACCCTCCAGAATATCCAGCACATCCTCCTTATCAACTGTAACACTGTCAATTCTACTCCCCTGCAACCCAGTGTCCTCCTCAGCTATATCCATGTCCCCCTGCGTGAACACCGAAGAGAAATATTGGTTCAATGCTTCACCAATCTCCTCCGGTTCCACACATAACTTCCCTCTGCCGTCTATAACTGGCCCTAACCTTGCCCTAACCAACCTTCTGTTCTTGACATACCTATAGAACGCCTTAGGATTCTCCTTAACCCTATCAGCCAAAGTCTTCTCATGTCCTCTTTTAGCCCTTCTTAGCTCGCTCTTCAACTCCCTCCTAGCCAATCTAAAGCTCTCTAGTGCACTATCCGAGTGCTCGCGTCTCATCCGAACATAAGCCTCCTTTTTCTTTTTAACCAACGAATCAACTTTTTTGGTGCACCACGGTTCCCTAGTTCTGAGAGACATTTTGCACTGTGCTAGCAGTTTGATTTGTAACATAACAAGGTGGAGGAGGCAATTAAAAGACTGAGAACAGAACGCCATCATGGGCCTATCCCCACTTCTGAAGTAAACAAGTGGCTATGTCTTTGCATTGAACCAGCCTTTAGTAAAAAACACTCATTACTTTTTGTCTGACTGAATTTCAGTAAACTACATTTGAGTACTTTTATGTAGCAATGTTCTATAAAATGGCCTTGTGCCCTTTTTAGAGTGATAAATATTGATTTTAAATGTAGCAATATTAATTTTAACACAGTTATGTTTTTAAGGCAAGAATATAACAAGATGATAAAAGGGCTTCTCCAACCTTTGACCCCACATCAGCTGAACTCCTGCAACAGTTTTTGTACTGCCTCCAAAGGATAAAGCTATTTATTTATGATTTTTTTGTCACAAGCAGGCTTACTTTAACACTGCAATGAAGTTATTGTGAAAACCCCCGAATATCCCATCTCCAAATATCCAGCAAATATCCATATCTTACTGAGCCCACTCATTATGTGAGCTTTCCACAGATAGTATTTGAAAATCATAGTGTTCCCACAGCTTCATTACATTTCTGCCCAGCAATGATGCTCGCTGCTCTATCAGTGGGTCCAGTCAACGTGTGCTTTCCCTGTTCACAGATTACATTGTTGTCTTCACCATCTGATATCCAGCGATATAACCCAACACATTTTCATTCCATTCGAGTGAATGAAATCATTGCATTAATGTTCAACCACTGTTAATTTGGTGAAGATCTTCCAACCTCCTGTGAGTGGCTCGGTTTGTATCAGTGCTTGCCTCTCAATCTCAAGGTCAGGGCTCAGGAGCAGAGACAAGGCTGACACTCCAATGTGGTACTGAGGCAGTGCAATACTGTCAGAGGAACTGCTTTGAAGCTGAAAGGTTCAACCGAGGCCCCGTCACTCCTTCCAAGTGGATTTATATCATCCCGATGGCACTACCATATTTTCTGGAAGAGTAGGACTATTATCCCTGCTAAAATAAAACCAAAATACTGTGGATGCTGGAAATCTGAAATAAAAACAAGATGCTGCTAAAATACAGGATTGGCAAGGCCTGTGGAGAGAGAAGCAGAGTTACCATTTGATTCTGTATGACTCTTCTCGCAGTTCCACAGGCAGAGACAAGTCAGCTGAAAAGAAAGTTTGAGCAAGAACAAACCAATCAAGATAGGGAATCCATTGTGTATGTGTGGGTTTGGAGCATTTGAAAAATGGAGTAAGGAGAACTTCCAACAACTGTTAGTCTCTCTGTAACTTGTTTGACTGTTACCCTCTCTGTAAATTGCTAGGACTCTTACCCTCTCTGTAACTTGTTTAACATTTACCATTTCTGTAACTTGTTTGACTCTTACCCTCTCTGTAACGTGCTACAGGTGTTATTCTCTCTGTGACTTGCTAGCCTCTATGGCTAGGGAAACAGAGTTAACGTTTAGAGACCAGTGTCCCTGGATCAGTTGAGACAAGTCCAGGCTCCATAAACCCATCCCAGAGAAAAGTTCCTTGGAAAATGGGACTTTTGTTGAGAGGAGGTGGTGTGTACAGTCGCAGGAGGCAGGATGGGTGGAAATGTTTGCCCCAGGGATCTGTGATTGTGCCTAACATTTTTAAAAATTTTCTGGAAGATTGTACACCTGATTGTACCACAAATGATAGGAGGAGGAATCACCCTGAGAACCTTTGGGAATGTTTTCAGTGTTCCTGGTTTAACCAAGTGAGACTCTTAATGTTCTGGTACATGATGTACTTGTACACCGATCTCATCAATGTGTAGAAATGTTCTTTTATAGCCACACATATCACAGAAGACAGGTACTGGCTTTGTCAGGGAGTTCAGTAAAGAGGAGACTAATGTTCATTTACTGTTTAATATTGGACACGTTTTATTCACCAGATTTCAAGTGCTTATAAAAAACTGTGGCATTTCCTCACGGTTGATGTGAAGACAATTTTGGCTGTTCCTATTCCTTTGTGCAACGTTGCTGAGTGCGTGACTTTCAATTCAATATAATCCAATGCCCACTTTTATAATTCTCAAGTTTTAGCAACAATTTCAGGTTTCAGTAAGTGCTGTTAGTGTTTGGCATTGAAACATGGAATTAACTTTAAACTGGAATCAGGGTAGCCAACAGACTTTGAATGTTTTACACTGATATCTGTGTGTTTTACATCTACAAATACAAAAGTTCTACATCTTCCAAACCCCAAGAAACGCACTCATCAGGGGCAATTCTCCATCATGACCCGTAACTTTTCTAGCGAGTTGGGTTGGGAGATGCACATGTCAACCATTTTGCGGGTTCCCCGCGCGCATGAACCGACTAGAAAAAAAATGGTGCAGCCAGGACTGCACTGAAAACCAGCATGCGCTGATTTGCATTACTTTCTGTACCTTAGCATGCCATTATCAGGATCGACACGGCAATTTCTGCCTACGTTTTCATCTCCCATGTCTTTGGTGTGGCATCACTTTGGTGTGAATCAGAGTAGATATATAAAAGTCTCAATCTGGCATGGCAGTGTCGGACTGATGTGAGGAGGTAAGTACTGCTCGTGGAGAGTGGGGGGTCTTGCAGGCGGGTCCTGGTGGGCTTCTTCCTGCTGTCCTCAGGTGCTGGCCCATGGACCACTGATATCTGGGGTGGGGAGGGGTGGGGGGGCTTCTATTTTCACAGTGTTCAGTGTGGGAGGCCCCATCAAGGAGTCCTGCTCACCCTTCTCCTCCTCGATACTTTGCTGTGGCACTGTCTTACTGCAGGGTGTGGTCAGGGATTCTACTAAGTGTTTGTGTTCTGGGGTGGGGGAGGACTGTACCATGTGCTGACTGAAGTCTAACCAGAAGAAGCAGCTGCTGCTCCAGGCCGGGGTGCAGAGGTTCAGAAAGGACTGCATGGAATCTGCTGTCACTGGGCACATACCTGATGCTGGTTTGCAGTCTGTCCCTGCCCTGTGACACGGACCAGCAACACATGCTTGTAACAGATGCTGCAGTTGCACACATAGCGATGGCTCAAGGGTGCACTTTGCCCACGGCTGCCCACTGACCTGCATAATCTGTGCCAGCATTTGTCATGATGGGAATCTCACACAACCCTAATCAGGCTACGCATGGCACCATGGATTGTGTGAGATTCCCAGCTCCCCACAAGTGGGGATGCCGGTCGAAGTGAATGTTCGGGGTGGTGCTAGGTCTATGCAGCCAATGATAATAATCCGTCATTCTATGCTCTTTCCAAACCCTCCTTCCAAAAGAGCAGCCACCAACAGACCCTCAGGAAGGACGGCAGGGGGATGTCGCAGAGGGCCAGGAGGTGGGTGAGCAGGCTCCTGAGAGGGTGCACAGAAGGCAGAGGGTGCCGAAGCCAAGGAGGTACAGGCCCCGCAATTCATTCAAAGCCCTGTTGGAGGAGATGTGCCGTGGCCAGCTGTGGCTCTCCAAGATCACAAGTGCAATACCTTTGTGAGGTGCTTGCACACTTGGCACCTCAGGGAGGGGCAGCCACCCGCTCCCTGTTAACGTGAAGGTGACAGTAGCCCTGAATTTCCATGTCCCTGAGTCATTCCATGCTCCCAGTGGTGACCTAGCTGGGATCTCCCAGGCTTCAGTGCACAGATCTGTGCAGCAGGTCACAGATGCCCTGTGAGCTCGGGCAGAGCAGTTCATTAATTTCGATGTGGGCCGTGCACAGCAGGAGACCAGGCTCTCGACGTCGCTTCCATTGTTGTTCCAATGTCCAGGGAGCACTGGATGGGACACACATCGCCTTGCAGGGCCCCACATGCAAGGCCGCAGAAATCTTTGAACCAGAAGGGATTCCTCTCCCTGAACGTCCAAATTGTCTGTGACCATCAGCTGAAGATCATGCAGGTCAATGCACGCCATCCAGGGAGTGTCCGTAACAGCTTTGTGATCTGGCAGTTGGACATCGTTGGGGTCTTTGAAGACCAGCCCGTGTTCTCTTGTACTCATGAAACACTGGGCAAGTGTGTTTCTGGCACAGTGTTCGATGGCCGTGGGTGCCGGGGCATGTTGGAGGCACTGCTGGCCATGGCTGGGAGTCTTGCTGGCATTCTGGAGACACAGCAGGCTGTGACTTTGAGCCTCGACAACTTAGCCCAGGTTCAGAGGGCTAATGCTGAGGGGCTTGAGAGTCTGGCTTGCTGTAGTGGTGGGGATCTGGAGTTTGGTCCAGTCTCAGAGAGCCAGAGCTGAGGGATCAAGGGGCAAATGCATCTAGGCCTCTGTATGCCGAGCCCTCGGATGTGACCACTTCCACCCGATGTGCACGTCAGTTTGCGGTGTGCTCATTTTCCGTGACCCAGAAGCCTCAACACTAAAGGTACCTCCCCCCTCCCATGGTGAAAGCCTCTGTGTTGGTGAGTTGTGTGGTAAATGCTGGTGGTGCTTCAATGGTGCTGCCCTCAGAGGATTCCTCAGCATTTTCCTCTGAGGTGCCATCCAGGGGGTCGTGGGCAGTTTGCTCCAGAGCAGCAGAGGCAACAGCAACACCCGAAGGACTGGCTTCCTCTGGGTCCAGAGCTGGAGAAAAGAACACACATTAGGGCGAGGGAGGCAAAACGTTCTATGCAGCATCACACTTACTTCCAGGAGGACCTAAGCTGAGGGTGTGTTTCTGGCTTGTCTGTGACCAATCGGGAAGGCCCATCAACTCCTGTTAACTCCATGGCACACTCCTCAATGCTGGTCAGCTGCCGCAGGTCAGGCACACCACCACCAGTCTGTGTCATCTCCCGTACATTGTGAATGCTTTTTTCCTGTGGCATTAATATATTGCAGTGCTTGGTGCAGGATGCGTGTCTGTGTCTTGGGCATTGTGTTGACAGTTTTGGGGAAAGCAGTCATGACTGAAGGGGGCTCGTTGAGGGGTGAGGGAAAGGGATTAGATTCTGTTCCTGGGGGAAGAGTCACTTGTTGCATGCCCTTCAGGTGTCTAAGCATGGTTTGGGATCTGTGCCAAGGTCGTACAATTTTTTCTGACACTGTTGGCCAGACCGCGAGATCGGGCTCCTGGCATTCACTGCTTCTGCCACCTCCTCCCACAATGCCATGGTGGATGTACCCCTTGAGTGAGGGCCCTGGTTGGGGAAGATCCGCTCACACCACTGCTCCACAGCATCTGACAGGTGCTCCTGGTCGGCCTCTGTGAAACTGGGTTCAGGTTTGCACGCAGACATCTTTGTGTGTGTGTGGGTGTCCATTCCTGCAGCTTACACACAGGTCTGGTTTATTAGGGGATGCAGATGCAGTGAGTGTGGCCCGTCAAGGACCTGTTGGCAACAAATACTCGTGAGAAATTTTGAAGGCTGAACATAAGAACATAAGAAATAGAAGCAGGAGTAGGCCATCTAGCCCTTCGAGCCTGCCCCACCATTCAAAAAGATCATGGCTGATCTGAAGTGGATCAGTTCCACTTCCCCGCTTTCTCCCCATAACCCTTAATTCCCTTGTCTTCCAAAAACCTATCTACCCGCGTCTTAAAAATATTTAGTGAGGCAGCCTCCACCTCTTCAATGGGCAGAGAATTCCAGAGATTCACCACCCTTTGAGTGAAGAAGTTCCTCCTCAACTCCGTTCTAAACCGCCCCCCCCCCTTATCTTGAGGCTGTGCCCTCTAGTCCTACTGTCCTTTCTGAGCGGGAAGAGCCTCTCCACCTCTATCCTATCCATCCCCTTCATCATCTTATACGTCTCTATAAGATCCCCCCCTCATCCTTCTAAACTGCATTCAGTTGAGTGTCATACATCCCTCAGGGTGCTGATTGGCTGCCATTCAATAGTGGAGGGGGGGGTGCAATACTCAAGGATTTCATTCAAGAGAGGGAATGGCCACAAGCTGGGGTTGTGCATGTCAGCACAATGTTAGTCCTCTGCAGGGAAGCGTTGTACCTCAGGGTAGTGTCCTAGCCCAACCATCTTCAGATGCTTCATCAATGACCTTCCTCCCATCAGAAGGTCAGAAGTGGGGATGTTCCGAAATGACTGTTCATCTCCAACAGTGTTCAGCTCCATTCACAACTTCTCACACTGAAGCAGTTCAAGTGCAACAAGACCTGGACAATATCCAGGCTTGGTTTGACAAGGGGCAAGTAACATTTGTGCCACACAAATGCCAGGCAATGACCATCTCCAACAAGGAAGGATCTAACAATCTCCCCTTGGCACTCAATGGCATTATCATTGTGGGAGTTACCATTGACCAGAAACTGAACTAGAATAACCATATAAATACTGTGGCCACAAGTCAGAGGCTAGGAATCTTGGAATTTTAACTCACTTCCTGACTCCTCAAAGCCTATCCACCATCTACAAGACCCAAGTCAGGAGTGTGATGGAGCATTCTCCAGTTGACTTGATAAATGCAGCTCCAACAACACTAAAAAGGCTCAACAGCATCCAGGATAAAGCAGCCACTTGATCGCTGTCCCTTCCACAAACATTCAATTTCTCCGCCACTGACACATAATAGCAGCCGTGTGTATGATCTACAAGATGCAGTGCGGGAACTCACCAAGGTTCCTTCGGCAGCACCTTTCAAACCTATAATCTTTGAAGGACAAGAGCAGCTGACACATTCAAACACTTGGATACTCCCTTCCAATCCACTCACCATCCTGACAAAAGGTCAAAAAGAAAATTTTGTGATAGAGTGGGATGAATGAGAGATTAATTGACAAAAGAGATAATGGTGGATAGGCTTTGAGGAGTCAGGAAGTGAGTTAAAATTCCAAGATTCCTAGCCTCTGACTTGTGGCCACAGTATTTATATGGTTATTCTAGTTCAGTTTCTGGTCAATGGTAACTCCCACAATGATAATGCCATTGAGTGCCAAGGGGAGATTGTTAGATCCTTCCTTGTTGGAGATGGTCATTGCCTGGCATTTGTGTGGCACAAATGTTACTTGCCCCTTGTCAAACCAAGCCTGGATATTGTCCAGGTCTTGTTGCACTTGAACTGCTTCAGTGTGAGAAGTTGTGAATGGAGCTGAACACTGTTGGAGATGAACAGTCATTTCGGAACATCCCCACTTCTGACCTTCTGATGGGAGGAAGGTCATTGATGAAGCATCTGAAGATAGTTGGGCTGAGGACACTACCCTGAGGAACTCCTGCAGAGATATCCTGGAGCTGAAATGATGGACCTCCAACCACCACAACCATCTTCTTTGTTTCAGGTATGATTCCAACTGGCAGAGAGCTTTCCCCCGATTGCCATTGACTCCAGATGTTTTCTGCTGCTGATGTTTCAATGGTGCGTTTGTATAAACCTCATTTATCAATGAAATTGTGTGTCCACCAAAATTATAACATCGGAGCTGGAGAAGCCCTGAATAAAATCACAAGAAGGGACTTCCTGAACAATGAGCCTCCACATTTGGGTGGACACTGGTAGCCTATTAATCATTTGTTAGATTGGTTCCATATATTGTTTATAAGAACATAAGAAATAGGGGCAGGAGTAGGCCATCTGGCCCTTCGAGCCTGCCCCGCCATTCAATAAGATCATGGCTGATCTGCCGTGGCTCAGTTCCACATTCCCGCCCTCTCCCCATAACCCTTAATCCCCTCTCTTATCAAAAACCCATCAACCCGCGTCTTAAAAATATTTAGCGAGGCAGCCTCCACCACTTTAATGGGCAGAGAATTCCAGAGATTCACCACCCTTTGAGTGAAGAAGTTCCTCCTCAACTCTGTTCCAAACCGCCCCCCCTTTATCTTGAGGCTATGCCCCCTAGTCCTACTGTCCTTTCTGAGCGGGAAGAGTCTCTCCACCTCTATCCTATCCATCCCATTCATCATCTTATACGTCTCAATGAGATCTCCCCTCATTCTTCTAAACTCTAACGAGTACAAGCCTAGTTTATTCAGCCTCTCCTCATAGCTCAACCCCCTCAACTCCGGTATCAGCCCAGTAAACCTCCTCTGCACTCCCTCCAAGGCTAAAATATCCTTGCGTAAGTACGGCGCCCAAAACTGCACACAGTACTCCAGCTGCGGCCTCACTAATGTCCTATACAGCTGCAGCAAGACCTCCCTACTTTTATATTCAATCCCCCTCGCTATGAAGGCCAGCATCCCATTCGCCTTCCTGACCACCTGCTGCACCTGCAAGCTGGGTTTTTGCGACTCATCAGCACAGGAAGGATGGCAGTGTGGAGAGAGAATAAATGGTACTGGAAAAATACCTGATTCTGATGTTCAATCTCAACAACATTCACATCAGATGCCAATGTTTTTCCATCGCTGGCCTGAGGAGCTCAAGGAGGTCCAGCTTGCAATGAGAATCCAAAATATTCTGCAAAGCTGACTTACTAATGGAAATTAATATTCAATAGTACTTGCTGAGCTGGTTTCAACTATGTCATTGAGAGGGAAGTTGGAGCAAGTAAATTAGCATGCCTTACTATCCATAAATATCTACCTATATAGAACATAGAACATTACAGCGCAGAACAGGCCCTTCGGCCCACAATGTTGCGCCAACCAGTTAAAAAGCAATGACCCTCTAACCTAAACCAATCCCTTTCCATCCATAAACCTATCCACGGATCTCTTAAACGCCCCCAAACTAGGCGCATTTACAACTGCAGCAGGCAGGGCATTCCAATCCCTCACCACCCTCTGGGTAAAGAACCTACCTCTGACATCCATCCTATAACTACCCCCCCCTTAATTTAAAGCTATGCCCTCTTGTGCTAGCTTTCTCCATCCGAGGATAAAGGCTATCACTGTCCACCCTATCTAAACCTCTAACCACCTTATATGTTTCGATAAGGTCCCCTCTTAGCCACCTTCTTTCTAACGAAAACAACCTCAAATCTCTCAGTCTCTCCTCATAGGACCTCCCCTCCATACCAGGCAACATCCTGGTAAACCTCCTCTGCACCCTCTCCAAAGCCTCCACATCCTTCCTATAATGTGGGGACCAGAACTGCACACAATACTCCAAGTGCGGCTGCACCAGAGTTTTGTACAGTTGCAACATGACGCTGCGGCTCCTAAATTCAATCCTCCTACCAATAAACGCCAAGACACCGTATGCCTTCCTAACAACCTTATCTACTTGATTCCCAACTTTCAGGGATCTATGTACACATACACCTAGATCCCTCTGTTCATCCACACTATTCAGAGTCCTACTGTTAGCCCTATACACTACACATCTGTTATTCCTGCCAAAGTGAATTACCTCACACTTTTCCCCATTAAACTCCATCCGCCACCTCTCGGCCCAGCTCTGCAACCTGTCTAAGTCTCCCTGCAAACTATGACACCCTTCCTCACTATCTACCACACCTCCGACTTTGGTGTCATTAGCAAATTTACTAATCCACCCAACTATATCCTCATCTAGATCATTTATAAAAATTACAAACAGCAGTGGCCCCAAAACAGATCCCTGAGGCACACCACTTGTAACTGAACTCCATGACGAATACTTACCATCAACCACCACCCTCTGTCTCCTATCTGCTAGCCAATTCCTGATCCAATTACCTAAATCACCCTCAATCCCATACATCTGCATTTTCTGCAGAAGCCTTCCATGGTGAACCTTATCAAACGCCTTACTAAAATCCATATATACCACGTCAACTGCCTTACCCCCATCCACCTCTTTGGTCACTTTCTCAAAAAACTCAATAAGGTTAGTAAGGCACGACCTGCCCGCCACAAAACCATGCTGACAATCTCCAATCAATTCATTACTCTCTAAATAACTATAAATCCTATCCCTAATAATTTTTTCTAAAACCTTGCCCACAACAGAAGTAAGACTCACCGGTCTATAATTCCCGGGGAAGTCTCTGTTCCCCTTCTTAAACAATGGGACAACATTCGTTATCCTCCAATCCTCTGGCACTATACCTGTGACCAACGACGACCTGAAGATCAGAGCCAGAGGCTCTGCAATCGCCTCTCTTGCCTCCCAGAGAATCCTAGGGTAAATCCCGTCCGGCCCAGGGGACTTATCTATTTTCAAACCCTCAAGAATATCTAACACAGGGTATATGTTATATACCCTGCCTGATTCCTCTTTACATTGACTTCAAACAACTGCTGCTCAGTTGATACCTGGTGAACATTGAATTTACCCCACATCACAGTACTAACATCGTCCGTAAACTTTGGAAACTCGTCATGGTAAACTCATTGCAAGACAGGAGCTGAAGGTAAGGGGGAGGAGTGTTTAGTGGTATTGTTGCTGGATCAATAATCCATGGATTCAGAATAATGCTCTGGGGACTTGCATTCAAATTTCACCACAAACCCTGACTTCAATGAAATTTTTGGAATTAGAAGTCAAATGATGACCATTGTGGATTGTCGCTAAAAACTCATCTGGTTTACTGATGTCCATGATGTGGAGATGCCAGTGTTGGACTGGGGTAAACACAGTAAGAAGTCTCACAACACCAGGTTAAAGTCCAACCAGTTTATTTGATAGTAATCCCACAAGCTTTCAGAAATGCTGTTCCAACTTTCCACACACCTGATGAAGGAACAGTGTTTCCGAAAGCTTGTGGGTTTACTGTCAAATAAACTGGTTAGACTTTAACCTGGTGTTGTGAGACTTCTTACTGATGTCCTTCAGGGAAGGAAATCTGCTGTGCTTGCCTGGTCTTCTCAGCATGTAACTCCAGATTCACAGCAACACAGTTGACTCTTAAATGTCCTCAGGGATGGATAATAAATGTTGGGTCAGCCAATAATGCCTACATCCCATGAATGAATAAATTGCTTCAAATACAAATATTTATTTTGAAACACAAAAGACAATCATCTTACTTACAACAGGATACACCATCAGTAACCGGGTAAATAATCCATTAATCTGTTTTGATGGTTAAAGTGGGAATGTCCAACAGGACATGGAGCGAGCTGTCAGCTTTTCTCATTTCACATCATTCAAATGATTTGACTTTAGTGGAAGGGAATATTTCTAACAGATGTTACACACTGACCTCTAGGCTAGGTTAGGAAGTCCTGAATGGAGATTTTACGCACATAACTTATTGATTCAGTGAGTGAGAGACGGTGGGAATAAGTTAGTTATGTTACATCGATAAATGCTGCTGTAATTCCTGAACCTATGCCAATACTTGGGCATATGGTTTAATGTGATGAATGTGGGAAAGCTTGCTTAAACCTGGCACATGAAAGTTGTCATATGTTCCTTTTGTTCTGTGGAATGGAACAAGATCATTTGCAATCACTGAAACCATTTGTTTCATTATGGTAATAAATAAAGTGAGTGGAAAGTACTACTTGGCCCTGAATTACAATGCTGGTGCAGCTTCATGGGTAGATTTGAATGCATACGTTTACAAGAGAAGGTGACAAAATTGATGGAGAATGTGTAAAAGGTGAACTTGCCCCTTTGTCTGGCAAGTGGCCAGTACAATGACCCTGACCATAAGGTCGCTTACTGTTTCAGAGAGGACTCAAAGCAACAAAGCTATCGATATTCATAAATAGAAATAGGCTGAAACAGCGGATTATAGACACAGTGAAAGAATTACTTCTTGAAGACAAACTAGAAGCATTCCTGCCTCAGAGAGTTCTAACTGTCCTTTCTCAGAAAGAAGGGACACATGTTTTGCTACCAGTCTTTGTTATTCCTATCTTGCCAGATATCTGGAGTTCCTCAAGCAAGTCATAGTCACCTGATTCTGGAACCTGAACAAGCAGAGACTTTGAAGGAGCAGACCAGGATGACATTCTCGGGTGGATGATCAGCTGCTCCCAGACTCTGGGCTCCTGTGACAGGGCAGCCATGTGGAGGCAAACATTCAGGCGCCAAACACCAAGCATGGAATTCACCAGACTAGCAAGGCGAGGGCAGGAGCAGCAAGCTACACAAGTCCATTAACATTGGCAAGACCATAAAATTCACCTGTGTGAAATCTGCCAGTGTAAAATCCACCAGTGTAAAATCTGCCAGTGTAAAATCCCTCAGTGTAAAATCCACCAGTGTAAAATCTGCCAAAGTAAAATCCGCAAGTGTAGAATCAGCCAGTGTAAAATCCCCTCAGGGTAAAATTCCCTTAGTGTAAAATCCACCAGTGTAAAATCCCATCAGTTCAAAATCCCATCAGTTCAAAATCTGTCAGTGTAAAACCGGCCAGTGTAAAATCCGCCAATGTAAAATCCCCTCAGTGTAAAATCCCCTCAGTGTAAAATCTGCCAGTGTAATATCCACCAGTGTAAAATCCCATCGGTCGAAAACTCGCCAGTGTAAAATCAACTAGAGGACATAGATATAAGGTTCGTGGGGAACAGTTTAGAGATGTGCAAGGCAAGTTTTTTACATGAGGGTGATGAATGCCTGGAATGTGCTGCTCAGGGAGGTAGTGGGAGCAGGTACAATGGCAGCATTTAAGGGGCAACTAGACGAATGGGAATATAAGGATACTGACTCCATAAGTGCACACTTTTTAGTTTAGACAGGCATCATGATCGGCGCAGGCTTGGAGGGCCGAAGGGCCTGTTCCTGTGTTGTACTTTTCTTTGTTCTCCAGAGCAGTGTATCTGGAGAGTGCTGGTGGCTGTGGTGAGTGGTTGATTTTCTTTGGAACTTCTTCTCTGTATTTCTGGTTTGCGGGGTTTTTGTTTGTTTTTTATTACCGTAGCGGAAGTTAGGCGAGGGGGTAGCCGGGGAGGGAGAGCGGGGGGTATAAAAAGAAGGCAATAGTAGACAGCGGGCAGTGTCGGGAGCAGGCAGCGGAGTGGGCTGGGAGCAGAGTGAGAGCTATAAGGGCTTTGGCTCACTGGGCTTAGGGGAGAGCAGGCTTAGGCAAGGTGAGTTACTGGTTCCGTCTTTCCTGTGTTCAATTTCTGTATTCATAATTCCAAGGGTGGTCAGGTAAATGGCAGGGTCTATGGGGAGAAGCTTCAGCTATGTTAGGTGCTATATGTGGGAGTTCCTGGAGTCAACACATCTCCCGAAGGCCCACATCTGTGTCAAGTGTTTAAAGCTGCAGCATCTGAGGGCCTAGGTCAGGCAATTAGAGCTGCGTTTAGAGGATGCATTTCTGGTCAGGGAGAACGAGGAGATAATGGCTATGAACCATCGACAAGTGGAGATCCCAGGGCCTTGGGGAGGGACAGGTGGGTAACCGTTAGGAAGGGGAAAAAGAAGAATAGTCCTGGTCCAAAGACTAATCCAGTGGTCCCCCAAAAGGCATCAACAGGGGTACAAAAGGTAAGACAGGAGGACCAGAATGCCTCAGAGGGAAGGAAGGGGGCTGGTTGTGAGATAGTGTTGGGGGATGGGAGGGTTAAAGGAATTGATAGGCGGTTCTGTGGGCAAAAGCGGGACTCCAGGATGGTAGTCTGCCTCGCTGGAGCAGGGGTACAGGGTGTGTCGGAGAGGGTAGAGGGGATTTTGAAGGGTGAAGGGACCCAGGCTGACATAATTATACACATAGCAGAGAAGGACGTAGGAAGGCAGAGCAGGGGGGATGTACGTAGGCAATTCGGAGAGTTGGGGGCCAAGCTGAAGAGCAGGGCCTCCAGGGTGGCGTTCTCTGGGCTGCTGCCTCGTAACAGCATGGCCAAAAATAATGAGATCCTACAGCTGAATGCGTGGCTGAGGGATTGGTGCAAGGCAGAGGGCTTTACTTTTGTTGATCACTGGGAAGTATTTGTGAGAGAAGGGCACCTGTACAGAAGGGATGGGGAACATTTGAATGGGAAGGGGGCAAATATCTTAGCTGGGAAGTTAGCTGGAGTGTTTTGGCAGGGTTTAAACTAATATGGAGGGGGGGTGGAGATGAGACTGATAGCTCTGTAGGCACTGGGATTGGGAGCGAGTTGGGTGACAGGGTAGGTTTGATTGAGAGGAAAATTATCCTGCGGAAGGAGGATCCGAGTGGGCCTGGAGATTTGGATTGCATCTGTTTTAATGCGAGGAGTGTAACGGGTAAAACAGATGAGCTTAAGGCCTTAATGTGCATGAGGAATTTAGATGTGGTGGCAGTGACAGAGACGTGTTTAAAGGAAGGGCAGGACTGGCAGCTGAATATTCTTGGGTGTAAGTGTTTTAGGTGCGATAGAGGAGGGTTGAAGAGAGGTGGTGGAGTGGCGTTGTTAGTTAAGGAGCACATCACAGCGGTGCAGAGGGAGGATAATATGGAGGAGTTAGGGATTGAGTCGCTGTGGGTGGAGTTGAGGAATAGGGAGCGATTACTATGCTAGGGATGTACTATAGGCCACCCAACAGCCCACGGACAGTGGAAGAAGGCATATGTAAAGACATTTCAAATAGGTGCAGAAAGAATAGGGTTGTTGTAGTGGGAGATTTTAATCTTCTTGGAGTTGATTGGAAGGTGCCTAGAGCTGGGGGTTCGGATGGGGAGGAATTTGTAAAATGTGTGATGGAAGGGTCCTTGGAGCAGTACGTAACCAGCCTGACTAGGGAGGGGGCTATACTGGATTTAGTTTTGGGTAATGAGCCGGGTCAGGTGGTTGAGGTTGCAGTAGGTGAACATGTGTCTAACAGTGACCACAAGTCTGTCTACTTTAGGATAATAATGGGAAAAGATGAGTGCTGCCCGAAGGGGAGGGTGCTGAACTGGGGGAAGGCAAGTTACAGCCGGATTAGGCATGAGCTGATGGACACTGATTGGGAGAGGTTGTTTCTGGGGAAGTCCACGTTCGGCAAGTGGGAGGCTTTCAAGGACAAACTGAAAAGATTGCAGGGAAGACATGTGCCAGTTAAGAGGAAGGATGGGAAAGGCAGGATTAGAGAGCTGTGGATTACAGGGGATATTGAGGACTTGGTCAAGAAGAAGAGAGAGGCATATGTTAGGTCTAAGCAACTGGGAACAGAGAGAGCACTGGAGGAATATAGAGAGAGTAGGAGTGAGCTCAAAAGGGGAGTTAGAAGGGCGAAAAGGGGGCATGAAGTGGCTTTGGCAGATAGGATTAAGGAAAATCCAAAGGCATTTTACTCTTATATTAGGAGCAAAAAGGTGGTTAGAGGGAAAATCGGTCCTCTTAGGGACAGAGGAGGGGAACTTTGCTTAGAGTCCGAGGGAATGGGGGAGATCCTGAATGAATACTTTGCGTCAGTATTCACGAAGGAGAGGGGCTTGGTGTCTTGTACTGTCTTGGAGGGAGCTGTAGACCAGTTGAAAGAAATATCCATTACGAGGGAAGAAGTGTTAGGGTTTTTAGGCAGCATAAAAACTGATAAAGCTCCGGGGCCTGATGGCATTTATCCCAGGCTGCTTAGGGAGGTGAGAGATGAAATTGCTGGGCCTCTGACAGAAATCTTTGTCTCTTCTTTGGACACAGGTGAGGACTGGAGGATAGCGAATGTGGTACCGCTGTTTAAAAAGGGATAACCCTGGTAATTATGGGCCGGTGAGTTTGACGTCAGTGGTAGGAAAGTTGTTGGAAAAAATTCTTAGGGATAGGATGTATACGCATTTGGAGCATTGTGATCTGATTAGGGATACGCAGCATGGCTTTGTTAAGGGGAGGTCTTGCCTTACGAATCCGGCAGAATTTTTTGAGGAGGTGACAAAAACGGTTGACGAAGGACGAGCCGTTGATGTTGTCTATATGGATTTCAGTAAGGCGTTTGACAAAGTCCCTCATGGTAGGTTGGTTGAAACGGTTAAGGCTCATGGGATACAGGGACAGGTATCTAGATGGATTGAGAACTGGCTAGGTAACAGGAGACAGAGAGTAGTAGTGGACCTTTCCACTACTCCAGTTCTGCGTCCAGTTCTGGTCACCTTACTACTGGAAGGATGTGGAGACCCTGAAGAGAGTGCAGAGGAGGTTTACCAAGATACTGCCTGGTATGGAAGGACTGGGTTATGAGGAAAGATTGGGTAAATTGGGGCTGTTTTCCTTAGAAAGACGGAAATTGAGGGGCGATCTAATGGAGGTGTATAAGATAATGAAGGGTATAGGTAAACAGTGGCAGGCTTTTTCCTAGATTGGAGACAAATATCACGAGGGGCCATGGGCTTAAGGTGAGGGGGGGGGGTGGGTATAATTTGGATGCTAGAGGGAGGTTTTTCACACAGAGGGTCGTGGGGGTATGGAATGCACTACCAAGTAAGGTGGTGGAGGCGGGCACGCTGGACTTGTTTCAGGTTTACTTAGATGGACACATGAGCGAAACAGGGATGGAAGGTTATAGGAGACTGTTTTAAATGAGGATCAGAGCCTTGGGACGTTCCTGGAAATCAACTTTTACATGTGTTGATGTTTTTCTCTTTTACTCTGCGGGTGCGTCGGTCCACCTTGTTGTCTAACGAGGGGCATACACGCTGTGAGTCGTGCGTGGGCTGCTCTTGGACGTTTCAAGAGTAGCCTAGTACTTTGCGTTGTTTGTGTATGCTTAAAACTGGACCAGCAGATGGGCACCACAACAGCCCAGTGACTATCACTGCTAGCTGTGCAGATACATGGATTTGGACCTGTGTCTGTGGGAGTTTGCACATTCTCCCTGTGGTTGCATAGGTTTCCTCCGGGTGCTCCGGTTTCCTCCCACACCCCAAAGATGTGCTCTTAGGCTGATTGGTGTAACAAATTGTCCCTAAATTATTCTCCCCTTAATCTGGTTTCCAATGGGGGTACCATAAGCATAGACATGAGTCAAGGGTGGAGGAGGAAAAACGCATCGTTGGGATGGCAGCGTGGGCTCGTTGGGCCGAGGGGCCTGTTTCCCGTGCTGTGTTGTTCTTTGTTCTTGTTGTTCTTTGTTTATTTATTAGTGTGACAAGTAGGCTTACATTATCACTGCAATGGAGTTACGGTGAAAATTCTAGGTCGCCACACTCTGGCACCTGTTCAGGTACACTGGGGGGAGAATTTAGCATGGCCAATGTACCTAACCAGGACATCTTTCAGACTGTGGGAGGAGACTGAGCAACCGGAGAAAACCCACAGGGAGAGCGTGCAGAGTGCACAGACAGTCATCCAAGGCAGGAATCAAATTCAAGTCCCTGTAAGGCAGCAGTGCTAACCATTATGCCACTGTGCCGCCCCAAGCAGGCTTAATTGGTTAGTCAGTAGAAAAGTAGAAAAGGAACTCTAAAAAATCCACCATCAAGACTGTAATGATCTATGGAAGAGAGAGTTCATAGAATAATCCCTTGTTTGTGATAATCATACCTATGTAACTTAGATGTAAACCAAATAGAATTTCTGATCTATCCTGCATGAATGAAGAACAACATATTGTGGAACAACGTATATACACAGTGCAAAATCTGTACGGTGAGACATTCAAATTCTTGTGACATCTAGCCTATTAATTCTAAATGGATGAGGGAGCATTCGCTGTATAGGAGGTTATTGTCAGCTGAGACCATGTGAAACTGCATGTATTAAATATGTTAAAAAGATATGAAAGGATGAAATACCCAATATTTCACTGAGGTGTCCAAGCCAAGCATAGCAAAGGGTGGATGCAAAGTAAGGGTGTTCACATTATCCCATCGAGGATTCCCTTGATAATCAAGAGTTAACCTACCTTTGCTCTATTAGGCATCCCTGAGCGAAGCATAGAAATGGTTAAATGTGGATTAATTTTACCATTGTATTACCCAAGCAATGGACAGATTCCCGGCCCTTTCATCCAAAGGGATCTTCTGACTATTTCTCCAATGATGGAGGGTGTGGACCACACTATGCTTTTGCTATGCTAATCTTCAGAATGCGGACAACCAGGATTGTCGAAGAGAACTAGTTCAACTCATGATAACTCAAAGTGATAAAGCTTCCACAAATTCACCTTAGTTAGATCCCTTATGTAGTCAACCCCAGACAATGCAAGTTTCTTTCCGTATGTCTGGTAATTTTACTCAAGTAGATCTGAATTATAAAAAGTAAAGCATTTAAAAATAATAATGTCCAATCAATCATTGGGAACATGGTAAGGTACAAAATTTCAAAGATTATTAATGGTTAAGGTTTTTTATACATTTATAGATGGAGAATTGCCAGGTAACAAGATTTTCGCTAAATACTAAGTTCAGGTATACAGTTTCAGAGTTGGTAACAAGGTTACAAGATATTCAACTCCCATCGTTGATAACATGTGAATATCGGAATGCTGTAAAGTGGTTATTTCGGAGCCCATTCAACATTCTCCACAGATATTGTAATAGACACCAGGAGAAAAGTTCTGTGTGGGGACAATTCTGATAATGTTTGATCCAGGACAACAGGACAACATTGCTAGTTCAGCTGAACTGTTATCAAACTTCACTTTCCTTTCCTATGTTACCAGAGAGTAAAGTTATTTATTTTTTGAGGGGTCTGGCTTGTAGTTATATGATGTGCTAACTCCACATCATGACTACCATCAACACCACAAACTGCCGGCCCAAGTGGAGAGGATCTCCAAGAAGATCGCGCATATCGACAACAAAGATTGTAGTTATATGCCATGTGTTTTAATAGCAGGGTTATTTTTTGAATATCTTCCAACAGAAAACAGATGTTATTGTGCACAGTATAGCTGGCATCCTTTGTCAGGTTTAACAGAGGCATAGTGTGAAGGTAAGTGTGTGGCCTGGATTTTAATTGTTAACCCATTTTACAAACATATTTTATTTGACCAGCTGTCTACACTCTAATAAAGAGAAATTGAAGAAGCTCCAGTTTCATTCTCTCAACTAGCAGAAAGAGATTTTCATCTCACAGGAGTATTTAGTTTTTTTAAAGCCTGCTGCCTGGAATATTTTAATTTATTGCTGTAACATGACCCAACATTAAGACCTGAACAAAACAATTTCTCTCTTAATGATCAGTAGTCTGAAAGTGAAACTTCAGGAAAAGATCATCATTATCTTGTGTGCATCTAATGTTAAATCCACTGTTAAATACAAGACAGGATTTGGAGTCAGAGTTAAAACAATTCAATTCAACAAAACAACTCAAAACAATAAATTCAGGTGATTCCCCTTTATAGACAATTATTATTACAACAAAAAGAAAAGTTTGTGGTAAAGCCCAAAGAAAAGAGATTTATATACGACCAGAATGCAGACAGCAACACTAAACTTGAAATGCAAGGGTTAGACCCACAACCCACAACCCAAAGGGTCAATAATAAACTGTGAACCATGTAGTCATATAGTCCTCATGTTACTGACCACCTTTGTCTCAAGGAGAAAGTTAAAGTAATTTATTGAGTTGGTAGTTGCGTGTGGGGTTGCTGGAAATTGCCATAACTTTGCTACTCTTACTTTTCTAGTGTTCCTGTTGTTCTGAACAAATGCATATTTTTTTTAGGAAGCAATAACTAGAAACACTGTTGTTAAACTAAGACACAAATGAGAAAGATCAGAAATAGCAGTTTGCTGTTTTTTTTAATGTAGAACTGTTTGCAGTGATCAACAATACAGCAGTATTGAATTATTTTCCAGCGAAGATTAAGTACATATTTAATTTCTTTATGGACTCTTTTGAATTTACTGCAAGAAGATGAAATGATGAGAAAAATATATTGCGCTATTTATTTAAAGAAAATAGAAACCATGTCCTTGGCATTCATGCTTAGATTAGAACTTGTCTTAAAATTTTTCTGAAAGATAAAATGATTTTCCCCATTTATCTGGGCTTTTGAGAGTCCTGAATTTTCTATATTTCCTAAACTTTATTCTTCAACTTGTTGAGCTGGAGGTTTTCGAAACTGCCTAGTGGCTTCTTCACATTTTATAGGTACACAGCCACAATTTTTTACATAGGTGTAGGTGAACGCAATCGACTTGCCATCTGGACAAAGTAACATAATATCTTGCTTGCCAGTAGCTAATTCGTGACAGCAGGTGCAGTTATGTAACATCATATTTGCTTCAGCAGAATACCTGTCAAAGAACCAAGAAGACATATCACTTTGATTATTGGCTTCTCGAGAAATACAAATTATTGAACTCTCAGCAATCATGTTAAAGTATTTTCCTTGAGACAAAGGTGGTCAGTAAATCTGCATGCATTTCTTGTCAACTTCTTTAATTAAAAATTTCTAATTTCACATTTAAACTGTCTATGCCAAATTGTCATTCGTGTCTTTACTCACTGACCTAGTAGAAACATTGCAGCATCATCAGTATGCAAATTCACAAAAAACATTATCAACATCACAAGGAACTTTGGAATCGAAATATAAAAAAGTGTCTGCATTTAAACTGAGGATTGGCTGCCACCAGGGGGCAGCTGAAGCATACGCAGTTTCTAAGTATGCTCATAGATAATTTACTATAGAAATGTATGAAGATAAAGAGAGAATATGTAACTTCAAACTGAGAACTGTCCTACGTTTCCTAATCATAAGTTCCATTTCACCTAGAGACTACACCTGGGCTTGATTCAAACTGGTCAGCTACTCCAACTTTAGCAAAAGTGAGACAGAAATTCAATTGACATGTGTAAGCCCATTTTCTGCTGTTCTTTTACCAAATTTACAGCAGCAGAAGGGGAACAGCTCTGAGAAAATTAACAAGATGTGTTCCTATTCCCATGCCTACTATTCACAATAATGAACATAGAACCCTACAGTGCGGAAACAGGCCCTTTGGCCCATGGAGTCTGCACTGACCACAATCCCACCCAGGCCCTATCCCCATACCCCTACACATTTACCCGCTAATCCCTCTAACCTACACATCCCAGGACACTAAAGGGCAATTTTAGCATGGCCAATCAACTTAACCCGCACATCTTTGGACTGTGGGAGGAAACCAGAGCACCTGGAGGAAACCCACGCAGACACGAGGAGAATGTGCAAACTCCACACAGACAGTGACCCAAGCTGGGGATCAAACCCAGGTCCCTGGAGCTGTGAAGCAGCAGTGCTAACCACTGTGCTATTGTGCCACCCAAACTGCAAAGTTAATGCGAGGGAACATGTAGAAATATTTAAACTTTATCCTCTCTCTTCATACTGTTGGCTGATGTCAGGAGACACCTTCACTGCATTAGTCCTTCAGCTCACTCAGTCAGACTTTTGTCACATGTGAGCATGAGCAGCCCTTCAACGGGTAATATGTCTGCAGCATTTCCTGTCAACTTTATTTCATTACCTTCTTACATCCACATTAATAATGGAAATAATCTATGTAGCTGTGACTGTATCGCACTGTCACCACAAAATGTTTTGACAAGTTTATATAGGGCAGTTTTCATTATAAATATTGCACAGAAATTTATGTTGGAAGTATCAAAATAAAAAAGGTATGAACTACTTTAAAGTGTTTACTGAATTTCACTGCACTCCCTGGTCCAGTCACTCTCTTCCTTTTTTTTAGTGACTACACTTGTAAATTGGCTGTACATAAACTCTTCCATGAGGTTGAACCTTGCTGGAAAACAATAGTTTTTAAACAATGCATGCTGGAATTAATTAATAAGACATTGGGCCCTATTTTACCATTTTGATTCTAAATGCTGCACTTGAAACTGGGAGTTTCATATCTGACATTTAGACCATTCGGACGTGCCCCGAAATGCACTCCACCTGCAAAAATTTCAGTGGGCAGGGTTTAACACAGCCAAAACTTTATAGCCCCAATTGCCGCTTCCAACTGCGCATGCGCAGAAAAAAAAGATATAACACTCTGCTGCCATAGGCCTCCCAAACCAGATAATGCCTCCCGCTGCCCCCACAGACTCTGTCCCATCTCCACAACATTACTGACCACCTTATCCCCTGACCCCCCCCACCTGCCACCCAGACCGATTGTGGCCCTCCTGCACACCCCAATCTCAGGCACAGTGGCAGCAGACCCCCCTTTCACCCCCACTGATCACAGGCAGAGTGGCAGCGGACAGGCTTTCACACCCTCTCCCCACTGATCTCAAGTAGAGAGCCGTCTGATGCTCAGCACTTACCTCCTTACTAACTCTCACTGATGGAGCACCCAAATCGTACTTATATGGAGCATGTCTGTTCTACGCCAATTCCTGGTGGGCGAATGCAGTGGTAAAGGGGGAAGTGCTGGTAAAGTTGGGCCTGCCGTCCTTTAAGTCAATTTAGATACGCAAGGGGGAACAAGCTCAGAGACGGACGCGGATTGCGCTACTCACCTCATGCCCAACTTATTAAATTTTCGCATCTCAAAATGGGTGCAATGTAATGGTAAAATCAGGCCCATTGTGTGAAAAACAGAGAACTCTGAATCTTTAGAGATTGCTGATTAATTTATATTCCTGTTTGTTTTACACAACAGTGTCTCATTCTTAACCTCACCGTTACTGTGAATAACTTTTTTGTACTACGTCATAATTACTATTGCAATGGCAATCAATCCCCTTGACCTAAAAAGCTAACAATCTAAACTGCTCAATCTCATTTCTGCATGTGCTACTGTTGCTCAAGGTTGTAAAAATATAAAGTTTTAGTTTTGTTTTCTCTATTTTTCCTTTCTGCTTTTTTCCCTCAATCCAATTATTCTTTCCCTCACTTTCTTCTCCTTTTTGATTTGATTCATCTTCAATTCATGCCAGTTCACTCTCCTTCTCTATTGACCCTGCTTCTTTCTCAAGCTTGAAACCGCCGTTCCTGCCATTGACTAAAGTCCCATATGTTCAATTGCTTTTGCAGTGTTGCTATCAGCTTGTAATTCTAACAAGTTATGCAGTAGAAAAAAATGAGTTGAAGAGCACAGGATGAAGGCAAACTAATGGCATATACTGTCAGAGGTGTACTTTGTATGGTTTACTGTTATTGTAAGATCTGGACTATTATTTTTCTGCATTTATGTGTGTACTCATTAGAACTGGATAACTGAATATTCAGATACAGTAAAAGTGAAGGCACAATAGTAAAAGTGTGGCACAGTGGTTAGTATATTCTCTCTTGTTTCTCAGATTGTACGCTCTCTCTCTCTCTCTCTCTTGTTTCATAGACTCTACTCTCTCCCTCTCTTGTTTCTCAGACTCTGTGCTCTCTCCCTTGTTTCTCAGACTCTGTGCTCTCTGTCTTGTGTCTCAGACTCTGTGCTCCCTGTGTTGTTTCTCAGACTCTGTGCTGTCTGCCTTGTTTCTCTGACTCTGTGCTCTCTCTCTCTCTTGTTTCTCAGACTGTGCTCTCTCTCTCTTATTTCTCACAATCTGTGCTCTCGCTCTTATTTCTCAGACTCTGCCCTTTCTCTCTCGCTCTCTTGTTTCTCAGACTCTGCCGTCTCTCTCTCTCTCGCGCTCTCTTGTTTTTCAGACTCTGTGCTTCTGTCTTGTTTCTCAGACTCTGTGCTCTCACTCTCATTTCTCAGACAATGTTCTCCCTCCCTGTCTCATTTCTCAGATTATGTTCTCCCTCCCTCTCTCGTTTCTCAGACTACGTTTCCCTCTCACTTCCTATAGTTTATTGGAATTTATGCTCTCTCTTCCTCTCTCTTTCTTTCATTTCTCAGATTCTGGGCTCTCACAGCTTTTTCTCTTGGAAATGATGTTTTCTCAAAGGGACAGAAGGAGGCTATTCTGGTCATTCTACCTGTGGAAGGTAAGAGCAGAGCTACCAGGTACTTTCCAGCTCTTGATCTGAAACCTTACAGCCATGGCCCTTCAAGAGCAAATCAACATACTTTCGAATGTGATCAGATCTCTGCTTCCACAATGCTTTTGATGTAAGGTGCTACCGATCACCACCACCCTCTATGTGAAAGCACTTCTTTTCAGTGCTACTCAATTCTTCTCAATTACTTTACATCAATGCGCTGTTATTAACCTCTCTGCTAAGTGAAATAGATTTTTTCTACGCCTTTATCTAAGACACTCATAACTTTATTGACCTCAATTTTAAATTTCCCTTCAGCTTCTGCTGATCCAAAGGAAATAGCTCACCACATCTTTCTCAAGGGCAATTCAGGATAGCCAATAAACACTGGGCTTGCCAGCAATGCCTACATCCCATGAACAACCCTTCCTCCCCTAGCCTATCCAATCTTCCCAAATAGCCAGTGCTGTCAACTATGTCAATTGCCTCTGTACCATCTCTGGTAATTGTTCTTGTATTGTGGTTGTGCGCTATATAAATGTAAGTTTTTTTTCTTTTCAATTGTTGAGCTTCAGCTAATCTCTTATGAGGAGTTTTATTAAACACCTTCGGGAAATCCATATAACATCCATTGACATTTCTCTATCCACTACTTCTTAAGAAGTTGCCTTCTTAAAAATCGATCCATTTTGTCAGGCATGACGTACCATGTTGACTCCCTCTGATCAGCTGAAAGTTTTTAATGTGTTCAGTCTATTTTTAATTATAGACTCTAATAATTTCTCCACAACTGACGTTAGGTTAATTGGTCTACTATTTCTGGGTTTTTCTCTCTCTTTCGAAATTAGTGGAGTGATATGCGATTGTTTAATCTGAAATTTCTGAATCCAGAAAGCTTTGGTTGATTATATTTCAAGTATTTACAATGTTCTCATTGACTTTCTTTAAAACCTGGAGGTGGAAACATCTATTCCTGGGGCTTTGTCACTATTTGTCATTATTTTCTTAATTGCTGTCATACTGCTTTCATTGATTTTAAGAACATAAAAAATAGGAGCAGGAGTAGGCCATCTAGCCCTTCGAGTCTGCCCCGCCATTCAATAAGATCATGGCTGATCTGAAGTGGATCAGTTCCACTTTCCCGCATTCTCCCCATAACCCTTAACTCCCCTGTCTATCAAAAACCTATCTACCCGTGACTTAAATATATTTAGCGAGGTAGCCTTCACCACTTTAACGGGCAGAGAATTCCAGAGATTCACCACTCTTTGAGTGAAATTTTGATGATTTTTTTATTCAATATTGATTTTGTTGGGATTTCTGTTAACCTCTTTGCCTACCATACATACTGACACAAAGTAATTATTTAACATGTCTGCGATTTCTTGATTTTCATTGAGTGTATATTCTTATCCAGTTTTCAGAGTGTTTACATTGCCACAAACTATCCTTTTACCCCAATATAAAATATTTTTGTATTGATTTTGATGTGCCACTGCAAATTTGTTTTAATGGCCTCACTTCACCCTTCCTTTGGAGTGTCCTCCTGCACCATAATGCTCAGTGAAGGCTGCCCATTTAACTATGGCCTCATGAGAATTCCTGACTTTAATTACTCCATAATTGGTGGTTGTGTGTTCAGCTGCTTAGTCTGTAATCTCTGGAATTATCTCTTCAAATTTCCCCACCTCTCCACCTTCCTTTAAGATGGTCCTTGACCAAGCTTTTAGCTATCTGTCTTTTCTGGTTTTACTTTCTAACACTCCTGTGAAGTGCCTTGGAACATACTATTATGTTATAGGGGCTATATAAATACAAGGCAATTTTTTTTGTATTTTTAATACGTTTTTCTTTTTGTTTTATGTTATCTCTTAGTTATCAATGGCCATTTCTGTGTGGCAAATACTCCTTACTCAAGGTATATAAACTTGTTCTGTATCATATTAGATTCTTTTGTAAACACTTCCTACTGATCTTCTGGCATTTTACCCAATAACAAGCTTGTCCAGATTATTGACGGCAACTTCTGTCTCATTATAATGAAGTTAATGTAATTAAATTATGTATCTTAGTAGCTGTTCTGCATTTTTCCCTTTCAAATATTGAACTTTCTGACATTCTGCTCGCTATTATATTAATGTTCAAGCATTATTAGACTATTAATTAAATCTGATCACTGAATCTCATATGAGATTTTCCTTTTATGTGAAACCGTTTCAGACACATTCAAGAAATATACCTTTCTGGCACATACTAATCTGCCTGGTGTCAATTTGTATCAAAGTTAAACTCCCCTATTAAAAGCACAATGCCTTTAATACATGTTTGGTTAATGTTTACACTTACACAATCTACCACATCACAGCAGGTAGCAGGGGGCTTATACACAGCTCCCACTACAGTCTTAAACAGTCTTATCATACATGGTTTTGTTTAATGATCCTTCTCACATATATTACTCCCCACAACTGTAATTGATTATTCAATATTTTTTATTTCTCTATCCTATCTGAAAACCTTGTGCTGCCAATACTGACTTTCTTCAATCAATATTTTAGTAATAGCTAATGACATCTTATTTCCAAGTGCTCAATTGCTTTATTCACTGGATTCTTTGCATTAGAATATATACCATCATACTCTGCCAAGCTCTTTTATAGTCTATTTTCTAGCATTTGTTTTTTCTGCCTTTAACACCCGGTCATCAATTCCCTGCCTTTCAATTCCAGTTTTGCTTCTCTCCCATTTGAACCCAGAAGTTTCTCTCAATATTTGACTCTATCATAAGTATCTGCCAGATTAGCTCTGATGTATATCCTGGATTTAGTTTCTTTCTGATTTTTGAAAATCAGGCTCAGGGCCTCTTTCTCTTAGCTTTCTATGAATAACTGACTTTCTCTGTTTCTGCTCAATCATCCCTCTCTTCCCAATGTTTTCCTCACATACTGTGGCCTCCATGATTCTGATATTCCTTTCTGAACTGATATTGTCTCCCTCTTGCCATTTCTTCCAGGATCACTCTTTTCCTGATGTTTCTTTCAGAAATGTACTTTCTCTCATGTTTCTCTGAATATTTGCCATCATTTTATGTTCCTGCAGATTATCTTTCTCTCTGTATGGTTTTTCTCCCGGACTATGTTTTTTCATTTTAGTGTTTCTCTTATGATTCCCCTGCTTGAACTCCCTCTAACTTTTTCTCTATACATACATAGAGTTGCTCCCACAGTGTCCTTCACAGTATGTCATTGGCACTTTTTGTTTCGATCGACATCCTTGGTGGTTGATGTAGGTTGTGGTTTGTGAAACGATACACTTCTTTGGAATACCTGCAAATGGAAACATTTTTAAACTCATTAGAGTTCAGTGAGGTGAATTCAGATCATTTTTCATAGATTAAAGTAAGCAATAAAATGAGAATAAAATTTTAAGTTCAACATGTTGCATGATTTTGTAGTGAAAAACATAAACTTCTAAAATTGTAGCTTGAGATAAGACTACATCTGATATCCAGTCAGTGAAATCTGCACTTAAGTCCATGTTGCACGACAGGTTCTTGTGAAAGTCCTGACACACACACACACAAACACACATGCACTAAAATTATCCTGTAAGTTTAAACTTATGATGGGCTGATATGTGCAGGCCTGAAGCCTCCATGAAAGTCCCCAACACATGCAAGGATGCTAATTAGGAGCAGGAGCAGGCCATTTGGCTTCTTGAGCTTGCTCTGTCATTTGATATGATCTGACTGTGGCCTTTACTTTCCTGTCTACTCTCAATACTCTTTGGCTCCTTTGTTAATCAAGAGTATTTTTTTTTTAATTAGTAGCATAAGTAGCTTACATTAACACTGCAATAAAGTTACTGTGAAAATCCAATAGTCATCACGTTTGGGTACACTGAGGGAGAATTTAGCACAGCTAATGCACCTACCTAGCACATCCTTTGGACTGTGGGAGGAAACCAATGCAAACATGAGGAGAATGTGCAAACTCTGCACAGACAGTGATCCAAGTCAGGAATTGAACCCAAGTCCCTGGCACTGTGAGGCAGCAGTGCTAACCACTGTGCCATTGCACTTCCCTTAACTCAGCCTTCAAAATGTTCAATGACCCAGCCTCCACAGCCCTCAGAGAAAAATATCCCAAACTTAAATGGAAGACCTCCTTGTAATAGAGTTCCCCAGTTCTAGTCTTCTCTCACACGAGGAAACATCCTTTCAGCATTACCTTGTCAAGTCCCGTCAAGATCTTACATGTTTCAATAAGATTGCCTTCCATTCTTCTAATCTTCAATAGGTATAGGCCCAGCCTGTCCAACCTCTCCTCAGTAACATCATCTTCTTCACAGTAATCATTCAAGTAAGCCTTCTCAACACTGCTTCGAATATAACTATATCCTTTCTTAGATGAGGGCAGCAAAACTGTCCCTAGGGATTCCTAATGTCTGTGGAAAACTCCTGTTTTCCTGCTGGTATGGGCACTTGGTCCCAATTTGGGTAAATGATGTCCCAATCTTAATTGAAAACTCCAGAAAGGTGTTGCAGTAGTTTAAATATACTACTTACATGTCTGACAACAGCCATCTGAGTCCATGTGAATTGTTCCCTGTCACAGAGAGTAAAACATTCAAAATTGTTAATTGAGAACACAAATCTAAGAAAATCTTTGGATATTTGATTATGCCAAATAGATTTTGTTTGTTCTATTTGAAGAAATGAATATGTAATTATTTTGTACTCACAGGTTCACAATGATCACGATCCAGATGGGGGCATCTTTTATGATAAATGTTTGGAATGAAGTGAGGTCCAATTTTCTCACACTCATATTTAATGCAGTTGTTCTTTGAATCTGATATGTTAGCTCCAGGCTGTGCAATAATAGGAGAAGAAAAGTTTTCAAATAATTACATAAAACTGTTGGAGCTATGGGCCCTGACAGTGCATCAATCCTTATTTCTGCTGCGGCAACATGGATAGGATGATTTATCATTCTTTTCACATAAGAATCTCTGATATAATTACTATCAACTCTTCTTAAACTGTAAAACCATGAATTTCTCTAACAATTTAAGTTACAATTGCTAATGTACTATGAAAAACAACTTTTTCCTGTGTAACAAGCACCTTCCATCACATGCTAAACACCTGTTGACAGTGAATAAAAGTTACAGATTTGCTTATTTGCCACATCCATGTAATTTACACTAATAGTATTATACAGTCCATAAGTTTTTATTGTAATTACTCTGTCATATTGTAAAAAGGATATTAAAATTCTGAACTAACCCTTCATATAACACACGTAGAAAAGTAATACAGTAATTTGATCAAGTCTGTATTCTGCACCAAGGCCAGTGAAACAGGTGTTAATCTGGGTGTTTAAAAGGATGATTGATTTTATTAAATAAATCCTCTAATTTTACTAAGCGCTTGACACTTCTGTAATGGAATCATATCTAATCAAGGCAGAACCATTTGAGGTATTTGGCGTTTATAACTTCAGTGCTGCACCCAGGCAACACCACCTCAAATCACTATAAAATGCTGCAATATAAGACAGGCGCAGACATTTGGTCTGTATCGAATTTAGGTGTGGGTATATTTTCTTCTTTTGATTCATTTCTGGGATGTGGACATTCCTGGCAAGGCCAACATTTAATACTTTTCACTAATTTCCCTTCAGCAGTGGTGATGAGACATCTTAATGTACTGCTGCAGTCATGCAATGTAGATATACCTATTGTGCTGTTAGGGAGGGAGTTCCCCAGTGCCTAGAAACCAGATGGTCCATCCAGCCTTTTTTGTTCAACAACTTTTCTCTAGTGGTTTAATACACTGCAGTGGAACAAGTGATTTTATAGGACTTCAGAGGACAGTTAACAGTCAACCACACCACCAGTGGTCTGGAGTCACGTGTAGACAGGGACAGTTCATTAGTGAACCAGATAGGTTTTTATGGCAATTCAGTAATTTCATAATTATTACTAAAAAGATTAACATTGTATTTGATATTTATTAATTTAAGTTCTTCTAGCTAACATGGTAGAATTTGAATGGCATGATGGCACAATGATTAGCACTGATGCCTCATAGTGCCAGGGACGCAGATTAATTTAAGCAGATGCAATTCCAGCCTTGGGTGACTGTCTGTGTGGAATTTGGATGTTCTCTCTGTGTCTGCATGTGTTTCCTTTCAGTTTCCTCCCACATGGTCATGCAAAATTGCCCCTTAGTGTCAGGGAAACCTGCAAGGTAAATATGTGGGATTATGGGGATAGGGTGGGATTGTTGTTGGTTCAGGCTGGATGGGCTGAATGGCCTCCTTCTGCACTATAGGATTCTATAATTTTATGAATCTATCTCTAGTGCATTAGCCTGGGCCCCTGGATTACTAGTCCAGTAACATTAGCACTATGTTATTGATCGATCCCTGTAATATGGAGGCAAGTTGTGATATTTGTACAAGTAAAGGAAATAGAGCAAAAGGCATATTTCCCAAGATATAGGCCTCAATACTGCTGGGATCAAGGGACTCTGGTACATATTTCAGGAAGTCGTCTGCACATTTAAAGTACAACAATGTTTTCTATCAAATTGTGGACAGCACTCTAGGAACTTGCTGTAGCACTTCGCTATTGCATAAATAAGATAATTGTGCTGTCCAATGAAATGGCAAACAAAGGGCTTTTTAACTGTGTTGGTTTCACTTTACAGTTGGTTGCTATAATATGCTTAGTCAACCTTAATAAAATGCTAGTATGGCCTCAACTGGAGTCTTTGTGGCCAATTCTGGATACTGGATTTTAAAAAGAATGTGAAGCTTTTAGAGAGGGTGTGAAAAAGCTTTATAAGAATATTTCAAAAGATTTACAAGAATATTTCAAAGATGAGAGACTTAAACAAGTTGAAGGGCTGAATGGCCTCATTCTACTGCAACCTTTCAATGATACACCATAATTAGCCATCTAAATTTATATGCCTATCCCATACCCTTAGCAATAACCATATCTCCAAATTTTTACTCATTTTTTAATGTTTGATTTATGGTCATGTCGCATTTTTCTCAACCTCATCAACTTGTTCCTCACTTGATCCAAATGGTGCATTTTGTTTTTTTTCAAAAAATCAGTTTCTTTGATTAAATCTACAATTTTGAACAAACAAACATATTTCTTTATTTTGAGTAATGATATAATTCATGATGTGGTTCAAGGATGAATCCACTAAATCTTTCAAGCAGTTTCTGCAGAGCAAAATAGTTGAATGGTGCATTGAAAACCAACCCCTCAACATGTTAAACAGATGCCGATAATTATGGTGGTTGACTTTTGGAATGTAAATGAATACCTGTAGGATTATTGGCGGCCTATTTGGTAAATCAATTATACAATCAACCTGAGTACAACGTCCACAACATTGTCCTTCCACCTCCTCATATTTAAAGCCCTGTGGAGAAACAAAACATTAACTATTACTCTCATTTTGCCAGCTAGAATGGAATCATTAAATGTTTGTGGATTGTAAGCTTACCAGTGGACAATGAGTATCACACTTTGTGGTCGTACACTCAATAGTTTTGTGCTTGGTTGATGGATCAGTTTGATTAGTACATATGCAATTCTTACATAGGCCCTGAGGAATAGTCATTCCTGGCTGTAAAGAAAGGTAATACTTCAAATGAAACACATTTTAAAATCTTGTGGTTTTCTTTTGATATAATGAAATGGATTGGAGTGATTCTAAGGTTTAGTTTCACCTGATTCTTTATAGTTTGCACAAAATCTACTTGTGCATTATTTTAGACAGATATTAACGCATTTCTTTCAACTAAATTCTAGTTTTAATTGTCATCTCTTGCATTTTAAATTAATATTGCAATGGAAAGAGAAGTGCACCATTCCAGTTTTAGAATGTTTACATTATGCTGTACTATTCTGTCTTTAAAGTGAGTTTGAGCACCAGCGATTCTTGAAGTCAAAATTTTGAAAACTAAGACAGAAGCATGAAAACAATATATTGAAGAAAATGAGGAATAGGTACAAAATGACAAGTTGTATCTCAAAATGTCACAATGGTCTTTACCTTATATTCAGTATCATTGTACACACACACTGGCTTTGGCTCTGGAAAATGGAAGATTACGTCAGTAATGTAATAGTTAAGGTACAGCCTGTATACACGATGTTAAAATTGTTATGGTGACAACAGTAAACCGTTACCTCAGATTAAAGAGAAATCATGACTCACCACATGTATAATCTGGACAACACTTGTCTTCATGAGTAGTGAGCACTGGTTTATATCCAGGTTTGCAATCAAATTTCACAGAGGGACAATGGGTCCTATTACATTCTGAGTGAACAAAATTTGGCACTGGTTAAAAAGCTTGAAGTCATTCCTTCATCTCAGTACTTCTGATCTGAGGCAATGTTAATGAGAGAGGTTTTATTCATACTGAACAAACGTAGTTTCTATTGCTGCTGCAAGTCAATTAATCATTTGTAGCATTTCAATTGTGTTACTTGAGCAGCTCAGAAGAATTAAAAGAGTATGATGTGATTACTTTTTTTGTAAGGCTTTTCTTTTACTCCATAATAGAAGAAATAATACATGATCCTAAGCACAGCTAATAGCAGGAAAAAAACTATGATATTTCTCTCTAACACACTTTGGTCTAAATGTAATGATGGTTTCGGATTTCTGTTGACATTCTGTTTAAAAGCATGTCCCCTTACATGGTGTCTCAGTTTTTTTTCCCGGAAGAAGCAGCCATAAATTAGACTTTAGAAAACATCAGAAAGACTTACAATTAACTGTATATGATGTTTGAGTGGAATTGCGGTACAGAAAAGATGCTTCAATGAAAATCCAAAGGAAGTGTTATAAACCAGTCATTATGACATCCTTCATTTTGCATTTTGCAGAATACTTTGTTGATAAATAGTATACGAGAGACCTTAGTGTCAAAATTCCAGGTACACAATTGATCATTGTATGTGGTGTACTGACTAATACCATAATTTTGCTTCAGTATTGATCACCAGAACTTCTATTTGAATGATTTAAGATGGACAAGACAGTATAATTCGAACCCACCATATCACAGTTACAGTGGGAAGATGGTGTATAGGATCTTGGGAGGAATATAATCCATGAGGTGCCCTGAATGGTATTCAGCAAGAGGGGGAATCCAAAAATAGCAACACAATCACGCTGCGTTCCACTGAGAGGAGGATATTGAACTACTGGAAACAGCAGCTATGTCAAAGAAGACAACTAGAAAATCTGTCAATTTCATGTGATTTTGATTGCAGAAATTCAAAGTAGGGGAAGTCTTTGAGACAATAATCAAAGTAATCAAACTTAATGCCTCAACAGTTCATAGCATTCTGGAATGGTTACTGCAAAGAAGGAGGTCATTTAGTCTGTTGTGTTCATGCCAGCTCTCTACAAGACCGATTCAGCTCATCCTACTGCCCACCCTGTAGCCCTGTAGCTTTTTTTTAATCTCTTCAGATGCTTGTCCGGCTCCCTGTTGAAAGTCCTGATTGCAACTGCTTACAACATAGAACATAGAGAACATAGAAAAACTACAGTACAAACAGGCCCTTCGGCCCACAAGTTGCGCCGATTATATCCCTACCTACTAGGCTTACCTATAACCCTCAACCCTATTAAGTCCCATGCACTCATCCAGAAGTCTCTTAAAAGACCTAATCGAATTTGCCTCCACCACCACCAACGGCAGCCAATTCCACTCACCCATCATCCTCTGAGTGAAAAACTTACCCTGATATCTCCTCTGTACCTACTCCCCAGCACCTTAAACCCGTATCCTCTCACAGCGACCATTTCAGCCCTGGGAAAAAGCCTCTGAGAATCCACCCGATCTATACCTCTCAACATCTTATACACCTCTATCAGGTCACCTCTCATCCTTTGTTTCTCCAAGGAGAAACGACCTAGCTCCCTCAACCTTGGGGTCAATGGGTGCTATTCGGATTGGCGGATGGTGACTATTGGAGTGCCCCAGGGGTCGATGCTGGGGCCTCAGCTTTTTACCATTTATATAGATGATCTGGAGGAGGGAACCGAGTGTAGAGTGTCGAAATTTGCTGATGACACCAAGATTGGGGGAACGGCAAATTGTGCGGAGGGTGTGGAGAGTCTACAGAAGGATCTAGATAGGCTGGGTGAATGGGCCAGGAAATGGCAAATGGAATTTAATGTTGGCAAGTGTGAGGTGGTCCACTTTGGTAGGAAGAATGGTAGGAAGGATTATTACTTACGGGGCGAAAAACTGCAGCAGGCGACGGTGCAGAGGGACCTCGGGGTCCTTGTGCATGAGTCGCAAAAACCCAGCTTGCAGGTGCAGCAGGTGGTCAGGAAGGCGAATGGGATGCTGGCCTTCATAGCGAGGGGGATTGAATATAAAAGTAGGGAGGTCTTGCTGCAGCTGTATAGGGCATTGGTGAGGCCGCAGCTGGAGTACTGTGTGCAGTTTTGGGCGCCGCACCTGCGCAAAGATATTTTGGCCTTGGAGGGAGTGCAGAGGAGGTTTACTAGGCTGATACCGGAGTTGAGGGGGTTGAGCTATGAGGAGAGGCTGAATAAACTGGGCTTGTACTCGTTAGAGTTTAGAAGAATGAGGGGAGATCTCATTGAGACGTATAAGATGATGAATGGGATGGATAGGATAGAGGTGGAAAGACTCTTCCCGCTCAAAAAAGACAGTAGGACTAGGGGGCACAGCCTCAAGATAAATGGGGGGCGGTTTAGAACGGAGTTGAGGAGGAACTTCTTCACTCAAAGGGTGGTGAATCTCTGGAATTCTCTGCCCGTTGAAGTGGTGGAGGCTGCCTCGCTAAATATTTTTAAGACGCGGGTTGATGGGTTTTTGATAGGAGAGGGGATTAAGGATTATGGGGAGAGGACGGGAAAGTGGAACTGAGCAGCGACAGATCAGCCATGATCTTATTGAATGGCGGGGCAGGCTCGAAGGGCTGGATGGCCTACTCCTGCTCCTATTTCTTATGTTCTTATGTTCAATCCAGGCAACAGCCTTGTAAATCTCCTCTGCACCCTTTCAATAGCTTCCACATC
Source organism: Carcharhinus amblyrhynchos (assembly GCF_965287045.1). Lineage (NCBI taxonomy): Eukaryota > Metazoa > Chordata > Chondrichthyes > Carcharhiniformes > Carcharhinidae > Carcharhinus > Carcharhinus amblyrhynchos. The sequence continues at coordinate 62,948,871 of NC_137329.1, forward strand.
CCTCCTGTAATGAGGCGACCAGAACTGAGCACAGTACTCCAAGTGGGGTCTGACTAGAGTCTTATAAAGCTGCAGCATTATCTCCCTACTTCTAAACTCAATCCGTCGATTGATGAAGGCCAGTACACCATACGCCTTCTTAACCACATCCTCTACTTGCGAGGATAACTTAAGACTCCTGTGGACCCAGACCCTAAGGTCCTTCTGATCCTCTACACTGTTAAGAGTCTTACCCTTGATATTATACTCCTTCATCCCGTTTCACCTGCCAAAATGGACCACTATACATTTACCTGGGTTGAAGTCCATCTGCCACTTCTCTGTCCAGTCTTGCAACCTATCTATGTCGCGCTGCAATCTCTGACATCCCTCCAAATTATCCACAACACCACCAACCTTTGTGTCATCAGCAAACTTAACAACCCATCCCTCCACTTCCTCAACCAGGTCATTTATGAAAATTACAAACAGCAAGGGTCCCAGAACAGATCCCTGGGGCGCTCCACTGGTGACCGACCTCCACGCAGAAAAAGACCATCTACAACCACTCTCTGCCTTCTGCGGGCAAGCCAGTTCTGGATCCATAAGGCAACAACCCCTTGGATCCCATGCCCTCTCACTTTCTCAAGAAGTCTTGCATGGGGGCCTTATTGAACACTTTGCTAAAGTCCATGTAAACCACATCTACCGCTCTTCCTTCATCAATGTGTTTACTCACATTTTCAAAGAACTCAACCAGGCTTGTAAGGAATGATCTGCCTATGACAAAGCCGTGCTGACTACTTTTGAGCATACTATACTTCTCTAAATGTTCATAAATCCTATCTCGCAGGATCTTCTCCATCAGTTTACCAACCACTGAGGTTAGACTAACCGGTCAGTAATTTCGGTCATCAGGACTCACCTGATGAAGGAACAGCACTCCAAAAGCTCGTGATTTAACCTGCTGTTTAACCTGGCATTGTGAGACTTCTTACTGTGCCTACCCAAGTCCAACACTGGCATCTCCACATCATGGCTACAACATGCTCTCAGGAAATACATTTCAGACCCGAACCAGTCACTGACTAAAAGAGGTTGTCTTCATGTTGCTGTTGCTGCTTTTGTCAATCATCTTAAATTAATGCCCGCCCATTCTAGATTCTTCCTCCAATTGAAACGGTTTCTTTCTATCTATTCTGTTAAGCTATCTCATGATTTAGAAATTGGAAATTTCCTCTTAACTTGCTCTTCTCTCAGGAGAACAACCTGTCTCTCCAATCTATTCATGTAAATGATGTCCCTAAACTCTGGAAGTATTCTTGTCAATCTTTTTTGGCACTGTTTCTAAAGCCTTCACTTCCTTCTGGAAATGCATTGTCCAGAATTGGATACAATGGGTGAGATGTACCTCATTGCATGTTTTGTGGCAATGGGAGACAGTCTGTTATTGACTGGTGGTGGGGTTTTCAGCTCCCGCTGATGTCCCCAGGGTTGTCTGTTGAATGTGCCACTCACTGGCCTTCTGGTCCTGCCAAGGGAAATGGCCAGAAAGTACCAGCCAATATTCCAACTAAGACCAAACCATAGTTTTATAAGAGTTCATTGTATCTGCCTTACTATTACTTCTATGATTCTACACATAAAACTCAGGATCCTATGTGCCTTTTTAATTACTTCATTCACTCAATCCCTCAGTCATGCCCCTCTGCCTCCATGCACTGATCCCCTTTTGACTTACTAAATAATTAAATATTGAATAAATTCTAATATAGACAGTAGACAGTCATGCTTCAATCTGGCATCTCACCTTGCTGTCTTTCTCAATATCACATTCCCATAAGAAGTAGACCATTTGGGCCATCAACTCTATGCTACTAGTTAATAAGATCAAGGTTTATTTGATTGTGACTTTAACTCTACTTTCCTCCCTGCCCTCCATAGCCTTTGACTCTTTTGTCGATCAAAAATCTGTCTAACCCAGCCATGAAAATATACAATGACACAGCCAACACTGTTCACTGGGAAGACTCATAACCTTTGGCCATAAGTAATTCTTCCTCATTCTCTGCCTTAAATGAGTCTTATTTTTAAGCTATGATCCTAGTTCTAGATTCCCCTCTTAGAGTTTACTTCCTCAGAATCTTTAATGTTTCAAAAAGATTGCCATTCATTCTTCTAAATTCTGAGGAATATGGATCCAACATGATCGATAGTTCCTCATAAGGCAATCCCCTCATCCTAGTAGTCAGCTTAGTGAACCTTCTCTAAAGAAGGCGTATGGAGTACTGGCCTTCATTAATCGAGGGATTGAGCTTAGGAGTCGGGAGGTAATGCTGCAACTTTATAAGACCCTTGTCAGGCCCCACTTGGAGTACTGTGCGCAGTTCTGGTCGCCTCACTATAGGAAGGACGTGGAAGCTATTGAAAGGGTGCAGAGGAGATTTACAAGGATGTTGCCTGGATTGGGAGGCATGCCTTATGAAGATAGGTTGAGGGAGCTGGGACTCTTCTCCCTGGAGAGACGAAGGTTGAGAGGTGGCCTAATAGAGGTTTATAAGATGTTGAGAGGAATAGATAGGGTGGATTCTCAAAGGCTATTTCCCCGGGCTGAAATGGTCGCTACGAGAGGACACAGATTTAAGGTGCAGGGAAGCAAGTACAGAGGAGATGTTAGGGGTAAGTTTTTCACTCAGAGGGTGGTGAGTGAATGGAATCGGCTGCCGTTGGTGGTGGTGGAGGCGAACTCGCTGGGGTCTTTTAAAAGACTTCTGGATGAGTATATGGGATCTAATGGGATTGGGAGTTATAGATAAGTCTATGGCTTAGTAGGTATAGAAGTGATCGGCACAACTAGTGGGCCGAAGGGCCTGTTTGTGTTGTAGTGTTCTATGTTAATTCTAAATTGCTTTCAGTGGAAGCTACGATGATTGCATTTTTTTTTTATCCAAGGCCTTTTGGACATATTAATAAAAAATTTTGTATTAAAATATGCCGGATGTGCTTATTGACGCCAGATGACCTCAAAACTGATGGAATATGTGAGGTTGTGTAACCTTGACAATCAACAGAATCATAGAATCACTATAGTGCAAAGATGTCCATATGGCCCATTGAGTCTGCACTCAGCACAATCCCACCCAGGCTCTATTTCTGTAACCCCACATATTTACCCTGCTACTCCCTGCAGTTGACGATAGTGGCGAGAGAGCCCAGCAGCAGAACCTGTCGGTCCATGTGGCTCGTCCCTGCAGGAATCAGTGTCTTTGACAAGCTGAGGGGCAGAGCTAGAGATTGTGAAGTGAGGGAGAAGACAATCAGGACCAAGCCAAGGCTTTTGAATGGCAGTGTGGCAGGTTCCTAGCACAGCTTGAAGCCCCTGAGGATAGCTGTGGAGGCAGGACAAGGCATTGGGACCTAGTCAGACTGACTGGCAGCACTCTTTAGTCTGAGAAGTTTCATACAGAGAGAGGCGAGCAGAATTGCAGTGAAGCTGAGAAACAGGCCAAATGGGTAGGTGGGTGCTGCGTTGAGGTGCTGAGGTTCTGACTAGGATAGAGATCTAGAGCATCAGTGGTGAATATCCTCGGTAAATAGCTGTTGCTGGGAGTTATGTTTTCCCTTGATAGTTTATACAGTTTTGATTATAGTGGAATAAAGAAACCTTTCATGCAGTCCTTGTGCTTAAATCGCATGTTATAAATGCAAGCATGTAAGGTGACCAAAACTGTATACAGTTCTTTAGCTGCGGTCTCAGCAATGTGCTAGTTGTAGCAAGATTTCCCTACTTTTAAACTTTCACCATCCCCTTTGTCACAAAGGTTAACATTCCGTTTGCTGTCCCAATTTTCTGTGTACCTGCATAGTGACTTTGTCATACTGTGCATACTGTTCAAAACTGATAGCCCCAGCAGGAAGACAAAGAGTGGTCCCTCCCTCAGATCTCTCTATTGAAAAGTGGTTTTCTTGGCTGTCAAAGTTAACGAGTTCAATGAGAAATCTGTAGTAATGATATGGGACTATGATGATTACATTGTTTGCTTTATCTGAGCCCTTTTGGGCATATTGAGAAAAAATCTTGTATTAAAAGATGCAGGGTGTGCTTATTGACGTCTGATGGCCTTAGAACTGTTGGTGTATGTGAGGTTGTGTAACCTTAACAAACAATAAAATCATAGAATCACTGCAGTGCAAAGGTGGCCATGTGGCCCATCGAGTCTGTACTGAGCACAATCCCACCCAGGTCCTATTCCCATAATCCCACATATTTACACTGCTAATCCCCTGACACTAGGGCCAATTTAGCATGGCGAATCAACCTAACCCGCACATCTTTGGATTGTGGGAGGAAACCGAAGTGCCCGGAGGAAACCCATGCATACACGGGGAGAATGTGCAAACACAGACAGTGACCCGAGGCGGGAATTGAACCCGGGTCCCTGCAGCAGTGCTAACCACTGTGCCACCGTGTCATCACCTGGTTGTTTTATATGGTACTTCAACAATTGTCCTGATGAACATCCAAGCATGTCTGTGTATTGCTGGAACTTAACCTTTTATGAATTTAATTTAACTTTTATCAAAGTAATTACATAAATAGACAAAACCGCAAACAGGCAGAAGTATTGAATATATTTGGGTACTGGCATATCTCATCCTGCAACTGCACAGTGAAATATTTATATGAAGCATAATGTATAATATGTCTCACTTACGGCAAATGATTTCGGTACAGCAAGGTTGACTTTGATTTCTTTGAACTACTGGCACAAATCCTTCTTGGTTGCATTTTACTGGTGACAATGGTGGGCATTGGTGAGGCTTACAGACAATGCTTAATGTTGCATTATTGCAGAAACAGTCCAGACAATTGCTTTGCCATTTTTCACCAATCTGTCATAAACACAAAAACACTTGTCAGGAGATCTTTATTGAGGGTTAAAACTGAAATGAATGTGAAGTGTGCTGACAACTATTATCTGTTCATCTAAAGAACTTACTTGTCTTGGTTTCCCATCAGGTCCAATACACTCTAGTAGATTAAAACAAATCATAAATTATGTTTCATAAACTGATGCAGCAGTAAAACAGAGTAAAATCTAAATAATCAATAGAGAGGAAGAAAACAAAGCCTATTCAGAGTAGCGAATGAGAATAAGCGATTACCAAACAAGAAACAGAACAGACTTCAAGAAGTGGTCAGCCAGTAGCAAACAAGGATATTATACAAAAAAAACCTGCATGATTGAAATGTATTGAAATATTGTTTCGAGTTGTTTCCATGAAATTTATTCTATCTTTGTATATTACACAATCCCCAACGTGTGTAATTTTGTCTGCAGTTCTCAGATGCAAATGTCTCCCCAAGTAGCAAACAAGTTAGAGATACGCGCAGCCTGCTGGTGAACAATGCAGTTTTCGTGGCAAGATTCAATCCCTGGAACTTGGCAGTGACCTGACTATACGCTGTAAAAATTGTAACTGAGAAATATGCTTACCACAGATGTCCACACAAGTGTCTAATGGTGCATAAAGGAACTTCCCAGCCGGACAGAAACAGCCCTCAGTATGACCAGTCCTGTCATTCAGGGTATTTTTGTCAGTATACCTAATTATTAAAGAGAGTATCAGTTATATACAGTAAAAGAGGTGAGGGCACAAAAAGAGCGAATGAAGAAGAGAGAAAGAACTTTGCAATTGTTGTCATTGAGAATTGTTTGAAAATATGTACAACAAACCTTGAGCTACAAGTAGGCTGTGCCTTTGACTCACATGGTTTATATTCCATTGTTGCAGGGCAGTGATATTCTGTGAGTGTTAAATTCAAGAAGATAATTTGAGAACTGGTGTAACAAACCTAATCCTATAAAAACATTTACTGCTTGAGATAATGATTGACATATTGCTTACTCATCAATGTTTGAAAATATCCAGATTCTATGAAGATGGATGAATTACTTACGGCATGTTCCATTGGTATGTTCTCGCCAGTTGACACAGATATCTCCTTTGGATTGGCATATTTTAGAATACGTTTCTAAACTGGAACATGTTACTGTTTTATTCCTGTTGTGGCATCCATCATGTACACATGCTTCATAATATGGCTTTGGAAGAACTATGTCATGACATTTTGAAAAGGCACTGAAGAAACAAAGATTATTTTACAGATTTGTAAAGTTGAGTTGAGCTGTTCCACTTCCAGTTCATTTGACAGTGTAAGTATATTTGTTGGTCTAAAGTATCATTGGATGGGCTTGTTGGGTCGGTCCCACAGCAACTCCACGGTGGGGACCCCGGTGTCAGGATGGGGCGGCCATGCAGAATGCCATAATCATTCTGCTGGCAGCCAATGGCAATCCACCACCAGAAAGCATGCCAGGAGGGAGCCAGGAAATTCCAAACATCAGAGATGAACTTTCATAATGCAAATGCTCACATGCCTGAAGCAGGCAAACTCTCCAGTAGGCAACGGCTCACGGTGGCAGCAGCAAGAGCACTGGTTAAAATGGCACAGTAAATTATGCAAAAACCACTTTCAGGTTGCTTACTGTCATGTTTAAACCAGGTACAGTACTGAATGTCAGTCCCATACACTTAAATATCACATTTAAAACCCACAGTATAAAGGCACTAAAAATTCACCTTATACCCAAGCTTACAGTTGATACCACATACGCAATGAAAGCACATACCATGCACATACGTGAATCCTGCCATGTGCATACAGACAACACACACACTAACACATGGACAGTCCACACTGACACACAGACAGTCCACACCATACACTGACAGTCCAAACTAACACATTGACAGTCCACACTAACACACGGACAGTCCACACTGACACACAAACAGTCCACACTAACACACAGACAATCCACACCAACACACAGGCAGTTCACATTAACACTTGGACAATCCACATTGACACACGGACAGTCCACACCAACACACGGACAGTTCACGCTAACACACGGACAGTCCACACTGACACATGGACAATTCACATTAACACACCAATATTCCACACTGACACACAGACAGCCCACTCTAACTGTCCACACTAACAAACTGAATGTTCACATTGACACACAGACAGTTCACACTAGCACATTGACAGTCCATACCAACACACTGACAGTCCACACTAAGATGTGGAGATGCCGGTGTTGGACTGGGGTAAGCACAATAAGAAGTCTCACAACACCAGGTTAAAGTCCAACAGGTTTATTTGGTAGCACAAATCACAAGCTTTCAGAGCACTGCCCCTTCATTGGGTGAGTGGGAGTTGTGTTCACAAACTTTACAAAAAAAGATCGGAATGCGAGTCTTTACAGGTAATCAAATCTTAAAGGTACAGACAATGTGAGTGGAGAGAGGGTTAAGCACAGGTTAAAGAGATGTGTATTGTCTCCAGACAGGACAGTTAGTGAGATTTTGTAAGCCTAGACAAGTTGTGGGGGTTACAGATAGTGTGACATGAACACACCTGTAAAGAGTTGCATTCTAACCATTATTTTGTAAAGTGAATTTGTGTCTATATATGCCCTGTTTATGAACACAACTCGCACTCACCCGATGAAGGGGCAGCGCTCCGAAAGCTTGTGGCTTGTGCTACCAAATAAACCTGTTGGACTTTAACCTGGTGTTGTGAGATTTCTTACAATCTACACTAACACAGGGACTGTGCAGTCTGACACACAGGCAGTCCACACTAACACACTGACAGTCCACTCTGACACACTGACAGTTCACACCGACACATGGACAGTCCACACTAACACAGGGACAGTGCACACTGACACACGGACAGTCCACACTAACTCAGGGACAGTGAACACTGACACACGGACAGTCCACACTAACACACTGACAGTCCACACTGACACATAGACAGTCCACACTGACACATAGACAGTCCACACTGACACACGGACAGTCCACACTGACACACAGACAGTCCACACTGACACACGGACAGATCATTCTGACACACTGGCAGTCCACACTAACACACAGACAGTCCACACTGACACACTGACAGTTCACACTGACACATGGACAGTCCACACTAACACACTGACAGTCCACACTGACACACGGACAGTCCACACTGACACACAGACAACCCACACTGACACACGGACAGATCATACTGACACACTGGCAGTCCACACTAACACATGGACAGTCCACACTGACACACTGATGGTTCACACTGACACATGGACAGTCCACACTAACACAGGCACAGTGCACACTGACACACTGACAGTTGACACTGACACATGGACAATCCACGCTAACACAGGGACAGTGCACACTGACACACGGACAGTCCACACTGACACACAGACAACCCACACTGACACACCAACAGATCATACTGACACACTGGCAGTCCACACTAACACACGGACAGTCCACACTGACACACAGACAGCCCTCGCTGACACATGGACAACCACACTGACACACAGACAGACCACACTAACACACTGAATGTTCACACTAACACAGAGACAGTCTACACTAACATGCTGACAGTCCACACCAACACACGGACAGTTCACACTGACACACTGACAGTCCACATCGACAATCCACACGAACACAGTAACAGTCCACACTAACCGTCCACACTACACACTGAATGTTCACACTGACACACTGACAGTCCACACTGACACACGGACAGTCCACACTGACAGTCCACATTAAGACAGTAACAATCCACACTAACACACTAACAGTCCACATTGACAGTCCATGGTAACACAGTGACATTCCTGCTAAACAAACATACTGACACATTGATTAATTCCTATATGCAAAAGTTTCAGATTTTCACACTGAGGTATAACATACGGGCCTAAAATGAGCTTGCAAATATCTGATGCTGCACATGGTGTGGTTGGCACAGTTGTCATGATGGTTGTTGTTTCCATGTGTGGGAGAGTTGAATGATGCATTGGTGGTTGAGTTGTGGTTGAGATCTCTGTATCGCAGTGTGGTTTATTCTCATCTTTAGTATGCCATTTAGGTGCTGCGTGAGAGCAGGAAGACACTACGGTTCCATCAGGCAAAGTACAGTCATCTTTCTTGTTGTTTGTACAGGTACCTAGGGAATTGGAAATTTGTAACATTATACTTGAAGTTCATCACTAAAATCACAAGATAGATATGGATAGACAAGGTTATTCAATGCACTTTGATCCATCCATCTAGACTGATCATAAAGTTACTCTATTGTACCATCAAATTGATTCTCAAATGGATTCTTAAAAGGAACCATGATCATCTCTCCACCACTCTATCTGGAGATTTCTTCTGAGTGCCATAGACGGAGTGCAGTGAACCCAGGGATGACAGGGATTTTGTATACGGAGAGATTGGGTCTATTTGGTCTCTGTTCACTGCCGTTTAGAAGAATGGAAGAGGATTTCATTGAAAAGTATAAAATTCTGACATGGCTGGACAGATTAGATGCAGGGATGTTATTTTCTCTGGCTGGGGTTGGGGAGGGGGGCAGGGGGCTGGTCTCGAATAAGGGGTTACAGTCTCAGGATATAAGATAAGACATTTAGAACTGAGATTAGGAGAAATTTCTTCAGTCTGAGGGGGTAAACGTGGAATTTTCTACCACAGAATGCTGTGGCAGCCCAGTTACTGAGTGTATTTAAGAAATAAGTAGATACATTTCTAGACATTATGAATGGGGAGAAGGGGGTGGGGTGATGGAGATAGAGCATCAGCCATGATCACACTGCATTGTGGAGCTGGCTCAGTGGGAAAAATGGCCTAATCCTGCTCATATTTTCTATGTTTCTATGTTTATGTGAATAATTTACAGATTGGTCTTAAATGTTCCTCTCTTTAGTGTAAACCTATTCTAGTTACAATGTTTAGAACAACACTCTGGATGATTTGTTACACATCTATGTAACCATAACTTTCACAATGAAAATAGGAAATTAGAAAAATGAAATCAACAAAGGTTAAAGAAATTTATTGTACTGACTTTCAGCAGATCATCTACAATTTGTATTGCCTTAGGTAAATGCCTCTATTTATTTATCTCCTGAAGGAAAGGATTGACCACAGTAGAAACTACCATAAAAAATCTCCATTAGCTTTAAAGAAAATTAAATCCATGGGTGTCAATGTATGATGTGACCTCTAGTCAGAGGCAGTATTTTATAATTTGAAAATTAAGAGTAAAAATGATAATTGAAATGTTACATACCACACTGTCCTTCAACATTTTTCCCAAAGATCTTGTAGGGAATGTCTATTGTAAAGTCCATGCCATTAAAAGTAATGGTAGAATTAATGGCCACAATTTCAGCCTTTACTGTGATCCCTGAGGAACTGATCCTTATCCCGTCATGGTAATAAGGTGGTATAACCTCCTGTCCATTGACCAGTGCCTGTATAATTAGAGGTAAAATTCTTCAGTCAACTACGATCTTATTCCTGTCATGCCTCTACTTTCTAAACTCGGGGAAACAGCTGTTAACTTTGTCATCATTTTAAAAAGAATCTTTATTCATGAAATTATTATGAACATTTTGAAAATATCAGTATGGATTAAAATTAGTAATCTGACACAGATACTCAATGTTATTAATAAATTATAGACATTATTCAATTTTGCTAGTTACTGGACAGTACAGTGGTGTCCAAGTTTAGAGTTCAGCAGTAATGGATATATGTTTAATACAAATATCTCCATTACTTAATATAAGTCTAAAGCTTACAATTTTAACAAGTTTTGATGTTCAGATGAAACTGTAACACTGTGTCTCAATCAGGATTGTACCTGAACAACTTAACTTCCTCTGCTTCCAAGCAGTAATGCGGTAGATTTATAGTTACCTAGGTTTACAGATAATAATGTACAGAACGTAAGGAATATCTTTGCTGCTCAAAAACCTGAAAAATAGTTTTGTCCAGCTACACATCTGATTAATATTAATTTCACTGGTGTAAAGCAAGAGAAAAGGGATGAAATTTAAAATACTGCTGGAATTTTCCCATCCCGCTCACCACAGGCAAAGGCCTGTTAACCTTGGGCGAGATTTTCTGATCTTGGGGTGAGCGCGACCAGAATATCAAACCCAGTGGATCTCTCTATCCTTTATGTTGCACTTGGATTTCTGGGCAGATTATCTTAGGTAGAGGAATATATTTGCAACAGGTGCAAACATCAAAACTCTAAAGAAATAACGGCTGGAATTTTCCAGCCATTCATGCCAGAATTCACACTGGATTCTCTGGTCCCATTGCAGTGAATGGAGATTTGGAAAATTCTGGCCAACATTCAAAACAATTTGCTGCTCATTTTTTCCAGGGATCTCTGCTTGGCAGAAGCTCCAAAGGAGGTTAACCCACAGAAAATGGGTCTTATACTTTGCACACTCCACTCAGGTCTGAGCATCTGAGCAGAAGTGAGGCTGTAAACTGAGTGAGACTGACCAATAAGTTTATCTTTCCCTGAGTAAAAAACATTCCTGGCTGACCAAAAACATTCTCATAGCTGTTTCTGGATAGCAGCTGTGAAGTCCTGCAGTTAGCAGCTAATGCCAATGATAAGAGCCTTTTTTTGCATTTTTTTTTACCCATGTCCAGCCACAAGTTCCCACTAAAGAATGGCTTTACAGTGATGGAGCTTCAGGCCTATTCAGGTTAGGTGAGACAATGTGCAGTTCTTATGCACTGTACCTAACTTGTACACAGGGAGGAAAATGAATCCCTTAAAGTTTAGTTTGCATACAATCTAGAACGTACTATTTACTTCTTTTGTGTTTTGTGTCCAAGTTTACTTTTTAGCTTTTTGAATAAACTTTGGTTCTTCTTTAGAACTGGTCATTTGACTCAGAATGTTAACTTCGTTTCTCTCTGAACAGTTGCTGTCAGATCTGCTGAGTATTTTCCACATTTTCTGTTTTTATTTCAGATTTCCACCATCTGCAATATTTTGCTTTTAATTCTTAGCTGTCGTCTCTTGACCTCATGGTTCAGTACTCTGCATGGTTCTTGCAGTCCTCTGGTAGCTGGCTAAAGCAATGTTTCTCATATCTAAGATTGGTAAATAATAAAGTGCTTTCTATAATGGAATCTCACAGCCAAACACTGCTTTAGCAATGGTCCAGAGAACAATATGTTAGAGACCCCATTGCCAGCTGAAATCCAATAGTGATACCTGCTGGACAGGAGGACTTGGTACATGTGAAAATGCAAATACTTTAAATCGCTAGGGGAGCTGTCTAATTGTTTCGCCATAAATGGGAGTGCAGCAGTCCATACCTTGGTTTTTACCATTTTGTTGACAGTCATCCGAATCAGTGTTACTACTGAAGATTTGTAAAATATTTTGATGGCTTTGGGGCATGATTGTTCTTTCGCAACATCACAGATATCATCATCTATGATAATTTTGAATCCATGGATTATTTCCTTTATCTGCTTCACCAGAACATAAGTGCAGTTTCCTTGGAATGTGTAATTAGTTCCATCAAATGTGAGGTAGTGATCGCCTCCCCATCCAGTGCAGACACCTGGAATTTCAAAGTCACATTCTGAGTTTCTGGGGAAATGCTTAATTTAAGTTAAGCCAGATGTAAATTCTTAATAAAGAAACAAGTTATGCATCAGTCATGTTTTTCCTCAGAGAGGGAAACAGTCTTACTTGGACCCATGTATAAACTCAGTCATAGACCAACCCAGGCTAATGGAGGGAAGTATCCTCTTTGTATTTGCCTGTTCAGTGAGTTGTGAAAGGATCTGGACAGCAACAATCTACTTCCCAACTGGCTTGATTGCGTTCCTTAAGTTGGCAATACAGTAGCAGAATCAGCTTGGCTCTGGTGGTTGCACCCATGCCTCAGAATAGGAAACCCTTGGATTGAAGGCCCACTCTACACTTTAGAAAACAGTTAACAGTATGGCAAACATTATCCCAACATAATCCCAAGGCACTTCACAGGAGCATTGTAAAACAAAGTATGACATCAAGCCTCTGTGAGGTTAACATTTCAATGTATCAATGAGGAAATGCCAGATTGTCAGAGGTGGTACTTTTAAGATGAGATACTAAACTGACATTAGAATGAGACCCAATCTATCTGTTTAAGTTTATTTATTAGTGTCACAGGCAGGCTTACATTGACACTACAGTGAAGTTACTGTGCAAATCCCCTAGCTGCCATACTCTGGCACCTGTTCAGGTACACTGAGGGAGAATTTAGCATGGCCAATGCTCCAAATAGCATGCCTTTCAGACTTGGGAGGAAACAGAAGCACCCGGAGGAAACCCATGCAGACTCAAGGAGAACATACATAAGAACATAAGAAATAGGAGCAGGAGTAGGCCAACTAGCCCTTCGAGCCTGCCCCGCCATTCAATAAGATCGTGGCTGATCTGTCGCTGCTCAGTTCCACATTCCCGCCCTCTCCCCATAACCCTTAATCCCCTCTCTTATCAAAAACCCATCAACCCGCGTCTTAAAAATATTTAGCGAGGTAGCCTCCACCACTTCAACGGGCAGAGAATTCCAGAGATTCACCACCCTTTGAGTGAAGAAGTTCCTCCTCAACTCCGTTCTAAACCGCCCCCCCCCTTTATCTTGAGGCTATGCCCCCTAGTCCTACCATCCTTTCTGAGCGGGAAGAGTCTCTCTACCTCTATCCTATCCATCCCATTCATCATCTTATACGTCTCAATGAGATCTCCCCTCATTCTTCTAAACTCTAACGAGTACAAGCCTAATTTATTCAGCCTCTCCTCATAGCTCAACCCCCTCAACTCCGGCATCAGCCTAGTAAACCTCCTCTGCACTCCCTCCAAGGCCAAACTCCATACAGACAGTGACCCAAGCTGGGAATCAAATCCAGGTCTCTGACGCTGTGACGCAGCAGTGCCAACCACTAGGCCACTGTGCCACCTGTCCGTTTGGCATAAAGGATCCTGAAGGGTGGTCCTGTAAATTTGAGTCTTCAAGCAAAACCACTAAAATATATTAACTGGCGATTTAACACATTTTCAGTTTGTAGAGATCTTTCTTTGTGCAAATTAATTGCCATATTTGTTTACTACTTACATCAAACATGATTTTACTTAAAAAATCAATTTGCTGGCTGTGATGTGTTTTGTGAGAAACTAAAATTGTGGGATGAAAGCATCCATCCTCATTGGTGGCTGGGATTCTCGGGTGCCACTGAAAGTGAACACAGTTTTGTCTGCAATGCCAAATTCTCCGTTCCACTTGCAGCAGGGCAGGCATGGAATAGATCAGAGAAGTCTACCCCATATAAATTCAAATTCTTTTTTCCTTTGTCACTCACAGACACAATGAGATAGAGTCTACACTAAATGAGAAAGTGTGAAATTAATGCAGTAGGAAGAGGGCTTCTAAGATTGCAGTTCAAGAATAATCAAGCAAGGTAGGGACTGCATTACCCTGCAAAGGTTTCCTAATTTGTGCTATCTTTTGGTTTTTCTAGCTGTGCTCTGAGAAAACAACCTTCAGCAACTGCTGCTTTGGTGTCAGGAAATGAAGCATGAAAGCAGGTAGTATTGCTGTCTCTCTCAGGCATTCATGTAGCTAACACTTGCCATTTGTCTCAACTCTTCTTTCAGTCAGGGAATTAAAGGGCTTGTTTATTTAATTGCTTTTCAGCAGAAGGAACATATGATACAAACATTATATCAAATGTTGGTCTTTCAATTTTGGATTAGTGAAAGAACTTTTGAGACAAGATTTAGAAGTGGGCAGGTGAGAAAATAATGGCCAGTGTACATGATTTTCATCACCAATCCCACTGCTGGTAAGTTTGATCAGGGTGGATGCCTCTGAGAACTCATCCATCCATTAATAAATCCAATTAAGATCATTGCAGTTCTCTGAAAGCTCACTGACAGCTCTGCTCAAATTGGGTCAGAGATAGACTGTATGCATGGAGGTGGATACACAGAGGGAAGACCCAACAAATTTGATAGGTGCACAAAGGGAGAAATGGTGAGTTGGCCATTGCCACACAGATGCGATCAGGTCTGTGCAAGTTGTGAGAAGAGTGATCATTAAGCACTTGGTCACCCAGGGGCCATACGAGGTGTGGGCAAAATTTCCAGACACAATTGGGAGCAACATCCTCTGTAGGAGAGCAGAGACCCGGGCATGAGGACGGCAGAAGGGAAGGAAAGGTGCAGAACGCACTGGAGTCCTCACTTTCAATATAGGCTGCACCACTGAAGGTGGAGTTACCTGGATATCTTGAAGAACTAGTGCTGCATGAGACTGCAAATATCCAGGCAGATACTCACTGAGATTCCTGCCCCATGGCAGAGGATCTCACTCTTCACAGAACTGCTCATCACGCCCAGCTAATGAGTCACTATGGCTTTGAATATCTTCTCCTCTGGCTCTCTCCAAGGAGCAACAACAGACCTTGGTGGCCCCTTGCAAAAGGCTGCAAACCCAGTGGCACAGTGGTTAGCTCTGCTGTCTCACAGCGCCAGGGAACTGGATTTGATTCCCAGCTTGGGTCACTGTCTGTGTGGAGTTTGCACATTTTCCCTGTATCTGTGTGGGTTTCCTCTGGGTGCTCCAGTTTCCTCCCACAATTAGAAAGACGTGCTGGTTAGTGCATTGGCCATGCCAAATTCTCCCTCAGTGTACTGAATAGGCACCAGAGTGTGGCTACTTGGGTATTTTCACAGTAAGTTCATTGCAGTGTTAATGTAAGCCTACTTGTGACACTAATAAATAAACTTCAAAACATTGCATCTCCAAGGTCACTGATTTTATATTTGTGAGAGCTGGACAGTGTTTTCAATTCCAGACAGAAGGGGCTTTACTAGCAGTTCTAGTCACCTTCCCAGGAGCAAAGTGACATCAATTACATCCATGTTGTCATCAAGGCACTGACTAACCAGCCAGTGAGATTCATCAACAGTAAGACATTCCCTCAACATTCCACTGAGGTTCTACTACAGGAGTTCCTGCATGTGTACACTGGCTTTGGTTGCAATTCCAATAACTCCTTCATTCTCTGGTACTTGAGGCTGCTGCAGTTTTTCTAATAAGTTTATGAATGTCCACCTTTAGTTTGTTGCCCACACCCTTTGTATTGACTCTCCCCTACCAAAATTTGATATCATCCACAAATTTAGTGTTTTGATTCCAAAGTCCAAATCATTTATATGAACTATGAATAGCTATGGATATAGCACTGATCTTTGTGGAATACTACTTCCCACCTCTGCCACTCTGAATAACTACCCTTTACACTCACTCTCTACTTTCTGCCTTCAAGCAGCTAGCAATTCAGTTACTTGTCCTCTGACTCAACATCCTCTGACCTTATTCATTAGTTCAATATGGAGTACCTTATCAAAAGTCTTCTGAAAATCAGGTTCAATTACATCTATTGTCTTCTCTCTATTATCTCCTCAAAACGATGCAATCAGGTTGGGGGTGATTCTCCCAGAAGTGTTAAATTGGCAGGAAAACTGGTCTAGATCACAGCTTTTTTTTAGTGCAGCTTCAGATCTGGACCTCCCCAGTCTGTGCAATGCAGAGGTCTCAATTGCAAGTCTCATTAAAAATCTTGGGGGCAGGTGGGGGGGAAACATGTGCAGTGGCCCCAATCTGTCAGTCTCCCTGTTTGTTGGTCAGCTCAATTGCTAGCCAGTCTGGGATCCCCTTCACTACCCCACATGGCCCAATAGCGGCCTCCAAAACAATTCCCTGGCCAGGCCTAACCCCCCCTTTTCCACCCTGGAGTGCCCCGATGTCCAGCCCAACACCACCCCCGCCCCCCCCACCACCACCCCCACCAGCAGAGGCAATCCCCCTACCCCTCTCACCCTGGCAGACTCCTTCCCCACCCTGTTGACCCCCCAGCCGGAAGGCAGATCCCACCCCACCCCCTACAGAGTGGCAGCAGGACATCCCTACTCTCACCAATCGCTCCTAGGCCCCGCCCACAATAGGCTCCATCCCCTTGGCACTGTTCAATGCCCACTAGGCAGTGCCTCCTGAGCACGGGCACTTCCCCCTTAGGCACTGCCAGGGGTACAGGCTGGCACTGCCAGGTTTCCCATGCCCAAGGGGCACCACCCCCCTCCCAGGTCCCCGATTGTCTCCGCTTCACTCCGGTGGGGTTTCTCACTAGTTCCCTTAACATGGGGAGCTAGTCTGAACCCTGCTGGCCGGATAATCACATTTAATCTATATTTAAAATATATTAAAAAAGATTCAAATGACTTACCTTTCTTTCCACCGGTTTCCAGCACGGTCTCGATTGCAACTGTTCGCCGGTTCTGGGAAATGCGCATGCATTAGGAACGCATGCGTGAATCCCGTGGAATGGCCAACACATGATTCTTCCAACCGGACCCGCCAGAAAATTTACAGGTCTCAATGGGAGAATCGCTCCTGTTTCTTCAGTGGGAATTCACACTCTAATCTCCCATAGTCCATGCAATTGTGAATAAAGCTCGGGGGTGGGACATATCTGGCCTCTGCACATGCACAGCGGCTCTAATCGGTCAGCCTACAGTTTGCTGGTCAGCCCAGGACCTCCACAGTGCTGCCTCTCCAGCCTCCCCTCAGCCCGATTGTGGCCCCCACGAGGATTTGTGAGCCAGCCCCTGACCCACCTCTCATCCAGGAGTGCTCTGATCTCCAGCATCCCCCCTCCTCTCCAGTAGTGATGATACTCCCCAACTTACCCCCATGCAGCAGACCCCCCCCCCCCCACCTCATGGGAGGCGGGAGGCTGACATCCAAACACCCCCCCCCACCCCCACTCCAGCTGTCCCAATTGCTGGCATCTCTCCAGCCCTGAACAATCCCAAGGCAGAGTGGCATCCCTAAGCTCTGCCCTCAGACCACAGCCTGTTGGCTCCATCCCCTTCGCACTGCTTGATGCCCAGTGGGTAGTGCCAAGGTGCCCTCTGGGCATGGGCACTTTGTCACTTAGCCAGTGCCAGGGGGACAGGCTGGCACTGCCCAGGTCCCTATGCCCAAGGGGCACAACCCCCCTGCCACCCAGCCCCTGGGGAGCCACGATTGCCTCCTCATTCCAGCAGGGTGTCCCACTAGTTCCTCGAAAGTGGGGATCTACTCTAAATCTTGCTAGAGTGAAATTGTACAGATCGGGTGGGAGATGCTATCGGGCCTGGAGACTTCAGTCCTGGGCCCAATAATGATATTTAAATAATGTTAATATAAGATTAAAATTATTTACCTACTGGTCCCTCCAGTTTCCAGTGTGGTCCCGACCATGCTGGATATCCAGCTCTTGGAGATGCTTGTGCGTCAGGGATGCATGCGTAATCCCACAAACCATCCAAACGTTGTTCTCCCGGCCTGACGCACTAGAAAAGTAGTGCGTTGGGATGGGAGAATTGCCCCCATTATCTTTCCTACCAGTGATATAAAGCTGATTGGTCTCTATATTTGGGGGTGGGAGGAGGTGATGGCCTAGTGGTATTAGCGCTAGACTATTAATCCAGTAACTCACCTAATGTTCTGGGGACCCGCCACAGTAGATGGTGGAATATGAATTCAATAAAATATATCCGAAATTAAGAATCTACTGACAACCATGAAACCATTGTCGATTGTTGGAAAAACCCATCTGGTTCACTAATGTCCTTTAGGGAAGGAAATCTGCCGTCCTTATCTGGTCTGGCCTACATGTGACACCAGACCCACAGCAATGTGGTTGACTTTTAAATGTTCTCATGCAACTAGGGATGGGCAATAAATGTTGGCCAACCAAAGAAGCCCAGGTCCCATAAATATGAAAAATATATATCACTGGACATGTTATGTTCTCTTTCTCATAAATATTAAGTAATATTGATATTAATATTGCAGAATATGCAATTTCTGCTGTGGAATAGTGAATCACATGTTACTGCTACAATATCCTTCATCTCTGTACCTTTTGCATCACTATTTAATTTTGGCAGTGCAATTCTTCCAATACTCACAGTCACACTCATACTGATAGCAACAGCCAGATTGGTCATAGACTTTTTTGGGTTGCAGTCCATTTTCACAGGTAATTGAAGTAACAGGTGGACATTTCAGTGGTATTACAGACACAGTGTTGTTCCCTGTACAGATTCCCATTGTACAATTGTCAAGTTTCCAAGTTTCATTCACCTGTGGTTTGCGGAAACAAAAGGCAAATATGATTTTCGTAACATACAATTTATTGAATTCCTGTGACTGAAGACAGACAGAAGCCCAGGATATGGATTTCAATGTGCCCTTTAGACCAGATCTTTGCAACGGGGGCTGTTCTGATCTTCCATCTACCCCACTCCACCAAGGGGAATTCCCGGGAGATTCCTCTGTGGAGTTCACATTAGTTCCTTCGGTTCCTTTTGAGGAATATAGGGTCAAATCCCTTAAGTAAATGTTGACACCTTGATATGAACCCACATTTGGACAGTGCCGTCACTTCCTTTTAAGCCCCTTGACTGATTGTCCTAACTACTTTACACACCTACCGCTCATCCAGGACATCAGTCCTTACTCCACCATGGAACCATAGAATCCCTATAGTGCAGCAGGGGGCCATTTGGTCCAACAGATCTGCACCGAATCTCTGAAAGCACATATGACCCAGGACCACCCCCCCGCCCTGTCCCACAACCCCATACATTCACCATGGCCAATCCTCCTAATCTGCACAGTGACCCAAGGCAGGAAATGAACCTGGGTCCCATCCTCTCCCCTCATTTCTGATTGACCCTTACTACCCCAAGCCTCCATGCAAGCTGCCATTCTCCTGCCAGACCACTGGTCTCAGACATAACCTGAAGATATAACCTCATTAAAAAAGATTGTCTGCTGATGAATATTCATGCAATGCAAACGTGCCACAAGTCGGAACATGCCAAGGATAGCATGAGGCTGCAGACATGTGGCTGACTTCATCTCTGCACCTCAATGAAAATGTTGGGAAATTGAAATTTCCATCTAACTCAGTCACTCCACACACCACATTTCCCTCCCTTGCCTTCTCTTAAAACTCCCCCTAAAATAATACTGCCCAATCACTGACTCGAATAGCAATCCAATTATTCCCAATATTTTCCCACAACAAATTCATTAAGGTATAGTAGTATAGATTACTGAGAAGTCATTATGACTGGCATGTCCATTACTTACAGTTTTTGGAGGGTGCAGAGCTGGGCAACCTGCTGGTGGTGGTGCTGCTGTTGCTGTGGATGTCTGGTTGATTAGTGGAGCGAAAGTGGTGCTTCTACATGGTTCCATGTATTTCACAATTTTACAGTCTTTAGAACAGAATGCATAATAACACCAGCCTGCTTTGTCTGTGGAATTGTATATTATCTGTCCTGGAAACAAATACAAATGGAGATCTTCAGCTATAAGTTTTGAATGGATACAATGGTTAGACCGCATTTGGAGTACTGCATCCAGTTCTGGTCACCTCACCACCGGAAGGATGTGGAGACCCTGGAGAGAGTGCAGAGGAGGTTTACCAGGATGCTGTCTAGGGTATGGAAGGACTGGGTTATGAGGAAAGATTGGGTAAACTGGGGCTCTTTTCCTTAGAAAGATAGAGATTACGGGGGGATCTGATAGAGGTATATAAAATAATGAAGGGTATAGATAGAGTAAACAGTGGCAGGCTTTTTCCTAGGTTGGAGACAAATATCACAAGGGGCCATGGGCTTAAGGTGAGGGGGGAGAGGTATAATTTGGATGCTAGAGGGAGGTTTTTCACACAGAGGGTTGTGGGGGTATGGAATGAACTGCCAAGTAAGGTGGTGGAGGCAGGCACGCTGGACTTGTTTAAGGTTTAATTAGATAGACACATGAGCGAAACAGGGGTGGAGGGTTATAGGATACTGGTTTAAATAAGGATCAGAGCCTCGGGACGTTCCTGGAAATCAACTGTTACATGTGTTGATGTTTTTCCTCTTTTACTCCACAGGTGCGTCGGTCCACCTTGTTGTCTAACGAGGGGCATGCACACGGTGGGTCGTGCATGGGCTGCTCTTGGATGTTTTGAGAGTAGCCTAGTACTTCGCGTTGTTTGTGTATGCTTAAAACTGGACCAGCAGATGGGCACCACGACAGCTCAGTGACTATCACTGTTTGCTGTGCAGATACATGGATTTGGGCCAGTGTCTGTGGGAGTTTGCGCATTCTCCCTGTGGTTGCGTGGGTTTCCTCCGGGTGCTCCAGTTTCCTCCCACACACCAAAGATGTGCTCTTAGGCTGATTGGTGTAACAAATTGTCCCTAAATTATTCTCCCCTTAATCTGGTTTCCAATGGGGGTACCATAAGCATAGACATGAGTCAAGTGTGGAGGAGGAAAAACACATTGTTAAGATGGCGGCGTGGGCTCATTGGGCTGACGGGCCTGTTTCCCGTGCTGTGTTGTTCTTTGTTCTTTGTTATTAGTTCACTGTCAAATCTTGCATTTTACAATTGGAACATGGATCCAATGTTGTAGATCTGCACTAGGAGTTTCACACACAGAGAGGATCCCCACCATCCAAGACAGAAATGTTACAGGCAAGTCTGCCCCCACTCTGACACCTTTTCTGAAAGCCATTCAATGGTTAGTAAGTTGTTAAAGTAACTTGGGCGAGACTTCTGCCCCCATCTCGGAAGGAAGACCTGCCTCATGAACTGCTGGTCAATCAGAGTGGTGGCCAATGCTGGGACTACATCAAGTCCCCAACAGTAATTGTCATATGCCCGGAGGTGTAGGTACATGGATGGGGTCTTGCCAGGGCTAAGGAGGCATGTCCCACTGAGGGAACTTGGGGCTGTGCTGAGCAGTCAGGGATGAAGCAAAAAATGGGGAAGGGGAGCATTGGCACCAAGACCTTTAGGAGGCCCGTGATGGACCTAGAGGCCTGCAAAGGAGGTGATTTCCCCCTTGCTCCCCTACCAACACAAACTGTGAAAGCTGCCTGCCATTACACTTGGCCTAGGCTTCTCTCTGACATGGAGAGAACAATGGAGGAGGTGGGGAGAGGCCTTTAGGTAGCCATTAGTTGGATACTTAAGAGCATTAATTGGCCAACAGGCAGAACATGTCATCCACCAACTCCTGTGTAAAATTCAGGGGAGGCAGGTAGGCATCAGAAACAGCACCCATGGCATTGTGCTAATTTTATGTCCTCACCCATGTGTCAACTTATATCCTGGTAGGGTTAAGAAACTGCCCTGCAAGTTGTAAATCTTACCTATGCTGCCTATCAGGTGCTTCTCCCTCCACATTGAGAAGAGGGATAAGATTGGCAGTTCAGTTATTGCAACTACTCTTAGCCTGATCGGTTTGTAGTGTGAGAGACTGTAGTATCTATGATTCTACATATTATACAAAGAGAGAGGTTTTGGCAGAATTAAACAAAATGTCTGCTTGTCTGAGAAAATGTAGTTGGTGGAGCATAAAATGTAAACAAGAAATACAAAAACCATGAACAGTGAAAAGATCCACCTGTAACTATGAAAATATTTTGTGATAAACACTGTTCACTTCAGAAATTAATTGTTTAAGAATTGTCACTCTGTGATGAAATAACTACAGATCAGGCAATGAGCAAGGGACATAACTGGAGGATGTATTTCATCAATCACAATGCAGTTTCAGCGTACATTGGGAGTGCTAAAGAAGAACTAACTTGGCAATGTTAAGTCTTGAACAATGCATATATGTGAGGAGCTGAAGGGAATCAGCACTGATAGAGAAATGGTTTTGGGGAAATTAATGGGATTGAAGGTGGGTAAATTTCCAGGGCCTGAAAACCTTCATCCCAGAGTACTTAAGGAAGTGGCCCTGGAAAAAGTAGATCCACTGGTGAGTATTTTCCAAAATTCTTTGGACTTTGGACTGGTTCCTGCAGATTGGATGGTAGCTAATGTAAGCCTGCTATTCAAAAAGGAAGGTAGAGAGAAAACAGGGAACAATAAATCAGTGAGCCTAACGTCAGTATTAGGGAAGTTCCTAGAGTCCATTATCAAGGATTTCATAACTCAGCATTTGACATCAGTGGTATAATCATACAAAATCAACATGGATTTAAAAAAGAGAAATGATGTTTGACAAATCTACTGGAATTCTTTGAGGAGATAACTAGTAGAGTTGACCTGGGAAAATCAATGGATATGGTTTATTTAGATTTTCAGAAGGCTTTTGACAAGGTCCCACACAGCAGGTTACTATGCAAAGTTAAAGCACATTGGATTGCAGATAATGTCTTGAGATGGATCGAAAGCTGGTTAGCAGACAGGAAGCAAAGCATTGGAATAAATGTGTCTTTTTCTGATTGGTAGGCAATGATTAGTGTGGTACTGCAGGAATCTGTGCTAGGACCCCAACTGTTCACATTATGTATTAATGATTTGGAAGAGGGAACTGAATGTATATTCTCTAAACTTGCAGATGATACAAAGTTGGGTGGGAAGATGAGCTGTGAGGAGGATGCACAGATGCTTCAGCATGATGTAGTCAGGCTGAATAAGTGACCGTATGCATGGCTGATGTAATACAATGTGGATAAATATAAGGTTATACACTTCAGTGGAAAAAATCAGAAGGCAGATAATTATTTGAATGGTGTAAATTGAGATAGGTAGGTACTCAGTGAGACCTTGGTGTCCTCATGCATCGGTGACTGAAAGTAAGCGTGCAGGTATGGCAGGCAGTAAAGAAGGCAAATGGTATGTTGCCCTTCACTGCGAGAGGATTTGAGAACAAGAATAGAGATTTTTACTGCAATTATGTAGGGAGTTGATGAGGGCTCCTATTGTGTGCAGTTTTGGTGCCCTTTTCTGAGAAAGGATACTCTTGCTAAAAAGGGAGTATAGCAAAGGTTTACCAGGCTGAACCTTGGGATGGCAGGACTGTTATCTGAGGAGAGACTAAGTCAGTTAGGATTGTATTCATTGGAGTTGAGAAGACTGAGAGGAGATCACATAGAAACTTATAAAATTCTACCAGGATTAGACAGGGTAGATTCAGAAAGAATGTTCCCAATGATGGGGAAGACGAGGGGTCATAGTTTGAGGATAAGGACTGAGATGAGGACAAATTTCTTCACCCAGAGGGTGGTGAATGTATGGAATTCACTATCACAGAAATTAGTTGATGCCAAAATATGATCTGATTTCAGGAAGGGATTAGACATAGCCCTTGCGGCTAAAAAACGGGGGAAGGTGAGATCAAAGTATTCAATTTGATGATTAGCCAGATCAAAATGAATGGTAGACCAGGCTGGAAGGGCTGAGTGGCTTTTCCTGCTTCTATTTTCAATGCATATTTCTATGTTCATTTTTATGGAATAAAATGGAAAGGTAAAAAAAAGCAATGACCCAATAAAGGTTTGCCTTTCCAGTTATATATTTTCACATTAAAATAAATAAACATCCCTCAACCAAAATCATGATTAACAACAGGAATGTTTTAACAACTGAAACATATACCAGATGAAAATATTCTTGAAACATGCACAGAATGCTGAAGACGAACATCCAGTTTGTGTAAAACAATGTAATGGAGAGAACTGGAGCTTTGCCTTAATAATCTGGGTCAACCATTCAGTCAATTGTGATAAATATCAGACAGCACTGTCAGCGTGACTAGTAATTGTAGAAGATTGTCAGTATCTGATACACTTACCAGGTGATAATATTTTGCCATTGGCTGTGCAGGAGCAACTTGTTGACACTGGAGTGCTGGGAGTTACTGTTACTGTTGTTGTCGTTTGGAGTGGAGTGGTGGGAGCTGTAGTGGTTTGACATTTTCCCGTGTACTTCAAAACCTCACAACTCTTAGTACAGAGAGTGAAGTTACAGAGGCCTGATTTACTTGAAGTGACTACAGCCTGCCCTGTAAGACAAAATGCATTTGAACAGTTTAGTTGTCACACTGGAAATCTTCATGAGGATAATATATTTATCCACAGTTAAGTGCAAAGATGACAGCATCTCACATTTTGAGAGTAAGGTGCTGAGACCAGTGTTGGATGTGAACAATGAAAGAAGACGACAATTCAAATTCATGGTCATGGATATGTGAAATATACTGGGAATATGAGAATCTCAATAGTTAATTTGTTCTTATCGCATTCACTATTCTTGTATTTGAGTTATGTTGTGAACTCTTCATGCTGGTCTTTGTGTTTGGTTTACAAATGCAGACAGAAGAATGCAAACAGGTTTAAGGAACAGGAAGTGGCATATGAAACAATTACAAGTCTGAGTAATATGAAACAATTACAAATCTGAGTTCAACCACAATAAGTTTGACCTTGCTCAGCGTCAATCACTGACAGCGTGTTGCTATTCTTTGCTTCAGTGGGGCACAGGAGACAAAAACAATGTAAGAACGTTGTGTGCAAAGACTTGGCATTGTTTAATTTTGACATGTGAATGCAAAATCTGGATTATGAATTCAGACAGGCAGAGCAGGAAGATGTCAACTTCCTAAAGTACTCAATCTGTCTTTTCGAAGCTGAGACTGCAGACAGATCAATTTTGGAAATGGAGGGATGAGAGATGTTATTACTAGTCATTCTCCAAACTTCTACAGAATGCTTAAGACCAGCATCGAGGATATGTAAGATAATCTAATGGAGAGGTGATTTGCCTTCATAAACTGACTGGATCATTGCAGCCAATTGTGATCAGTTTAACAGCGTGACGAGTGATTGCAGCAGATTGTCAGTATCTAATAGACTTACCAGGTGATAATATTTCTCCATTGGCTGTGCAGGTGCAACTTGTTGTCACTGGTGTGCTGGGAGTTACTGTGACTGTTGTTGTCGTTTCGAGTGGAGTGGTGGGAGCTGTAGTGGTTTGACATTTTCCCGTGTACTTCAAAATGTCACAACTCTGAGTACAGAGAGTGAAATTACAGAGGCCTGATTTACTTGAAGTTACTGTAGCCTGCCCTGGAAGACAAAAGGCATTTGAACAATGTAGTTGTCACTTTGGAAATCTTCATGAAGATGATATATTTATCCACTATTAAGTATAAAAGTGACAGCATCTTATATTTTGAGAGTAAGGTTCTGAGACCAGGGCTGTAAGTGCACAATGAAAGGAGACTACATTAGAAATTCATGGTCATGGATATTGAAATATAACTGGCAATATGAGAATGTCAATATTTCATTTGTTCTTATCGCATTCATGATTCTTGCATTTGAGTTATGTTGTGAACTCTTCGTGCTGGTGTTTGTGTTTGATTTACAAATGCAGACAGAAGAATGCAAACAGGTTTAAGGGAAGAGGTGAAGAGCTAAACAGGTGCTGCATGTTGACCCATTCTTGCAGAACACAAAAGTGAGCAAAACAGAAAAACCTGTGGACAGAGGAAACATTCTACCAATATTACAACTAATATTACTTCTCTGCCCAAAAAAACACATGGAAATGTTGGAGCAGCCATAAAGGACTGATATTTATTTAAATAAATGAAGCAAAAGACACAGCTAAAAAAATACATTTGGGGAAATCCTGTTGTCTTATTTTAATTTGTGTCATGAATTGTAACCAGGAAGTAGTCCATGAAACAATTACAAATCTGAGTTCGACCACAACAACTTTGACCTTGCTTGGCGTCAGTCACTGACAGTGAGTTCCTTTTCTTTGCATCAATGGGCACAGGAGACAAAAACAGTGTAAGAATGTTGTGTGTAAAGACTTGGCATTGTTTAATTTTGGCATGTGAATGCAAAATCTGGAATTATGAATTCAGACAAGCAGAGCAGCAAGATGTCAACTTCCTAAAGTTCCAAATATGTCTTTTTGAAACTAAAACAGCAGACAGATCAATTTTGGAAATGGAGGGATTAGAGATGTTATTACTCGTCATTCTGCAAACATCTACAGAATGCTTAAGATGAGCATCTAGATTCCATAAGACAACCTAATGGAGAGGAGAAGTGATTTGCCTTCATAAACTGTCTGGATCATTGCAGCCAATTGTGATCAATTTAACAGCGTGACGAGTGCTTGTAGCAGATTGTCAGTATCTAATACACTTACCAGGTGATAATATTTCTCCATTGGCTGTGCAGGTGCAACTTGTTGTCACTGGAGTGCTGGGAGTTACTGTTACTGTTGTTGTCGTTTCGATTGGAGTGGTGGGAGCTGTAGTGGTTTGACATTTTCCCGTGTACTTCAAAATGTCACAACTCTGAGTACAGAGAGTGAAATTACAGAGGCCTGATTTACTTGAAGTTACTGTAGCCTGCCCTGGAAGACAAAAGGCAATGAAACATTTTAGGTATCTCACTTATGATGCAAATTTATTTCGAGACTTAAGAGTGGAGAAGATGGCTGGGTCTGAAGAATTAATAAATGATTCCAATTCAAGTGAATCGTCATGGATATGAGAATTTTAACTGCCTTGGAACATTGTATGGAAAATTTTGGCATTGTTTAATTTGTCATGTGAATGCAAAATCTGGAATGTTAATTTTAAAACGGCACAGCAGGAAATTGTCAATTTCTGAAAGTTCCAAATCTCTCTTTTGTACACGAAGACAGCAGACAGATCACTGAGGTTAGTGGAGAGATGAGAAGATTCATGACAAGTCATTCTCCAAACTTATCCCGAATGCTTAAGACGAGCATCCAATTGGTTAAATCAATGTAATGGGGAGGACTGGAATTTTGCCTGAATAATCTGGGTTACTGCAGCCAATTGTGATAAATGTCAGACCGCACGAAAATGTCAGAATTCCAGCGTGACTAGCGATTGTATCAGATTGTCAAAATCTGATACACTTACCAGGTGATAATATTTCTCCATTGGCTGTGCAGGTGCAACTTGTTGTCACTGGAGTGCTGGGAGTTACTGTGACTGTTGTTGTCGCTTCGAGTGTAGTGGTGGGAGCTGCAGTGGTTTGACATTTTCCCGTGTACTTCAAAACCTCACAACTCTTAGTACAGAGAGTGAAATTACAGAGGCCTGATTTACGTGAAGTGACTACAGCCTGCCCTGTAACAAAAAATGCATTTGAACAGTTTAGTTGTCAGTCTGGAAATCTTCATGAGGATGATATATTTATCCACAGTTAAGTGCAAAGATGACAGCACCTCATATTTTGAGCGTAAGGTGCTGAGAACAGTGTTGGATGTGAACAATGAAAGAAGACTCCAATTCAAATTCATGGTCATGGATATGTGAAATATACTGGGAATATGAGAATCTCAATAGTTAATTTGTTCTTATCGCATTCACTATTCTTGTATTTGAGTTATGTTGTGAACTCTTCATGCTGGTCTTTGTGTTTGGTTTACCAATGCAGACAGAAGAATGCAAACAGGCTTAAGGGAAGAGGTGAAGAGCTAAACAGGTGCTGCATGTTGACCCATTCTTGCAGAACACCAAAGGGAGCAAAACAGAAAAACCTGTAACAGAGGAAATGTTCGACCAATTTTACAACTAGTATTACGTCTCTGTCCAAAAAAACAAATGGAAATGTTGGATGCGGCCATCAAGGAGCGATATTTATTCAAATAAATGAAGCAAAGCATATGGCTGAAAAAATACATTTGAGGAAATCCTATTATCTTATTTATATTTGTGTCATGAATTGTGACCAGGCAGTAACCTATGAAACAATGACAAATCTGAGTTCGACCACGGTATGTTTGACCTCGCTCAGCGTCAGTCACTGACAGTTTGTTGCTTTCCTTTTAATTAATGGGGCACGGGAAACAAAATCAATGTAAGAACATTGTGTGTAATGACTTGGCATTGTCTAATTTTGGCACGTGAATGCAAAATCTGGAATTTTGAATTCAGATGGGCAGAGCAGGAAGATGTCAACTTCCTAAAGTTCTCAGTATGCCTTTTGGAACTTAGACAGCAGAGAGATCAATTTTGCAAATGGAGGGATGAGAAAATTCATGACAAGTCATTCTCCAATCATCTACAGAAAGCATAAGACGAGCATCCAGATTGCGTAAAACAACCTAATGGGGAGGAGCGGTGCTTTGCCTTCATTATCTGTCTGGATCATTGCAGCCAATTGTGATCAGTTTTGCAGCGTGACGCGTGATTGTAGCAGATTGTCAGTATCTAATACACTTACCAGGTGATAATATTTCTCCATTGGCTGTGCAGGTGCAACTTGTTGTCACTGGAGTGCTGGGAGTTACTGTGACTGTTGTTGTCGTTTCGAGTGGAGTGGTGGGAGCTGTAGTGGTTTGACATTTTCCCGTGTACTTCAAAATGTCACAACTCTTAGTACATAGAGTGAAATTACAGAGGCCTGATTTACTTGAAGTTACTGTAGCCTGCCCTGGAAGACAAAAGGCAATGAAACTTTTTAGGTATCTCACTTATGATGCAAATTTATTTCGAGACTTAAGAGTGGAGAAGATGGCTGGGTCTGAACAATTAATAAATGATTCCAATTCAAGTGAATCGTCATGGATATGAGAATTTTAACTGCCTTGGAACATTGTATGGAAAATTTTGGCATTGTTTAATTTGTCATGTAAATGCAAAATCTGGAATGATAATTTTAAAACGGCACAGCCGGAAATTGTCAATTTCTGAAAGTTCCAAATCTCTCTTTTGTACACGAAGACAGCAGATAGATCACTGAGGTTAGTGGAGAGATGAGAAGATTGATGACAAGTCATTCTCCAAACTTATCCCGAATGCTTAAGACGAGCATCCAGTTGGTTAAAACAATGTAATGGGGAGGACTGGAATTTTGCCTGAATAATCTGGGTTACTGCAGCCAATTGTGATAAATGTCAGACCGCACGAAAATGTCAGAATTCCAGCGTGACTAGCGATTGTATCAGATTGTCAAAATCTGATACACTTACCAGGTGATAATATTTCTCCATTGGCTGTGCAGGTGCAACTTGTTGTCACTGGTGTGCTGGGAGTTACTGTGACTGTTGTTGTCGTTTCGAGTGTAGTGGTGGGAGCTGTAGTGGTTTGACATTTTCCCGTGTACTTCAAAACGTCACAACTCTTAGTACAGAGAGTGAAATTACAGAGGCCTGATTTACTTGAAGTGACTACAGCCTGCCCTGGAAGACAAAAGGCAATGAAACATTTTAGGTATCTCACTTATGATGCAAATTTATTTTGAGACTTAAGAGTGGAGAAGATGGCTGGGTCTGAACAATTAATAAATGATTCCAATTCAAGTGAATCGTCATGGATATGAGAATTTTAACTGCCTTGGAACATTGTATGGAAAATTTTGGCATTGTTTAATTTGTCATGTGAACGCAAAATCTGGAATGATAATTTTAAAACGGCACAGCCCAAAATTGTCAATTTCTGAAAGTTCCAAATCTCTCTTTTGTACACGAAGACAGCAGACAGATCACTGAGGTTAGTGGAGAGATGAGAAGATTCATGACAAGTCATTCTCCAAACTTATCCCGAGTGCTCAAGACGAGCATCCAGTTGGTTAAAACAATGTAATGGGAGGACTGGAATTTTGCCTGAATAATCTGGGTTACTGCAGCCAATTGTGATAAATGTCAGACCGCACTAAAATGTCAGAATTCCAGCGTGACTAGTGATTGTATCAGATTGTCACAATCTGATACACTTACCAGGTGATAATATTTCTCCATTGGCTGTGCAGGTGCAACTTGTTGTCACTGGAGTGCTGGGAGTTACTGTGACTGTTGTTGTCGTTTCGAGTGTAGTGGTGGGAGCTGTAGTGGTTTGACATTTTCCCGTGTACTTCAAAACGTCACAACTCTTAGTACAGAGAGTGAAATTACAGAGGCCTGATTTACGTGAAGTGACTACAGCCTGCCCTGTAAGAAAAAATGCATTTGAACAGTTTAGTTGTCAGTCTGGAAATCTTCATGAGGATGATATATTTATCCACAGTTAAGTGCAAAGATGACAGCACCTCATATTTTGAGAGTAAGGTGCTGAGAACAGTGTTGGATGTGAACAATGAAAGAAGACTCCAATTCAAATTCATGGTCATGGATATGTGAAATATACTGGGAATATGAGAATCTCAATAGTTAATTTGTTCTTATCGCATTCACTATTCTTGTATTTGAGTTATGTTGTGAACTCTTCATGCTGGTCTTTGTGTTTGGTTTACAAATGCAGACAGAAGAATGCAAACAGGCTTAAGGGAAGAGGTGAAGAGCTAAACAGGTGCTGCATGTTGACCCATTCTTGCAGAACACCAAAGGGAGCAAAACAGAAAAACCTGTAACAGAGGAAATGTTCGACCAATTTTACAACTAGTATTACGTCTCTGTCCAAAAAAACAAATGGAAATGTTGGATGCGGCCATCAAGGAGCGATATTTATTCAAATAAATGAAGCAAAGCATATGGCTGAAAAAATACATTTGAGGAAATCCTATTATCTTATTTATATTTGTGTCATGAATTGTGACCAGGCAGTAACCTATGAAACAATGACAAATCTGAGTTCGACCACGGTATGTTTGACCTCGCTCAGCGTCAGTCACTGACAGTTTGTTGCTTTCCATTTAATTAATGGGGCACGGGAAACAAAATCAATGTAAGAACATTGTGTGTAATGACTTGGCATTGTCTAATTTTGGCACGTGAATGCAAAATCTGGAATTTTGAATTCAGATGGGCAGAGCAGGATGATGTCAACTTCCTAAAGTTCTCAGTATGCCTTTTGGAAACTTAGACAGCAGAGAGATCAATTTTGCAAATGGAGGGATGAGAAAATTCATGACAAGTCATTCTCCAATCATCTACAGAAAGCATAAGACGAGCATCCAGATTGCGTAAAACAACCTAATGGGGAGGAGCGGTGCTTTGCCTTCATTATCTGTCTGGATCATTGCAGCCAATTGTGATCAGTTTTGCAGCGTGACGCGTGATTGTAGCAGATTGTCAGTATCTAATACACTTACCAGGTGATAATATTTCTCCATTGGCTGTGCAGGTGCAACTTGTTGTCACTGGAGTGCTGGGAGTTACTGTGACTGTTGTTGTCGTTTCGAGTGGAGTGGTGGGAGCTGTAGTGGTTTGACATTTTCCCGTGTACTTCAAAACGTCACAACTCTTAGTACATAGAGTGAAATTACAGAGGCCTGATTTACTTGAAGTTACTGTAGCCTGCCCTGGAAGACAAAAGGCAATGAAACATTTTAGGTATCTCACTTATGATGCAAATTTATTTCGAGACTTAAGAGTGGAGAAGATGGCTGGGTCTGAACAATTAATAAATGATTCCAATTCAAGTGAATCGTCATGGATATGAGAATTTTAACTGCCTTGGAACATTGTATGGAAAATTTTGGCATTGTTTAATTTGTCATGTGAATGCAAAATCTGGAATGAAAATTTTAAAACGGCACAGCCGGAAATTGTCAATTTCTGAAAGTTCCAAATCTCTCTTTTGTACACGAAGACAGCAGATAGATCACTGAGGTTAGTGGAGAGATGAGAAGATTGATGACAAGTCATTCTCCAAAGTTATCCCGAATGCTTAAGACGAGCATCCAGTTGGTTAAAACAATGTAATGGGGAGGACTGGAATTTTGCCTGAATAATCTGGGTTACTGCAGCCAATTCTGATAAATGTCAGACCGCACGAAAATGTCAGAATTCCAGCGTGACTAGCGATTGTATCAGATTGTCAAAATCTGATACACTTACCAGGTGATAATATTTCTCCATTGGCTGTGCAGGTGCAACTTGTTGTCACTGGTGTGCTGGGAGTTACTGTTACTGTTGTTGTTGTTTCGAGTGTAGTGGTGGGAGCTGTAGTGGTTTGACATTTTCCCGTGTACTTCAAAATGTCACAACTCTGAGTGCAGAGAGTGAAATTACAGAGGCCTGATTTACTTGAAGTTACTGTAGCCTGCCCTGGAAGACAAAAGGCATTTGAACAATGTAGTTGTCACTTTGGAAATCTTCATGAAGATGATATATTTATCCACTATTAAGTATAAAAGTGACAGCATCTTATATTTTGAGAGTAAGGTTCTGAGACCAGGGCTGTATGTGCACAATGAAAGGAGACTACATTAGAAATTCGTGGTCATGGATATTGAAATATAACTGGCAATA
This sequence comes from Carcharhinus amblyrhynchos, assembly GCF_965287045.1. NCBI lineage: Eukaryota > Metazoa > Chordata > Chondrichthyes > Carcharhiniformes > Carcharhinidae > Carcharhinus > Carcharhinus amblyrhynchos. Next base: position 62,981,943 of record NC_137329.1, read on the forward strand.
TGAGAATGTCAATATTTCATTTGTTCTTATCGCATTCATGATTCTTGCATTTGAGTTATGTTGTGAACTCTTCGTGCTGGTGTTTGTGTTTGATTTACAAATGCAGACAGAAGAATGCAAACAGGTTTAAGGGAAGAGGTGAAGAGCTAAACAGGTGCTGCATGTTGACCCATTCTTGCAGAACACAAAAGTGAGCAAAACAGAAAAACCTGTGGACAGAGGAAACATTCTACCAATATTACAACTAATATTACTTCTCTGCCCAAAAAAACACATGGAAATGTTGGAGCAGCCATAAAGGACTGATATTTATTTAAATAAATGAAGCAAAAGACACAGCTAAAAAAATACATTTGGGGAAATCCTGTTGTCTTATTTTAATTTGTGTCATGAATTGTAACCAGGAAGTAGTCCATGAAACAATTACAAATCTGAGTTCGACCACAACAACTTTGACCTTGCTTGGCGTCAGTCACTGACAGTGAGTTCCTTTTCTTTGCATCAATGGGCACAGGAGACAAAAACAGTGTAAGAATGTTGTGTGTAAAGACTTGGCATTGTTTAATTTTGGCATGTGAATGCAAAATCTGGAATTATGAATTCAGACAAGCAGAGCAGCAAGATGTCAACTTCCTAAAGTTCCAAATATGTCTTTTTGAAACTAAAACAGCAGACAGATCAATTTTGGAAATGGAGGGATTAGAGATGTTATTACTCGTCATTCTGCAAACATCTACAGAATGCTTAAGATGAGCATCTAGATTCCATAAGACAACCTAATGGAGAGGAGAAGTGATTTGCCTTCATAAACTGTCTGGATCATTGCAGCCAATTGTGATCAATTTAACAGCGTGACGAGTGCTTGTAGCAGATTGTCAGTATCTAATACACTTACCAGGTGATAATATTTCTCCATTGGCTGTGCAGGTGCAACTTGTTGTCACTGGAGTGCTGGGAGTTACTGTTACTGTTGTTGTCGTTTCGATTGGAGTGGTGGGAGCTGTAGTGGTTTGACATTTTCCCGTGTACTTCAAAATGTCACAACTCTGAGTACAGAGAGTGAAATTACAGAGGCCTGATTTACTTGAAGTTACTGTAGCCTGCCCTGGAAGACAAAAGGCAATGAAACATTTTAGGTATCTCACTTATGATGCAAATTTATTTCGAGACTTAAGAGTGGAGAAGATGGCTGGGTCTGAAGAATTAATAAATGATTCCAATTCAAGTGAATCGTCATGGATATGAGAATTTTAACTGCCTTGGAACATTGTATGGAAAATTTTGGCATTGTTTAATTTGTCATGTGAATGCAAAATCTGGAATGATAATTTTAAAACGGCACAGCAGGAAATTGTCAATTTCTGAAAGTTCCAAATCTCTCTTTTGTACACGAAGACAGCAGACAGATCACTGAGGTTAGTGGAGAGATGAGAAGATTCATGACAAGTCATTCTCCAAACTTATCCCGAATGCTTAAGACGAGCATCCAGTTGGTTAAAACAATGTAACGGGGAGGACTGGAATTTTGCCTGAATAATCTGGGTTACTGCAGCCAATTGTGATAAATGTCAGACCGCACTAAAATGTCAGAATTCCAGCGTGACTAGTGATTGTATCAGATTGTCACAATCTGATACACTTACCAGGTGATAATATTTCTCCATTGGCTGTGCAGGTGCAACTTGTTGTCACTGGAGTGCTGGGAGTTACTGTGACTGTTGTTGTCGTTTCGAGTGTAGTGGTGGGAGCTGTAGTGGTTTGACATTTTCCCGTGTACTTCAAAACGTCACAACTCTTAGTACAGAGAGTGAAATTACAGAGGCCTGATTTACGTGAAGTGACTACAGCCTGCCCTGTAAGAAAAAATGCATTTGAACAGTTTAGTTGTCAGTCTGGAAATCTTCATGAGGATGATATATTTATCCACAGTTAAGTGCAAAGATGACAGCACCTCATATTTTGAGCGTAAGGTGCTGAGAACAGTGTTGGATGTGAACAATGAAAGAAGACTCCAATTCAAATTCATGGTCATGGATATGTGAAATATACTGGGAATATGAGAATCTCAATAGTTAATTTGTTCTTATCGCATTCACTATTCTTGTATTTGAGTTATGTTGTGAACTCTTCGTGCTGGTCATTGTGTTTGGTTTACAAATGCAGACAGAAGAATGCAAACAGGCTTAAGGGAAGAGGTGAAGAGCTAAACAGGTGCTGCATGTTGACCCATTCTTGCAGAACACCAAAGGGAGCAAAACAGAAAAACCTGTAACAGAGGAAATGTTCGACCAATTTTACAACTAGTATTACGTCTCTGTCCAAAAAAACAAATGGAAATGTTGGATGCGGCCATCAAGGAGCGATATTTATTCAAATAAATGAAGCAAAGCATATGGCTGAAAAAATACATTTGAGGAAATCCTATTACCTTATTTATATTTGTGTCATGAATTGTGACCAGGCAGTAACCTACGAAACAATGACAAATCTGAGTTCGACCACGGTATGTTTGACCTCGCTCAGCATCAGTCACTGACAGTTTGTTGCTTTCCTTTTAATTAATGGGGCACAGGAAACAAAAACAATGTAAGAACATTGTGTGTAATGACTTGGCATTGTCTAATTTTGGCACGTGAATGCAAAATCTGGAATTTTGAATTCAGACGGGCAGAGCAGGAAGATGTCAACTTCCTAAAGTTCTCAGCATGCCTTTTGGAAACTTAGACAGCAGAGAGTTCAATTTTGCAAATGGCGGGATGAGAAAATTCATGACAAGTCATTCTCCAATCATCTACAGAAAGCATAAGACGAGCATCCAGAATGCGGAAAACAACCTAATGGGGAGGAGCGGTGCTTTGCCTTCATTATCTGTCTGGATCATTGCAGCCAATCGTGATCAGTTTTGCAGCGTGACGCGTGATTGTAGCAGGTTGTCAGTATCTAATACACTTACCAGGTGATAATATTTCTCCATTGGCTGTGCAGGTGCAACTTGTTGTCACTGGAGTGCTGGGAGTTACTGTTACTGTTGTTGTCGTTTCGAGTGTAGTGGTGGGAGCTGTAGTGGTTTGACATTTTCCCGTGTACTTCAAAACGTCACAACTCTTAGTACAGAGAGTGAAATTACAGAGGCCTGATTTACTTGAAGTGACTACAGCCTGCCCTGGAAGACAAAAGGCAATGAAACATTTTAGGTATCTCACTTATGATGCAAATTTATTTTGAGACTTAAGAGTGGAGAAGATGGCTGGGTCTGAACAATTAATAAATGATTCCAATTCAAGTGAATCGTCATGGATATGAGAATTTTAACTGCCTTGGAACATTGTATGGAAAATTTTGGCATTGTTTAATTTGTCATGTGAATGCAAAATCTGGAATGATAATTTTAAAACGGCACAGCCCAAAATTGTCAATTTCTGAAAGTTCCAAATCTCTCTTTTGTACACGAAGACAGCAGACAGATCACTGAGGTTAGTGGAGAGATGAGAAGATTCATGACAAGTCATTCTCCAAACTTATCCCGAGTGCTTAAGACGAGCATCCAGTTGGTTAAAACAATGTAATGGGAGGACTGGAATTTTGCCTGAATAATCTGGGTTACTGCAGCCAATTGTGATAAATGTCAGACCGCACTAAAATGTCAGAATTCCAGCGTGACTAGTGATTGTATCAGATTGTCACAATCTGATACACTTACCAGGTGATAATATTTCTCCATTGGCTGTGCAGGTGCAACTTGTTGTCACTGGAGTGCTGGGAGTTACTGTGACTGTTGTTGTCGTTTCGAGTGTAGTGGTGGGAGCTGTAGTGGTTTGACATTTTCCCGTGTACTTCAAAACGTCACAACTCTTAGTACAGAGAGTGAAATTACAGAGGCCTGATTTACGTGAAGTGACTACAGCCTGCCCTGTAAGAAAAAATGCATTTGAACAGTTTAGTTGTCAGTCTGGAAGTCTTCATGAGGATGATATTTTTATCCACAGTTAAGTGCAAAGATGACAGCACCTCATATTTTGAGAGTAAGGTGCTGAGAACAGTGTTGGATGTGAACAATGAAAGAAGACTCCAATTCAAATTCATGGTCATGGATATGTGAAATATACTGGGAATATGAGAATCTCAATAGTTAATTTGTTCTTATCGCATTCACTATTCTTGTATTTGAGTTATGTTGTGAACTCTTCATGCTGGTCTTTGTGTTTGGTTTACCAATGCAGACAGAAGAATGCAAACAGGCTTAAGGGAAGAGGTGAAGAGCTAAACAGGTGCTGCATGTTGACCCATTCTTGCAGAACACCAAAGGGAGCAAAACAGAAAAACCTGTAACAGAGGAAATGTTCGACCAATTTTACAACTAGTATTACGTCTCTGTCCAAAAAAACAAATGGAAATGTTGGATGCGGCCATCAAGGAGCGATATTTATTCAAATAAATGAAGCAAAGCATATGGCTGAAAAAATACATTTGAGGAAATCCTATTATCTTATTTATATTTGTGTCATGAATTGTGACCAGGCAGTAACCTATGAAACAATGACAAATCTGAGTTCGACCACGGTATGTTTGACCTCGCTCAGCGTCAGTCACTGACAGTTTGTTGCTTTCCTTTTAATTAATGGGGCACGGGAAACAAAATCAATGTAAGAACATTGTGTGTAATGACTTGGTATTGTCTAATTTTGGCACGTGAATGCAAAATCTGGAATTTTGAATTCAGATGGGCAGAGCAGGAAGATGTCAACTTCCTAAAGTTCTCAGTATGCCTTTTGGAACTTAGACAGCAGAGAGATCAATTTTGCAAATGGAGGGATGAGAAAATTCATGACAAGTCATTCTCCAATCATGTACAGAAAGCATAAGACGAGCATCCAGATTGCGTAAAACAACCTAATGGGGAGGAGCGGTGCTTTGCCTTCATTATCTGTCTGGATCATTGCAGCCAATTGTGATCAGTTTTGCAGCGTGACGCGTGATTGTAGCAGATTGTCAGTATCTAATACACTTACCAGGTGATAATATTTCTCCATTGGCTGTGCAGGTGCAACTTGTTGTCACTGGTGTGCTGGGAGTTACTGTGACTGTTGTTGTCGTTTCGAGTGTAGTGGTGGGAGCTGTAGTGGTTTGACATTTTCCCGTGTACTTCAAAACGTCACAACTCTTAGTACAGAGAGTGAAATTACAGAGGCCTGATTTACTTGAAGTGACTACAGCCTGCCCTGGAAGACAAAAGGCAATGAAACATTTTAGGTATCTCACTTATGATGCAAATTTATTTCGAGACTTAAGAGTGGAGAAGATGGCTGGGTCTGAACAATTAATAATTGATTCCGATTCAAGTGAATCGTCATGGATATGAGAATTTTAACTGCCTTGGAACATTGTATGGAAAATTTTGGCATTGTTTAATTTGTCATGTGAATTCAAAATCTGGAATGATAATTTTAAAACGGCACAGCCGGAAATTGTCAATTTCTGAAAGTTCCAAATCTCTCTTTTGTACACGAAGACAGCAGACAGATCACTGAGGTTAGTGGAGAGATGAGAAGATTCATGACAAGTCATTCTCCAAACTTATCCCGAATGCTTAAGACGAGCATCCAGTTGGTTAAAACAATGTAATGGGGAGGACTGGAATTTTGCCTGAATAATCTGGATTACTGCAGCCAATTGTGATAAATGTCAGACCGCACTAAAATGTCAGAATTCCAGCGTGACTAGTGATTGTATCAGATTGTCAAAATCTGATACACTTACCAGGTGATAATATTTCTCCATTGGCTGTGCAGGTGCAACTTGTTGTCACTGGAGTGCTGGGAGTTACTGTGACTGTTGTTGTCGTTTCGAGTGGAGTGGTGGGAGCTGTAGTGGTTTGACATTTTCCCGTGTACTTCAAAACGTCACAACTCTTAGTACAGAGAGTGAAATTACAGAGGCCTGATTTACTTGAAGTGACTACAGCCTGCCCTGTAAGACAAAATGCATTTGAACAGTTTAGTTGTCACACTGGAAATCTTCATGAGGATGATATATTTATCCACAGTTAAGTGCAAAGATGACAGCATCTCACATTTTGAGAGTAAGGTGCTGAGACCAGTGTTGGATGTGAACAATGAAAGAAGACTCCAATTCAAATTCATGGTCATGGATATGTGAAATATACTGGGAATATGAGAATCTCAATAGTTAATTTGTTCTTATCGCATTCACTATTCTTGTATTTGAGTTATGTTGTGAACTCTTCATGCTGGTGTTTGTGTTTGATGTACAAATGCAGACAGAAGAATGCAAACAGGTTTAAGGAACAGGAAGTGGCATATGAAACAATTACAAATCTGAGTAATATGAAACAATTACAAATCTGAGTTCAACCACAATAAGTTTGACCTTGCTCAGCGTCAATCACTGACAGCGTGTTGCTGTTCTTTGCTTCAGTGGGGCACAGGAGACAAAAACAATGTAAGAACGTTGTGTGCAAAGACTTGGCATTGTTTAATTTTGACATGTGAATGCAAAATCTGGATTATGAATTCAGACAGGCAGAGCAGGAAGATGTCAACTTCCTAAAGTACTCAATCTGTCTTTTCGAAGCTGAGACTGCAGACAGATCAATTTTGGAAATGGAGGGATGAGAGATGTTATTACTAGTCATTCTCCAAACTTCTACAGAATGCTTAAGACCAGCATCGAGGATACGTAAGATAATCTAATGGAGAGGTGATTTGCCTTCATAAACTGACTGGATCATTGCAGCCAATTGTGATCAGTTTAACAGCGTGACGAGTGATTGCAGCAGATTGTCAGTATCTAATAGACTTACCAGGTGATAATATTTCTCCATTGGCTGTGCAGGTGCAACTTGTTGTCACTGGAGTGCTGGGAGTTACTGTGACTGTTGTTGTCGTTTCGAGTGGAGTGGTGGGAGCTGTAGTGGTTTGACATTTTCCCGTGTACTTCAAAATGTCACAACTCTGAGTACAGAGAGTGAAATTACAGAGGCCTGATTTACTTGAAGTTACTGTAGCCTGCCCTGGAAGACAAAAGGCATTTGAACAATGTAGTTGTCACTTGGGAAATCTTCATGAAGATGATATATTTATCCACTATTAAGTGTAAAAGTGACAGCATCTTATATTTTGAGAGTAAGGTTCTGAGACCAGGGCTGTATGTGCACAATGAAAGGAGACTACATTAGAAATTCATGGTCATGGATATTGAAATATAACTGGCAATATGAGAATGTCAATATTTCATTTGTTCTTATCGCATTCATGATTCTTGCATTTGAGTTATGTTGTGAACTCTTCGTGCTGGTGTTTGTGTTTGATTTACAAATGCAGACAGAAGAATGCAAACAGGTTTAAGGGAAGAGGTGAAGAGCTAAACAGGTGCTGCATGTTGACCCATTCTTGCAGAACACAAAAGTGAGCAAAACAGAAAAACCTGTGGACAGAGGAAACATTCTACCAATATTACAACTAATATTACTTCTCTGCCCAAAAAAACACATGGAAATGTTGGAGCAGCCATAAAGGACTGATATTTATTTAAATAAATGAAGCAAAAGACACAGCTAAAAAAATACATTTGGGGAAATCCTGTTGTCTTATTTTAATTTGTGTCATGAATTGTAACCAGGAAGTAGTCCATGAAACAATTACAAATCTGAGTTCGACCACAACAACTTTGACCTTGCTTGGCGTCAGTCACTGACAGTGAGTTCCTTTTCTTTGCATCAATGGGCACAGGAGACAAAAACAGTGTAAGAATGTTGTGTGTAAAGACTTGGCATTGTTTAATTTTGGCATGTGAATGCAAAAACTGGAATTATGAATTCAGACAAGCAGAGCAGCAAGATGTCAACTTCCTAAAGTTCCAAATATGTCTTTTTGAAACTAAGACAGCAGACAGATCAATTTTGGAAATGGAGGGATTAGAGATGTTATTACTCGTCATTCTGCAAACATCTACAGAATGCTTAAGATGAGCATCTAGATTCCATAAGACAACCTAATGGAGAGGAGAAGTGATTTGCCTTCATAAACTGTCTGGATCATTGCAGCCAATTGTGATCAATTTAACAGCGTGACGAGTGCTTGTAGCAGATTGTCAGTATCTAATACACTTACCAGGTGATAATATTTCTCCATTGGCTGTGCAGGTGCAACTTGTTGTCACTGGAGTGCTGGGAGTTACTGTTACTGTTGTTGTCGTTTCGATTGGAGTGGTGGGAGCTGTAGTGGTTTGACATTTTCCCGTGTACTTCAAAATGTCACAACTCTGAGTACAGAGAGTGAAATTACAGAGGCCTGATTTACTTGAAGTTACTGTAGCCTGCCCTGGAAGACAAAAGGCAATGAAACATTTTAGGTATCTCACTTATGATGCAAATTTATTTCGAGACTTAAGAGTGGAGAAGATGGCTGGGTCTGAACAATTAATAAATGATTCCAATTCAAGTGAATCGTCATGGATATGAGAATTTTAGCTGCCTTGGAACATTGTATGGAAAATTTTGGCATTGTTTAATTTGTCATGTGAATGCAAAATCTGGAATGTTAATTTTAAAACGGCACAGCAGGAAATTGTCAATTTCTGAAAGTTCCAAATCTCTCCTTTGTACACGAAGACAGCAGACAGATCACTGAGGTTAGTGGAGAGATGAGAAGATTCATGACAAGTCATTCTCCAAACTTATCCCGAATGCTTAAGACGAGCATCCAATTGGTTAAATCAATGTAATGGGGAGGACTGGAATTTTGCCTGAATAATCTGGGTTACTGCAGCCAATTGTGATAAATGTCAGACCGCACGAAAATGTCAGAATTCCAGCGTGACTAGCGATTGTATCAGATTGTCAAAATCTGATACACTTACCAGGTGATAATATTTCTCCATTGGCTGTGCAGGTGCAACTTGTTGTCACTGGAGTGCTGGGAGTTACTGTGACTGTTGTTGTCGTTTCGAGTGTAGTGGTGGGAGCTGCAGTGGTTTGACATTTTCCCGTGTACTTCAAAACCTCACAACTCTTAGTACAGAGAGTGAAATTACAGAGGCCTGATTTACGTGAAGTGACTACAGCCTGCCCTGTAAGAAAAAATGCATTTGAACAGTTTAGTTGTCAGTCTGGAAATCTTCATGAGGATGATATATTTATCCACAGTTAAGTGCAAAGATGACAGCACCTCATATTTTGAGCGTAAGGTGCTGAGAACAGTGTTGGATGTGAACAATGAAAGAAGACTCCAATTCAAATTCATGGTCATGGATATGTGAAATATACTGGGAATATGAGAATCTCAATAGTTAATTTGTTCTTATCGCATTCACTATTCTTGTATTTGAGTTATGTTGTGAACTCTTCATGCTGGTCTTTGTGTTTGGTTTACAAATGCAGACAGAAGAATGCAAACAGGCTTAAGGGAAGAGGTGAAGAGCTAAACAGGTGCTGCATGTTGACCCATTCTTGCAGAACACCAAAGGGAGCAAAACAGAAAAACCTGTAACAGAGGAAATGTTCGACCAATTTTACAACTAGTATTACGTCTCTGTCCAAAAAAACAAATGGAAATGTTGGATGCGGCCATCAAGGAGCGATATTTATTCAAATAAATGAAGCAAAGCATATGGCTGAAAAAATACATTTGAGGAAATCCTATTATCTTATTTATATTTGTGTCATGAATTGTGACCAGGCAGTAACCTATGAAACAATGACAAATCTGAGTTCGACCACGGTATGTTTGACCTCGCTCAGCGTCAGTCACTGACAGTTTGTTGCTTTCCTTTTAATTAATGGGGCACAGGAAACAAAAACAATGTAAGAACATTGTGTGTAATGACTTGGCATTGTCTAATTTTGGCACGTGAATGCAAAATCTGGAATTTTGAATTCAGACAGGCAGCGCAGGAAGATGTCAACTTCCTAAAGTTCTCAGTATGCCTTTTGGAAACTTAGACAGCAGAGAGATCAATTTTGCAAATGGAGGGATGAGAAAATTCATGACAAGTCATTCTCCAATCATCTACAGAAAGCATAAGACGAGCATCCAGATTGCGTAAAACAACCTAATGGGGAGGAGTGGTGCTTTGCCTTCATTATCTGTCTGGATCATTGCACAGTAAAAAGTCTGACAACACCAGGTTTTAGTCCAACCTATTTATTTGATAATATTCTCACTAGCTGTCGAGGGGACAGCCTCTTCGTCAGGTGAATGGAGAGTTCTGGCCTCAGACAGAGCATTTAAAGCACAGACAGTTTAGAGATTACTGATTAAAATGCGAATCCTTACACCTAACCTGCTGTTCAAGACCTGAAGTGGCTGACAATGTGAGTGGTAGGAGCACTGATCACAGTTTAAAGAGATGTGTATAGTCTCCAGACAGTACAGTAAGTGAGGTTTTGCAAACCCAGGCAAGTCACGGGGGTTACAGATAGTGCGACATGAACCCAAGATCCCTGTTGAGACCGTCCTCATGTGTGCGGAACTTGGCTATCAGTCTCTGCTCAGCGACTCTGCGCTGTCGTGTGTCTTTAACTGTGATCAGTGCTCCTACCACTCACATTGTCAGCCACTTCAGGTCTTGAACAGCAGGTTAGGTGTAAGGATTCGCATTTTAATCAGTAATCTCTAAACTGTCTGTGCTTTATATGCTCTGTCTGAGGCCAGAACTCTCCATTCACCTGACGAAGAGGCTGTCCCCTCGAAAGCTAGTGAGAATATTATCAAATAAATAGGTTGGACTAAAACCTGGTGTTGTCAGACTTTTTACTGTGTTTACGCCAGTCCAACGCCGGCATACCCACATCATGGATCATTGCAGCCAATTGTGACCAGTTTTGCAGCGTGACGCGTGATTGTAGCAGATTGTCAGTATCTAATACACTTACCAGGTGATAATATTTCTCCATTGGCTGTGCAGGTGCAACTTGTTGTCACTGGAGTGCTGGGAGTTACTGTGACTGTTGTTGTCGTTTCGAGTGGAGTGGTGGGAGCTGTAGTGGTTTGACATTTTCCCGTGTACTTCAAAACGTCACAACTCTTAGTACAGAGAGTGAAATTACAGAGGCCTGATTTACTTGAAGTGACTACAGCCTGCCCTGGAAGACAAAAGGCAATGAAACATTTTAGGTATCTCACTTATGATGCAAATTTATTTCGAGACTTAAGAGTGGAGAAGATGGCTGGGTCTGAACAATTAATAAATGATTCCAATTCAAGTGAATCGTCATGGATATGAGAATTTTAACTGCCTTGGAACATTGTATGGAAAATTTTGGCATTGTTTAATTTGTCATGTGAATGCAAAATCTGGAATGTTAATTTTAAAACGGCACAGCAGGAAATTGTCAATTTCTGAAAGTTCCAAATCTCTCTTTTGTACACGAAGACAGCAGACAGATCACTGAGGTTAGTGGAGAGATGAGAAGATTCATGACAAGTCATTCTCCAAACTTATCCCGAATGCTTAAGACGAGCATCCAATTGGTTAAATCAATGTAATGGGGAGGACTGGAATTTTGCCTGAATAATCTGGGTTACTGCAGCCAATTGTGATAAATGTCAGACCGCACTAAAATGTCAGAATTCCAGCGTGACTAGTGATTGTATCAGATTGTCACAATCTGATACACTTACCAGGTGATAATATTTCTCCATTGGCTGTGCAGGTGCAACTTGTTGTCACTGGAGTGCTGGGAGTTACTGTGACTGTTGTTGTCGTTTCGAGTGTAGTGGTGGGAGCTGTAGTGGTTTGACATTTTCCCGTGTACTTCAAAACCTCACAACTCTTAGTACAGAGAGTGAAATTACAGAGGCCTGATTTACGTGAAGTGACTACAGCCTGCCCTGTAAGAAAAAATGCATTTGAACAGTTTAGTTGTCAGTCTGGAAATCTTCATGAGGATGATATATTTATCCACAGTTAAGTGCAAAGATGACAGCACCTCATATTTTGAGCGTAAGGTGCTGAGAACAGTGTTGGATGTGAACAATGAAAGAAGACTCCAATTCAAATTCATGGTCATGGATATGTGAAATATACTGGGAATATGAGAATCTCAATAGTTAATTTGTTCTTATCGCATTCACTATTCTTGTATTTGAGTTATGTTGTGAACTCTTCATGCTGGTCTTTGTGTTTGGTTTACAAATGCAGACAGAAGAATGCAAACAGGCTTAAGGGAAGAGGTGAAGAGCTAAACAGGTGCTGCATGTTGACCCATTCTTGCAGAACACCAGAGGGAGCAAAACAGAAAAACCTGTAACAGAGGAAATGTTCGACCAATTTTACAACTAGTATTACGTCTCTGTCCAAAAAAACAAATGGAAATGTTGGATGCGGCCATCAAGGAGCGATATTTATTCAAATAAATGAAGCAAAGCATATGGCTGAAAAAATACATTTGAGGAAATCCTATTATCTTATTTATATTTGTGTCATGAATTGTGACCAGGCAGTAACCTATGAAACAATGACAAATCTGAGTTCGACCACGGTATGTTTGACCTCGCTCAGCGTCAGTCACTGACAGTTTGTTGCTTTCCTTTTAATTAATGGGGCACAGGAAACAAAATCAATGTAAGAACATTGTGTGTAATGACTTGGCATTGTCTAATTTTGGCACGTGAATGCAAAATCTGGAATTTTGAATTCAGACGGGCAGAGCAGGAAGATGTCAACTTCCTAAAGTTCTCAGTATGCCTTTTGGAAACTTAGACAGCAGAGAGATCAATTTTGCAAATGGAGGGATGAGAAAATTCATGACAAGTCATTCTCCAATCATGTACAGAAAGCATAAGACGAGCATCCAGATTGCGTAAAACAACCTAATGGGGAGGAGCGGTGCTTTGCCTTCATTATCTGTCTGGATCATTGCAGCCAATTGTGATCAGTTTTGCAGCGTGACGCGTGATTGTAGCAGATTGTCAGTATCTAATACACTTACCAGGTGATAATATTTCTCCATTGGCTGTGCAGGTGCAACTTGTTGTCACTGGAGTGCTGGGAGTTACTGTGACTGTTGTTGTCGTTTCGAGTGGAGTGGTGGGAGCTGTAGTGGTTTGACATTTTCCCGTGTACTTCAAAATGTCACAACTCTTAGTACATAGAGTGAAATTACAGAGGCCTGATTTACTTGAAGTTACTGTAGCCTGCCCTGGAAGACAAAAGGCAATGAAACATTTTAGGTATCTCACTTATGATGCAAATTTATTTCGAGACTTAAGAGTGGAGAAGATGGCTGGGTCTGAACAATTAATAAATGATTCCAATTCAAGTGAATCGTCATGGATATGAGAATTTTAACTGCCTTGGAACATTGTATGGAAAATTTTGGCATTGTTTAATTTGTCATGTGAATGCAAAATCTGGAATGAAAATTTTAAAACGGCACAGCCGGAAATTGTCAATTTCTGAAAGTTCCAAATCTCTCTTTTGTACACGAAGACAGCAGATAGATCACTGAGGTTAGTGGAGAGATGAGAAGATTGATGACAAGTCATTCTCCAAAGTTATCCCGAATGCTTAAGACGAGCACCCAGTTGGTTAAAACAACGTAATGGGGAGGACTGGAATTTTGCCTGAATAATCTGGGTTACTGCAGCCAATTCTGATAAATGTCAGACCGCACGAAAATGTCAGAATTCCAGCGTGACTAGCGATTGTATCAGATTGTCAAAATCTGATACACTTACCAGGTGATAATATTTCTCCATTGGCTGTGCAGGTGCAACTTGTTGTCACTGGTGTGCTGGGAGTTACTGTGACTGTTGTTGTCGTTTCGAGTGTAGTGGTGGGAGCTGTAGTGGTTTGACATTTTCCCGTGTACTTCAAAACGTCACAACTCTTAGTACAGAGAGTGAAATTACAGAGGCCTGATTTACTTGAAGTGACTACAGCCTGCCCTGGAAGACAAAAGGCAATGAAACATTTTAGGTATCTCACTTATGATGCAAATTTATTTTGAGACTTAAGAGTGGAGAAGATGGCTGGGTCTGAACAATTAATAAATGATTCCAATTCAAGTGAATCGTCATGGATATGAGAATTTTAACTGCCTTGGAACATTGTGTGGAAAATTTTGGCATTGTTTAATTTGTCATGTGAATGCAAAATCTGGAATGATAATTTTAAAACGGCACAGCCCAAAATTGTCAATTTCTGAAAGTTCCAAATCTCTCTTTTGTACACGAAGACAGCAGACAGATCACTGAGGTTAGTGGAGAGATGAGAAGATTCATGACATGTCATTCTCGAAACTTATCCCGAGTGCTTAAGACGAGCATCCAGTTGGTTAAAACAATGTAATGGGAGGACTGGAATTTTGCCTGAATAATCTGGGTTACTGCAGCCAATTGTGATAAATGTCAGACCGCACTAAAATGTCAGAATTCCAGCGTGACTAGTGATTGTATCAGATTGTCACAATCTGATACACTTACCAGGTGATAATATTTCTCCATTGGCTGTGCAGGTGCAACTTGTTGTCACTGGAGTGCTGGGAGTTACTGTGACTGTTGTTGTCGTTTCGAGTGTAGTGGTGGGAGCTGTAGTGGTTTGACATTTTCCCGTGTACTTCAAAACGTCACAACTCTTAGTACAGAGAGTGAAATTACAGAGGCCTGATTTACTTGAAGTGACTACAGCCTGCCCTGTAAGAAAAAATGCATTTGAACAGTTTAGTTGTCAGTCTGGAAATCTTCATGAGGATGATATATTTATCCACAGTTAAGTGCAAAGATGACAGCACCTCATATTTTGAGAGTAAGGTGCTGAGAACAGTGTTGGATGTGAACAATGAAAGAAGACTCCAATTCAAATTCATGGTCATGGACATGTGAAATATACTGGGAATATGAGAATCTCAATAGTTAATTTGTTCTTATCGCATTCACTATTCTTGTATTTGAGTTATGTTGTGAACTCTTCATGCTGGTCTTTGTGTTTGGTTTACAAATGCAGACAGAAGAATGCAAACAGGCTTAAGGGAAGAGGTGAAGAGCTAAACAGGTGCTGCATGTTGACCCATTCTTGCAGAACACCAAAGGGAGCAAAACAGAAAAACCTGTAACAGAGGAAATGTTCGACCAATTTTACAACTAGTATTACGTCTCTGTCCAAAAAAACAAATGGAAATGTTGGATGCGGCCATCAAGGAGCGATATTTATTCAAATAAATGAAGCAAAGCATATGGCTGAAAAAATACATTTGAGGAAATCCTATTATCTTATTTATATTTGTGTCATGAATTGTGACCAGGCAGTAACCTATGAAACAATGACAAATCTGAGTTCGACCACGGTATGTTTGACCTCGCTCAGCGTCAGTCACTGACAGTTTGTTGCTTTCCTTTTAATTAATGGGGCACAGGAAACAAAATCAATGTAAGAACATTGTGTGTAATGACTTGGCATTGTCTAATTTTGGCACGTGAATGCAAAATCTGGAATTTTGAATTCAGACGGGCAGAGCAGGAAGATGTCAACTTCCTAAAGTTCTCAGTATGCCTTTTGGAAACTTAGACAGCAGAGAGATCAATTTTGCAAATGGAGGGATGAGAAAATTCATGACAAGTCATTCTCCAATCATCTACAGAAAGCATAAGACGAGCATCCAGATTGCGTAAAACAACCTAATGGGGAGGAGCGGTGCTTTGCCTTCATTATCTGTCTGGATCATTGCAGCCAATTGTGATCAGTTTTGCAGCGTGACGCGTGATTGTAGCAGATTGTCAGTATCTAATACACTTACCAGGTGATAATATTTCTCCATTGGCTGTGCAGGTGCAACTTGTTGTCACTGGAGTGCTGGGAGTTACTGTGACTGTTGTTGTCGTTTCGAGTGGAGTGGTGGGAGCTGTAGTGGTTTGACATTTTCCCGTGTACTTCAAAACATCACAACTCTTAGTACAGAGAGTGAAATTACAGAGGCCTGATTTACTTGAAGTGACTACAGCCTGCCCTGGAAGACAAAAGGCAATGAAACATTTTAGGTATCTCAGTTATGATACAAATTTATTTCGAGACTTAAGAGTGGAGAAGATGGCTGGTTCTGAACAATTAATAAATGATTCCAATTCAAGTGAATCGTCATGGATATGAGAATTTTAACTGCCTTGGAACATTGTATGGAAAATTTTGGCATTGTTTAATTTGTCATGTGAATGCAAAATCTGGAATGATAATTTTAAAACGGCACAGCCCAAAATTGTCAATTTCTGAAAGTTCCAAATCTCTCTTTTGTACACGAAGACAGCAGACAGATCACTGAGGTTAGTGGAGAGATGAGAAGATTCATGACAAGTCATTCTCCAAACTTATCCCGAGTGCTTAAGACGAGCATCCAGTTGGTTAAAACAATGTAATGGGAGGACTGGAATTTTGCCTGAATAATCTGGGTTACTGCAGCCAATTGTGATAAATGTCAGACCGCACTAAAATGTCAGAATTCCAGCGTGACTAGTGATTGTATCAGATTGTCACAATCTGATACACTTACCAGGTGATAATATTTCTCCATTGGCTGTGCAGGTGCAACTTGTTGTCACTGGAGTGCTGGGAGTTACTGTGACTGTTGTTGTCGTTTCGAGTGTAGTGGTGGGAGCTGTAGTGGTTTGACATTTTCCCGTGTACTTCAAAACGTCACAACTCTTAGTACAGAGAGTGAAATTACAGAGGCCTGATTTACTTGAAGTGACTACAGCCTGCCCTGTAAGAAAAAATGCATTTGAACAGTTTAGTTGTCAGTCTGGAAATCTTCATGAGGATGATATATTTATCCACAGTTAAGTGCAAAGATGACAGCACCTCATATTTTGAGAGTAAGGTGCTGAGAACAGTGTTGGATGTGAACAATGAAAGAAGACTCCAATTCAAATTCATGGTCATGGACATGTGAAATATACTGGGAATATGAGAATCTCAATAGTTAATTTGTTCTTATCGCATTCACTATTCTTGTATTTGAGTTATGTTGTGAACTCTTCATGCTGGTCTTTGTGTTTGGTTTACAAATGCAGACAGAAGAATGCAAACAGGCTTAAGGGAAGAGGTGAAGAGCTAAACAGGTGCTGCATGTTGACCCATTCTTGCAGAACACCAAAGGGAGCAAAACAGAAAAACCTGTAACAGAGGAAATGTTTGACCAATTTTACAACTAGTATTACGTCTCTGTCCAAAAAAACAAATGGAAATGTTGGATGCGGCCATCAAGGAGCGATATTTATTCAAATAAATGAAGCAAAGCATATGGCTGAAAAAATACATTTGAGGAAATCCTATTATCTTATTTATATTTGTGTCATGAATTGTGACCAGGCAGTAACCTATGAAACAATGACAAATCTGAGTTCGACCACGGTATGTTTGACCTCGCTCAGCGTCAGTCACTGACAGTTTGTTGCTTTCCTTTTAATTAATGGGGCACAGGAAACAAAAACAATGTAAGAACATTGTGTGTAATGACTTGGCATTGTCTAATTTTGGCACGTGAATGCAAAATCTGGAATTTTGAATTCAGACGGGCAGAGCAGGAAGATGTCAACTTCCTAAAGTTCTCAGTATGCCTTTTGGAAACTTAGACAGCAGAGAGATCAATTTTGCAAAAGGAGGGATGAGAAAATTCATGACAAGTCATTCTCCAATCATCTACAGAAAGCATAAGACGAGCATCCAGATTGCGTAAAACAACCTAAAGGGGGTGAGCGGTGCTTTGCCTTC
The DNA here is from genome assembly GCF_965287045.1 of Carcharhinus amblyrhynchos. Taxonomy (NCBI): domain Eukaryota; kingdom Metazoa; phylum Chordata; class Chondrichthyes; order Carcharhiniformes; family Carcharhinidae; genus Carcharhinus; species Carcharhinus amblyrhynchos. The sequence continues at coordinate 62,999,664 of NC_137329.1, forward strand.
ATTATCTGTCTGGATCATTGCAGCCAATTGTGATCAGTTTTGCAGCGTGACGCGTGATTGTAGCAGATTGTCAGTATCTAATACACTTACCAGGTGATAATATTTCTCCATTGGCTGTGCAGGTGCAACTTGTTGTCACTGGAGTGCTGGGAGTTACTGTGACTGTTGTTGTCGTTTCGAGTGGAGTGGTGGGAGCTGTAGTGGTTTGACATTTTCCCGTGTACTTCAAAACGTCACAACTCTTAGTACAGAGAGTGAAATTACAGAGGCCTGATTTACTTGAAGTGACTACAGCCTGCCCTGGAAGACAAAAGGCAATGAAACATTTTAGGTATCCCACTTATGATGCAAATTTATTTCGAGACTTAAGAGTGGAGAAGATGGCTGGGTCTGAACAATTAATAAATGATTCCAATTCAAGTGAATCGTCATGGATATGAGAATTTTAACTGCCTTGGAACATTGTATGGAAAATTTTGGCATTGTTTAATTTGTCATGTGAATTCAAAATCTGGAATGATAATTTTAAAACGGCACAGCCGGAAATTGTCAATTTCTGAAAGTTCCAAATCTCTCTTTTGTACACGAAGACAGCAGACAGATCACTGAGGTTAGCGGAGAGATGAGAAGATTCATGACAAGTCATTCTCCAAACTTATCCCGAATGCTTAAGACGAGCATCCAGTTGGTTAAAACAATGTAATGGGGAGGACTGGAATTTTGCCTGAATAATCTGGATTACTGCAGCCATTTGTGATAAAGGTCAGACCGCACTAAAATGTCAGAATTCCAGCGTGACTAGTTAATGTATCAGATTGTCAAAATTTGATACACTTACCAGGTGATAATATTTCTCCATTGGCTGTGCAGGTGCAACTTGTTGTCACTGGAGTGCTGGGAGTTACTGTGACTGTTGTTGTCGTTTCGAGTGTCGTGGTGGGAGCTGTAGTGGTTTGACATTTTCCCGTGTACTTCAAAACATCACAACTCTTAGTACAGAGAGTGAAATTACAGAGGCCTGATTTACTTGAAGTGACTACAGCCTGCCCTGGAAGACAAAAGGCAATGAAACATTTTAGGTATCTCAGTTATGATACAAATTTATTTCGAGACTTAAGAGTGGAGAAGATGGCTGGTTCTGAACAATTAATAAATGATTCCAATTCAAGTGAATCGTCATGGATATGAGAATTTTAACTGCCTTGGAACATTGTATGGAAAATTTTGGCATTGTTTAATTTGTCATGTGAATGCAAAATCTGGAATGATAATTTTAAAACGGCACAGCCCAAAATTGTCAATTTCTGAAAGTTCCAAATCTCTCTTTTGTACACGAAGACAGCAGACAGATCACTGAGGTTAGTGGAGAGATGAGAAGATTCATGACAAGTCATTCTCCAAACTTATCCCGAGTGCTTAAGACGAGCATCCAGTTGGTTAAAACAATGTAATGGGAGGACTGGAATTTTGCCTGAATAATCTGGGTTACTGCAGCCAATTGTGATAAATGTCAGACCGCACTAAAATGTCAGAATTCCAGCGTGACTAGTGATTGTATCAGATTGTCACAATCTGATACACTTACCAGGTGATAATATTTCTCCATTGGCTGTGCAGGTGCAACTTGTTGTCACTGGAGTGCTGGGAGTTACTGTGACTGTTGTTGTCGTTTCGAGTGTAGTGGTGGGAGCTGTAGTGGTTTGACATTTTCCCGTGTACTTCAAAACGTCACAACTCTTAGTACAGAGAGTGAAATTACAGAGGCCTGATTTACTTGAAGTGACTACAGCCTGCCCTGTAAGAAAAAATGCATTTGAACAGTTTAGTTGTCAGTCTGGAAATCTTCATGAGGATGATATATTTATCCACAGTTAAGTGCAAAGATGACAGCACCTCATATTTTGAGAGTAAGGTGCTGAGAACAGTGTTGGATGTGAACAATGAAAGAAGACTCCAATTCAAATTCATGGTCATGGACATGTGAAATATACTGGGAATATGAGAATCTCAATAGTTAATTTGTTCTTATCGCATTCACTATTCTTGTATTTGAGTTATGTTGTGAACTCTTCATGCTGGTCTTTGTGTTTGGTTTACAAATGCAGACAGAAGAATGCAAACAGGCTTAAGGGAAGAGGTGAAGAGCTAAACAGGTGCTGCATGTTGACCCATTCTTGCAGAACACCAAAGGGAGCAAAACAGAAAAACCTGTAACAGAGGAAATGTTCGACCAATTTTACAACTAGTATTACGTCTCTGTCCAAAAAAACAAATGGAAATGTTGGATGCGGCCATCAAGGAGCGATATTTATTCAAATAAATGAAGCAAAGCATATGGCTGAAAAAATACATTTGAGGAAATCCTATTATCTTATTTATATTTGTGTCATGAATTGTGACCAGGCAGTAACCTATGAAACAATGACAAATCTGAGTTCGACCACGGTATGTTTGACCTCGCTCAGCGTCAGTCACTGACAGTTTGTTGCTTTCCTTTTAATTAATGGGGCACAGGAAACAAAAACAATGTAAGAACATTGTGTGTAATGACTTGGCATTGTCTAATTTTGGCACGTGAATGCAAAATCTGGAATTTTGAATTCAGACGGGCAGAGCAGGAAGATGTCAACTTCCAAAAGTTCTCAGTATGCCTTTTGGAAACTTAGACAGCAGAGAGATCAATTTTGCAAAAGGAGGGATGAGAAAATTCATGACAAGTCATTCTCCAATCATCTACAGAAAGCATAAGACGAGCATCCAGATTGCGTAAAACAACCTAATGGGGAGGAGCGGTGCTTTGCCTTCATTATCTGTCTGGATCATTGCAGCCAATTGTGATCAGTTTTGCAGCGTGACGCGTGATTGTAGCAGATTGTCAGTATCTAATACACTTACCAGGTGATAATATTTCTCCATTGGCTGTGCAGGTGCAACTTGTTGTCACTGGAGTGCTGGGAGTTACTGTGACTGTTGTTGTCGTTTCGAGTGGAGTGGTGGGAGCTGTAGTGGTTTGACATTTTCCCGTGTACTTCAAAACGTCACAACTCTTAGTACAGAGAGTGAAATTACAGAGGCCTGATTTACTTGAAGTGACTACAGCCTGCCCTGGAAGACAAAAGGCAATGAAACATTTTAGGTATCTCACTTATGATGCAAATTTATTTCGAGACTTAAGAGTGGAGAAGATGGCTGGGTCTGAACAATTAATAAATGATTCCAATTCAAGTGAATCGTCATGGATATGAGAATTTTAACTGCCTTGGAACATTGTATGGAAAATTTTGGCATTGTTTAATTTGTCATGTGAATTCAAAATCTGGAATGATAATTTTAAAACGGCACAGCCGGAAATTGTCAATTTCTGAAAGTTCCAAATCTCTCTTTTGTACACGAAGACAGCAGACAGATCACTGAGGTTAGTGGAGAGATGAGAAGATTCATGACAAGTCATTCTCCAAACTTATCCCGAATGCTTAAGACGAGCATCCAGTTGGTTAAAACAATGTAATGGGGAGGACTGGAATTTTGCCTGAATAACCTGGATTACTGCAGCCAATTGTGATAAATGTCAGACCGCACTGAAATGTCAGAATTTCAGCGTGACTAGTGATTGTATCAGATTGTCAAAATCTGATACACTTACCAGGTGATAATATTTCTCCATTGGCTGTGCAGGTGCAACTTGTTGTCACTGGAGTGCTGGGAGTTACTGTGACTGTTGTTGTCGTTTCGAGTGTAGTGGTGGGAGCTGTAGTGGTTTGACATTTTCCCGTGTACTTCAAAACGTCACAACTTTTAGTACAGAGAGTGAAATTACAGAGGCCTGATTTACTTGAAGTGACTACAGCCTGCCCTGTAAGAAAAAATGCATTTGAACAGTTTAGTTGTCAGTCTGGAAATCTTCATGAGGATGATATATTTATCCACAGTTAAGTGCAAAGATGACAGCACCTCGTATTTTGAGAGTAAGGTGCTGAGAACAGTGTTGGATGTGAACAATGAAAGAAGAATCCAATTCAAATTCATGGTCCTGGATATGTGAAATATACTGGGAATATGAGAATCTCAATAGTTAATTTGTTCTTATCGCATTCACTATTCTTGTATTTGAGTTATGTTGTGAACTCTTCATGCTGGTCTTTGTGTTTGGTTTACAAATGCAGACAGAAGAATGCAAACAGGCTTAAGGGAAGAGGTGAAGAGCTAAACAGGTGCTGCATGTTGACCCATTCTTGCAGATCACCAAAGGGAGCAAAACAGAAAAACCTGTAACAGAGGAAATGTTCGACCAATTTTACAACTAGTATTACGTCTCTGTCCAAAAAAACAAATGGAAATGTTGGATGCGGCCATCAAGGAGCGATATTCATTCAAATAAATGAAGCAAAGCATATGGCTGAAAAAATACATTTGAGGAAATCCTATTATCTTATTTATATTTGTGTCATGAATTGTGACCAGGCAGTAACCTATGAAACAATGACAAATCTGAGTTCGACCACGGTATGTTTGACCTCGCTCAGCGTCAGTCACTGACAGTTTGTTGCTTTCCTTTTAATTAATGGGGCACTGGAAAGAAAATCAATGTAAGAACATTGTGTGTAATGACTTGGCATTGTCTAATTTTGGCACGTGAATGCAAAATCTGGAATTTTGAATTCAGACGGGCAGAGCAGGAAGATGTCAACTTCCTAAAGTTCTCAGTATGCCTTTTGGAAACTTAGACAGCAGAGAGATCAATTTTGCAAAAGGAGGGATGAGAAAATTCATGACAAGTCATTCTCCAATCATCTACAGAAAGCATAAGACGAGCATCCAGATTGCGTAAAACAACCTAATGGGGAGGAGCGGTGCTTTGCCTTCATTATCTGTCTGGATCATTGCAGCCAATTGTGATCAGTTTTGCAGCGTGACGCGTGATTGTAGCAGATTGTCAGTATCTAATACACTTACCAGGTGATAATATTTCTCCATTGGCTGTGCAGGTGCAACTTGTTGTCACTGGAGTGCTGGGAGTTACTGTGACTGTTGTTGTCGTTTCGAGTGGAGTGGTGGGAGCTGTAGTGGTTTGACATTTTCCCGTGTACTTCAAAACGTCACAACTCTTAGTACAGAGAGTGAAATTACAGAGGCCTGATTTACTTGAAGTGACTACAGCCTGCCCTGGAAGACAAAAGGCAATGAAACATTTTAGGTATCTCACTTATGATGCAAATTTATTTCGAGACTTAAGAGTGGAGAAGATGGCTGGGTCTGAACAATTAATAAATGATTCCAATTCAAGTGAATCGTCATGGATATGAGAATTTTAACTGCCTTGGAACATTGTATGGAAAATTTTGGCATTGTTTAATTTGTCATGTGAATTCAAAATCTGGAATGATAATTTTAAAACGGCACAGCCGGAAATTGTCAATTTCTGAAAGTTCCAAATCTCTCTTTTGTACACGAAGACAGCAGACAGATCACTGAGGTTAGTGGAGAGATGAGAAGATTCATGACAAGTCATTCTCCAAACTTATCCCGAATGCTTAAGACGAGCATCCAGTTGGTTAAAACAATGTAATGGGGAGGACTGGAATTTTGCCTGAATAATCTGGGTTACTGCAGCCAATTCTGATAAATGTCAGACCGCACGAAAATGTCAGAATTCCAGCGTGACTAGCGATTGTATCAGATTGTCAAAATCTGATACACTTACCAGGTGATAATATTTCTCCATTGGCTGTGCAGGTGCAACTTGTTGTCACTGGTGTGCTGGGAGTTACTGTGACTGTTGTTGTCGTTTCGAGTGTAGTGGTGGGAGCTGTAGTGGTTTGACATTTTCCCGTGTACTTCAAAACGTCACAACTCTTAGTACAGAGAGTGAAATTACAGAGGCCTGATTTACTTGAAGTGACTACAGCCTGCCCTGTAAGAAAAAATGCATTTGAACAGTTTAGTTGTCAGTCTGGAAATCTTCATGAGGATGATATATTTATCCACAGTTAAGTGCAAAGATGACAGCACCTCATATTTTGAGCGTAAGGTGCTGAGAACAGTGTTGGATGTGAACAATGAAAGAAGACTCCAATTCAAATTCATGGTCATGGACATGTGAAATATACTGGGAATATGAGAATCTCAATAGTTAATTTGTTCTTATCGCATTCACTATTCTTGTATTTGAGTTATGTTGTGAACTCTTCATGCTGGTCTTTGTGTTTGGTTTACAAATGCAGACAGAAGAATGCAAACAGGCTTAAGGGAAGAGGTGAAGAGCTAAACAGGTGCTGCATGTTGACCCATTCTTGCAGAACACCAAAGGGAGCAAAACAGAAAAACCTGTAACAGAGGAAATGTTCGACCAATTTTACAACTAGTATTACGTCTCTGTCCAAAAAAACAAATGGAAATGTTGGATGCGGCCATCAAGGAGCGATATTTATTCAAATAAATGAAGCAAAGCATATGGCTGAAAAAATACATTTGAGGAAATCCTATTATCTTATTTATATTTGTGTCATGAATTGTGACCAGGCAGTAACCTATGAAACAATGACAAATCTGAGTTCGACCACGGTATGTTTGACCTCGCTCAGCGTCAGTCACTGACAGTTTGTTGCTTTCCTTTTAATTAATGGGGCACAGGAAACAAAAACAATGTAAGAACATTGTGTGTAATGACTTGGCATTGTCTAATTTTGGCACGTGAATGCAAAATCTGGAATTTTGAATTCAGACGGGCAGAGCAGGAAGATGTCAACTTCCTAAAGTTCTCAGTATGCCTTTTGGAAACTTAGACAGCAGAGAGATCAATTTTGCAAAAGGAGGGATGAGAAAATTCATGACAAGTCATTCTCCAATCATCTACAGAAAGCATAAGACGAGCATCCAGATTGCGTAAAACAACCTAATGGGGAGGAGCGGTGCTTTGCCTTCATTATCTGTCTGGATCATTGCAGCCAATCGTGATCAGTTTTGCAGCTTGACGCGTGATTGTAGCAGATTGTCAGTATCTAATACACTTACCAGGTGATAATATTTCTCCATTGGCTGTGCAGGTGCAACTTGTTGTCACTGGAGTGCTGGGAGTTACTGTTACTGTTGTTGTCGTTTCGAGTGGAGTGGTGGGAGCTGTAGTGGTTTGACATTTTCCCGTGTACTTCAAAACGTCACAACTCTTAGTACAGAGAGTGAAATTACAGAGGCCTGATTTACTTGAAGTGACTACAGCCTGCCCTGGAAGACAAAAGGCAATGAAACATTTTAGGTATCTCACTTATGATGCAAATTTATTTCGAGACTTAAGAGTGGAGAAGATGGCTGGGTCTGAACAATTAATAAATGATTCCAATTCAAGTGAATCGTCATGGATATGAGAATTTTAACTGCCTTGGAACATTGTATGGAAAATTTTGGCATTGTTTAATTTGTCATGTGAATTCAAAATCTGGAATGATAATTTTAAAACGGCACAGCCGGAAATTGTCAATTTCTGAAAGTTCCAAATCTCTCTTTTGTACACGAAGACAGCAGACAGATCACTGAGGTTAGTGGAGAGATGAGAAGATTCATGACAAGTCATTCTCCAAACTTATCCCGAATGCTTAAGACGAGCATCCAGTTGGTTAAAACAATGTAATGGGGAGGACTGGAATTTTGCCTGAATAATCTGGGTTACTGCAGCCAATTCTGATAAATGTCAGACCGCACGAAAATGTCAGAATTCCAGCGTGACTAGCGATTGTATCAGATTGTCAAAATCTGATACACTTACCAGGTGATAATATTTCTCCATTGGCTGTGCAGGTGCAACTTGTTGTCACTGGTGTGCTGGGAGTTACTGTGACTGTTGTTGTCGTTTCGAGTGTAGTGGTGGGAGCTGTAGTGGTTTGACATTTTCCCGTGTACTTCAAAACGTCACAACTCTTAGTACAGAGAGTGAAATTACAGAGGCCTGATTTACTTGAAGTGACTACAGCCTGCCCTGTAAGAAAAAATGCATTTGAACAGTTTAGTTGTCAGTCTGGAAATCTTCATGAGGATGATATATTTATCCACAGTTAAGTGCAAAGATGACAGCACCTCATATTTTGAGCGTAAGGTGCTGAGAACAGTGTTGGATGTGAACAATGAAAGAAGACTCCAATTCAAATTCATGGTCATGGACATGTGAAATATACTGGGAATATGAGAATCTCAATAGTTAATTTGTTCTTATCGCATTCACTATTCTTGTATTTGAGTTATGTTGTGAACTCTTCATGCTGGTCTTTGTGTTTGGTTTACAAATGCAGACAGAAGAATGCAAACAGGCTTAAGGGAAGAGGTGAAGAGCTAAACAGGTGCTGCATGTTGACCCATTCTTGCAGAACACCAAAGGGAGCAAAACAGAAAAACCTGTAACAGAGGAAATGTTCGACCAATTTTACAACTAGTATTACGTCTCTGTCCAAAAAAACAAATGGAAATGTTGGATGCGGCCATCAAGGAGCGATATTTATTCAAATAAATGAAGCAAAGCATATGGCTGAAAAAATACATTTGAGGAAATCCTATTATCTTATTTATATTTGTGTCATGAATTGTGACCAGGCAGTAACCTATGAAACAATGACAAATCTGAGTTCGACCACGGTATGTTTGACCTCGCTCAGCGTCAGTCACTGACAGTTTGTTGCTTTCCTTTTAATTAATGGGGCACAGGAAACAAAAACAATGTAAGAACATTGTGTGTAATGACTTGGCATTGTCTAATTTTGGCACGTGAATGCAAAATCTGGAATTTTGAATTCAGACGGGCAGAGCAGGAAGATGTCAACTTCCTAAAGTTCTCAGTATGCCTTTTGGAAACTTAGACAGCAGAGAGATCAATTTTGCAAAAGGAGGGATGAGAAAATTCATGACAAGTCATTCTCCAATCATCTACAGAAAGCATAAGACGAGCATCCAGATTGCGTAAAACAACCTAATGGGGAGGAGCGGTGCTTTGCCTTCATTATCTGTCTGGATCATGGCAGCCAATCGTGATCAGTTTTGCAGCTTGACGCGTGATTGTAGCAGATTGTCAGTATCTAATACACTTACCAGGTGATAATATTTCTCCATTGGCTGTGCAGGTGCAACTTGTTGTCACTGGAGTGCTGGGAGTTACTGTGACTGTTGTTGTCGTTTCGAGTGGAGTGGTGGGAGCTGTAGTGGTTTGACATTTTCCCGTGTACTTCAAAACGTCACAACTCTTAGTACAGAGAGTGAAATTACAGAGGCCTGATTTACTTGAAGTGACTACAGCCTGCCCTGGAAGACAAAAGGCAATGAAACATTTTAGGTATCTCACTTATGATGCAAATTTATTTCGAGACTTAAGAGTGGAGAAGATGGCTGGGTCTGAACAATTAATAAATGATTCCAATTCAAGTGAATCGTCATGGATATGAGAATTTTAACTGCCTTGGAACATTGTATGGAAAATTTTGGCATTGTTTAATTTGTCATGTGAATTCAAAATCTGGAATGATAATTTTAAAACGGCACAGCCGGAAATTGTCAATTTCTGAAAGTTCCAAATCTCTCTTTTGTACACGAAGACAGCAGACAGATCACTGAGGTTAGTGGAGAGATGAGAAGATTCATGACAAGTCATTCTCCAAACTTATCCCGAATGCTTAAGACGAGCATCCAGTTGGTTAAAACAATGTAATGGGGAGGACTGGAATTTTCCCTGAATAATCTGGGTTACTGCAGCCAATTCTGATAAATGTCAGACCGCACGAAAATGTCAGAATTCCAGCGTGACTAGCGATTGTATCAGATTGTCAAAATCTGATACACTTACCAGGTGATAATATTTCTCCATTGGCTGTGCAGGTGCAACTTGTTGTCACTGGTGTGCTGGGAGTTACTGTGACTGTTGTTGTCGTTTCGAGTGTAGTGGTGGGAGCTGTAGTGGTTTGACATTTTCCCGTGTACTTCAAAACGTCACAACTCTTAGTACAAAGAGTGAAATTACAGAGGCCTGATTTACTTGAAGTGACTACAGCCTGCCCTGGAAGACAAAAGGCAATGAAACATTTTAGGTATCTCACTTATGATGCAAATTTATTTTGAGACTTAAGAGTGGAGAAGATGGCTGGGTCTGAACAATTAATAAATGATTCCAATTCAAGTGAATCGTCATGGATATGAGAATTTTAACTGCCTTGGAACATTGTATGGAAAATTTTGGCATTGTTTAATTTGTCATGTGAATGCAAAATCTGGAATGATAATTTTAAAACGGCACAGCCCAAAATTGTCAATTTCTGAAAGTTCCAAATCTCTCTTTTGTACACGAAGACAGCAGACAGATCACTGAGGTTAGTGGAGAGATGAGAAGATTCATGACAAGTCATTCTCCAAACTTATCCCGAGTGCTTAAGACGAGCATCCAGTTGGTTAAAACAATGTAATGGGAGGACTGGAATTTTGCCTGAATAATCTGGGTTACTGCAGCCAATTGTGATAAATGTCAGACCGCACTAAAATGTCAGAATTCCAGCGTGACTAGTGATTGTATCAGATTGTCACAATCTGATACACTTACCAGGTGATAATATTTCTCCATTGGCTGTGCAGGTGCAACTTGTTGTCACTGGAGTGCTGGGAGTTACTGTGACTGTTGTTGTCGTTTCGAGTGTAGTGGTGGGAGCTGTAGTGGTTTGACATTTTCCCGTGTACTTCAAAACGTCACAACTCTTAGTACAGAGAGTGAAATTACAGAGGCCTGATTTACTTGAAGTGACTACAGCCTGCCCTGTAAGAAAAAATGCATTTGAACAGTTTAATTGTCAGTCTGGAAATCTTCATGAGGATGATATATTTATCCACAGTTAAGTGCAAAGATGACAGCACCTCATATTTTGAGAGTAAGGTGCTGAGAACAGTGTTGGATGTGAACAATGAAAGAAGACTCCAATTCAAATTCATGGTCATGGATATGTGAAATATACTGGGAATATGAGAATCTCAATAGTTAATTTGTTCTTATCGCATTCACTATTCTTGTATTTGAGTTATGTTGTGAACTCTTCATGCTGGTCTTTGTGTTTGGTTTACAAATGCAGACAGAAGAATGCAAACAGGCTTAAGGGAAGAGGTGAAGAGCTAAACAGGTGCTGCATGTTGACCCATTCTTGCAGAACACCAAAGGGAGCAAAACAGAAAAACCTGTAACAGAGGAAATGTTCGACCAATTTTACAACTAGTATTACGTCTCTGTCCAAAAAAACAAATGGAAATGTTGGATGCGGCCATCAAGGAGCGATATTTATTCAAATAAATGAAGCAAAGCATATGGCTGAAAAAATACATTTGAGGAAATCCTATTATCTTATTTATATTTGTGTCATGAATTGTGACCAGGCAGTAACCTATGAAACAATGACAAATCTGAGTTCGACCACGGTATGTTTGACCTCGCTCAGCGTCAGTCACTGACAGTTTGTTGCTTTCCTTTTAATTAATGGGGCACAGGAAACAAAAACAATGTAAGAACATTGTGTGTAATGACTTGGCATTGTCTAATTTTGGCACGTGAATGCAAAATCTGGAATTTTGAATTCAGACGGGCAGAGCAGGAAGATGTCAACTTCCTAAAGTTCTCAGTATGCCTTTTGGAAACTTAGACAGCAGAGAGATCAATTTTGCAAAAGGAGGGATGAGAAAATTCATGACAAGTCATTCTCCAATCATCTACAGAAAGCATAAGACGAGCATCCAGACTGCGTAAAACAACCTAATGGGGAGGAGCGGTGCTTTGCCTTCATTATCTGTCTGGATCATTGCAGCCAATCGTGATCAGTTTTGCAGCTTGACGCGTGATTGTAGCAGATTGTCAGTATCTAATACACTTACCAGGTGATAATATTTCTCCATTGGCTGTGCAGGTGCAACTTGTTGTCACTGGAGTGCTGGGAGTTACTGTTACTGTTGTTGTCGTTTCGAGTGGAGTGGTGGGAGCTGTAGTGGTTTGACATTTTCCCGTGTACTTCAAAACGTCACAACTCTTAGTACAGAGAGTGAAATTACAGAGGCCTGATTTACTTGAAGTGACTACAGCCTGCCCTGGAAGACAAAAGGCAATGAAACATTTTAGGTATCTCACTTATGATGCAAATTTATTTCGAGACTTAAGAGTGGAGAAGATGGCTGGGTCTGAACAATTAATAAATGATTCCAATTCAAGTGAATCGTCATGGATATGAGAATTTTAACTGCCTTGGAACATTGTATGGAAAATTTTGGCATTGTTTAATTTGTCATGTGAATTCAAAATCTGGAATGATAATTTTAAAACGGCACAGCCGGAAATTGTCAATTTCTGAAAGTTCCAAATCTCTCTTTTGTACACGAAGACAGCAGACAGATCACTGAGGTTAGTGGAGAGATGAGAAGATTCATGACAAGTCATTCTCCAAACTTATCCCGAATGCTTAAGACGAGCATCCAGTTGGTTAAAACAATGTAATGGGGAGGACTGGAATTTTCCCTGAATAATCTGGGTTACTGCAGCCAATTCTGATAAATGTCAGACCGCACGAAAATGTCAGAATTCCAGCGTGACTAGCGATTGTATCAGATTGTCAAAATCTGATACACTTACCAGGTGATAATATTTCTCCATTGGCTGTGCAGGTGCAACTTGTTGTCACTGGTGTGCTGGGAGTTACTGTGACTGTTGTTGTCGTTTCGAGTGTAGTGGTGGGAGCTGTAGTGGTTTGACATTTTCCCGTGTACTTCAAAACGTCACAACTCTTAGTACAGAGAGTGAAATTACAGAGGCCTGATTTACTTGAAGTGACTACAGCCTGCCCTGGAAGACAAAAGGCAATGAAACATTTTAGGTATCTCACTTATGATGCAAATTTATTTTGAGACTTAAGAGTGGAGAAGATGGCTGGGTCTGAACAATTAATAAATGATTCCAATTCAAGTGAATCGTCATGGATATGAGAATTTTAACTGCCTTGGAACATTGTATGGAAAATTTTGGCATTGTTTAATTTGTCATGTGAATGCAAAATCTGGAATGATAATTTTAAAACGGCACAGCCCAAAATTGTCAATTTCTGAAAGTTCCAAATCTCTCTTTTGTACACGAAGACAGCAGACAGATCACTGAGGTTAGTGGAGAGATGAGAAGATTCATGACAAGTCATTCTCCAAACTTATCCCGAGTGCTTAAGACGAGCATCCAGTTGGTTAAAACAATGTAATGGGAGGACTGGAATTTTGCCTGAATAATCTGGGTTACTGCAGCCAATTGTGATAAATGTCAGACCGCACTAAAATGTCAGAATTCCAGCGTGACTAGTGATTGTATCAGATTGTCACAATCTGATACACTTACCAGGTGATAATATTTCTCCATTGGCTGTGCAGGTGCAACTTGTTGTCACTGGAGTGCTGGGAGTTACTGTGACTGTTGTTGTCGTTTCGAGTGTAGTGGTGGGAGCTGTAGTGGTTTCACATTTTCCCGTGTACTTCAAAACGTCACAACTCTTAGTACAGAGAGTGAAATTACAGAGGCCTGATTTACTTGAAGTGACTACAGCCTGCCCTGTAAGAAAAAATGCATTTGAACAGTTTAGTTGTCAGTCTGGAAATCTTCATGAGGATGATATATTTATCCACAGTTAAGTGCAAAGATGACAGCACCTCATATTTTGAGAGTAAGGTGCTGAGAACAGTGTTGGATGTGAACAATGAAAGAAGACTCCAATTCAAATTCATGGTCATGGACATGTGAAATATACTGGGAATATGAGAATCTCAATAGTTAATTTGTTCTTATCGCATTCACTATTCTTGTATTTGAGTTATGTTGTGAACTCTTCATGCTGGTCTTTGTGTTTGGTTTACAAATGCAGACAGAAGAATGCAAACAGGCTTAAGGGAAGAGGTGAAGAGCTAAACAGGTGCTGCATGTTGACCCATTCTTGCAGAACACCAAAGGGAGCAAAACAGAAAAACCTGTAACAGAGGAAATGTTCGACCAATTTTACAACTAGTATTACGTCTCTGTCCAAAAAAACAAATGGAAATGTTGGATGTGGCCATCAAGGAGCGATATTTATTCAAATAAATGAAGCAAAGCATATGGCTGAAAAAATACATTTGAGGAAATCCTATTATCTTATTTATATTTGTGTCATGAATTGTGACCAGGCAGTAACCTATGAAACAATGACAAATCTGAGTTCGACCACGGTATGTTTGACCTCGCTCAGCGTCAGTCACTGACAGTTTGTTGCTTTCCTTTTAATTAATGGGGCACAGGAAACAAAAACAATGTAAGAACATTGTGTGTAATGACTTGGCATTGTCTAATTTTGGCACGTGAATGCAAAATCTGGAATTTTGAATTCAGACGGGCAGAGCAGGAAGATGTCAACTTCCTAAAGTTCTCAGTATGCCTTTTGGAAACATAGACAGCAGAGAGATCAATTTTGCAAAAGGAGGGATGAGAAAATTCATGACAAGTCATTCTCCAATCATCTACAGAAAGCATAAGACGAGCATCCAGATTGCGTAAAACAACCTCATGGGGAGGAGCGGTGCTTTGCCTTCATTATCTGTCTGGATCATTGCAGCCAATTGTGATCAGTTTTGCAGCGTGACGCGTGATTGTAGCAGATTGTCAGTATCTAATACACTTACCAGGTGATAATATTTCTCCATTGGCTGTGCAGGTGCAACTTGTTGTCACTGGAGTGCTGGGAGTTACTGTGACTGTTGTTGTCGTTTCGAGTGGAGTGGTGGGAGCTGTAGTGGTTTGACATTTTCCCGTGTACTTCAAAACGTCACAACTCTTAGTACAGAGAGTGAAATTACAGAGGCCTGATTTACTTGAAGTGACTACAGCCTGCCCTGGAAGACAAAAGGCAATGAAACATTTTAGGTATCTCACTTATGATGCAAATTTATTTCGAGACTTAAGAGTGGAGAAGATGGCTGGGTCTGAACAATTAATAAATGATTCCAATTCAAGTGAATCGTCATGGATATGAGAATTTTAACTGCCTTGGAACATTGTATGGAAAATTTTGGCATTGTTTAATTTGTCATGTGAATTCAAAATCTGGAATGATAATTTTAAAACGGCACAGCCGGAAATTGTCAATTTCTGAAAGTTCCAAATCTCTCTTTTGTACACGAAGACAGCAGACAGATCACTGAGGTTAGTGGAGAGATGAGAAGATTCATGACAAGTCATTCTCCAAACTTACCCCGAATGCTTAAGACGAGCATCCAGTTGGTTAAAACAATGTAATGGGGAGGACTGGAATTTTGCCTGAATAACCTGGGTTACTGCAGCCAATTGTGATAAATGTCAGACCGCACTGAAATGTCAGAATTTCAGCGTGACTAGTGATTGTATCAGATTGTCAAAATCTGATACACTTACCAGGTGATAATATTTCTCCATTGGCTGTGCAGGTGCAACTTGTTGTCACTGGAGTGCTGGGAGTTACTGTGACTGTTGTTGTCGTTTCGAGTGTAGTGGTGGGAGCTGTAGTGGTTTGACATTTTCCCGTGTACTTCAAAACGTCACAACTTTTAGTACAGAGAGTGAAATTACAGAGGCCTGATTTACTTGAAGTGACTACAGCCTGCCCTGTAAGAAAAAATGCATTTGAACAGTTTAGTTGTCAGTCTGGAAATCTTCATGAGGATGATATATTTATCCACAGTTAAGTGCAAAGATGACAGCACCTCATATTTTGAGAGTAAGGTGCTGAGAACAGTGTTGGATGTGAACAATGAAAGAAGACTCCAATTCAAATTCATGGTCATGGACATGTGAAATATACTGGGAATATGAGAATCTCAATAGTTAATTTGTTCTTATCGCATTCACTATTCTTGTATTTGAGTTATGTTGTGAACTCTTCATGCTGGTCTTTGTGTTTGGTTTACAAATGCAGACAGAAGAATGCAAACAGGCTTAAGGGAAGAGGTGAAGAGCTAAACAGGTGCTGCATGTTGACCCATTCTTGCAGAACACCAAAGGGAGCAAAACAGAAAAACCTGTAACAGAGGAAATGTTCGACCAATTTTACAACTAGTATTACGTCTCTGTCCAAAAAAACAAATGGAAATGTTGGATGTGGCCATCAAGGAGCGATATTTATTCAAATAAATGAAGCAAAGCATATGGCTGAAAAAATACATTTGAGGAAATCCTATTATCTTATTTATATTTGTGTCATGAATTGTGACCAGGCAGTAACCTATGAAACAATGACAAATCTGAGTTCGACCACGGTATGTTTGACCTCGCTCAGCGTCAGTCACTGACAGTTTGTTGCTTTCCTTTTAATTAATGGGGCACAGGAAACAAAAACAATGTAAGAACATTGTGTGTAATGACTTGGCATTGTCTAATTTTGGCACGTGAATGCAAAATCTGGAATTTTGAATTCAGACGGGCAGAGCAGGAAGATGTCAACTTCCTAAAGTTCTCAGTATGCCTTTTGGAAACTTAGACAGCAGAGAGATCAATTTTGCAAAAGGAGGGATGAGAAAATTCATGACAAGTCATTCTCCAATCATCTACAGAAAGCATAAGACGAGCATCCAGATTGCGTAAAACAACCTAATGGGGAGGAGCGGTGCTTTGCCTTCATTATCTGTCTGGATCATTGCAGCCAATTGTGATCAGTTTTGCAGCGTGACGCGTGATTGTAGCAGATTGTCAGTATCTAATACACTTACCAGGTGATAATATTTCTCCATTGGCTGTGCAGGTGCAACTTGTTGTCACTGGAGTGCTGGGAGTTACTGTGACTGTTGTTGTCGTTTCGAGTGGAGTGGTGGGAGCTGTAGTGGTTTGACATTTTCCCGTGTACTTCAAAACGTCACAACTCTTAGTACAGAGAGTGAAATTACAGAGGCCTGATTTACTTGAAGTGACTACAGCCTGCCCTGGAAGACAAAAGGCAATGAAACATTTTAGGTATCTCACTTATGATGCAAATTTATTTCGAGACTTAAGAGTGGAGAAGATGGCTGGGTCTGAACAATTAATAAATGATTCCAATTCAAGTGAATCGTCATGGATATGAGAATTTTAACTGCCTTGGAACATTGTATGGAAAATTTTGGCATTGTTTAATTTGTCATGTGAATTCAAAATCTGGAATGATAATTTTAAAACGGCACAGCCGGAAATTGTCAATTTCTGAAAGTTCCAAATCTCTCTTTTGTACACGAAGACAGCAGACAGATCACTGAGGTTAGTGGAGAGATGAGAAGATTCATGACAAGTCATTCTCCAAACTTACCCCGAATGCTTAAGACGAGCATCCAGTTGGTTAAAACAATGTAATGGGGAGGACTGGAATTTTGCCTGAATAATCTGGGTTACTGCAGCCAATTGTGATAAATGTCAGACCGCACGAAAATGTCAGAATTCCAGCGTGACTAGCGATTGTATCAGATTGTCAAAATCTGATACACTTACCAGGTGATAATATTTCTCCATTGGCTGTGCAGGTGCAACTTGTTGTCACTGGTGTGCTGGGAGTTACTGTGACTGTTGTTGTCGTTTCGAGTGTAGTGGTGGGAGCTGTAGTGGTTTGACATTTTCCCGTGTACTTCAAAACGTCACAACTCTTAGTACAGAGAGTGAAATTACAGAGGCCTGATTTACTTGAAGTGACTACAGCCTGCCCTGGAAGACAAAAGGCAATGAAACATTTTAGGTATCTCACTTATGATGCAAATTTATTTCGAGACTTAAGAGTGGAGAAGATGGCTGGGTCTGAACAATTAATAAATGATTCCAATTCAAGTGAATCGTCATGGATATGAGAATTTTAACTGCCTTGGAACATTGTATGGAAAATTTTGGCATTGTTTAATTTGTCATGTGAATTCAAAATCTGGAATGATAATTTTAAAACGGCACAGCCGGAAATTGTCAATTTCTGAAAGTTCCAAATCTCTCTTTTGTACACGAAGACAGCAGACAGATCACTGAGGTTAGTGGAGAGATGAGAAGATTCATGACAAGTCATTCTCCAAACTTATCCCGAGTGCTTAAGACGAGCATCCAGTTGGTTAAAACAATGTAATGGGGAGGACTGGAATTTTGCCTGAATAATCTGGGTTACTGCAGCCAATTGTGATAAATGTCAGACCGCACTGAAATGTCAGAATTTCAGCGTGACTAGTGATTGTATCAGATTGTCAAAATCTGATACACTTACCAGGTGATAATATTTCTCCATTGGCTGTGCAGGTGCAACTTGTTGTCACTGGAGTGCTGGGAGTTACTGTGACTGTTGTTGTCGTTTCGAGTGTAGTGGTGGGAGCTGTAGTGGTTTGACATTTTCCCGTGTACTTCAAAACGTCACAACTTTTAGTACAGAGAGTGAAATTACAGAGGCCTGATTTACTTGAAGTGACTACAGCCTGCCCTGTAAGAAAAAATGCATTTGAACAGTTTAGTTGTCAGTCTGGAAATCTTCATGAGGATGATATATTTATCCACAGTTAAGTGCAAAGATGACAGCACCTCGTATTTTGAGAGTAAGGTGCTGAGAACAGTGTTGGATGTGAACAATGAAAGAAGAATCCAATTCAAATTCATGGTCCTGGATATGTGAAATATACTGGGAATATGAGAATCTCAATAGTTAATTTGTTCTTATCGCATTCACTATTCTTGTATTTGAGTTATGTTGTGAACTCTTCATGCTGGTCTTTGTGTTTGGTTTACAAATGCAGACAGAAGAATGCAAACAGGCTTAAGGGAAGAGGTGAAGAGCTAAACAGGTGCTGCATGTTGACCCATTCTTGCAGAACACCAAAGGGAGCAAAACAGAAAAACCTGTAACAGAGGAAATGTTCGACCAATTTTACAACTAGTATTACGTCTCTGTCCAAAAAAACAAATGGAAATGTTGGATGCGGCCATCAAGGAGCGATATTTATTCAAATAAATGAAGCAAAGCATATGGCTGAAAAAATACATTTGAGGAAATCCTATTATCTTATTTATATTTGTGTCATGAATTGTGACCAGGCAGTAACCTATGAAACAATGACAAATCTGAGTTCGACCACGGTATGTTTGACCTCGCTCAGCGTCAGTCACTGACAGTTTGTTGCTTTCCTTTTAATTAATGGGGTACTGGAAAGAAAATCAATGTAAGAACATTGTGTGTAATGACTTGGCATTGTCTAATTTTGGCACGTGAATGCAAAATCTGGAATTTTGAATTCAGACGGGCAGAGCAGGAAGATGTCAACTTCCTAAAGTTCTCAGTATGCCTTTTGGAAACTTAGACAGCAGAGAGATCAATTTTGCAAAAGGAGGGATGAGAAAATTCATGACAAGTCATTCTCCAATCATCTACAGAAAGCATAAGACGAGCATCCAGATTGCGTAAAACAACCTAATGGGGAGGAGCGGTGCTTTGCCTTCATTATCTGTCTGGATCATTGCAGCCAATTGTGATCAGTTTTGCAGCGTGACGCGTGATTGTAGCAGATTGTCAGTATCTAATACACTTACCAGGTGATAATATTTCTCCATTGGCTGTGCAGGTGCAACTTGTTGTCACTGGAGTGCTGGGAGTTACTGTGACTGTTGTTGTCGTTTCGAGTGGAGTGGTGGGAGCTGTAGTGGTTTGACATTTTCCCGTGTACTTCAAAACGTCACAACTCTTAGTACAGAGAGTGAAATTACAGAGGCCTGATTTACTTGAAGTGACTACAGCCTGCCCTGGAAGACAAAAGGCAATGAAACATTTTAGGTATCTCACTTATGATGCAAATTTATTTCGAGACTTAAGAGTGGAGAAGATGGCTGGGTCTGAACAATTAATAAATGATTCCAATTCAAGTGAATCGTCATGGATATGAGAATTTTAACTGCCTTGGAACATTGTATGGAAAATTTTGGCATTGTTTAATTTGTCATGTGAATTCAAAATCTGGAATGATAATTTTAAAACGGCACAGCCGGAAATTGTCAATTTCTGAAAGTTCCAAATCTCTCTTTTGTACACGAAGACAGCAGACAGATCACTGAGGTTAGTGGAGAGATGAGAAGATTCATGACAAGTCATTCTCCAAACTTATCCCGAGTGCTTAAGACGAGCATCCAGTTGGTTAAAACAATGTAGTGGGGAGGACTGGAATTTTGCCTGAATAATCTGGGTTACTGCAGCCAATTGTGATAAATGTCAGACCGCACGAAAATGTCAGAATTCCAGCGTGACTAGCGATTGTATCAGATTGTCAAAATCTGATACACTTACCAGGTGATAATATTTCTCCATTGGCTGTGCAGGTGCAACTTGTTGTCACTGGTGTGCTGGGAGTTACTGTGACTGTTGTTGTCGTTTTGAGTGTAGTGGTGGGAGCTGTAGTGGTTTGACATTTTCCCGTGTACTTCAAAACGTCACAACTCTTAGTACAGAGAGTGAAATTACAGAGGCCTGATTTACTTGAAGTGACTACAGCCTGCCCTGTAAGAAAAAATGCATTTGAACAGTTTAGTTGTCAGTCTGGAAATCTTCATGAGGATGATATATTTATCCACAGTTAAGTGCAAAGATGACAGCACCTCATATTTTGAGAGTAAGGTGCTGAGAACAGTGTTGGATGTGAACAATGAAAGAAGACTCCAATTCAAATTCATGGTCATGGATATGTGAAATATACTGGGAATATGAGAATCTCAATAGTTAATTTGTTCTTATCGCATTCACTATTCTTGTATTTGAGTTATGTTGTGAACTCTTCATGCTGGTCTTTGTGTTTGGTTTACAAATGCAGACAGAAGAATGCAAACAGGCTTAAGGGAAGAGGTGAAGAGCTAAACAGGTGCTGCATGTTGACCCATTCTTGCAGAACACCAAAGGGAGCAAAACAGAAAAACCTGTAACAGAGGAAATGTTCGACCAATTTTACAACTAGTATTACGTCTCTGTCCAAAAAAACAAATGGAAATGTTGGATGCGGCCATCAAGGAGCGATATTTATTCAAATAAATGAAGCAAAGCATATGGCTGAAAAAATACATTTGAGGAAATCCTATTATCTTATTTATATTTGTGTCATGAATTGTGACCAGGCAGTAACCTATGAAACAATGACAAATCTGAGTTCGACCACGGTATGTTTGACCTCGCTCAGCGTCAGTCACTGACAGTTTGTTGCTTTCCTTTTAATTAATGGGGCACAGGAAACAAAAACAATGTAAGAACATTGTGTGTAATGACTTGGCATTGTCTAATTTTGGCACGTGAATGCAAAATCTGGAATTTTGAATTCAGACGGGCAGAGCAGGAAGATGTCAACTTCCTAAAGTTCTGAGTATGCCTTTTGGAAACTTAGACAGCAGAGAGATCAATTTTGCAAAAGGAGGGATGAGAAAATTCATGACAAGTCATTCTCCAATCATCTACAGAAAGCATAAGACGAGCATCCAGATTGCGTAAAACAACCTAATGGGGAGGACCGGTGCTTTGCCTTCATTATCTGTCTGGATCATGGCAGCCAATCGTGATCAGTTTTGCAGCTTGACGCGTGATTGTAGCAGATTGTCAGTATCTAATACACTTACCAGGTGATAATATTTCTCCATTGGCTGTGCAGGTGCAACTTGTTGTCACTGGAGTGCTGGGAGTTACTGTTACTGTTGTTGTCGTTTCGAGTGGAGTGGTGGGAGCTGTAGTGGTTTGACATTTTCCCGTGTACTTCAAAACGTCACAACTCTTAGTACAGAGAGTGAAATTACAGAGGCCTGATTTACTTGAAGTGACTACAGCCTGCCCTGGAAGACAAAAGGCAATGAAACATTTTAGGTATCTCACTTATGATGCAAATTTATTTCGAGACTTAAGAGTGGAGAAGATGGCTGGGTCTGAACAATTAATAAATGATTCCAATTCAAGTGAATCGTCATGGATATGAGAATTTTAACTGCCTTGGAACATTGTATGGAAAATTTTGGCATTGTTTAATTTGTCATGTGAATGCAAAATCTGGAATGATAATTTTAAAACGGCACAGACCAAAATTGTCAATTTCTGAAAGTTCCAAATCTCTCTTTTGTACACGAAGACAGCAGACAGATCACTGAGGTTAGTGGAGAGATGAGAAGATTCATGACAAGTCATTCTCCAAACTTATCCCGAGTGCTTAAGACGAGCATCCAGTTGGTTAAAACAATGTAATGGGAGGACTGGAATTTTGCCTGAATAATCTGGGTTACTGCAGCCAATTGTGATAAATGTCAGACCGCACTAAAATGTCAGAATTCCAGCGTGACTAGTGATTGTATCAGATTGTCACAATCTGATACACTTACCAGGTGATAATATTTCTCCATTGGCTGTGCAGGTGCAACTTGTTGTCACTGGAGTGCTGGGAGTTACTGTGACTGTTGTTGTCGTTTCGAGTGTAGTGGTGGGAGCTGTAGTGGTTTGACATTTTCCCGTGTACTTCAAAACGTCACAACTCTTAGTACAGAGAGTGAAATTACAGAGGCCTGATTTACTTGAAGTGACTACAGCCTGCCCTGTAAGAAAAAATGCATTTGAACAGTTTAGTTGTCAGTCTGGAAATCTTCATGAGGATGATATATTTATCCACAGTTAAGTGCAAAGATGACAGCACCTCATATTTTGAGAGTAAGGTGCTGAGAACAGTGTTGGATGTGAACAATGAAAGAAGACTCCAATTCAAATTCATGGTCATGGATATGTGAAATATACTGGGAATATGAGAATCTCAATAGTTAATTTGTTCTTATCGCATTCACTATTCTTGTATTTGAGTTATGTTGTGAACTCTTCATGCTGGTCTTTGTGTTTGGTTTACAAATGCAGACAGAAGAATGCAAACAGGCTTAAGGGAAGAGGTGAAGAGCTAAACAGGTGCTGCATGTTGACCCATTCTTGCAGAACACCAAAGGGAGCAAAACAGAAAAACCTGTAACAGAGGAAATGTTCGACCAATTTTACAACTAGTATTATGTCTCTGTCCAAAAAAACAAATGGAAATGTTGGATGCGGCCATCAAGGAGCGATATTTATTCAAATAAATGAAGCAAAGCATATGGCTGAAAAAATACATTTGAGGAAATCCTATTATCTTATTTATATTTGTGTCATGAATTGTGACCAGGCAGTAACCTATGAAACAATGACAAATCTGAGTTCGACCACGGTATGTTTGACCTCGCTCAGCGTCAGTCACTGACAGTTTGTTGCTTTCCTTTTAATTAATGGGGCACAGGAAACAAAAACAATGTAAGAACATTGTGTGTAATGACTTGGCATTGTCTAATTTTGGCACGTGAATGCAAAATCTGGAATTTTGAATTCAGACGGGCAGAGCAGGAAGATGTCAACTTCCTAAAGTTCTCAGTATGCCTTTTGGAAACTTAGACAGCAGAGAGATCAATTTTGCAAAAGGAGGGATGAGAAAATTCATGACAAGTCATTCTCCAATCATCTACAGAAAGCATAAGACGAGCATCCAGATTGCGTAAAACAACCTAATGGGGAGGAGCGGTGCTTTGCCTTCATTATCTGTCTGGATCATTGCAGCCAATCGTGATCAGTTTTGCAGCTTGACGCGTGATTGTAGCAGATTGTCAGTATCTAATACATTTACCAGGTGATAATATTTCTCCATTGGCTGTGCAGGTGCAACTTGTTGTCACTGGAGTGCTGGGAGTTACTGTTACTGTTGTTGTCGTTTCGAGTGGAGTGGTGGGAGCTGTAGTGGTTTGACATTTTCCCGTGTACTTCAAAACGTCACAACTCTTAGTACAGAGAGTGAAATTACAGAGGCCTGATTTACTAGAAGTGACTACAGCCTGCCCTGGAAGACAAAAGGCAATGAAACATTTTAGGTATCTCACTTATGATGCAAATTTATTTCGAGACTTAAGAGTGGAGAAGATGGCTGGGTCTGAACAATTAATAAATGATTCCAATTCAAGTGAATCGTCATGGATATGAGAATTTTAACTGCCTTGGAACATTGTATGGAAAATTTTGGCATTGTTTAATTTGTCATGTGAATTCAAAATCTGGAATGATAATTTTAAAACGGCACAGCCGGAAATTGTCAATTTCTGAAAGTTCCAAATCTCTCTTTTGTACACGAAGACAGCAGACAGATCACTGAGGTTAGTGGAGAGATGAGAAGATTCATGACAAGTCATTCTCCAAACTTATCCCGAATGCTTAAGACGAGCATCCAGTTGGTTAAAACAATGTAATGGGGAGGACTGGAATTTTGCCTGAATAATCTGGGTTACTGCAGCCAATTGTGATAAATGTCAGACCGCACGAAAATGTCAGAATTCCAGCGTGACTAGCGATTGTATCAGATTGTCAAAATCTGATACACTTACCAGGTGATAATATTTCTCCATTGGCTGTGCAGGTGCAACTTGTTGTCACTGGTGTGCTGGGAGTTACTGTGACTGTTGTTGTCGTTTCGAGTGTAGTGGTGGGAGCTGTAGTGGTTTGACATTTTCCCGTGTACTTCAAAACGTCACAACTCTTAGTACAGAGAGTGAAATTACAGAGGCCTGATTTACTTGAAGTGACTACAGCCTGCCCTGGAAGACAAAAGGCAATGAAACATTTTAGGTATCTCACTTATGATGCAAATTTATTTTGAGACTTAAGAGTGGAGAAGATGGCTGGGTCTGAACAATTAATAAATGATTCCAATTCAAGTGAATCGTCATGGATATGAGAATTTTAACTGCCTTGGAACATTGTATGGAAAATTTTGGCATTGTTTAATTTGTCATGTGAATGCAAAATCTGGAATGATAATTTTAAAACGGCACAGCCCAAAATTGTCAATTTCTGAAAGTTCCAAATCTCTCTTTTGTACACGAAGACAGCAGACAGATCACTGAGGTTAGTGGAGAGATGAGAAGATTCATGACAAGTCATTCTCCAAACTTATCCCGAGTGCTTAAGACGAGCATCCAGTTGGTTAAAACAATGTAATGGGAGGACTGGAATTTTGCCTGAATAATCTGGGTTACTGCAGCCAATTGTGATAAATGTCAGACCGCACTAAAATGTCAGAATTCCAGCGTGACTAGTGATTGTATCAGATTGTCACAATCTGATACACTTACCAGGTGATAATATTTCTCCATTGGCTGTGCAGGTGCAACTTGTTGTCACTGGAGTGCTGGGAGTTACTGTGACTGTTGTTGTCGTTTCGAGTGTAGTGGTGGGAGCTGTAGTGGTTTGACATTTTCCCGTGTACTTCAAAACGTCACAACTCTTAGTACAGAGAGTGAAATTACAGAGGCCTGATTTACTTGAAGTGACTACAGCCTGCCCTGTAAGAAAAAATGCATTTGAACAGTTTAATTGTCAGTCTGGAAATCTTCATGAGGATGATATATTTATCCACAGTTAAGTGCAAAGATGACAGCACCTCATATTTTGAGAGTAAGGTGCTGAGAACAGTGTTGGATGTGAACAATGAAAGAAGACTCCAATTCAAATTCATGGTCATGGATATGTGAAATATACTGGGAATATGAGAATCTCAATAGTTAATTTGTTCTTATCGCATTCACTATTCTTGTATTTGAGTTATGTTGTGAACTCTTCATGCTGGTCTTTGTGTTTGGTTTACAAATGCAGACAGAAGAATGCAAACAGGCTTAAGGGAAGAGGTGAAGAGCTAAACAGGTGCTGCATGTTGACCCATTCTTGCAGAACACCAAAGGGAGCAAAACAGAAAAACCTGTAACAGAGGAAATGTTCGACCAATTTTACAACTAGTATTACGTCTCTGTCCAAAAAAACAAATGGAAATGTTGGATGCGGCCATCAAGGAGCGATATTTATTCAAATAAATGAAGCAAAGCATATGGCTGAAAAAATACATTTGAGGAAATCCTATTATCTTATTTATATTTGTGTCATGAATTGTGACCAGGCAGTAACCTATGAAACAATGACAAATCTGAGTTCGACCACGGTATGTTTGACCTCGCTCAGCGTCAGTCACTGACAGTTTGTTGCTTTCCTTTTAATTAATGGGGCACTGGAAAGAAAATCAATGTAAGAACATTGTGTGTAATGACTTGGCATTGTCTAATTTTGGCACGTGAATGCAAAATCTGGAATTTTGAATTCAGACGGGCAGAGCAGGAAGATGTCAACTTCCTAAAGTTCTCAGTATGCCTTTTGGAAACTTAGACAGCAGAGAGATCAATTTTGCAAATGGAGGGATGAGAAAATTCATGACAAGTCATTCTCCAATCATCTACAGAAAGCATAAGACGAGCATCCAGATTGCGTAAAACAACCTAATGGGGAGGAGCGGTGCTTTGCCTTCATTATCTGTCTGGATCATTGCAGCCAATTGTGATCAGTTTTGCAGCGTGACGCGTGATTGTAGCAGATTGTCAGTATCTAATACATTTACCAGGTGATAATATTTCTCCATTGGCTGTGCAGGTGCAACTTGTTGTCACTGGAGTGCTGGGAGTTACTGTGACTGTTGTTGTCGTTTCGAGTGGAGTGGTGGGAGCTGTAGTGGTTTGACATTTTCCCGTGTACTTCAAAACGTCACAACTCTTAGTACAGAGAGTGAAATTACAGAGGCCTGATTTACTTGAAGTGACTACAGCCTGCCCTGGAAGACAAAAGGCAATGAAACATTTTAGGTATCTCACTTATGATGCAAATTTATTTCGAGACTTAAGAGTGGAGAAGATGGCTGGGTCTGAACAATTAATAAATGATTCCAATTCAAGTGAATCGTCATGGATATGAGAATTTTAACTGCCTTGGAACATTGTATGGAAAATTTTGGCATTGTTTAATTTGTCATGTGAATTCAAAATCTGGAATGATAATTTTAAAACGGCACAGCCGGAAATTGTCAATTTCTGAAAGTTCCAAATCTCTCTTTTGTACACGAAGACAGCAGACAGATCACTGAGGTTAGTGGAGAGATGAGAAGATTCATGACAAGTCATTCTCCAAACTTATCCCGAATGCTTAAGACGAGCATCCAGTTGGTTAAAACAATGTAATGGGGAGGACTGGAATTTTGCCTGAATAATCTGGGTTACTGCAGCCAATTCTGATAAATGTCAGACCGCACGAAAATGTCAGAATTCCAGCGTGACTAGCGATTGTATCAGATTGTCAAAATCTGATACACTTACCAGGTGATAATATTTCTCCATTGGCTGTGCAGGTGCAACTTGTTGTCACTGGTGTGCTGGGAGTTACTGTGACTGTTGTTGTCGTTTCGAGTGTAGTGGTGGGAGCTGTAGTGGTTTGACATTTTCCCGTGTACTTCAAAACGTCACAACTCTTAGTACAGAGAGTGAAATTACAGAGGCCTGATTTACTTGAAGTGACTACAGCCTGCCCTGGAAGACAAAAGGCAATGAAACATTTTAGGTATCTCACTTATGATGCAAATTTATTTTGAGACTTAAGAGTGGAGAAGATGGCTGGGTCTGAACAATTAATAAATGATTCCAATTCAAGTGAATCGTCATGGATATGAGAATTTTAACTGCCTTGGAACATTGTGTGGAAAATTTTGGCATTGTTTAATTTGTCATGTGAATGCAAAATCTGGAATGATAATTTTAAAACGGCACAGCCCAAAATTGTCAATTTCTGAAAGTTCCAAATCTCTCTTTTGTACACGAAGACAGCAGACAGATCACTGAGGTTAGTGGAGAGATGAGAAGATTCATGACAAGTCATTCTCCAAACTTATCCCGAGTGCTTAAGACGAGCATCCAGTTGGTTAAAACAATGTAATGGGAGGACTGGAATTTTGCCTGAATAATCTGGGTTACTGCAGCCAATTGTGATAAATGTCAGACCGCACTAAAATGTCAGAATTCCAGCGTGACTAGTGATTGTATCAGATTGTCACAATCTGATACACTTACCAGGTGATAATATTTCTCCATTGGCTGTGCAGGTGCAACTTGTTGTCACTGGAGTGCTGGGAGTTACTGTGACTGTTGTTGTCGTTTCGAGTGTAGTGGTGGGAGCTGTAGTGGTTTGACATTTTCCCGTGTACTTCAAAACGTCACAACTCTTAGTACAGAGAGTGAAATTACAGAGGCCTGATTTACTTGAAGTGACTACAGCCTGCCCTGTAAGAAAAAATGCATTTGAACAGTTTAGTTGTCAGTCTGGAAATCTTCATGAGGATGATATATTTATCCACAGTTAAGTGCAAAGATGACAGCACCTCATATTTTGAGAGTAAGGTGCTGAGAACAGTGTTGGATGTGAACAATGAAAGAAGACTCCAATTCAAATTCATGGTCATGGACATGTGAAATATACTGGGAATATGAGAATCTCAATAGTTAATTTGTTCTTATCGCATTCACTATTCTTGTATTTGAGTTATGTTGTGAACTCTTCATGCTGGTCTTTGTGTTTGGTTTACAAATGCAGACAGAAGAATGCAAACAGGCTTAAGGGAAGAGGTGAAGAGCTAAACAGGTGCTGCATGTTGACCCATTCTTGCAGAACACCAAAGGGAGCAAAACAGAAAAACCTGTAACAGAGGAAATGTTCGACCAATTTTACAACTAGTATTACGTCTCTGTCCAAAAAAACAAATGGAAATGTTGGATGCGGCCATCAAGGAGCGATATTTATTCAAATAAATGAAGCAAAGCATATGGCTGAAAAAATACATTTGAGGAAATCCTATTATCTTATTTATATTTGTGTCATGAATTGTGACCAGGCAGTAACCTATGAAACAATGACAAATCTGAGTTCGACCACGGTATGTTTGACCTCGCTCAGCGTCAGTCACTGACAGTTTGTTGCTTTCCTTTTAATTAATGGGGCACAGGAAACAAAAACAATGTAAGAACATTGTGTGTAATGACTTGGCATTGTCTAATTTTGGCACGTGAATGCAAAATCTGGAATTTTGAATTCAGACGGGCAGAGCAGGAAGATGTCAACTTCCTAAAGTTCTCAGTATGCCTTTTGGAAACTTAGACAGCAGAGAGATCAATTTTGCAAAAGGAGGGATGAGAAAATTCATGACAAGTCATTCTCCAATCATCTACAGAAAGCATAAGACGAGCATCCAGATTGCGTAAAACAACCTAATGGGGAGGAGCGGTGCTTTGCCTTCATTATCTGTCTGGATCATTGCAGCCAATCGTGATCAGTTTTGCAGCGTGACGCGTGATTGTAGCAGATTGTCAGTATCTAATACACTTACCAGGTGATAATATTTCTCCATTGGCTGTGCAGGTGCAACTTGTTGTCACTGGAGTGCTGGGAGTTACTGTGACTGTTGTTGTCGTTTCGAGTGGAGTGGTGGGAGCTGTAGTGGTTTGACATTTTCCCGTGTACTTCAAAACGTCACAACTCTTAGTACAGAGAGTGAAATTACAGAGGCCTGATTTACTTGAAGTGACTACAGCCTGCCCTGGAAGACAAAAGGCAATGAAACATTTTAGGTATCTCACTTATGATGCAAATTTATTTCGAGACTTAAGAGTGGAGAAGATGGCTGGGTCTGAACAATTAATAAATGATTCCAATTCAAGTGAATCGTCATGGATATGAGAATTTTAACTGCCTTGGAACATTGTATGGAAAATTTTGGCATTGTTTAATTTGTCATGTGAATTCAAAATCTGGAATGATAATTTTAAAACGGCACAGCCGGAAATTGTCAATTTCTGAAAGTTCCAAATCTCTCTTTTGTACACGAAGACAGCAGACAGATCACTGAGGTTAGTGGAGAGATGAGAAGATTCATGACAAGTCATTCTCCAAACTTATCCCGAATGCTTAAGACGAGCATCCAGTTGGTTAAAACAATGTAATGGGGAGGACTGGAATTTTGCCTGAATAATCTGGGTTACTGCAGCCAATTGTGATAAATGTCAGACCGCACGAAAATGTCAGAATTCCAGCGTGACTAGCGATTGTATCAGATTGTCAAAATCTGATACACTTACCAGGTGATAATATTTCTCCATTGGCTGTGCAGGTGCAACTTGTTGTCACTGGTGTGCTGGGAGTTACTGTGACTGTTGTTGTCGTTTCGAGTGTAGTGGTGGGAGCTGTAGTGGTTTGACATTTTCCCGTGTACTTCAAAACGTCACAACTCTTAGTACAGAGAGTGAAATTACAGAGGCCTGATTTACTTGAAGTGACTACAGCCTGCCCTGGAAGACAAAAGGCAATGAAACATTTTAGGTATCTCACTTATGATGCAAATTTATTTTGAGACTTAAGAGTGGAGAAGATGGCTGGGTCTGAACAATTAATAAATGATTCCAATTCAAGTGAATCGTCATGGATATGAGAATTTTAACTGCCTTGGAACATTGTGTGGAAAATTTTGGCATTGTTTAATTTGTCATGTGAATGCAAAATCTGGAATGATAATTTTAAAACGGCACAGCCCAAAATTGTCAATTTCTGAAAGTTCCAAATCTCTCTTTTGTACACGAAGACAGCAGACAGATCACTGAGGTTAGTGGAGAGATGAGAAGATTCATGACAAGTCATTCTCCAAACTTATCCCGAGTGCTTAAGACGAGCATCCAGTTGGTTAAAACAATGTAATGGGAGGACTGGAATTTTGCCTGAATAATCTGGGTTACTGCAGCCAATTGTGATAAATGTCAGACCGCACTAAAATGTCAGAATTCCAGCGTGACTAGTGATTGTATCAGATTGTCACAATCTGATACACTTACCAGGTGATAATATTTCTCCATTGGCTGTGCAGGTGCAACTTGTTGTCACTGGAGTGCTGGGAGTTACTGTGACTGTTGTTGTCGTTTCGAGTTTAGTGGTGGGAGCTGTAGTGGTTTGACATTTTCCCGTGTACTTCAAAACGTCACAACTCTTAGTACAGAGAGTGAAATTACAGAGGCCTGATTTACTTGAAGTGACTACAGCCTGCCCTGTAAGAAAAAATGCATTTGGACAGTTTAGTTGTCAGTCTGGAAATCTTCATGAGGATGATATATTTATCCACAGTTAAGTGCAAAGATGACAGCACCTCATACTTTGAGAGTAAGGTGCTGAGAACAGTGTTGGATGTGAACAATGAAAGAAGACTCCAATTCAAATTCATGGTCATGGATATGTGAAATATACTGGGAATATGAGAATCTCAATAGTTAATTTGTTCTTATCGCATTCACTATTCTTGTATTTGAGTTATGTTGTGAACTCTTCATGCTGGTCTTTGTGTTTGGTTTACAAATGCAGACAGAAGAATGCAAACAGGCTTAAGGGAAGAGGTGAAGAGCTAAACAGGTGCTGCATGTTGACCCATTCTTGCAGAACACCAAAGGGAGCAAAACAGAAAAACCTGTAACAGAGGAAATGTTCGACCAATTTTACAACTAGTATTACGTCTCTGTCCAAAAAAACAAATGGAAATGTTGGATGCGGCCATCAAGGAGCGATATTTATTCAAATAAATGAAGCAAAGCATATGGCTGAAAAAATACATTTGAGGAAATCCTATTATCTTATTTATATTTGTGTCATGAATTGTGACCAGGCAGTAACCTATGAAACAATGACAAATCTGAGTTCGACCACGGTATGTTTGACCTCGCTCAGCGTCAGTCACTGACAGTTTGTTGCTTTCCTTTTAATTAATGGGGCACGGGAAACAAAATCAATGTAAGAACATTGTGTGTAATGACTTGGCATTGTCTAATTTTGGCACGTGAATGCAAAATCTGGAATTTTGAATTCAGACGGGCAGAGCAGGAAGATGTCAACTTCCTAAAGTTCTCAGTATGCCTTTTGGAACTTAGACAGCAGAGAGATCAATTTTGCAAATGGAGGGATGAGAAAATTCATGACAAGTCATTCTCCAATCATCTACAGAAAGCATAAGACGAGCATCCAGATTGCGTAAAACAACCTAATGGGGAGGAGCGGTGCTTTGCCTTCATTATCTGTCTGGATCATTGCAGCCAATTGTGATCAGTTTTGCAGCGTGACGCGTGATTGTAGCAGATTGTCAGTATCTAATACACTTACCAGGTGATAATATTTCTCCATTGGCTGTGCAGGTGCAACTTGTTGTCACTGGAGTGCTGGGAGTTACTGTTACTGTTGTTGTCGTTTCGAGTGGAGTGGTGGGAGCTGTAGTGGTTTGACATTTTCCCGTGTACTTCAAAACGTCACAACTCTTAGTACAGAGAGTGAAATTACAGAGGCCTGATTTACTTGAAGTGACTACAGCCTGCCCTGGAAGACAAAAGGCAATGAAACATTTTAGGTATCTCACTTATGATGCAAATTTATTTTGAGACTTAAGAGTGGAGAAGATGGCTGGGTCTGAACAATTAATAAATGATTCCAATTCAAGTGAATCGTCATGGATATGAGAATTTTAACTGCCTTGGAACATTGTATGGAAAATTTTGGCATTGTTTAATTTGTCATGTGAATTCAAAATCTGGAATGATAATTTTAAAACGGCACAGCCGGAAATTGTCAATTTCTGAAAGTTCCAAATCTCTCTTTTGTACACGAAGACAGCAGACAGATCACTGAGGTTAGTGGAGAGATGAGAAGATTCATGACAAGTCATTCTCCAAACTTATCCCGAATGCTTAAGACGAGCATCCAGTTGGTTAAAACAATGTAATGGGGAGGACTGGAATTTTGCCTGAATAATCTGGATTACTGCAGCCAATTGTGATAAATGTCAGACCGCACTAAAATGTCAGAATTTCAGCGTGACTAGTGATTGTATCAGATTGTCAAAATCTGATACACTTACCAGGTGATAATATTTCTCCATTGGCTGTGCAGGTGCAACTTGTTGTCACTGGAGTGCTGGGAGTTACTGTGACTGTTGTTGTCGTTTCGAGTGGAGTGGTGGGAGCTGTAGTGGTTTGACATTTTCCCGTGTACTTCAAAACGTCACAACTCTTAGTACAGAGAGTGAAATTACAGAGGCCTGATTTACTTGAAGTGACTACAGCCTGCCCTGGAAGACAAAAGGCAATGAAACATTTTAGGTATCTCACTTATGATGCAAATTTATTTTGAGACTTAAGAGTGGAGAAGATGGCTGGGTCTGAACAATTAATAAATGATTCCAATTCAAGTGAATCGTCATGGATATGAGAATTTTAACTGCCTTGGAACATTGTATGGAAAATTTTGGCATTGTTTAATTTGTCATGTGAATGCAAAATCTGGAATGATATTTTTAAAACGGCACAGCCCAAAATTGTCAATTTCTGAAAGTTCCAAATCTCTCTTTTGTACACGAAGACAGCAGACAGATCACTGAGGTTAGTGGAGAGATGAGAAGATTCATGACAAGTCATTCTCCAAACTTATCCCGAATGCTTAAGACGAGCATCCAGTTGGTTAAAACAATGTAATGGGGAGGACTGGAATTTTGCCTGAATAATCTGGATTACTGTAGCCAATTGTGATAAATGTCAGACCGCACTAAAATGTCAGAATTCCAGCGTAACTAGTGATTGTATCAGATTGTCAAAATCTGATACACTTACCAGGTGATAATATTTCTCCATTGGCTGTGCAGGTGCAACTTGTTGTCACTGGAGTGCTGGGAGTTACTGTGACTGTTGTTGTCGTTTCGAGTGTAGTGGTGGGAGCTGTAGTGGTTTGACATTTTCCCGTGT
Organism: Carcharhinus amblyrhynchos; assembly: GCF_965287045.1. Taxonomy (NCBI): domain Eukaryota; kingdom Metazoa; phylum Chordata; class Chondrichthyes; order Carcharhiniformes; family Carcharhinidae; genus Carcharhinus; species Carcharhinus amblyrhynchos. Next base: position 63,033,364 of record NC_137329.1, read on the forward strand.
ACTTCAAAACGTCACAACTCTTAGTACAGAGAGTGAAATTACAGAGGCCTGATTTACTTGAAGTGACTACAGCCTGCCCTGTAAGAAAAAATGCATTTGAACAGTTTAGTTGTCAGTCTGGAAATCTTCATGAGGATGATATATTTATCCACAGTTAAGTGCAAAGATGGCAGCACCTCATATTTTGAGAGTAAGGTGCTGAGAACAGTGTTGGATGTGAACAATGAAAGAAGACTCCAATTCAAATTCATGGTCATGGATATGTGAAATATACTGGGAATATGAGAATCTCAATAGTTAATTTGTTCTTATCGCATTCACTATTCTTGTATTTGAGTTATGTTGTGAACTCTTCATGCTGGTCTTTGTGTTTGGTTTACAAATGCAGACAGAAGAATGCAAACAGGCTTAAGGGAAGAGGTGAAGAGCTAAACAGGTGCTGCATGTTGACCCATTCTTGCAGAACACCAAAGGGAGCAAAACAGAAAAACCTGTAACAGAGGAAATGTTCGACCAATTTTACAACTAGTATTACGTCTCTGTCCAAAAAAACAAATGGAAATGTTGGATGCGGCCATCAAGGAGCGATATTTATTCAAATAAATGAAGCAAAGCATATGGCTGAAAAAATACATTTGAGGAAATCCTATTATCTTATTTATATTTGTGTCATGAGTTGTGACCAGGCAGTAACCTATGAAACAATGACAAATCTGAGTTCGACCACGGTATGTTTGACCTCGCTCAGCGTCAGTCACTGACAGTTTGTTGCTTTCCTTTTAATTAATGGGGCACAGGAAACAAAATCAATGTAAGAACATTGTGTGTAATGACTTGGCATTGTCTAATTTTGGCACGTGAATGCAAAATCTGGAATTTTGAATTCAGACGGGCAGAGCAGGAAGATGTCAACTTCCTAAAGTTCTCAGTATGCCTTTTGGAAACTTAGACAGCAGAGAGATCAATTTTGCAAATGGAGGGATGAGAAAATTCATGACAAGTCATTCTCCAATCATCTACAGAAAGCATAAGACGAGCATCCAGATTGCGTAAAACAACCTAATGGGGAGGAGCGGTGCTTTGCCTTCATTATCTGTCTGGATCATTGCAGCCAATCGTGATCAGTTTTGCAGCGTGACGCGTGATTGTAGCAGATTGTCAGTATCTAATACATTTACCAGGTGATAATATTTCTCCATTGGCTGTGCAGGTGCAACTTGTTGTCACTGGAGTGCTGGGAGTTACTGTGACTGTTGTTGTCGTTTCGAGTGGAGTGGTGGGAGCTGTAGTGGTTTGACATTTTCCCGTGTACTTCAAAACGTCACAACTCTTAGTACAGAGAGTGAAATTACAGAGGCCTGATTTACTTGAAGTGACTACAGCCTGCCCTGGAAGACAAAAGGCAATGAAACATTTTAGGTATCTCACTTATGATGCAAATTTATTTTGAGACTTAAGAGTGGAGAAGATGGCTGGGTCTGAACAATTAATAAATGATTCCAATTCAAGTGAATCGTCATGGATATGAGAATTTTAACTGCCTTGGAACATTGTATGGAAAATTTTGGCATTGTTTAATTTGTCATGTGAATTCAAAATCTGGAATGATAATTTTAAAACGGCACAGCCGGAAATTGTCAATTTCTGAAAGTTCCAAATCTCTCTTTTGTACACGAAGACAGCAGACAGATCACTGAGGTTAGTGGAGAGATGAGAAGATTCATGACAAGTCATTCTCCAAACTTATCCCGAATGCTTAAGACGAGCATCCAGTTGGTTAAAACAATGTAATGGGGAGGACTGGAATTTTGCCTGAATAATCTGGGTTACTGCAGCCAATTGTGATAAATGTCAGACCGCACGAAAATGTCAGAATTCCAGCGTGACTAGCGATTGTATCAGATTGTCAAAATCTGATACACTTACCAGGTGATAATATTTCTCCATTGGCTGTGCAGGTGCAACTTGTTGTCACTGGTGTGCTGGGAGTTACTGTGACTGTTGTTGTCGTTTCGAGTGTAGTGGTGGGAGCTGTAGTGGTTTGACATTTTCCCGTGTACTTCAAAACGTCACAACTCTTAGTACAGAGAGTGAAATTACAGAGGCCTGATTTACTTGAAGTGACTACAGCCTGCCCTGGAAGACAAAAGGCAATGAAACATTTTAGGTATCTCACTTATGATGCAAATTTATTTTGAGACTTAAGAGTGGAGAAGATGGCTGGGTCTGAACAATTAATAAATGATTCCAATTCAAGTGAATCGTCATGGATATGAGAATTTTAACTGCGTTGGAACATTGTGTGGAAAATTTTGGCATTGTTTAATTTGTCATGTGAATGCAAAATCTGGAATGATAATTTTAAAACGGCACAGCCCAAAATTGTCAATTTCTGAAAGTTCCAAATCTCTCTTTTGTACACGAAGACAGCAGACAGATCACTGAGGTTAGTGGAGAGATGAGAAGATTCATGACAAGTCATTCTCCAAACTTATCCCGAGTGCTTAAGACGAGCATCCAGTTGGTTAAAACAATGTAATGGGAGGACTGGAATTTTGCCTGAATAATCTGGGTTACTGCAGCCAATTGTGATAAATGTCAGACCGCACTAAAATGTCAGAATTCCAGCGTGACTAGTGATTGTATCAGATTGTCACAATCTGATACACTTACCAGGTGATAATATTTCTCCATTGGCTGTGCAGGTGCAACTTGTTGTCACTGGAGTGCTGGGAGTTACTGTGACTGTTGTTGTCGTTTCGAGTTTAGTGGTGGGAGCTGTAGTGGTTTGACATTTTCCCGTGTACTTCAAAACGTCACAACTCTTAGTACAGAGAGTGAAATTACAGAGGCCTGATTTACTTGAAGTGACTACAGCCTGCCCTGTAAGAAAAAATGCATTTGGACAGTTTAGTTGTCAGTCTGGAAATCTTCATGAGGATGATATATTTATCCACAGTTAAGTGCAAAGATGACAGCACCTCATATTTTGAGAGTAAGGTGCTGAGAACAGTGTTGGATGTGAACAATGAAAGAAGACTCCAATTCAAATTCATGGTCCTGGATATGTGAAATATACTGGGAATATGAGAATCTCAATAGTTAATTTGTTCTTATCGCATTCACTATTCTTGTATTTGAGTTATGTTGTGAACTCTTCATGCTGGTCTTTGTGTTTGGTTTACAAATGCAGACAGAAGAATGCAAACAGGCTTAAGGGAAGAGGTGAAGAGCTAAACAGGTGCTGCATGTTGACCCATTCTTGCAGAACACCAAAGGGAGCAAAACAGAAAAACCTGTAACAGAGGAAATGTTCGACCAATTTTACAACTAGTATTACGTCTCTGTCCAAAAAAACAAATGGAAATGTTGGATGCGGCCATCAAGGAGCGATATTTATTCAAATAAATGAAGCAAAGCATATGGCTGAAAAAATACATTTGAGGAAATCCTATTATCTTATTTATATTTGTGTCATGAATTGTGACCAGGCAGTAACCTATGAAACAATGACAAATCTGAGTTCGACCACGGTATGTTTGACCTCGCTCAGCGTCAGTCACTGACAGTTTGTTGCTTTCCTTTTAATTAATGGGGCACGGGAAACAAAATCAATGTAAGAACATTGTGTGTAATGACTTGGCATTGTCTAATTTTGGCACGTGAATGCAAAATCTGGAATTTTGAATTCAGACGGGCAGAGCAGGAAGATGTCAACTTCCTAAAGTTCTCAGTATGCCTTTTGGAACTTAGACAGCAGAGAGATCAATTTTGCAAATGGAGGGATGAGAAAATTCATGACAAGTCATTCTCCAATCATCTACAGAAAGCATAAGACGAGCATCCAGATTGCGTAAAACAACCTAATGGGGAGGAGCGGTGCTTTGCCTTCATTATCTGTCTGGATCATTGCAGCCAATTGTGATCAGTTTTGCAGCGTGACGCGTGATTGTAGCAGATTGTCAGTATCTAATACACTTACCAGGTGATAATATTTCTCCATTGGCTGTGCAGGTGCAACTTGTTGTCACTGGAGTGCTGGGAGTTACTGTTACTGTTGTTGTCGTTTCGAGTGGAGTGGTGGGAGCTGTAGTGGTTTGACATTTTCCCGTGTACTTCAAAACGTCACAACTCTTAGTACAGAGAGTGAAATTACAGAGGCCTGATTTACTTGAAGTGACTACAGCCTGCCCTGGAAGACAAAAGGCAATGAAACATTTTAGGTATCTCACTTATGATGCAAATTTATTTCGAGACTTAAGAGTGGAGAAGATGGCTGGGTCTGAACAATTAATAAATGATTCCAATTCAAGTGAATCGTCATGGATATGAGAATTTTAACTGCCTTGGAACATTGTATGGAAAATTTTGGCATTGTTTAATTTGTCATGTGAATTCAAAATCTGGAATGATAATTTTAAAACGGCACAGCCGGAAATTGTCAATTTCTGAAAGTTCCAAATCTCTCTTTTGTACACGAAGACAGCAGACAGATCACTGAGGTTAGTGGAGAGATGAGAAGATTCATGACAAGTCATTCTCCAAACTTATCCCGAATGCTTAAGACGAGCATCCAGTTGGTTAAAACAATGTAATGGGGAGGACTGGAATTTTGCCTGAATAATCTGGATTACTGCAGCCAATTGTGATAAATGTCAGACCGCACTAAAATGTCAGAATTTCAGCGTGACTAGTGATTGTATCAGATTGTCAAAATCTGATACACTTACCAGGTGATAATATTTCTCCATTGGCTGTGCAGGTGCAACTTGTTGTCACTGGAGTGCTGGGAGTTACTGTGACTGTTGTTGTCGTTTCGAGTGGAGTGGTGGGAGCTGTAGTGGTTTGACATTTTCCCGTGTACTTCAAAACGTCACAACTCTTAGTACAGAGAGTGAAATTACAGAGGCCTGATTTACTTGAAGTGACTACAGCCTGCCCTGGAAGACAAAAGGCAATGAAACATTTTAGGTATCTCACTTATGATGCAAATTTATTTTGAGACTTAAGAGTGGAGAAGATGGCTGGGTCTGAACAATTAATAAATGATTCCAATTCAAGTGAATCGTCATGGATATGAGAATTTTAACTGCCTTGGAACATTGTATGGAAAATTTTGGCATTGTTTAATTTGTCATGTGAATGCAAAATCTGGAATGATATTTTTAAAACGGCACAGCCCAAAATTGTCAATTTCTGAAAGTTCCAAATCTCTCTTTTGTACACGAAGACAGCAGACAGATCACTGAGGTTAGTGGAGAGATGAGAAGATTCATGACAAGTCATTCTCCAAACTTATCCCGAATGCTTAAGACGAGCATCCAGTTGGTTAAAACAATGTAATGGGGAGGACTGGAATTTTGCCTGAATAATCTGGATTACTGTAGCCAATTGTGATAAATGTCAGACCGCACTAAAATGTCAGAATTCCAGCGTAACTAGTGATTGTATCAGATTGTCAAAATCTGATACACTTACCAGGTGATAATATTTCTCCATTGGCTGTGCAGGTGCAACTTGTTGTCACTGGAGTGCTGGGAGTTACTGTGACTGTTGTTGTCGTTTCGAGTGTAGTGGTGGGAGCTGTAGTGGTTTGACATTTTCCCGTGTACTTCAAAACGTCACAACTCTTAGTACAGAGAGTGAAATTACAGAGGCCTGATTTACTTGAAGTGACTACAGCCTGCCCTGTAAGAAAAAATGCATTTGAACAGTTTAGTTGTCAGTCTGGAAATCTTCATGAGGATGATATATTTATCCACAGTTAAGTGCAAAGATGGCAGCACCTCATATTTTGAGAGTAAGGTGCTGAGAACAGTGTTGGATGTGAACAATGAAAGAAGACTCCAATTCAAATTCATGGTCATGGATATGTGAAATATACTGGGAATATGAGAATCTCAATAGTTAATTTGTTCTTATCGCATTCACTATTCTTGTATTTGAGTTATGTTGTGAACTCTTCATGCTGGTCTTTGTGTTTGGTTTACAAATGCAGACAGAAGAATGCAAACAGGCTTAAGGGAAGAGGTGAAGAGCTAAACAGGTGCTGCATGTTGACCCATTCTTGCAGAACACCAAAGGGAGCAAAACAGAAAAACCTGTAACAGAGGAAATGTTCGACCAATTTTACAACTAGTATTACGTCTCTGTCCAAAAAAACAAATGGAAATGTTGGATGCGGCCATCAAGGAGCGATATTTATTCAAATAAATGAAGCAAAGCATATGGCTGAAAAAATACATTTGAGGAAATCCTATTATCTTATTTATATTTGTGTCATGAGTTGTGACCAGGCAGTAACCTATGAAACAATGACAAATCTGAGTTCGACCACGGTATGTTTGACCTCGCTCAGCGTCAGTCACTGACAGTTTGTTGCTTTCCTTTTAATTAATGGGGCACAGGAAACAAAATCAATGTAAGAACATTGTGTGTAATGACTTGGCATTGTCTAATTTTGGCACGTGAATGCAAAATCTGGAATTTTGAATTCAGACGGGCAGAGCAGGAAGATGTCAACTTCCTAAAGTTCTCAGTATGCCTTTTGGAAACTTAGACAGCAGAGAGATCAATTTTGCAAATGGAGGGATGAGAAAATTCATGACAAGTCATTCTCCAATCATCTACAGAAAGCATAAGACGAGCATCCAGATTGCGTAAAACAACCTAATGGGGAGGAGCGGTGCTTTGCCTTCATTATCTGTCTGGATCATTGCAGCCAATTGTGATCAGTTTTGCAGCGTGACGCGTGATTGTAGCAGATTGTCAGTATCTAATACACTTACCAGGTGATAATATTTCTCCATTGGCTGTGCAGGTGCAACTTGTTGTCACTGGAGTGCTGGGAGTTACTGTGACTGTTGTTGTCGTTTCGAGTGGAGTGGTGGGAGCTGTAGTGGTTTGACATTTTCCCGTGTACTTCAAAACGTCACAACTCTTAGTACAGAGAGTGAAATTACAGAGGCCTGATTTACTTGAAGTGACTACAGCCTGCCCTGGAAGGCAAAAGGCAATGAAACATTTTAGGTATCTCACTTATGATGCAAATTTATTTTGAGACTTAAGAGTGGAGAAGATGGCTGGGTCTGAACAATTAATAAATGATTCCAATTCAAGTGAATCGTCATGGATATGAGAATTTTAACTGCCTTGGAACATTGTATGGAAAATTTTGGCATTGTTTAATTTGTCATGTGAATTCAAAATCTGGAATGATAATTTTAAAACGGCACAGCCGGAAATTGTCAATTTCTGAAAGTTCCAAATCTCTCTTTTGTACACGAAGACAGCAGACAGATCACTGAGGTTAGTGGAGAGATGAGAAGATTCATGACAAGTCATTCTCCAAACTTATCCCGAATGCTTAAGACGAGCATCCAGTTGGTTAAAACAATGTAATGGGGAGGACTGGAATTTTGCCTGAATAATCTGGATTACTGCAGCCAATTGTGATAAATGTCAGACCGCACTGAAATGTCAGAATTTCAGCGTGACTAGTGATTGTATCAGATTGTCAAAATCTGATACACTAACCAGGTGATAATATTTCTCCATTGGCTGTGCAGGTGCAACTTGTTGTCACTGGAGTGCTGGGAGTTACTGTGACTGTTGTTGTCGTTTCGAGTGTAGTGGTGGGAGCTGTAGTGGTTTGACATTTTCCCGTGTACTTCAAAACGTCACAACTCTTAGTACAGAGAGTGAAATTACAGAGGCCTGATTTACTTGAAGTGACTACAGCCTGCCCTGTAAGAAAAAATGCATTTGAACAGTTTAGTTGTCAGTCTGGAAATCTTCATGAGGATGATATATTTATCCACAGTTAAGTGCAAAGATGACAGCACCTCGTATTTTGAGAGTAAGGTGCTGAGAACAGTGTTGGATGTGAACAATGAAAGAAGACTCCAATTCAAATTCATGGTCCTGGATATGTGAAATATACTGGGAATATGAGAATCTCAATAGTTAATTTGTTCTTATCGCATTCACTATTCTTGTATTTGAGTTATGTTGTGAACTCTTCATGCTGGTCTTTGTGTTTGGTTTACAAATGCAGACAGAAGAATGCAAACAGGCTTAAGGGAAGAGGTGAAGAGCTAAACAGGTGCTGCATGTTGACCCATTCTTGCAGAACACCAAAGGGAGCAAAACAGAAAAACCTGTAACAGAGGAAATGTTCGACCAATTTTACAACTAGTATTACGTCTCTGTCCAAAAAAACAAATGGAAATGTTGGATGCGGCCATCAAGGAGCGATATTTATTCAAATAAATGAAGCAAAGCATATGGCTGAAAAAATACATTTGAGGAAATCCTATTATCTTATTTATATTTGTGTCATGAGTTGTGACCAGGCAGTAACCTATGAAACAATGACAAAACTGAGTTCGACCACGGTATGTTTGACCTCGCTCAGCGTCAGTCACTGACAGTTTGTTGCTTTCCTTTTAATTAATGGGGCACAGGAAACAAAAACAATGTAAGAACATTGTGTGTAATGACTTGGCATTGTCTAATTTTGGCACGTGAATGCAAAATCTGGAATTTTGAATTCAGACGGGCAGAGCAGGAAGATGTCAACTTCCTAAAGTTCTCAGTATGCCTTTTGGAAACTTAGACAGCAGAGAGATCAATTTTGCAAAAGGAGGGATGAGAAAATTCATGACAAGTCATTCTCCAATCATCTACAGAAAGCATAAGACGAGCATCCAGATTGCGTAAAACAACCTAATGGGGAGGAGCGGTGCTTTGCCTTCATTATCTGTCTGGATCATTGCAGCCAATTGTGATCAGTTTTGCAGCGTGACGCGTGATTGTAGCAGATTGTCAGTATCTAATACACTTACCAGGTGATAATATTTCTCCATTGGCTGTGCAGGTGCAACTTGTTGTCACTGGAGTGCTGGGAGTTACTGTTACTGTTGTTGTCGTTTCGAGTGGAGTGGTGGGAGCTGTAGTGGTTTGACATTTTCCCGTGTACTTCAAAACGTCACAACTCTTAGTACAGAGAGTGAAATTACAGAGGCCTGATTTACTTGAAGTGACTACAGCCTGCCCTGGAAGACAAAAGGCAATGAAACATTTTAGGTATCTCACTTATGATGCAAATTTATTTCGAGACTTAAGAGTGGAGAAGATGGCTGGGTCTGAACAATTAATAAATGATTCCAATTCAAGTGAATCGTCATGGATATGAGAATTTTAACTGCCTTGGAACATTGTATGGAAAATTTTGGCATTGTTTAATTTGTCATGTGAATTCAAAATCTGGAATGATAATTTTAAAACGGCACAGCCGGAAATTGTCAATTTCTGAAAGTTCCAAATCTCTCTTTTGTACATGAAGACAGCAGACAGATCACTGAGGTTAGTGGAGAGATGAGAAGATTCATGACAAGTCATTCTCCAAACTTATCCCGAGTGCTTAAGACGAGCATCCAGTTGGTTAAAACAATGTAATGGGAGGACTGGAATTTTGCCTGAATAATCTGGGTTACTGCAGCCAATTGTGATAAATGTCAGACCGCACTAAAATGTCAGAATTCCAGCGTGACTAGTGATTGTATCAGATTGTCACAATCTGATACACTTACCAGGTGATAATATTTCTCCATTGGCTGTGCAGGTGCAACTTGTTGTCACTGGAGTGCTGGGAGTTACTGTGACTGTTGTTGTCGTTTCGAGTGTAGTGGTGGGAGCTGTAGTGGTTTGACATTTTCCCGTGTACTTCAAAACGTCACAACTCTTAGTACAGAGAGTGAAATTACAGAGGCCTGATTTACTTGAAGTGACTACAGCCTGCCCTGTAAGAAAAAATGCATTTGAACAGTTTAGTTGTCAGTCTGGAAATCTTCATGAGGATGATATATTTATCCACAGTTAAGTGCAAAGATGACAGCACCTCATATTTTGAGAGTAAGGTGCTGAGAACAGTGTTGGATGTGAACAATGAAAGAAGACTCCAATTCAAATTCATGGTCATGGATATGTGAAATATACTGGGAATATGAGAATCTCAATAGTTAATTTGTTCTTATCGCATTCACTATTCTTGTATTTGAGTTATGTTGTGAACTCTTCATGCTGGTCTTTGTGTTTGGTTTACAAATGCAGACAGAAGAATGCAAACAGGCTTAAGGGAAGAGGTGAAGAGCTAAACAGGTGCTGCATGTTGACCCATTCTTGCAGAACACCAAAGGGAGCAAAACAGAAAAACCTGTAACAGAGGAAATGTTCGACCAATTTTACAACTAGTATTACGTCTCTGTCCAAAAAAACAAATGGAAATGTTGGATGCGGCCATCAAGGAGCGATATTTATTCAAATAAATGAAGCAAAGCATATGGCTGAAAAAATACATTTGAGGAAATCCTATTATCTTATTTATATTTGTGTCATGAATTGTGACCAGGCAGTAACCTATGAAACAATGACAAATCTGAGTTCGACCACGGTATGTTTGACCTCGCTCAGCGTCAGTCACTGACAGTTTGTTGCTTTCCTTTTAATTAATGGGGCACGGGAAACAAAATCAATGTAAGAACATTGTGTGTAATGACTTGGCATTGTCTAATTTTGGCACGTGAATGCAAAATCTGGAATTTTGAATTCAGATGGGCAGAGCAGGAAGATGTCAACTTCCTAAAGTTCTCAGTATGCCTTTTGGAACTTAGACAGCAGAGAGATCAATTTTGCAAATGGAGGGATGAGAAAATTCATGACAAGTCATTCTCCAATCATCTACAGAAAGCATAAGACGAGCATCCAGATTGCGTAAAACAACCTAATGGGGAGGAGCGGTGCTTTGCCTTCATTATCTGTCTGGATCATTGCAGCCAATTGTGATCAGTTTTGCAGCGTGACGCGTGATTGTAGCAGATTGTCAGTATCTAATACACTTACCAGGTGATAATATTTCTCCATTGGCTGTGCAGGTGCAACTTGTTGTCACTGGAGTGCTGGGAGTTACTGTTACTGTTGTTGTCGTTTCGAGTGGAGTGGTGGGAGCTGTAGTGGTTTGACATTTTCCCGTGTACTTCAAAACGTCACAACTCTTAGTACAGAGAGTGAAATTACAGAGGCCTGATTTACTTGAAGTGACTACAGCCTGCCCTGGAAGACAAAAGGCAATGAAACATTTTAGGTATCTCACTTATGATGCAAATTTATTTCGAGACTTAAGAGTGGAGAAGATGGCTGGGTCTGAACAATTAATAAATGATTCCAATTCAAGTGAATCGTCATGGATATGAGAATTTTAACTGCCTTGGAACATTGTATGGAAAATTTTGGCATTGTTTAATTTGTCATGTGAATTCAAAATCTGGAATGATAATTTTAAAACGGCACAGCCGGAAATTGTCAATTTCTGAAAGTTCCAAATCTCTCTTTTGTACACGAAGACAGCAGACAGATCACTGAGGTTAGTGAAGAGATGAGAAGATTCATGACAAGTCATTCTCCAAACTTATCCCGAATGCTTAAGACGAGCATCCAGTTGGTTAAAACAATGTAATGGGGAGGACTGGAATTTTGCCTGAATAATCTGGATTACTGCAGCCAATTGTGATAAATGTCAGACCGCACGAAAATGTCAGAATTTCAGCGTGACTAGTGATTGTATCAGATTGTCAAAATCTGATACACTTACCAGGTGATAATATTTCTCCATTGGCTGTGCAGGTGCAACTTGTTGTCACTGGAGTGCTGGGAGTTACTGTGACTGTTGTTGTCGTTTCGAGTGTAGTGGTGGGAGCTGTAGTGGTTTGACATTTTCCCGTGTACTTCAAAACGTCACAACTCTTAGTACAGAGAGTGAAATTACAGAGGCCTGATTTACTTGAAGTGACTACAGCCTGCCCTGGAAGACAAAAGGCAATGAAACATTTTAGGTATCTCACTTATGATGCAAATTTATTTTGAGACTTAAGAGTGGAGAAGATGGCTGGGTCTGAACAATTAATAAATGATTCCAATTCAAGTGAATCGTCATGGATATGAGAATTTTAACTGCCTTGGAACATTGTATGGAAAATTTTGGCATTGTTTAATTTGTCATGTGAATGCAAAATCTGGAATGATATTTTTAAAACGGCACAGCCCAAAATTGTCAATTTCTGCAAGTTCCAAATCTCTCTTTTGTACACGAAGACAGCAGACAGATCACTGAGGTTAGTGGAGAGATGAGAAGATTCATGACAAGTCATTCTCCAAACTTATCCCGAATGCTTAAGACGAGCATCCAGTTGGTTAAAACAATGTAATGGGGAGGACTGGAATTTTGCCTGAATAATCTGGAATTCTGTAGCCAATTGTGATAAATGTCAGACCGCACTAAAATGTCAGAATTCCAGCGTAACTAGTGATTGTATCAGATTGTCAAAATCTGATACACTTACCAGGTGATAATATTTCTCCATTGGCTGTGCAGGTGCAACTTGTTGTCACTGGAGTGCTGGGAGTTACTGTGACTGTTGTTGTCGTTTCGAGTGGAGTGGTGGGAGCTGTAGTGGTTTGACATTTTCCCGTGTACTTCAAAACGTCACAACTCTTAGTACAGAGAGTGAAATTACAGAGGCCTGATTTACTTGAAGTGACTACAGCCTGCCCTGTAAGAAAAAATGCATTTGAACAGTTTAGTTGTCAGTCTGGAAATCTTCATGATGATGATATATTTATCCACAGTTAAGTGCAAAGATGGCAGCACCTCATATTTTGAGAGTAAGGTGCTGAGAACAGTGTTGGATGTGAACAATGAAAGAAGACTCCAATTCAAATTCATGGTCATGGATATGTGAAATATACTGGGAATATGAGAATCTCAATAGTTAATTTGTTCTTATCGCATTCACTATTCTTGTATTTGAGTTATGTTGTGAACTCTTCATGCTGGTCTTTGTGTTTGGTTTACAAATGCAGACAGAAGAATGCAAACAGGCTTAAGGGAAGAGGTGAAGAGCTAAACAGGTGCTGCATGTTGACCCATTCTTGCAGAACACCAAAGGGAGCAAAACAGAAAAACCTGTAACAGAGGAAATGTTCGACCAATTTTACAACTAGTATTACGTCTCTGTCCAAAAAAACAAATGGAAATGTTGGATGCGGCCATCAAGGAGCGATATTTATTCAAATAAATGAAGCAAAGCATATGGCTGAAAAAATACATTTGAGGAAATCCTATTATCTTATTTATATTTGTGTCATGAGTTGTGACCAGGCAGTAACCTATGAAACAATGACAAATCTGAGCTCGACCACGGTATGTTTGACCTCGCTCAGCGTCAGTCACTGACAGTTTGTTGCTTTCCTTTTAATTAATGGGGCACAGGAAACAAAATCAATGTAAGAACATTGTGTGTAATGACTTGGCATTGTCTAATTTTGGCACGTGAATGCAAAATCTGGAATTTTGAATTCAGACGGGCAGAGCAGGAAGTTGTCAACTTCCTAAAGTTCTCAGTATGCCTTTTGGAAACTTAGACAGCAGAGAGATCAATTTTGCAAATGGAGGGATGAGAAAATTCATGACAAGTCATTCTCCAATCATCTACAGAAAGCATAAGACGAGCATCCAGATTGCGTAAAACAACCTAATGGGGAGGAGCGGTGCTTTGCCTTCATTATCTGTCTGGATCATTGCAGCCAATTGTGATCAGTTTTGCAGCGTGACGCGTGATTGTAGCAGATTGTCAGTATCTAATACACTTACCAGGTGATAATATTTCTCCATTGGCTGTGCAGGTGCAACTTGTTGTCACTGGAGTGCTGGGAGTTACTGTGACTGTTGTTGTCGTTTCGAGTGGAGTGGTGGGAGCTGTAGTGGTTTGACATTTTCCCGTGTACTTCAAAACGTCACAACTCTTAGTACAGAGAGTGAAATTACAGAGGCCTGATTTACTTGAAGTGACTACAGCCTGCCCTGGAAGACAAAAGGCAATGAAACATTTTAGGTATCTCACTTATGATGCAAATTTATTTCGAGACTTAAGAGTGGAGAAGATGGCTGGGTCTGAACAATTAATAAATGATTCCAATTCAAGTGAATCGTCATGGATATGAGAATTTTAACTGCCTTGGAACATTGTATGGAAAATTTTGGCATTGTTTAATTTGTCATGTGAATTCAAAATCTGGAATGATAATTTTAAAACGGCACAGCCGGAAATTGTCAATTTCTGAAAGTTCCAAATCTCTCTTTTGTACACGAAGACAGCAGACAGATCACTGAGGTTAGTGGAGAGATGAGAAGATTCATGACAAGTCATTCTCCAAACTTATCCCGAATGCTTAAGACGAGCATCCAGTTGGTTAAAACAATGTAATGGGGAGGACTGGAATTTTGCCTGAATAATCTGGATTACTGCAGCCAATTGTGATAAATGTCAGACCGCACTGAAATGTCAGAATTTCAGCGTGACTAGTGATTGTATCAGATTGTCAAAATCTGATACACTAACCAGGTGATAATATTTCTCCATTGGCTGTGCAGGTGCAACTTGTTGTCACTGGAGTGCTGGGAGTTACTGTGACTGTTGTTGTCGTTTCGAGTGTAGTGGTGGGAGCTGTAGTGGTTTGACATTTTCCCGTGTACTTCAAAACGTCACAACTCTTAGTACAGAGAGTGAAATTACAGAGGCCTGATTTACTTGAAGTGACTACAGCCTGCCCTGTAAGAAAAAATGCATTTGAACAGTTTAGTTGTCAGTCTGGAAATCTTCATGAGGATGATATATTTATCCACAGTTAAGTGCAAAGATGACAGCACCTCGTATTTTGAGAGTAAGGTGCTGAGAACAGTGTTGGATGTGAACAATGAAAGAAGACTCCATTTCAAATTCATGATCCTGGATATGTGAAATATACTGGGAATATGAGAATCTCAATAGTTAATTTGTTCTTATCGCATTCACTATTCTTGTATTTGAGTTATGTTGTGAACTCTTCATGCTGGTCTTTGTGTTTGGTTTACAAATGCAGAAAGAAGAATGCAAACAGGCTTAAGGGAAGAGGTGAAGAGCTAAACAGGTGCTGCATGTTGACCCATTCTTGCAGAACACCAAAGGGAGCAAAACAGAAAAACCTGTAACAGAGGAAATGTTCGACCAATTTTACAACTAGTATTACGTCTCTGTCCAAAAAAACAAATGGAAATGTTGGATGCGGCCATCAAGGAGCGATATTTATTCAAATAAATGAAGCAAAGCATATGGCTGAAAAAATACATTTGAGGAAATCCTATTATCTTATTTATATTTGTGTCATGAATTGTGACCAGGCAGTAACCTATGAAACAATGACAAATCTGAGTTCGACCACGGTATGTTTGACCTCGCTCAGCGTCAGTCACTGACAGTTTGTTGCTTTCCTTTTAATTAATGGGGCACTGGAAAGAAAATCAATGTAAGAACATTGTGTGTAATGACTTGGCATTGTCTAATTTTGGCACGTGAATGCAAAATCTGGAATTTTGAATTCAGACGGGCAGAGCAGGAAGATGTCAACTTCCTAAAGTTCTCAGTATGCCTTTTGGAAACTTAGACAGCAGAGAGATCAATTTTGCAAATGGAGGGATGAGAAAATTCATGACAAGTCATTCTCCAATCATCTACAGAAAGCATAAGACGAGCATCCAGATTGCGTAAAACAACCTAATGGGGAGGAGCGGTGCTTTGCCTTCATTATCTGTCTGGATCATTGCAGCCAATTGTGATCAGTTTTGCAGCGTGACGCGTGATTGTAGCAGATTGTCAGTATCTAATACACTTACCAGGTGATAATATTTCTCCATTGGCTGTGCAGGTGCAACTTGTTGTCACTGGAGTGCTGGGAGTTACTGTGACTGTTGTTGTCGTTTCGAGTGTAGTGGTGGGAGCTGTAGTGGTTTGACATTTTCCCGTGTACTTCAAAACGTCACAACTCTTAGTACAGAGAGTGAAATTACAGAGGCCTGATTTACTTGAAGTGACTACAGCCTGCCCTGGAAGACAAAAGGCAATGAAACATTTTAGGTATCTCACTTATGATGCAAATTTATTTCGAGACTTAAGAGTGGAGAAGATGGCTGGGTCTGAACAATTAATAAATGATTCCAATTCAAGTGAATCGTCATGGATATGAGAATTTTAACTGCCTTGGAACATTGTATGGAAAATTTTGTTATTGTTTAATTTGTCATGTGAATGCAAAATCTGGAATGATAATTTTAAAACGGCACAGCCCAAAATTGTCAATTTCTGAAAGTTCCAAATCTCTCTTTTGTACACGAAGACAGCAGACAGATCACTGAGGTTAGTGGAGAGATGAGAAGATTCATGACAAGTCATTCTCCAAACTTATCCCGAGTGCTTAAGACGAGCATCCAGTTGGTTAAAACAATGTAATGGGAGGACTGGAATTTTGCCTGAATAATCTGGGTTACTGCAGCCAATTGTGATAAATGTCAGACCGCACTGAAATGTCAGAATTCCAGCGTGACTAGTGATTGTATCAGATTGTCACAATCTGATACACTTACCAGGTGATAATATTTCTCCATTGGCTGTGCAGGTGCAACTTGTTGTCACTGGAGTGCTGGGAGTTACTGTGACTGTTGTTGTCGTTTCGAGTGTAGTGGTGGGAGCTGTAGTGGTTTGACATTTTCCCGTGTACTTCAAAACGTCACAACTCTTAGTACAGAGAGTGAAATTACAGAGGCCTGATTTACTTGAAGTGACTACAGCTTGCCCTGTAAGAAAAAATGCATTTGAACAGTTTAGTTGTCAGTCTGGAAATCTTCATGAGGATGATATATTTATCCACAGTTAAGTGCAAAGATGACAGCACCTCATATTTTGAGAGTAAGGTGCTGAGAACAGTGTTGGATGTGAACAATGAAAGAAGACTCCAATTCAAATTCATGGTCATGGACATGTGAAATATACTGGGAATATGAGAATCTCAATAGTTAATTTGTTCTTATCGCATTCACTATTCTTGTATTTGAGTTATGTTGTGAACTCTTCATGCTGGTCTTTGTGTTTGGTTTACAAATGCAGACAGAAGAATGCAAACAGGCTTAAGGGAAGAGGTGAAGAGCTAAACAGGTGCTGCATGTTGACCCATTCTTGCAGAACACCAAAGGGAGCAAAACAGAAAAACCTGTAACAGAGGAAATGTTCGACCAATTTTACAACTAGTATTACGTCTCTGTCCAAAAAAACAAATGGAAATGTTGGATGCGGCCATCAAGGAGCGATATTTATTCAAATAAATGAAGCAAAGCATATGGCTGAAAAAATACATTTGAGGAAATCCTATTATCTTATTTATATTTGTGTCATGAATTGTGACCAGGCAGTAACCTATGAAACAATGACAAATCTGAGTTCGACCACGGTATGTTTGACCTCGCTCAGCGTCAGTCACTGACAGTTTGTTGCTTTCCTTTTAATTAATGGGGCACAGGAAACAAAAACAATGTAAGAACATTGTGTGTAATGACTTGGCATTGTCTAATTTTGGCACGTGAATGCAAAATCTGGAATTTTGAATTCAGACGGGCAGAGCAGGAAGATGTCAACTTCCTAAAGTTCTCAGTATGCCTTTTGGAAACTTAGACAGCAGAGAGATCAATTTTGCAAAAGGAGGGATGAGAAAATTCATGACAAGTCATTCTCCAATCATCTACAGAAAGCATAAGACGAGCATCCAGATTGCGTAAAACAACCTAATGGGGAGGAGCGGTGCTTTGCCTTCATTATCTGTCTGGATCATTGCAGCCAATCGTGATCAGTTTTGCAGCGTGACGCGTGATTGTAGCAGATTGTCAGTATCTAATACACTTACCAGGTGATAATATTTCTCCATTGGCTGTGCAGGTGCAACTTGTTGTCACTGGAGTGCTGGGAGTTACTGTTACTGTTGTTGTCGTTTCGAGTGGAGTGGTGGGAGCTGTAGTGGTTTGACATTTTCCCGTGTACTTCAAAACGTCACAACTCTTAGTACAGAGAGTGAAATTACAGAGGCCTGATTTACTTGAAGTGACTACAGCCTGCCCTGGAAGACAAAAGGCAATGAAACATTTTAGGTATCTCACTTATGATGCAAATTTATTTCGAGACTTAAGAGTGGAGAAGATGGCTGGGTCTGAACAATTAATAAATGATTCCAATTCAAGTGAATCGTCATGGATATGAGAATTTTAACTGCCTTGGAACATTGTATGGAAAATTTTGGCATTGTTTAATTTGTCATGTGAATTCAAAATCTGGAATGATAATTTTAAAATGGCACAGCCGGAAATTGTCAATTTCTGAAAGTTCCAAATCTCTCTTTTGTACACGAAGACAGCAGACAGATCACTGACGTTAGTGGAGAGATGAGAAGATTCATGACAAGTCATTCTCCAAACTTATCCCGAATGCTTAAGACGAGCATCCAGTTGGTTAAAACAATGTAATGGGGAGGACTGGAATTTTGCCTGAATAATCTGGGTTACTGCAGCCAATTGTGATAAATGTCAGACCGCACGAAAATGTCAGAATTCCAGCGTGACTAGCGATTGTATCAGATTGTCAAAATCTGATACACTTACCAGGTGATAATATTTCTCCATTGGCTGTGCAGGTGCAACTTGTTGTCACTGGTGTGCTGGGAGTTACTGTGACTGTTGTTGTCGTTTCGAGTGTAGTGGTGGGAGCTGTAGTGGTTTGACATTTTCCCGTGTACTTCAAAACGTCACAACTCTTAGTACAGAGAGTGAAATTACAGAGGCCTGATTTACTTGAAGTGACTACAGCCTGCCCTGGAAGACAAAAGGCAATGAAACATTTTAGGTATCTCACTTATGATGCAAATTTATTTTGAGACTTAAGAGTGGAGAAGATGGCTGGGTCTGAACAATTAATAAATGATTCCAATTCAAGTGAATCGTCATGGATATGAGAATTTTAACTGCCTTGGAACATTGTATGGAAAATTTTGTTATTGTTTAATTTGTCATGTGAATGCAAAATCTGGAATGATAATTTTAAAACGGCACAGCCCAAAATTGTCAATTTCTGAAAGTTCCAAATCTCTCTTTTGTACACGAAGACAGCAGACAGATCACTGAGGTTAGTGGAGAGATGAGAAGATTCATGACAAGTCATTCTCCAAACTTATCCCGAGTGCTTAAGACGAGCATCCAGTTGGTTAAAACAATGTAATGGGAGGACTGGAATTTTGCCTGAATAATCTGGGTTACTGCAGCCAATTGTGATAAATGTCAGACCGCACTAAAATGTCAGAATTTCAGCGTGACTAGTGATTGTATCAGATTGTCACAATCTGATACACTTACCAGGTGATAATATTTCTCCATTGGCTGTGCAGGTGCAACTTGTTGTCACTGGAGTGCTGGGAGTTACTGTGACTGTTGTTGTCGTTTCGAGTGTAGTGGTGGGAGCTGTAGTGGTTTGACATTTTCCCGTGTACTTCAAAACGTCACAACTCTTAGTACAGAGAGTGAAATTACAGAGGCCTGATTTACTTGAAGTGACTACAGCCTGCCCTGTAAGAAAAAATGCATTTGAACAGTTTAGTTGTCAGTCTGGAAATCTTCATGAGGATGATATATTTATCCACAGTTAAGTGCAAAGATGACAGCACCTCATATTTTGAGAGTAAGGTGCTGAGAACAGTGTTGGATGTGAACAATGAAAGAAGACTCCAATTCAAATTCATGGTCATGGATATGTGAAATATACTGGGAATATGAGAATCTCAATAGTTAATTTGTTCTTATCGCATTCACTATTCTTGTATTTGAGTTATGTTGTGAACTCTTCATGCTGGTCTTTGTGTTTGGTTTACAAATGCAGACAGAAGAATGCAAACAGGCTTAAGGGAAGAGGTGAAGAGCTAAACAGGTGCTGCATGTTGACCCATTCTTGCAGAACACCAAAGGGAGCAAAACAGAAAAACCTGTAACAGAGGAAATGTTCGACCAATTTTACAACTAGTATTACGTCTCTGTCCAAAAAAACAAATGGAAATGTTGGATGCGGCCATCAAGGAGCGATATTTATTCAAATAAATGAAGCAAAGCATATGGCTGAAAAAATACATTTGAGGAAATCCTATTATCTTATTTATATTTGTGTCATGAATTGTGACCAGGCAGTAACCTATGAAACAATGACAAATCTGAGTTCGACCACGGTATGTTTGACCTCGCTCAGCGTCAGTCACTGACAGTTTGTTGCTTTCCTTTTAATTAATGGGGCACGGGAAACAAAATCAATGTAAGAACATTGTGTGTAATGACTTGGCATTGTCTAATTTTGGCACGCGAATGCAAAATCTGGAATTTTGAATTCAGACGGGCAGAGCAGGAAGATGTCAACTTCCTAAAGTTCTCAGTATGCCTTTTGGAACTTAGACAGCAGAGAGATCAATTTTGCAAATGGAGGGATGAGAAAATTCATGACAAGTCATTCTCCAATCATCTACAGAAAGCATAAGACGAGCATCCAGATTGCGTAAAACAACCTAATGGGGAGGAGCGGTGCTTTGCCTTCATTATCTGTCTGGATCATTGCAGCCAATTGTGATCAGTTTTGCAGCGTGACGCGTGATTGTAGCAGATTGTCAGTATCTAATACACTTACCAGGTGATAATATTTCTCCATTGGCTGTGCAGGTGCAACTTGTTGTCACTGGAGTGCTGGGAGTTACTGTTACTGTTGTTGTCGTTTCGAGTGGAGTGGTGGGAGCTGTAGTGGTTTGACATTTTCCCGTGTACTTCAAAACGTCACAACTCTTAGTACAGAGAGTGAAATTACAGAGGCCTGATTTACTTGAAGTGACTACAGCCTGCCCTGGAAGACAAAAGGCAATGAAACATTTTAGGTATCTCACTTATGATGCAAATTTATTTCGAGACTTAAGAGTGGAGAAGATGGCTGGGTCTGAACAATTAATAAATGATTCCAATTCAAGTGAATCGTCATGGATATGAGAATTTTAACTGCCTTGGAACATTGTATGGAAAATTTTGGCATTGTTTAATTTGTCATGTGAATGCAAAATCTGGAATGATAATTTTAAAACGGCACAGCCCAAAATTGTCAATTTCTGAAAGTTCCAAATCTCTCTTTTGTACACGAAGACAGCAGACAGATCACTGAGGTTAGTGGAGAGATGAGAAGATTCATGACAAGTCATTCTCCAAACTTATCCCGAGTGCTTAAGACGAGCATCCAGTTGGTTAAAACAATGTAATGGGAGGACTGGAATTTTGCCTGAATAATCTGGGTTACTGCAGCCAATTGTGATAAATGTCAGACCGCACTAAAATGTCAGAATTCCAGCGTGACTAGTGATTGTATCAGATTGTCACAATCTGATACACTTACCAGGTGATAATATTTCTCCATTGGCTGTGCAGGTGCAACTTGTTGTCACTGGAGTGCTGGGAGTTACTGTGACTGTTGTTGTCGTTTCGAGTGTAGTGGTGGGAGCTGTAGTGGTTTGACATTTTCCCGTGTACTTCAAAACGTCACAACTCTTAGTACAGAGAGTGAAATTACAGAGGCCTGATTTACTTGAAGTGACTACAGCCTGCCCTGTAAGAAAAAATGCATTTGAACAGTTTAGTTGTCAGTCTGGAAATCTTCATGAGGATGATATATTTATCCACAGTTAAGTGCAAAGATGACAGCACCTCATATTTTGAGAGTAAGGTGCTGAGAACAGTGTTGGATGTGAACAATGAAAGAAGACTCCAATTCAAATTCATGGTCATGGACATGTGAAATATACTGGGAATATGAGAATCTCAATAGTTAATTTGTTCTTATCGCATTCACTATTCTTGTATTTGAGTTATGTTGTGAACTCTTCATGCTGGTCTTTGTGTTTGGTTTACAAATGCAGACAGAAGAATGCAAACAGGCTTAAGGGAAGAGGTGAAGAGCTAAACAGGTGCTGCATGTTGACCCATTCTTGCAGAACACCAAAGGGAGCAAAACAGAAAAACCTGTAACAGAGGAAATGTTCGACCAATTTTACAACTAGTATTACGTCTCTGTCCAAAAAAACAAATGGAAATGTTGGATGCGGCCATCAAGGAGCGATATTTATTCAAATAAATGAAGCAAAGCATATGGCTGAAAAAATACATTTGAGGAAATCCTATTATCTTATTTATATTTGTGTCATGAATTGTGACCAGGCAGTAACCTATGAAACAATGACAAATCTGAGTTCGACCACGGTATGTTTGACCTCGCTCAGCGTCAGTCACTGACAGTTTGTTGCTTTCCTTTTAATTAATGGGGCACAGGAAACAAAAACAATGTAAGAACATTGTGTGTAATGACTTGGCATTGTCTAATTTTGGCACGTGAATGCAAAATCTGGAATTTTGAATTCAGACGGGCAGAGCAGGAAGATGTCAACTTCCTAAAGTTCTCAGTATGCCTTTTGGAAACTTAGACAGCAGAGAGATCAATTTTGCAAAAGGAGGGATGAGAAAATTCATGACAAGTCATTCTCCAATCATCTACAGAAAGCATAAGACGAGCATCCAGATTGCGTAAAACAACCTAATGGGGAGGAGCGGTGCTTTGCCTTCATTATCTGTCTGGATCATTGCAGCCAATCGTGATCAGTTTTGCAGCGTGACGCGTGATTGTAGCAGATTGTCAGTATCTAATACACTTACCAGGTGATAATATTTCTCCATTGGCTGTGCAGGTGCAACTTGTTGTCACTGGAGTGCTGGGAGTTACTGTTACTGTTGTTGTCGTTTCGAGTGGAGTGGTGGGAGCTGTAGTGGTTTGACATTTTCCCGTGTACTTCAAAACGTCACAACTCTTAGTACAGAGAGTGAAATTACAGAGGCCTGATTTACTTGAAGTGACTACAGCCTGCCCTGGAAGACAAAAGGCAATGAAACATTTTAGGTATCTCACTTATGATGCAAATTTATTTCGAGACTTAAGAGTGGAGAAGATGGCTGGGTCTGAACAATTAATAAATGATTCCAACTCAAGTGAATCGTCATGGATATGAGAATTTTAACTGCCTTGGAACATTGTATGGAAAATTTTGGCATTGTTTAATTTGTCATGTGAATTCAAAATCTGGAATGATAATTTTAAAACGGCACAGCCGGAAATTGTCAATTTCTGAAAGTTCCAAATCTCTCTTTTGTACACGAAGACAGCAGACAGATCACTGAGGTTAGTGGAGAGATGAGAAGATTCATGACAAGTCATTCTCCAAACTTATCCCGAATGCTTAAGACGAGCATCCAGTTGGTTAAAACAATGTAATGGGGAGGACTGGAATTTTGCCTGAATAATCTGGGTTACTGCAGCCAATTGTGATAAATGTCAGACCGCACGAAAATGTCAGAATTCCAGCGTGACTAGCGATTGTATCAGATTGTCAAAATCTGATACACTTACCAGGTGATAATATTTCTCCATTGGCTGTGCAGGTGCAACTTGTTGTCACTGGTGTGCTGGGAGTTACTGTGACTGTTGTTGTCGTTTCGAGTGTAGTGGTGGGAGCTGTAGTGGTTTGACATTTTCCCGTGTACTTCAAAACGTCACAACTCTTAGTACAGAGAGTGAAATTACAGAGGCCTGATTTACTTGAAGTGACTACAGCCTGCCCTGGAAGACAAAAGGCAATGAAACATTTTAGGTATCTCACTTATGATGCAAATTTATTTTGAGACTTAAGAGTGGAGAAGATGGCTGGGTCTGAACAATTAATAAATGATTCCAATTCAAGTGAATCGTCATGGATATGAGAATTTTAACTGCCTTGGAACATTGTATGGAAAATTTTGGCATTGTTTAATTTGTCATGTGAATGCAAAATCTGGAATGATAATTTTAAAACGGCACAGCCCAAAATTGTCAATTTCTGAAAGTTCCAAATCTCTCTTTTGTACACGAAGACAGCAGACAGATCACTGAGGTTAGTGGAGAGATGAGAAGATTCATGACAAGTCATTCTCCAAACTTATCCCGAGTGCTTAAGACGAGCATCCAGTTGGTTAAAACAATGTAATGGGAGGACTGGAATTTTGCCTGAATAATCTGGGTTACTGCAGCCAATTGTGATAAATGTCAGACCGCACTAAAATGTCAGAATTTCAGCGTGACTAGTGATTGTATCAGATTGTCACAATCTGATACACTTACCAGGTGATAATATTTCTCCATTGGCTGTGCAGGTGCAACTTGTTGTCACTGGAGTGCTGGGAGTTACTGTGACTGTTGTTGTCGTTTCGAGTGTAGTGGTGGGAGCTGTAGTGGTTTGACATTTTCCCGTGTACTTCAAAACGTCACAACTCTTAGTACAGAGAGTGAAATTACAGAGGCCTGATTTACTTGAAGTGACTACAGCCTGCCCTGTAAGAAAAAATGCATTTGAACAGTTTAGTTGTCAGTCTGGAAATCTTCATGAGGATGATATATTTATCCACAGTTAAGTGCAAAGATGACAGCACCTCATATTTTGAGAGTAAGGTGCTGAGAACAGTGTTGGATGTGAACAATGAAAGAAGACTCCAATTCAAATTCATGGTCATGGATATGTGAAATATACTGGGAATATGAGAATCTCAATAGTTAATTTGTTCTTATCGCATTCACTATTCTTGTATTTGAGTTATGTTGTGAACTCTTCATGCTGGTCTTTGTGTTTGGTTTACAAATGCAGACAGAAGAATGCAAACAGGCTTAAGGGAAGAGGTGAAGAGCTAAACAGGTGCTGCATGTTGACCCATTCTTGCAGAACACCAAAGGGAGCAAAACAGAAAAACCTGTAACAGAGGAAATGTTCGACCAATTTTACAACTAGTATTACGTCTCTGTCCAAAAAAACAAATGGAAATGTTGGATGCGGCCATCAAGGAGCGATATTTATTCAAATAAATGAAGCAAAGCATATGGCTGAAAAAATACATTTGAGGAAATCCTATTATCTTATTTATATTTGTGTCATGAATTGTGACCAGGCAGTAACCTATGAAACAATGACAAATCTGAGTTCGACCACGGTATGTTTGACCTCGCTCAGCGTCAGTCACTGACAGTTTGTTGCTTTCCTTTTAATTAATGGGGCACGGGAAACAAAATCAATGTAAGAACATTGTGTGTAATGACTTGGCATTGTCTAATTTTGGCACGCGAATGCAAAATCTGGAATTTTGAATTCAGACGGGCAGAGCAGGAAGATGTCAACTTCCTAAAGTTCTCAGTATGCCTTTTGGAACTTAGACAGCAGAGAGATCAATTTTGCAAATGGAGGGATGAGAAAATTCATGACAAGTCATTCTCCAATCATCTACAGAAAGCATAAGACGAGCATCCAGATTGCGTAAAACAACCTAATGGGGAGGAGCGGTGCTTTGCCTTCATTATCTGTCTGGATCATTGCAGCCAATTGTGATCAGTTTTGCAGCGTGACGCGTGATTGTAGCAGATTGTCAGTATCTAATACACTTACCAGGTGATAATATTTCTCCATTGGCTGTGCAGGTGCAACTTGTTGTCACTGGAGTGCTGGGAGTTACTGTTACTGTTGTTGTCGTTTCGAGTGGAGTGGTGGGAGCTGTAGTGGTTTGACATTTTCCCGTGTACTTCAAAACGTCACAACTCTTAGTACAGAGAGTGAAATTACAGAGGCCTGATTTACTTGAAGTGACTACAGCCTGCCCTGGAAGGCAAAAGGCAATGAAACATTTTAGGTATCTCACTTATGATGCAAATTTATTTCGAGACTTAAGAGTGGAGAAGATGGCTGGGTCTGAACAATTAATAAATGATTCCAATTCAAGTGAATCGTCATGGATATGAGAATTTTAACTGCCTTGGAACATTGTATGGAAAATTTTGGCATTGTTTAATTTGTCATGTGAATGCAAAATCTGGAATGATAATTTTAAAACGGCACAGCCCAAAATTGTCAATTTCTGAAAGTTCCAAATCTCTCTTTTGTACACGAAGACAGCAGACAGATCACTGAGGTTAGTGGAGAGATGAGAAGATTCATGACAAGTCATTCTCCAAACTTATCCCGAGTGCTTAAGACGAGCATCCAGTTGGTTAAAACAATGTAATGGGAGGACTGGAATTTTGCCTGAATAATCTGGGTTACTGCAGCCAATTGTGATAAATGTCAGACCGCACTAAAATGTCAGAATTCCAGCGTGACTAGTGATTGTATCAGATTGTCACAATCTGATACACTTACCAGGTGATAATATTTCTCCATTGGCTGTGCAGGTGCAACTTGTTGTCACTGGAGTGCTGGGAGTTACTGTGACTGTTGTTGTCGTTTCGAGTGTAGTGGTGGGAGCTGTAGTGGTTTGACATTTTCCCGTGTACTTCAAAACGTCACAACTCTTAGTACAGAGAGTGAAATTACAGAGGCCTGATTTACTTGAAGTGACTACAGCCTGCCCTGTAAGAAAAAATGCATTTGAACAGTTTAGTTGTCAGTCTGGAAATCTTCATGAGGATGATATATTTATCCACAGTTAAGTGCAAAGATGACAGCACCTCATATTTTGAGAGTAAGGTGCTGAGAACAGTGTTGGATGTGAACAATGAAAGAAGACTCCAATTCAAATTCATGGTCATGGACATGTGAAATATACTGGGAATATGAGAATCTCAATAGTTAATTTGTTCTTATCGCATTCACTATTCTTGTATTTGAGTTATGTTGTGAACTCTTCATGCTGGTCTTTGTGTTTGGTTTACAAATGCAGACAGAAGAATGCAAACAGGCTTAAGGGAAGAGGTGAAGAGCTAAACAGGTGCTGCATGTTGACCCATTCTTGCAGAACACCAAAGGGAGCAAAACAGAAAAACCTGTAACAGAGGAAATGTTCGACCAATTTTACAACTAGTATTACGTCTCTGTCCAAAAAAACAAATGGAAATGTTGGATGCGGCCATCAAGGAGCGATATTTATTCAAATAAATGAAGCAAAGCATATGGCTGAAAAAATACATTTGAGGAAATCCTATTATCTTATTTATATTTGTGTCATGAATTGTGACCAGGCAGTAACCTATGAAACAATGACAAATCTGAGTTCGACCACGGTATGTTTGACCTCGCTCAGCGTCAGTCACTGACAGTTTGTTGCTTTCCTTTTAATTAATGGGGCACAGGAAACAAAAACAATGTAAGAACATTGTGTGTAATGACTTGGCATTGTCTAATTTTGGCACGTGAATGCAAAATCTGGAATTTTGAATTCAGACGGGCAGAGCAGGAAGATGTCAACTTCCTAAAGTTCTCAGTATGCCTTTTGGAAACTTAGACAGCAGAGAGATCAATTTTGCAAAAGGTGGAATGAGAAAATTCATGACAAGTCATTCTCCAATCATCTACAGAAAGCATAAGACGAGCATCCAGATTGCGTAAAACAACCTAAACGGGGTGAGCGGTGCTTTGCCTTCATTATCTGTCTGGATCATTGCAGCCAATCGTGATCAGTTTTGCAGCGTGACGCGTGATTGTAGCAGATTGTCAGTATCTAATACACTTACCAGGTGATAATATTTCTCCATTGGCTGTGCAGGTGCAACTTGTTGTCACTGGAGTGCTGGGAGTTACTGTTACTGTTGTTGTCGTTTCGAGTGGAGTGGTGGGAGCTGTAGTGGTTTGACATTTTCCCGTGTACTTCAAAACGTCACAACTCTTAGTACAGAGAGTGAAATTACAGAGGCCTGATTTACTTGAAGTGACTACAGCCTGCCCTGGAAGACAAAAGGCAATGAAACATTTTAGGTATCTCACTTATGATGCAAATTTATTTCGAGACTTAAGAGTGGAGAAGATGGCTGGGTCTGAACAATTAATAAATGATTCCAATTCAAGTGAATCGTCATGGATATGAGAATTTTAACTGCCTTGGAACATTGTATGGAAAATTTTGGCATTGTTTAATTTGTCATGTGAATTCAAAATCTGGAATGATAATTTTAAAACGGCACAGCCGGAAATTGTCAATTTCTGAAAGTTCCAAATCTCTCTTTTGTACACGAAGACAGCAGACAGATCACTGAGGTTAGTGGAGAGATGAGAAGATTCATGACAAGTCATTCTCCAAACTTATCCCGAATGCTTAAGACGAGCATCCAGTTGGTTAAAACAATGTAATGGGGAGGACTGGAATTTTGCCTGAATAATCTGGGTTACTGCAGCCAATTCTGATAAATGTCAGACCGCACGAAAATGTCAGAATTCCAGCGTGACTAGCGATTGTATCAGATTGTCAAAATCTGATACACTTACCAGGTGATAATATTTCTCCATTGGCTGTGCAGGTGCAACTTGTTGTCACTGGTGTGCTGGGAGTTACTGTGACTGTTGTTGTCGTTTCGAGTGTAGTGGTGGGAGCTGTAGTGGTTTGACATTTTCCCGTGTACTTCAAAACGTCACAACTCTTAGTACAGAGAGTGAAATTACAGAGGCCTGATTTACTTGAAGTGACTACAGCCTGCCCTGGAAGACAAAAGGCAATGAAACATTTTAGGTATCTCACTTATGATGCAAATTTATTTTGAGACTTAAGAGTGGAGAAGATGGCTGGGTCTGAACAATTAATAAATGATTCCAATTCAAGTGAATCGTCATGGATATGAGAATTTTAACTGCCTTGGAACATTGTATGGAAAATTTTGGCATTGTTTAATTTGTCATGTGAATGCAAAATCTGGAATGATAATTTTAAAACGGCACAGCCCAAAATTGTCAATTTCTGAAAGTTCCAAATCTCTCTTTTGTACACGAAGACAGCAGACAGATCACTGAGGTTAGTGGAGAGATGAGAAGATTCATGACAAGTCATTCTCCAAACTTATCCCGAGTGCTTAAGACGAGCATCCAGTTGGTTAAAACAATGTAATGGGAGGACTGGAATTTTGCCTGAATAATCTGGGTTACTGCAGCCAATTGTGATAAATGTCAGACCGCACTAAAATGTCAGAATTCCAGCGTGACTAGTGATTGTATCAGATTGTCACAATCTGATACACTTACCAGGTGATAATATTTCTCCATTGGCTGTGCAGGTGCAACTTGTTGTCACTGGAGTGCTGGGAGTTACTGTGACTGTTGTTGTCGTTTCGAGTGTAGTGGTGGGAGCTGTAGTGGTTTGACATTTTCCCGTGTACTTCAAAACGTCACAACTCTTAGTACAGAGAGTGAAATTACAGAGGCCTGATTTACTTGAAGTGACTACAGCCTGCCCTGTAAGAAAAAATGCATTTGAACAGTTTAGTTGTCAGTCTGGAAATCTTCATGAGGATGATATATTTATCCACAGTTAAGTGCAAAGATGACAGCACCTCATATTTTGAGAGTAAGGTGCTGAGAACAGTGTTGGATGTGAACAATGAAAGAAGACTCCAATTCAAATTCATGGTCATGGATATGTGAAATATACTGGGAATATGAGAATCTCAATAGTTAATTTGTTCTTATCGCATTCACTATTCTTGTATTTGAGTTATGTTGTGAACTCTTCATGCTGGTCTTTGTGTTTGGTTTACAAATGCAGACAGAAGAATGCAAACAGGCTTAAGGGAAGAGGTGAAGAGCTAAACAGGTGCTGCATGTTGACCCATTCTTGCAGAACACCAAAGGGAGCAAAACAGAAAAACCTGTAACAGAGGAAATGTTCGACCAATTTTACAACTAGTATTACGTCTCTGTCCAAAAAAACAAATGGAAATGTTGGATGCGGCCATCAAGGAGCGATATTTATTCAAATAAATGAAGCAAAGCATATGGCTGAAAAAATACATTTGAGGAAATCCTATTATCTTATTTATATTTGTGTCATGAATTGTGACCAGGCAGTAACCTATGAAACAATGACAAATCTGAGTTCGACCACGATATGTTTGACCTCGCTCAGCGTCAGTCACTGACAGTTTGTTGCTTTCCTTTTAATTAATGGGGCACTGGAAAGAAAATCAATGTAAGAACATTGTGTGTAATGACTTGGCATTGTCTAATTTTGGCACGTGAATGCAAAATCTGGAATTTTGAATTCAGACGGGCAGAGCAGGAAGATGTCAACTTCCTAAAGTTCTCAGTATGCCTTTTGGAAACTTATGATGTGGGTATGCCGGCGTTGACGAAGAGGGTAACCCCTCGAAAGCTTGCGAGTATATTATCAAATAAATAGGTTGGACTAAAACCTGGTGTTGTCAGACTTTTTACTGTATTTTGGAAACTTAGACAGCAGAGAGATCAATTTTGCAAATGGAGGGATGAGAAAATTCATGACAAGTCATTCTCCAATCATCTACAGAAAGCATAAGACGAGCATCCAGATTGCGTAAAACAACCTAATGGGGAGGAGCGGTGCTTTGCCTTCATTATCTGTCTGGATCATTGCAGCCAATTGTGATCAGTTTTGCAGCGTGACGCGTGATTGTAGCAGATTGTCAGTATCTAATACACTTACCAGGTGATAATATTTCTCCATTGGCTGTGCAGGTGCAACTTGTTGTCACTGGAGTGCTGGGAGTTACTGTTACTGTTGTTGTCGTTTCAAGTGGAGTGGTGGGAGCTGTAGTGGTTTGACATTTTCCCGTGTACTTCAAAACGTCACAACTCTTAGTACAGAGAGTGAAATTACAGAGGCCTGATTTACTTGAAGTGACTACAGCCTGCCCTGGAAGACAAAAGGCAATGAAACATTTTAGGTATCTCACTTATGATGCAAATTTATTTTGAGACTTAAGAGTGGAGAAGATGGCTGGGTCTGAACAATTAATAAATGATTCCAATTCAAGTGAATCGTCATGGATATGAGAATTTTAACTGCCTTGGAACATTGTATGGAAAATTTTGGCATTGTTTAATTTGTCATGTGAATGCAAAATCTGGAATGATAATTTTAAAACGGCACAGCCCAAAATTGTCAATTTCTGAAAGTTCCAAATCTCTCTTTTGTACACGAAGACAGCAGACAGATCACTGAGGTTAGTGGAGAGATGAGAAGATTCATGACAAGTCATTCTCCAAACTTATCCCGAGTGCTTAAGACGAGCATCCAGTTGGTTAAAACAATGTAATGGGAGGACTGGAATTTTGCCTGAATAATCTGGGTTACTGCAGCCAATTGTGATAAATGTCAGACCGCACTAAAATGTCAGAATTCCAGCGTGACTAGTGATTGTATCAGATTGTCACAATCTGATACACTTACCAGGTGATAATATTTCTCCATTGGCTGTGCAGGTGCAACTTGTTGTCACTGGAGTGCTGGGAGTTACTGTGACTGTTGTTGTCGTTTCGAGTGTAGTGGTGGGAGCTGTAGTGGTTTGACATTTTCCCGTGTACTTCAAAACGTCACAACTCTTAGTACAGAGAGTGAAATTACAGAGGCCTGATTTACTTGAAGTGACTACAGCCTGCCCTGTAAGAAAAAATGCATTTGAACAGTTTAGTTGTCAGTCTGGAAATCTTCATGAGGATGATATATTTATCCACAGTTAAGTGCAAAGATGACAGCACCTCATATTTTGAGAGTAAGGTGCTGAGAACAGTGTTGGATGTGAACAATGAAAGAAGACTCCAATTCAAATTCATGGTCATGGACATGTGAAATATACTGGGAATATGAGAATCTCAATAGTTAATTTGTTCTTATCGCATTCACTATTCTTGTATTTGAGTTATGTTGTGAACACTTCATGCTGGTCTTTGTGTTTGGTTTACAAATGCAGACAGAAGAATGCAAACAGGCTTAAGGGAAGAGGTGAAGAGCTAAACAGGTGCTGCATGTTGACCCATTCTTGCAGAACACCAAAGGGAGCAAAACAGAAAAACCTGTAACAGAGGAAATGTTCGACCAATTTTACAACTAGTATTACGTCTCTGTCCAAAAAAACAAATGGAAATGTTGGATGCGGCCATCAAGGAGCGATATTTATTCAAATAAATGAAGCAAAGCATATGGCTGAAAAAATACATTTGAGGAAATCCTATTATCTTATTTATATTTGTGTCATGAATTGTGACCAGGCAGTAACCTATGAAACAATGACAAATCTGAGTTCGACCACAGTATGTTTGACCTCGCTCAGCGTCAGTCACTGACAGTTTGTTGCTTTCCTTTTAATTAATGGGGCACAGGAAACAAAAACAATGTAAGAACATTGTGTGTAATGACTTGGCATTGTCTAATTTTGGCACGTGAATGCAAAATCTGGAATTTTGAATTCAGACGGGCAGAGCAGGAAGATGTCAACTTCCTAAAGTTCTCAGTATGCCTTTTGGAAACTTAGACAGCAGAGAGATCAATTTTGCAAAAGGAGGGATGAGAAAATTCATGACAAGTCATTCTCCAATCATCTACAGAAAGCATAAGACGAGCATCCAGATTGCGTAAAACAACATAATGGGGAGGAGCGGTGCTTTGCCTTCATGATCTGTCTGGATCATTGCAGCCAATCGTGATCAGTTTTGCAGCGTGACGCGTGATTGTAGCAGATTGTCAGTATCTAATACACTTACCAGGTGATAATATTTCTCCATTGGCTGTGCAGGTGCAACTTGTTGTCACTGGAGTGCTGGGAGTTACTGTTACTGTTGTTGTCGTTTCGAGTGGAGTGGTGGGAGCTGTAGTGGTTTGACATTTTCCCGTGTACTTCAAAACGTCACAACTCTTAGTACAGAGAGTGAAATTACAGAGGCCTGATTTACTTGAAGTGACTACAGCCTGCCCTGGAAGACAAAAGGCAATGAAACATTTTAGGTATCTCACTTATGATGCAAATTTATTTCGAGACTTAAGAGTGGAGAAGATGGCTGGGTCTGAACAATTAATAAATGATTCCAATTCAAGTGAATCGTCATGGATATGAGAATTTTAACTGCCTTGGAACATTGTATGGAAAATTTTGGCATTGTTTAATTTGTCATGTGAATTCAAAATCTGGAATGATAATTTTAAAATGGCACAGCCGGAAATTGTCAATTTCTGAAAGTTCCAAATCTCTCTTTTGTACACGAAGACAGCAGACAGATCACTGAGGTTAGTGGAGAGATGAGAAGATTCATGACAAGTCATTCTCCAAACTTATCCCGAATGCTTAAGACGAGCATCCAGTTGGTTAAAACAATGTAATGGGGAGGACTGGAATTTTGCCTGAATAATCTGGGTTACTGCAGCCAATTGTGATAAATGTCAGACCGCACGAAAATGTCAGAATTCCAGCGTGACTAGCGATTGTATCAGATTGTCAAAATCTGATACACTTACCAGGTGATAATATTTCTCCATTGGCTGTGCAGGTGCAACTTGTTGTCACTGGTGTGCTGGGAGTTACTGTGACTGTTGTTGTCGTTTCGAGTGTAGTGGTGGGAGCTGTAGTGGTTTGACATTTTCCCGTGTACTTCAAAACGTCACAACTCTTAGTACAGAGAGTGAAATTACAGAGGCCTGATTTACTTGAAGTGACTACAGCCTGCCCTGGAAGACAAAAGGCAATGAAACATTTTAGGTATCTCACTTATGATGCAAATTTATTTTGAGACTTAAGAGTGGAGAAGATGGCTGGGTCTGAACAATTAATAAATGATTCCAATTCAAGTGAATCGTCATGGATATGAGAGTTTTAACTGCCTTGGAACATTGTATGGAAAATTTTGGCATTGTTTAATTTGTCATGTGAATGCAAAATCTGGAATGATAATTTTAAAACGGCACAGCCCAAAATTGTCAATTTCTGAAAGTTCCAAATCTCTCTTTTGTACACGAAGACAGCAGACAGATCACTGAGGTTAGTGGAGAGATGAGAAGATTCATGACAAGTCATTCTCCAAACTTATCCCGAGTGCTTAAGACGAGCATCCAGTTGGTTAAAACAATGTAATGGGAGGACTGGAATTTTGCCTGAATAATCTGGGTTACTGCAGCCAATTGTGATAAATGTCAGACCGCACTAAAATGTCAGAATTCCAGCGTGACTAGTGATTGTATCAGATTGTCACAATCTGATACACTTACCAGGTGATAATATTTCTCCATTGGCTGTGCAGGTGCAACTTGTTGTCACTGGAGTGCTGGGAGTTACTGTGACTGTTGTTGTCGTTTCGAGTGTAGTGGTGGGAGCTGTAGTGGTTTGACATTTTCCCGTGTACTTCAAAACGTCACAACTCTTAGTACAGAGAGTGAAATTACAGAGGCCTGATTTACTTGAAGTGACTACAGCCTGCCCTGTAAGAAAAAATGCATTTGAACAGTTTAGTTGTCAGTCTGGAAATCTTCATGAGGATGATATATTTATCCACAGTTAAGTGCAAAGATGACAGCACCTCATATTTTGAGAGTAAGGTGCTGAGAACAGTGTTGGATGTGAACAATGAAAGAAGACTCCAATTCAAATTCATGGTCATGGATATGTGAAATATACTGGGAATATGAGAATCTCAATAGTTAATTTGTTCTTATCGCATTCACTATTCTTGTATTTGAGTTATGTTGTGAACTCTTCATGCTGGTCTTTGTGTTTGGTTTACAAATGCAGACAGAAGAATGCAAACAGGCTTAAGGGAAGAGGTGAAGAGCTAAACAGGTGCTGCATGTTGACCCATTCTTGCAGAACACCAAAGGGAGCAAAACAGAAAAACCTGTAACAGAGGAAATGTTCGACCAATTTTACAACTAGTATTACGTCTCTGTCCAAAAAAACAAATGGAAATGTTGGATGCGGCCATCAAGGAGCGATATTTATTCAAATAAATGAAGCAAAGCATATGGCTGAAAAAATACATTTGAGGAAATCCTATTATCTTATTTATATTTGTGTCATGAATTGTGACCAGGCAGTAACCTATGAAACAATGACAAATCTGAGTTCGACCACGGTATGTTTGACCTCGCTCAGCGTCAGTCACTGACAGTTTGTTGCTTTCCTTTTAATTAATGGGGCACGGGAAACAAAATCAATGTAAGAACATTGTGTGTAATGACTTGGCATTGTCTAATTTTGGCACGTGAATGCAAAATCTGGAATTTTGAATTCAGACGGGCAGAGCAGGAAGATGTCAACTTCCTAAAGTTCTGAGTATGCCTTTTGGAAACTTAGACAGCAGAGAGATCAATTTTGCAAAAGGAGGGATGAGAAAATTCATGACAAGTCATTCTCCAATCATCTACAGAAAGCATAAGACGAGCATCCAGATTGCGTAAAACAACCTAAAGGGGGTGAGCGGTGCTTTGCCTTCATTATCTGTCTGGATCATTGCAGCCAATCGTGATCAGTTTTGCAGCGTGACGCGTGATTGTAGCAGATTGTCAGTATCTAATACACTTACCAGGTGATAATATTTCTCCATTGGCTGTGCAGGTGCAACTTGTTGTCACTGGAGTGCTGGGAGTTACTGTTACTGTTGTTGTCGTTTCGAGTGGAGTGGTGGGAGCTGTAGTGGTTTGACATTTTCCCGTGTACTTCAAAACGTCACAACTCTTAGTACAGAGAGTGAAATTACAGAGGCCTGATTTACTTGAAGTGACTACAGCCTGCCCTGGAAGACAAAAGGCAATGAAACATTTTAGGTATCTCACTTATGATGCAAATTTATTTCGAGACTTAAGAGTGGAGAAGATGGCTGGGTCTGAACAATTAATAAATGATTCCAATTCAAGTGAATCGTCATGGATATGAGAATTTTAACTGCCTTGGAACATTGTATGGAAAATTTTGGCATTGTTTAATTTGTCATGTGAATTCAAAATCTGGAATGATAATTTTAAAACGGCACAGCCGGAAATTGTCAATTTCTGAAAGTTCCAAATCTCTCTTTTGTACACGAAGACAGCAGACAGATCACTGAGGTTAGTGGAGAGATGAGAAGATTCATGACAAGTCATTCTCCAAACTTATCCCGAATGCTTAAGACGAGCATCCAGTTGGTTAAAACAATGTAATGGGGAGGACTGGAATTTTGCCTGAATAATCTGGGTTACTGCAGCCAATTCTGATAAATGTCAGACCGCACGAAAATGTCAGAATTCCAGCGTGACTAGCGATTGTATCAGATTGTCAAAATCTGATACACTTACCAGGTGATAATATTTCTCCATTGGCTGTGCAGGTGCAACTTGTTGTCACTGGTGTGCTGGGAGTTACTGTGACTGTTGTTGTCGTTTCGAGTGTAGTGGTGGGAGCTGTAGTGGTTTGACATTTTCCCGTGTACTTCAAAACGTCACAACTCTTAGTACAGAGAGTGAAATTACAGAGGCCTGATTTACTTGAAGTGACTACAGCCTGCCCTGGAAGACAAAAGGCAATGAAACATTTTAGGTATCTCACTTATGATGCAAATTTATTTTGAGACTTAAGAGTGGAGAAGATGGCTGGGTCTGAACAATTAATAAATGATTCCAATTCAAGTGAATCGTCATGGATATGAGAATTTTAACTGCCTTGGAACATTGTATGGAAAATTTTGGCATTGTTTAATTTGTCATGTGAATGCAAAATCTGGAATGATAATTTTAAAACGGCACAGCCCAAAATTGTCAATTTCTGAAAGTTCCAAATCTCTCTTTTGTACACGAAGACAGCAGACAGATCACTGAGGTTAGTGGAGAGATGAGAAGATTCATGACAAGTCATTCTCCAAACTTATCCCGAGTGCTTAAGACGAGCATCCAGTTGGTTAAAACAATGTAATGGGAGGACTGGAATTTTGCCTGAATAATCTGGGTTACTGCAGCCAATTGTGATAAATGTCAGACCGCACTAAAATGTCAGAATTCCAGCGTGACTAGTGATTGTATCAGATTGTCACAATCTGATACACTTACCAGGTGATAATATTTCTCCATTGGCTGTGCAGGTGCAACTTGTTGTCACTGGAGTGCTGGGAGTTACTGTGACTGTTGTTGTCGTTTCGAGTGTAGTGGTGGGAGCTGTAGTGGTTTGACATTTTCCCGTGTACTTCAAAACGTCACAACTCTTAGTACAGAGAGTGAAATTACAGAGGCCTGATTTACTTGAAGTGACTACAGCCTGCCCTGGAAGACAAAAGGCAATGAAACATTTTAGGTATCTCACTTATGATGCAAATTTATTTTGAGACTTAAGAGTGGAGAAGATGGCTGGGTCTGAACAATTAATAAATGATTCCAATTCAAGTGAATCGTCATGGATATGAGAATTTTAACTGCCTTGGAACATTGTATGGAAAATTTTGGCATTGTTTAATTTGTCATGTGAATGCAAAATCTGGAATGATAATTTTAAAACGGCACAGCCCAAAATTGTCAATTTCTGAAAGTTCCAAATCTCTCTTTTGTACACGAAGACAGCAGACAGATCACTGAGGTTAGTGGAGAGATGAGAAGATTCATGACAAGTCATTCTCCAAACTTATCCCGAGTGCTTAAGACGAGCATCCAGTTGGTTAAAACAATGTAATGGGAGGACTGGAATTTTGCCTGAATAATCTGGGTTACTGCAGCCAATTGTGATAAATGTCAGACCGCACTAAAATGTCAGAATTCCAGCGTGACTAGTGATTGTATCAGATTGTCACAATCTGATACACTTACCAGGTGATAATATTTCTCCATTGGCTGTGCAGGTGCAACTTGTTGTCACTGGAGTGCTGGGAGTTACTGTGACTGTTGTTGTCGTTTCGAGTGTAGTGGTGGGAGCTGTAGTGGTTTGACATTTTCCCGTGTACTTCAAAACGTCACAACTCTTAGTACAGAGAGTGAAATTACAGAGGCCTGATTTACTTGAAGTGACTACAGCCTGCCCTGTAAGAAAAAATGCATTTGAACAGTTTAGTTGTCAGTCTGGAAATCTTCATGAGGATGATATATTTATCCACAGTTAAGTGCAAAGATGACAGCACCTCATATTTTGAGAGTAAGGTGCTGAGAACAGTGTTGGATGTGAACAATGAAAGAAGACTCCAATTCAAATTCATGGTCATGGATATGTGAAATATACTGGGAATATGAGAATCTCAATAGTTAATTTGTTCTTA
The DNA here is from genome assembly GCF_965287045.1 of Carcharhinus amblyrhynchos. Taxonomy (NCBI): domain Eukaryota; kingdom Metazoa; phylum Chordata; class Chondrichthyes; order Carcharhiniformes; family Carcharhinidae; genus Carcharhinus; species Carcharhinus amblyrhynchos. Next base: position 63,071,386 of record NC_137329.1, read on the forward strand.
TCGCATTCACTATTCTTGTATTTGAGTTATGTTGTGAACTCTTCATGCTGGTCTTTGTGTTTGGTTTACAAAAGCAGACAGAAGAATGCAAACAGGCTTAAGGGAAGAGGTGAAGAGCTAAACAGGTGCTGCATGTTGACCCATTCTTGCAGAACACCAAAGGGAGCAAAACAAAAAAACCTGTAACAGAGGAAATGTTCGACCAATTTTACAACTAGTATTATGTCTCTGTCCAAAAAAACAAATGGAAATGTTGGATGCGGCCATCAAGGAGGCAGTAACCTATGAAACAATGACAAATCTGAGTTCGACCACGGTATGTTTGACCTCGCTCAGCGTCAGTCACTGACAGTTTGTTGCTTTCCTTTTAATTAATGGGGCACAGGAAACATAAACAATGTAAGAACATAGTGTGTAATGACTTGGCATTGTCTAATTTTGGCATGTGAATGCAAAATCTGGAATTTTGAATTCAGACGGGCAGAGCAGGAAGATGTCAACTTCCTAAAGTTCTGAGTATGCCTTTTGGAAACTTAGACAGCAGAGAGATCAATTTTACAAATGGAGGGATGAGAAAATTCATGACAAGTCATTCTCCAATCATCTACAGAAAGCATAAGATGAGCATCCAGATTGCGTAGAACAACCTAATGGGGAGGAGCGGTGCTTTGCCTTCATTATCTGTCTGGATCATTGCAGCCAATTGTGATCAGTTTTGCAGCGTGACGCGTGATTGTAGCAGATTGTCAGTATCTAATACACTTACCAGGTGATAATATTTCTCCATTGGCTGTGCAGGTGCAACTTGTTGTCACTGGAGTGCTGGGAGTTACTGTGACTGTTGTTGTCGTTTCGAGTGGAGTGGTGGGAGCTGTAGTGGTTTGACATTTTCCCGTGTACTTCAAAACGTCACAACTCTTAGTACAGAGAGTGAAATTACAGAGGCCTGATTTACTTGAAGTGACTACAGCCTGCCCTGGAAGACAAAAGGCAATGAAACATTTTAGGTATCTCACTTATGATGCAAATTTATTTCGAGACTTAAGAGTGGAGAAGATGGCTGGGTCTGAACAATTAATAAATGATTCCAATTCAAGTGAATCGTCATGGATATGAGAATTTTAACTGCCTTGGAACATTGTATGGAAAATTTTGGCATTGTTTAATTTGTCATGTGAATTCAAAATCTGGAATGATAATTTTAAAACGGCACAGCCGGAAATTGTCAATTTCTGAAAGTTCCAAATCTCTCTTTTGTACACGAAGACAGCAGACAGATCACTGAGGTTAGTGGAGAGATGAGAAGATTCATGACAAGTCATTCTCCAAACTTATCCCGAATGCTTAAGACGAGCATCCAGTTGGTTAAAACAATGTAATGGGGAGGACTGGAATTTTGCCTGAATAATCTGGGTTACTGCAGCCAATTCTGATAAATGTCAGACCGCACGAAAATGTCAGAATTCCAGCGTGACTAGCGATTGTATCAGATTGTCAAAATCTGATACACTTACCAGGTGATAATATTTCTCCATTGGCTGTGCAGGTGCAACTTGTTGTCACTGGTGTGCTGGGAGTTACTGTGACTGTTGTTGTCGTTTCGAGTGGAGTGGTGGGAGCTGTAGTGGTTTGACATTTTCCCGTGTACTTCAAAACGTCACAACTTTTAGTACAGAGAGTGAAATTACAGAGGCCTGATTTACTTGAAGTGACTACAGCCTGCCCTGGAAGACAAAAGGCAATGAAACATTTTAGGTATCTCACTTATGATGCAAATTTATTTCGAGACTTAAGAGTGGAGAAGATGGCTGGGTCTGAACAATTAATAAATGATTCCAATTCAAGTGAATCGTCATGGATATGAGAATTTTAACTGCCTTGGAACATTGTATGGAAAATTTTGGCATTGTTTAATTTGTCATGTGAATTCAAAATCTGGAATGATAATTTTAAAATGGCACAGCCGGAAATTGTCAATTTCTGAAAGTTCCAAATCTCTCTTTTGTACACGAAGACAGCAGACAGATCACTGAGGTTAGTGGAGAGATGAGAAGATTCATGACAAGTCATTCTCCAAACTTATCCCGAATGCTTAAGACGAGCATCCAGTTGGTTAAAACAATGTAATGGGGAGGACTGGAATTTTGCCTGAATAATCTGGGTTACTGCAGCCAATTCTGATAAATGTCAGACCGCACGAAAATGTCAGAATTCCAGCGTGACTAGCGATTGTATCAGATTGTCAAAATCTGATACACTTACCAGGTGATAATATTTCTCCATTGGCTGTGCAGGTGCAACTTGTTGTCACTGGTGTGCTGGGAGTTACTGTGACTGTTGTTGTCGTTTCGAGTGTAGTGGTGGGAGCTGTAGTGGTTTGACATTTTCCCGTGTACTTCAAAACGTCACAACTCTTAGTACAGAGAGTGAAATTACAGAGGCCTGATTTACTTGAAGTGACTACAGCCTGCCCTGGAAGACAAAAGGCAATGAAACATTTTAGGTATCTCACTTATGATGCAAATTTATTTTGAGACTTAAGAGTGGAGAAGATGGCTGGGTCTGAACAATTAATAAATGATTCCAATTCAAGTGAATCGTCATGGATATGAGAATTTTAACTGCCTTGGAACATTGTATGGAAAATTTTGGCATTGTTTAATTTGTCATGTGAATGCAAAATCTGGAATGATAATTTTAAAACGGCACAGCCCAAAATTGTCAATTTCTGAAAGTTCCAAATCTCTCTTTTGTACACGAAGACAGCAGACAGATCACTGAGGTTAGTGGAGAGATGAGAAGATTCATGACAAGTCATTCTCCAAACTTATCCCGAGTGCTTAAGACGAGCATCCAGTTGGTTAAAACAATGTAATGGGAGGACTGGAATTTTGCCTGAATAATCTGGGTTACTGCAGCCAATTGTGATAAATGTCAGACCGCACTAAAATGTCAGAATTCCAGCGTGACTAGTGATTGTATCAGATTGTCACAATCTGATACACTTACCAGGTGATAATATTTCTCCATTGGCTGTGCAGGTGCAACTTGTTGTCACTGGAGTGCTGGGAGTTACTGTGACTGTTGTTGTCGTTTCGAGTGTAGTGGTGGGAGCTGTAGTGGTTTGACATTTTCCCGTGTACTTCAAAACGTCACAACTCTTAGTACAGAGAGTGAAATTACAGAGGCCTGATTTACTTGAAGTGACTACAGCCTGCCCTGTAAGAAAAAATGCATTTGAACAGTTTAGTTGTCAGTCTGGAAATCTTCATGAGGATGATATATTTATCCACAGTTAAGTGCAAAGATGACAGCACCTCATATTTTGAGAGTAAGGTGCTGAGAACAGTGTTGGATGTGAACAATGAAAGAAGACTCCAATTCAAATTCATGGTCATGGATATGTGAAATATACTGGGAATATGAGAATCTCAATAGTTAATTTGTTCTTATCGCATTCACTATTCTTGTATTTGAGTTATGTTGTGAACTCTTCATGCTGGTCTTTGTGTTTGGTTTACAAATGCAGACAGAAGAATGCAAACAGGCTTAAGGGAAGAGGTGAAGAGCTAAACAGGTGCTGCATGTTGACCCATTCTTGCAGAACACCAAAGGGAGCAAAACAGAAAAACCTGTAACAGAGGAAATGTTCGACCAATTTTACAACTAGTATTACGTCTCTGTCCAAAAAAACAAATGGAAATGTTGGATGCGGCCATCAAGGAGCGATATTTATTCAAATAAATGAAGCAAAGCATATGGCTGAAAAAATACATTTGAGGAAATCCTATTATCTTATTTATATTTGTGTCATGAATTGTGACCAGGCAGTAACCTATGAAACAATGACAAATCTGAGTTCGACCACGGTATGTTTGACCTCGCTCAGCGTCAGTCACTGACAGTTTGTTGCTTTCCTTTTAATTAATGGGGCACGGGAAACAAAATCAATGTAAGAACATTGTGTGTAATGACTTGGCATTGTCTAATTTTGGCACGTGAATGCAAAATCTGGAATTTTGAATTCAGACGGGCAGAGCAGGAAGATGTCAACTTCCTAAAGTTCTGAGTATGCCTTTTGGAAACTTAGACAGCAGAGAGATCAATTTTGCAAAAGGAGGGATGAGAAAATTCATGACAAGTCATTCTCCAATCATCTACAGAAAGCATAAGACGAGCATCCAGATTGCGTAAAACAACCTAAAGGGGGTGAGCGGTGCTTTGCCTTCATTATCTGTCTGGATCATTGCAGCCAATCGTGATCAGTTTTGCAGCGTGACGCGTGATTGTAGCAGATTGTCAGTATCTAATACACTTACCAGGTGATAATATTTCTCCATTGGCTGTGCAGGTGCAACTTGTTGTCACTGGAGTGCTGGGAGTTACTGTTACTGTTGTTGTCGTTTCGAGTGGAGTGGTGGGAGCTGTAGTGGTTTGACATTTTCCCGTGTACTTCAAAACGTCACAACTCTTAGTACAGAGAGTGAAATTACAGAGGCCTGATTTACTTGAAGTGACTACAGCCTGCCCTGGAAGACAAAAGGCAATGAAACATTTTAGGTATCTCACTTATGATGCAAATTTATTTCGAGACTTAAGAGTGGAGAAGATGGCTGGGTCTGAACAATTAATAAATGATTCCAATTCAAGTGAATCGTCATGGATATGAGAATTTTAACTGCCTTGGAACATTGTATGGAAAATTTTGGCATTGTTTAATTTGTCATGTGAATTCAAAATCTGGAATGATAATTTTAAAACGGCACAGCCGGAAATTGTCAATTTCTGAAAGTTCCAAATCTCTCTTTTGTACACGAAGACAGCAGACAGATCACTGAGGTTAGTGGAGAGATGAGAAGATTCATGACAAGTCATTCTCCAAACTTATCCCGAATGCTTAAGACGAGCATCCAGTTGGTTAAAACAATGTAATGGGGAGGACTGGAATTTTGCCTGAATAATCTGGGTTACTGCAGCCAATTCTGATAAATGTCAGACCGCACGAAAATGTCAGAATTCCAGCGTGACTAGCGATTGTATCAGATTGTCAAAATCTGATACACTTACCAGGTGATAATATTTCTCCATTGGCTGTGCAGGTGCAACTTGTTGTCACTGGTGTGCTGGGAGTTACTGTGACTGTTGTTGTCGTTTCGAGTGTAGTGGTGGGAGCTGTAGTGGTTTGACATTTTCCCGTGTACTTCAAAACGTCACAACTCTTAGTACAGAGAGTGAAATTACAGAGGCCTGATTTACTTGAAGTGACTACAGCCTGCCCTGGAAGACAAAAGGCAATGAAACATTTTAGGTATCTCACTTATGATGCAAATTTATTTTGAGACTTAAGAGTGGAGAAGATGGCTGGGTCTGAACAATTAATAAATGATTCCAATTCAAGTGAATCGTCATGGATATGAGAATTTTAACTGCCTTGGAACATTGTATGGAAAATTTTGGCATTGTTTAATTTGTCATGTGAATGCAAAATCTGGAATGATAATTTTAAAACGGCACAGCCCAAAATTGTCAATTTCTGAAAGTTCCAAATCTCTCTTTTGTACACGAAGACAGCAGACAGATCACTGAGGTTAGTGGAGAGATGAGAAGATTCATGACAAGTCATTCTCCAAACTTATCCCGAGTGCTTAAGACGAGCATCCAGTTGGTTAAAACAATGTAATGGGAGGACTGGAATTTTGCCTGAATAATCTGGGTTACTGCAGCCAATTGTGATAAATGTCAGACCGCACTAAAATGTCAGAATTCCAGCGTGACTAGTGATTGTATCAGATTGTCACAATCTGATACACTTACCAGGTGATAATATTTCTCCATTGGCTGTGCAGGTGCAACTTGTTGTCACTGGAGTGCTGGGAGTTACTGTGACTGTTGTTGTCGTTTCGAGTGTAGTGGTGGGAGCTGTAGTGGTTTGACATTTTCCCGTGTACTTCAAAACGTCACAACTCTTAGTACAGAGAGTGAAATTACAGAGGCCTGATTTACTTGAAGTGACTACAGCCTGCCCTGTAAGAAAAAATGCATTTGAACAGTTTAGTTGTCAGTCTGGAAATCTTCATGAGGATGATATATTTATCCACAGTTAAGTGCAAAGATGACAGCACCTCATATTTTGAGAGTAAGGTGCTGAGAACAGTGTTGGATGTGAACAATGAAAGAAGACTCCAATTCAAATTCATGGTCATGGATATGTGAAATATACTGGGAATATGAGAATCTCAATAGTTAATTTGTTCTTATCGCATTCACTATTCTTGTATTTGAGTTATGTTGTGAACTCTTCATGCTGGTCTTTGTGTTTGGTTTACAAAAGCAGACAGAAGAATGCAAACAGGCTTAAGGGAAGAGGTGAAGAGCTAAACAGGTGCTGCATGTTGACCCATTCTTGCAGAACACCAAAGGGAGCAAAACAAAAAAACCTGTAACAGAGGAAATGTTCGACCAATTTTACAACTAGTATTATGTCTCTGTCCAAAAAAACAAATGGAAATGTTGGATGCGGCCATCAAGGAGGCAGTAACCTATGAAACAATGACAAATCTGAGTTCGACCACGGTATGTTTGACCTCGCTCAGCGTCAGTCACTGACAGTTTGTTGCTTTCCTTTTAATTAATGGGGCACAGGAAACATAAACAATGTAAGAACATAGTGTGTAATGACTTGGCATTGTCTAATTTTGGCATGTGAATGCAAAATCTGGAATTTTGAATTCAGACGGGCAGAGCAGGAAGATGTCAACTTCCTAAAGTTCTCAGTATGCCTTTTGGAAACTTAGACAGCAGAGAGATCAATTTTACAAATGGAGGGATGAGAAAATTCATGACAAGTCATTCTCCAATCATCTACAGAAAGCATAAGATGAGCATCCAGATTGCGTAGAACAACCTAATGGGGAGGAGCGGTGCTTTGCCTTCATTATCTGTCTGGATCATTGCAGCCAATTGTGATCAGTTTTGCAGCGTGACGCGTGATTGTAGCAGATTGTCAGTATCTAATACACTTACCAGGTGATAATATTTCTCCATTGGCTGTGCAGGTGCAACTTGTTGTCACTGGAGTGCTGGGAGTTACTGTGACTGTTGTTGTCGTTTCGAGTGGAGTGGTGGGAGCTGTAGTGGTTTGACATTTTCCCGTGTACTTCAAAACGTCACAACTCTTAGTACAGAGAGTGAAATTACAGAGGCCTGATTTACTTGAAGTGACTACAGCCTGCCCTGGAAGACAAAAGGCAATGAAACATTTTAGGTATCTCACTTATGATGCAAATTTATTTCGAGACTTAAGAGTGGAGAAGATGGCTGGGTCTGAACAATTAATAAATGATTCCAATTCAAGTGAATCGTCATGGATATGAGAATTTTAACTGCCTTGGAACATTGTATGGAAAATTTTGGCATTGTTTAATTTGTCATGTGAATTCAAAATCTGGAATGATAATTTTAAAACGGCACAGCCGGAAATTGTCAATTTCTGAAAGTTCCAAATCTCTCTTTTGTACACGAAGACAGCAGACAGATCACTGAGGTTAGTGGAGAGATGAGAAGATTCATGACAAGTCATTCTCCAAACTTATCCCGAATGCTTAAGACGAGCATCCAGTTGGTTAAAACAATGTAATGGGGAGGACTGGAATTTTGCCTGAATAATCTGGGTTACTGCAGCCAATTCTGATAAATGTCAGACCGCACGAAAATGTCAGAATTCCAGCGTGACTAGCGATTGTATCAGATTGTCAAAATCTGATACACTTACCAGGTGATAATATTTCTCCATTGGCTGTGCAGGTGCAACTTGTTGTCACTGGTGTGCTGGGAGTTACTGTGACTGTTGTTGTCGTTTCGAGTGGAGTGGTGGGAGCTGTAGTGGTTTGACATTTTCCCGTGTACTTCAAAACGTCACAACTTTTAGTACAGAGAGTGAAATTACAGAGGCCTGATTTACTTGAAGTGACTACAGCCTGCCCTGGAAGACAAAAGGCAATGAAACATTTTAGGTATCTCACTTATGATGCAAATTTATTTTGAGACTTAAGAGTGGAGAAGATGGCTGGGTCTGAACAATTAATAAATGATTCCAATTCAAGTGAATCGTCATGGATATGAGAATTTTAACTGCCTTGGAACATTGTATGGAAAATTTTGGCATTGTTTAATTTGTCATGTGAATGCAAAATCTGGAATGATAATTTTAAAACGGCACAGCCCAAAATTGTCAATTTCTGAAAGTTCCAAATCTCTCTTTTGTACACGAAGACAGCAGACAGATCACTGAGGTTAGTGGAGAGATGAGAAGATTCATGACAAGTCATTCTCCAAACTTATCCCGAGTGCTTAAGACGAGCATCCAGTTGGTTAAAACAATGTAATGGGAGGACTGGAATTTTGCCTGAATAATCTGGGTTACTGCAGCCAATTGTGATAAATGTCAGACCGCACTAAAATGTCAGAATTCCAGCGTGACTAGTGATTGTATCAGATTGTCACAATCTGATACACTTACCAGGTGATAATATTTCTCCATTGGCTGTGCAGGTGCAACTTGTTGTCACTGGAGTGCTGGGAGTTACTGTGACTGTTGTTGTCGTTTCGAGTGTAGTGGTGGGAGCTGTAGTGGTTTGACATTTTCCCGTGTACTTCAAAACGTCACAACTCTTAGTACAGAGAGTGAAATTACAGAGGCCTGATTTACTTGAAGTGACTACAGCCTGCCCTGTAAGAAAAAATGCATTTGAACAGTTTAGTTGTCAGTCTGGAAATCTTCATGAGGATGATATATTTATCCACAGTTAAGTGCAAAGATGACAGCACCTCATATTTTGAGAGTAAGGTGCTGAGAACAGTGTTGGATGTGAACAATGAAAGAAGACTCCAATTCAAATTCATGGTCATGGATATGTGAAATATACTGGGAATATGAGAATCTCAATAGTTAATTTGTTCTTATCGCATTCACTATTCTTGTATTTGAGTTATGTTGTGAACTCTTCATGCTGGTCTTTGTGTTTGGTTTACAAATGCAGACAGAAGAATGCAAACAGGCTTAAGGGAAGAGGTGAAGAGCTAAACAGGTGCTGCATGTTGACCCATTCTTGCAGAACACCAAAGGGAGCAAAACAGAAAAACCTGTAACAGAGGAAATGTTCGACCAATTTTACAACTAGTATTACGTCTCTGTCCAAAAAAACAAATGGAAATGTTGGATGCGGCCATCAAGGAGCGATATTTATTCAAATAAATGAAGCAAAGCATATGGCTGAAAAAATACATTTGAGGAAATCCTATTATCTTATTTATATTTGTGTCATGAATTGTGACCAGGCAGTAACCTATGAAACAATGACAAATCTGAGTTCGACCACGGTATGTTTGACCTCGCTCAGCGTCAGTCACTGACAGTTTGTTGCTTTCCTTTTAATTAATGGGGCACGGGAAACAAAATCAATGTAAGAACATTGTGTGTAACGGCTTCGCATTGTCTAATTTTGGCACGTGAATGCAAAATCTGGAATTTTGAATTCAGACGGGCAGAGCAGGAAGATGTCAACTTCCTAAAGCTCTCAGTATGCCTTTTGGAAACTTAGACAGCAGAGAGATCAATTTTGCAAATGGAGGGATGAGAAAATTCATGACAAGTCATTCTCCAATCATCTACAGAAAGCATAAGACGAGCATCCAGATTGCGTAAAACAACCTAATGGGGAGGAGCGGTGCTTTGCCTTCATTATCTGTCTGGATCATTGCAGCCAATTGTGATCAATTTAACAGCGTGACGCGTGATTGTAGCAGATTGTCAGTATCTAATACACTTACCAGGTGATAATATTTCTCCATTGGCTGTGCAGGTGCAACTTGTTGTCACTGGAGTGCTGGGAGTTACTGTTACTGTTGTTGTCGTTTCGAGTGGAGTGGTGGGAGCTGTAGTGGTTTGACATTTTCCCGTGTACTTCAAAACGTCACAACTCTTAGTACAGAGAGTGAAATTACAGAGGCCTGATTTACTTGAAGTGACTACAGCCTGCCCTGGAAGACAAAAGGCAATGAAACATTTTAGGTATCTCACTTATGATGCAAATTTATTTTGAGACTTAAGAGTGGAGAAGATGGCTGGTTCTGAACAATTAATAAATGATTCCAATTCAAGTGAATCGTCATGGATATGAGAATTTTAACTGCCTTGGAACATTGTATGGAAAATTTTGGCATTGTTTAATTTGTCATGTGAATGCAAAATCTGGAATGATAATTTTAAAACGGCACAGCCGGAAATTGTCAATTTCTGATAGTTCCAAATCTCTCTTTTGTACACGAAGACAGCAGACAGATCACTGAGGTTAGTGGAGAGATGAGAAGTTTCATGACAAGTCATTCTCCAAACTTATCCCGAATGCTTAAGACGAGCATCCAGTTGGTTAAAACAATGTAATGGGAGGACTGGAATTTTGCCTGAATAATCTGGATTACTGCAGCCAATTGTGATAAATGTCAGGCCGCACTAAAATGTCAGAATTCCAGCGTGACTAGTGATTGTATCAGTTTGTCAAAGTTTGATACACTTACCAGGTGATAATATTTCTCCATTGGCTGTGCAGGTGCAACTTGTTGTCACTGGAGTGCTGGGAGTTATTGTGACTGTTGTTGTCGTTTCGAGTGTAGTGGTGGGAGCTGTAGTGGTTTGACATTTTCCCGTGTACTTCAAAACGTCACAACTCTTAGTACAGAGAGTGAAATTACAGAGGCCTGATTTACTTGAAGTGACTACAGACTGCCCTGTTAGAAAAAATGCATTTGAACAGTTTAGTTGTCAGTCTGGAAATCTTCATGAGGATGATATATTTATCCACAGTTAAGTGCAAAGATGACAGCACCTCATATTTTGAGAGTAAGGTGCTGAGAACAGTGTTGGATGTGAACAATGAAAGAAGACTCCAATTCAAATTCATGGTCATGGATATGTGAAATATACTGGGAATATGAGAATCTCAATAGTTAATTTGTTCTTATCGCATTCACTATTCTTGTATTTGAGTTATGTTGTGAACTCTTCGTGCTGGTCTTTGTGTTTGGTTTACAAATGCAGACAGAAGAATGCAAACAGGCTTAAGGGAAGAGGTGAAGAGCTAAACAGGTGCTGCATGTTGACCCATTCTTGCAGAACACCAAAGGGAGCAAAACAGAAAAACCTGTAACAGAGGAAATGTTCGACCAATTTTACAACTAGTATTACGTCTCTGTCCAAAAAAACAAATGGAAATGTTGGATGCGGCCATCAAGGAGCGATATTTATTCAAATAAATGAAGCAAAGCATATGGCTGAAAAAATACATTTGAGGAAATCCTATTATCTTATTTATATTTGTGTCATGAATTGTGACCAGGCAGTAACCTATGAAACAATGACAAATCTGAGTTCGACCACGGTATGTTTGACCTCGCTCAGCGTCAGTCACTGACAGTTTGTTGCTTTCCTTTTAATTAATGGGGCACAGGAAACAAAATCAATGTAAGAACATTGTGTGTAATGGCTTGGCATTGTCTAATTTTGGCACGTGAATGCAAAATCTGGAATTTTGAATTCAGACGGGCAGAGCAGGAAGATGTCAACTTCCTATAGTTCTCAGTATGCCTTTTGGAAACTTAGACAGCAGAGAGATCAATTTTGCAAATGGAGGGATGAGAAAATTCATGACAAGTCATTCTCCAATCATCTACAGAAAGCATAAGACGAGCATCCAGATTGCGTAGAACAACCTAATGGGGAGGAGCGGTGCTTTGCCTTCATTATCTGTCTGGATCATTGCAGCCAATTGTGATCAGTTTTGCAGCGTGACGCGTGATTGTAGCAGATTGTCAGTATCTAATACACTTACCAGGTGATAATATTTCTCCATTGGCTGTGCAGGTGCAACTTGTTGTCACTGGAGTGCTGGGAGTTACTGTGACTGTTGTTGTCGTTTCGAGTGGAGTGGTGGGAGCTGTAGTGGTTTGACATTTTCCCGTGTACTTCAAAACGTCACAACTCTTAGTACAGAGAGTGAAATTACAGAGGCCTGATTTACTTGAAGTGACTACAGCCTGCCCTGGAAGACAAAAGGCAATGAAACATTTTAGGTATCTCACTTATGATGCAAATTTATTTTGAGACTTAAGAGTGGAGAAGATGGCTGGTTCTGAACAATTAATAAATGATTCCAATTCAAGTGAATCGTCATGGAAATGAGAATTTTAACTGCCTTGGAACATTGTATGGAAAATTTTGGCATTGTTTAATTTGTCATGTGAATGCAAAATCTGGAATGATAATTTTAAAACGGCACAGCCGGAAATTGTCAATTTCTGAAAGTTCCAAATCTCTCTTTTGAACACGAAGACAGCAGACAGATCACTGAGGTTAGTGGAGAGATGAGAAGATTCATGACAAGTCATTCTCCAAACTTATCCCGAATGCTTAAGACGAGCATCCAGTTGGTTAAAACAATGTAATGGGGAGGACTGGAATTTTGCCTGAATAATCTGGATTACTGCAGCCAATTGTGATAAATGTCAGACTGCACTAAAATGTCAGAATTCCAGCGTGACTAGCGATTGTATCAGATTGTCAAAATCTGATACACTTACCAGGTGATAATATTTCTCCATTGGCTGTGCAGGTGCAACTTGTTGTCACTGGAGTGCTGGGAGTTACTGTGACTGTTGTTGTCGTTTCGAGTGTAGTGGTGGGAGCTGTAGTGGTTTGACATTTTCCCGTGTACTTCAAAACGTCACAACTCTTAGTACAGAGAGTGAAATTACAGAGGCCTGATCTACTTGAAGTGACTACAGCCTGCCCTGTAAGAAAAAATGCATTTGAACAGTTTAGTTGTCAGTCTGGAAATCTTCATGAGGATGATATATTTATCCACAGTTAAGTGCAAAGATGACAGCACCTCATATTTTGAGAGTAAGGTGCTGAGAACAGTGTTGGATGTGAACAATGAAAGTAGACTCCAATTCAAATTCATGGTCATGGATATGTGAAATATACTGGGAATATGAGAATCTCAATAGTTAATTTGTTCTTATCGCATTCACTATTCTTGTATTTGAGTTATGTTGTGAACTCTTCATGCTGGTCTTTGTGTTTGGTTTACAAATGCAGACAGAAGAATGCAAACAGGCTTAAGGGAAGAGGTGAAGAGCTAAACAGGTGCTGCATGTTGACCCATTCTTGCAGAACACCAAAGGGAGCAAAACAGAAAAACCTGTAACAGAGGAAATGTTCGACCAATTTTACAACTAGTATTACGTCTCTGTCCAAAAAAACAAATGGAAATGTTGGATGCGGCCATCAAGGAGCGATATTTATTCAAATAAATGAAGCAAAGCATATGGCTGAAAAAATACATTTGAGGAAATCCTATTATCTTATTTATATTTGTGTCATGAATTGTGACCAGGCAGTAACCTATGAAACAATGACAAATCTGAGTTCGACCACGGTATGTTTGACCTCGCTCAGCGTCAGTCACTGACAGTTTGTTGCTTTCCTTTTAATTAATGGGGCACAGGAAACAAAATCAATGTAAGAACATTGTGTGTAATGGCTTGGCATTGTCTAATTTTGGCACGTGAATGCAAAATCTGGAATTTTGAATTCAGACGGGCAGAGCAGGAAGATGTCAACTTCCTATAGTTCTCAGTATGCCTTTTGGAAACTTAGACAGCAGAGAGATCAATTTTGCAAATGGAGGGATGAGAAAATTCATGACAAGTCATTCTCCAATCATCTACAGAAAGCATAAGACGAGCATCCAGATTGCGTAGAACAACCTAATGGGGAGGAGCGGTGCTTTGCCTTCATGATCTGTCTGGATCATTGCAGCCAATTGTGATCAGTTTTGCAGCGTGACGCGTGATTGTAGCAGATTGTCAGTATCTAATACACTTACCAGGTGATAATATTTCTCCATTGGCTGTGCAGGTGCAACTTGTTGTCACTGGAGTGCTGGGAGTTACTGTGACTGTTGTTGTCGTTTCGAGTGGAGTGGTGGGAGCTGTAGTGGTTTGACATTTTCCCGTGTACTTCAAAACGTCACAACTCTTAGTACAGAGAGTGAAATTACAGAGGCCTGATTTACTTGAAGTGACTACAGCCTGCCCTGGAAGAGAAAAGGCAATGAAACATTTTAGGTATCTCACTTATGATGCAAATTTATTTTGAGACTTAAGAGTGGAGAAGATGGCTGGGTCTGAACAATTAATAAATGATTCCAATTCAAGTGAATCGTCATGGAAATGAGAATTTTAACTGCCTTGGAACATTGTATGGAAAATTTTGGCATTGTTTAATTTGTCATGTGAATGCAAAATCTGGAATGATAATTTTAAAACGGCACAGCCCGAAATTGTCAATTTCTGAAAGTTCCAAATCTCTCTTTTGAACACGAAGACAGCAGACAGATCACTGAGGTTAGTGGAGAGATGAGAAGATTCATAACAAGTCATTCTCCAAACTTATCCTGAATGCTTAAGACGAGCATCCAGTTGCTTAAAACAATGTAATGGGGAGGAGTGGAATTTTGCCTGAATAATCTGGATTACTGCAGCCAATTGTGATAAATGTCAGACTGCACTAAAATGTCAGAATTCCAGCGTGACTAGCGATTGTATCAGATTGTCAAAATCTGATACACTTACCAGGTGATAATATTTCTCCATTGGCTGTGCAGGTGCAACTTGTTGTCACTGGAGTGCTGGGAGTTACTGTGACTGTTGTTGTCGTTTCGAGTGTAGTGGTGGGAGCTGTAGTGGTTTGACATTTTCCCGTGTACTTCAAAACGTCACAACTCTTAGTACAGAGAGTGAAATTACAGAGGCCTGATTTACTTGAAGTGACTACAGCCTGCCCTGTAAGAAAAAATGCATTTGAACAGTTTAGTTGTCAGTCTGGAAATCTTCATGAGGATGATATATTTATCCACAGTTAAGTGCAAAGATGACAGCACCTCATATTTTGAGCGTAAGGTGCTGAGAACAGTGTTGGATGTGAACAATGAAAGAAGACTCCAATTCAAATTCATGGTCATGGATATGTGAAATATACTGGGAATATGAGAATCTCAATAGTTAATTTGTTCTTATCGCATTCACTATTCTTGTATTTGAGTTATGTTGTGAACTCTTCATGCTGGTCTTTGTGTTTGGTTTACAAATGCAGACAGAAGAATGCAAACAGGCTTAAGGGAAGAGGTGAAGAGCTAAACAGGTGCTGCATGTTGACCCATTCTTGCAGAACACCAAAGGGAGCAAAACAGAAAAACCTGTAACAGAGGAAATGTTCGACCAATTTTACAACTAGTATTACGTCTCTGTCCAAAAAAACAAATGGAAATGTTGGATGCGGCCATCAAGGAGCGATATTTATTCAAATAAATGAAGCAAAGCATATGGCTGAAAAAATACATTTGAGGAAATCCTATTATCTTATTTATATTTGTGTCATGAATTGTGACCAGGCAGTAACCTATGAAACAATGACAAATCTGAGTTCGACCACGGTATGTTTGACCTCGCTCAGCGTCAGTCACTGACAGTTTGTTGCTTTCCTTTTAATTAATGGGGCACAGGAAACAAAAACAATGTAAGAACATTGTGTGTAATGACTTGGCATTGTCTAATTTTGGCACGTGAATGCAAAATCTGGAATTTTGAATTCAGACGGGCAGAGCAGGAAGATGTCAACTTCCTAAAGTTCTCAGTATGCCTTTTGGAAACTTAGACAGCAGAGAGATCAATTTTGCAAAAGGAGGGATGAGAAAATTCATGACAAGTCATTCTCCAATCATCTACAGAAAGCATAAGACGAGCATCCAGATTGCGTAAAACAACCTAATGGGGAGGAGCGGTGCTTTGCCTTCATTATCTGTCTGGATCATTGCAGCCAATTGTGATCAGTTTTGCAGCGTGACGCGTGATTGTAGCAGATTGTCAGTATCTAATACACTTACCAGGTGATAATATTTCTCCATTGGCTGTGCAGGTGCAACTTGTTGTCACTGGAGTGCTGGGAGTTACTGTTACTGTTGTTGTCGTTTCGAGTGGAGTGGTGGGAGCTGTAGTGGTTTGACATTTTCCCGTGTACTTCAAAATGTCACAACTCTTAGTACATAGAGTGAAATTACAGAGGCCTGATTTACTTGAAGTTACTGTAGCCTGCCCTGGAAGACAAAAGGCATTTGAACAATGTAGTTGTCACTTTGGAAATCTTCATGAAGGTGATATATTTATCCACTATTAAGTACAAAAGTGGCAGCATCTCATATTTTGAGAGTAAGGTTCTGAGACCAGGGCTGGATGTGAACAATGAAAGGAGACTACATTGCAAATTCATGGTCATGGAAATTGAAATATAACTGGTAATATGAGAATCTCAATATTTCATTTGTTCTTCTCGCATTCATGATTCTTGCATTTGAGTTATGTTGTGAACTCTTCGTGCTGGTGTTTGTGTTTGATTTACAAATGCAGACAGAACAATGCAAACAGGTTTAAGGGAA
The DNA here is from genome assembly GCF_965287045.1 of Carcharhinus amblyrhynchos. NCBI lineage: Eukaryota > Metazoa > Chordata > Chondrichthyes > Carcharhiniformes > Carcharhinidae > Carcharhinus > Carcharhinus amblyrhynchos. Next base: position 63,087,936 of record NC_137329.1, read on the forward strand.
GAGGTGAAGAGCTAAATGGATGCTGCAGTGTTGACCCATTCTTGCAGAACACAAAAGTGAGCAAAACAGAAAAACTTGTGGACCGAGGAAACATTCTACCAATATTACAACTAATATTACTTCTCTGCCCAAAAAAACACATGGAAGTGTTGGAGCAGCCATAAAGGACTGATATTTATTTAAATAAATGAAGCAAAAGAGACGGCTAAAAAAATACATTTGGGGAAACCCTATTGTCTTATTTTAATTTGTGTCATGAATTGTGACCAGGAAGTAGTCTATGAAACAATTACAAATCTGAGTTCAACCACAATAACTTTGACCTTGCCTGGCATCAGTCACTGACAGCGTGTTCCTTTTCTTTGCATCAATGGGCACAGGAGACAAAAACAGTGTAAGAATGTTGTGTGTCAAGACTTGGCATTGTTTAATTTTGGCATGTGAATGCAAAATCTGGAATTATGAATTCAGACAAGCAGAGCAGGAAGATGTCAACTTCCTAAAGTTCCAAATATGTCTTTTCGAAACTTAAACAGCAGACAGATCAATTTTGGAAATGGAGGGATGAGAGATGTTATTACTCGTCATTCTCCAAATATCTACAGAATGCTTAAGATGAGCATCTAGATTGCATAAGACAACCTAATGGAGAGGAGAAGTGATTTGCCTTCATAAACTGTCTGGATCATTGCAGCCAATTGTGATCAATTTAACAGCGTGACTAGTGATTGCAGCAGATTGTCAGTATCTAATACACTTACCAGGTGATAATATTTCTCCATTGGCTGTGCAGGTGCAACTTGTTGTCACTGGAGTGCTGGGAGTTACTGTTACTGTTGTTGTCGTTTCGAGTGGAGTGGTGGGAGCTGTAGTGGTTTGACATTTTCCCGTGTACTTCAAAATTTCACAACTCTTAGTACACAGGGTGAAGTTACAGAGACCTGATGTACTTGAACTGACTCTCGCCTGCCCTGTCAGACAAATGGCATTCGATCATTTTTGCTATTTCTGGTCTTTTTCATTAAGGTAATATATTTTTCCTCACTTTAGTGCACATACTTTAAGAGTTGTGTGCCTAGAACAGATTGAATGTGAACAATGCAAAAAGATTACTATTCAAGTTCATAGTCATGGCTATGTGAAATACAACTGCCAATATTGGAAACTCAATGTTTCATTGTTTCTTATCTCATTTATGATTCTTTTATTTGAGTTATGCTCTGAATCCTTGATGCTAGTATTTCTGTTTGATTTGTAAATGCAGACAGAACAATGCAAACAAGTTTAATGTGAGGGGGAAAGGGCGGAATGGATGCTGTCAATTCGGTTCACTGAAACAAAATACAATCGTGAGAATAACAGAGAAACCTGTGGACAAGTTCAAAGTTATTTCAATATTGCAACTAATATTATTTCTCTGTGCAAATCGACAAACATATTGAAATGATTGATGCAGCCATCAAACACCAATAAGTGAAGAATTGCATAGTGCAAAGAACTGTAAGTTGAGGATTCCTTGTTGTTTTATTAATTATATTCATCTGGTGGACTTTGATCAGGAAATAATTTGCGCTGCAATCTCAATTATTATTTCAACCAATATAATTGGGACCATATTTGCATCGCTCTACTAGCACTGAATTGAATTGTGTCATTTCAGCCAGCAGATAAAAGATTGGCTGTTGACTGTTAAGTACTTTTTCTTCTCCTTCTTTTCTCTTGGCTTTGTAGTTGTTGTTGTAAATCAACCTAAGGGGTTAAGTCATGGCAGGGGATCTCAGGTTCATGTCATGCTCCTCTTGTCTGATGTGGGAATTCAGGGACTGCTCCAGCGTCCCTGGCTCCTTCACATGCAAGAAGTGTACCAAACTGCAACTCCTGTTACGACGCTTAATGGTTCTGATGCTGCAGATGGATTCACTTTGGAGCATTTATGATGCTCAGCAAGTTGTGGAAAACACGTTCAGTGAGTTGGTCACACTGCAGATAAAAATTACTGAGGGAGATATAGAATGGGTGACCATTGGATGGAGGCAGAGGAGAAAGGCATTGCAAGGGTCCCCTGATATCATCTCTTTCCAAAACTGAGAAAACACAGGTGGACAGGGTGGTGAAGAAGGCATTTTGCATGCTTGGTTTCATTGGTCAGAACATTGTTGAAGTTTTACAAGACATTGATAAGGCCACACCTAGAATACTGTGTACAGTTCTGGTCATCCTATTATGGAAAGGATATTATTAAACTAGAAAGAGTACAGAAAAGGTTTACTGGGATGCTACCAGGAGAGGCTGGACAGACTGGGACTTTTTTCCCTGGAGCATAAGAGGCTTAGCGGTGATTTTATAGAGGTCTATAAAATAATGAGGGGCATAGATGAGGCAAATAGTCAACATCTTTTCCTGCATGTAGGGGAGTCTAAATCTAGAGGGCATAGGCTTAAGTTGAGAGGGGTGAGTCACAAAAGGGTCTAGAAGGGCACTTGTTTCACACAGAGGGTGGTGAGTGTTTGGAATGAGCTGCCAGATGCAGTGGTGGAGGTGGGTACAGTTTTGTCATTTAAAAAGCATTTAGACAGTTACATGGGTAAAATGGGTATAGAGAGATATGTGCCAAATGTGGGAAATTGGGACTAGCTTAGTGGTTAAGAAATGGGTGGCATGGACCAGTTGGGCCAAAGGGTCTGTTTCCATGCTGTAAAACTCTATGAGTCTATGAAAGTGTGTTGTTTTCCTATGCATCTGTGGAAAACAGGACTTCACACTGAGGTAAGAACGTTGTGTGGAAACATTTAGCATTTTTAATTTTGGTATGTGAATGCAATATCTCGAATTATAGGCTGCAATTCTCCCATTCCGACCTGCAACTATTCTGGCGGGTCTTGGTGGGAGTTATGTGTCGCTGGCCTTGTTCAGGGATTTGCGCATGCACCAGGAACGCATGCACATCTCCCGGAGCTGGAGAACAGTTGCAGGCCAGTCCATGGTGTGAAACCCAATGGGAAGACAGGTAAGTAATTTGAATCTGTTTTTAATACGTTTTAAATGTCTTTCACGTTTCATTCTTGGGAACTTACTGGTCCTGATTGAATCTCCCACCCCGCCAGAAGTACTTCATTCCGGCAGGGTTGAGAACAGCACCTCACATTTGGGAAAGCAGCGGGAGGCCCTAGCAGAATGAAAGGAGGGCAACTGGGGCTTCTCAGGGGATTAGGTGGTGGGGAGGTGGTGCCCCATAGTCATGGACACCCTGGCACTGCCAGCCTGTCCCCCCCTGCATTGCCCAAGAGGCAAAGTACCCATGATCAGGGGGTACCTTGGCACTGCCCATCGGGCATTGGGCATTGCCAAGAGGGCGGGACCTATTGTGGGTGGAGCCAAGGGGTGATTGGTGGAGTCCTGCTACCATCCTGCATGGTGATGAGTCTAGGATGAGGGAAGACAGTGATTGGGGAAGGCTGGGAGGGGGGTGGGGTCTGCTGGAGGGCTGGGGTCCTGCCTCCCAGGGAGGGTGTAGACAGTGGGTGGGCTGGAGTCTGCTGGGGTGAGGAGGTGGGGTGAATCACCACTGCTGGGGGTTGGGCTGGACATTGGGGCACTCCAGTGCAGGGGTATTAGGGCTGGTTGGAGGGGCAGCACTGCAGGGGCCTGGGGCTGGACAGCAATTGGGGAGTCTGACAGATCGGAGCGATTGCGCATGCGCAGAGTTCCAGAACTATCAATCTCCAGTGTGAATAGGCCCTGAGTTTTTAATGAGGTTTACAACTGGGACTTCTGCAGTGCATAGAATGCGGAATGCGGAGATTCAGGTGAGAAGCTGCACTGAAAAAACATTTGGGATCTAGAACAGATTTCCTGCCAATTCAGCACTTTTGGGAGAATCACTGCCAAAATTTCAGATAATTGCAGAGCAGGAAGGTATCAATTTCTTCAAGTTCAAAACCTGTCATTTCTAAACTTATGATGTGGGTATGCCGGCGTTGGACTGGCGTAAACACAGTAAAAAGTCTGACAACACCAGGTTTTAGTCCAACCTATTTATTTGATAATATACTCACTAGCTTTCGGGGTTACCCCCTTCGTCAGGTGAATGGATTGTTCTGGCCTCAGACAGAGCATATAAAGCACAGACAGTTTAGAGATTACTGATTAAAATGCGAATCCTTACACCTAACCTGCTGTTCAAGACCTGAAGTGGCTGATAATGTGAGTGGAAGGAGCACTGATCACAGTTTAAAGAGATGTGTATTGTCTCCAGACAGTACAGTAAGTGAGGTTTTGCAAACCCAGGCAAGTCATGGGGGTTACAGATAGTGCGACATGAACCCAAGATCCCTGTTGAGACCGTCCTCATGTGTGCGGAACTTGGCTATCAGTCTCTGCTCAGCGACTCTGCGCTGTCGTGTGTCGTGAAGGCCGCCTTGGAGAATGCTTACCCGAAGGTCAGAGGCTGAATGCCCGTGACCACTGAAGTGTTCGCCAACAGGAAGGGAACAGTCTTGCCTGGTGACTGTCGAGCGATGTTCATTCATCCGTTGTCGTAGCGTCTGCATGGTCTCCCCAATGTACCATGCTTCGGGACATCCTTTCTTGCAACGTATCAGGTAGACAATGTTGGCCGAGTTGCAAGAGTATTTACCATGTACCTGGTGGATGGTATTCTCACGTGTGATGATGGTATCCATGTCGATGATCCGGCATGTCTTGCAGAGGTTGCTGTGACAGGGTTGTGTGGTATTGTGGTCACTGTTCTCCTGAAGGCTGGGTAGTTTGCTGCGAACAATGGTCTGTTTGAGGTTGTGTGGTTGTCTGAAAGCAAGAAGTGGGGGTGTGGGGATAGCCCTGGCGAGATGTTCGTCTTCATCAATGATATGTTGAAGAGTCTTCAACATATCATTGATGAAGACGAACATCTCGCCAGGGCTATCCCCACACCCCCACTTCTTGCTTTCAGACAACCACACAACCTCAAACAGACCATTGTTCGCAGCAAACTACCCAGCCTTCAGGAGAACAGTGACCACAATACCACACAACCCTGTCACAGCAACCTCTGCAAGACATGCCGGATCATCGACATGGATACCATCATCACACGTGAGAATACCATCCACCAGGTACATGGTAAATACTCTTGCAACTCGGCCAACATTGTCTACCTGATACGTTGCAAGAAAGGATGTCCCGAAGCATGGTACATTGGGGAGACCATGCAGACGCTACGACAACGGATGAATGAACATCGCTCGACAGTCACCAGGCAAGACTGTTCCCTTCCTGTTGGCGAACACTTCAGTGGTCACGGGCATTCAGCCTCTGACCTTCGGGTAAGCATTCTCCAAGGCGGCCTTCACGACACACGACAGCGCAGAGTCGCTGAGCAGAGACTGATAGCCAAGTTCCGCACACATGAGGACGGTCTCAACAGGGATCTTGGGTTCATGTCGCACTATCTGTAACCCCCATGACTTGCCTGGGTTTGCAAAACCTCACTTACTGTACTGTCTGGAGACAATACACATCTCTTTAAACTGTGATCAGTGCTCCTTCCACTCACATTATCAGCCACTTCAGGTCTTGAACAGCAGGTTAGGTGTAAGGATTCGCATTTTAATCAGTAATCTCTAAACTGTCTGTGCTTTATATGCTCTGTCTGAGGCCAGAACTCTCCATTCACCTGACGAAGGGGGTAACCCCAAAAGCTAGTGAGTATATTATCAAATAAATAGGTTGGGCTAAAACCTGGTGTTGTCAGACTTTTTACTATTTCTAAACTTAAACAGATCACTGAGGTTAGTGGAGAGATGAGAAGATTCATGACAAGTCATTCCCCAAACTTATACAGAATGTTTAAGACGAGCATCCAGTTGGTTAAAACAATGTAATGGGGAGGACTGGAGTTTTGCCTAAATAATCTGGATTACTGCAGCCAATTGTGATAAATGTCAGACCGCACTATAATGTCAGAATTCCAGCATGACTAATGATTGTAGCAGATTGTCAGTATCTAATATACTTACCAGGTGATAATATTTCTCCGTTGGCTGTGCAGGTGCAACTTGTTGTCACTGGAGTGCTGGGAGTTACTGTTACTGTTGTTGTCGTTTCGAGTGGAGTGGTGGGAGCTGTAGTGGTTTGACATTTTCCCGTGTACTTCAAAATGTCACAACTCTTAGTACATAGAGTGAAATTACAGAGGCCTGATTTACTTGAAGTGACTACAGCCTGCCCTGTAAGACAAAAGACATTAAAACATTGTAGGTATCTCTTTGGAATTGGTCATGAAGCTAATATATTTATCCACACTTAAGTACAGAGGTTACAGCACCTTATCTTTTGAGAATTAAGATCACACCCTCTTGGTCCCTCTCCTCATCATCGCACTCTGTTGTCCACCTCCCCCTCACCCCACCCCCAGCATCAATCCCTACCCTCTCCAGGATGTCTCCCCCACTAGTGCACCAGGATGATGTGGGAGACCCCGATAGGGCTGCACTGTAAAATAACCCCAGAGCAGTCCAGGCAGTGGAACCACATCTTCAGGAGCTCAATGCACCACTAGATGATGGACCAAGTGGCAGCATGTGCTTCATTATAACTGGTGTCTGACCTCCGCACTAGCAACATCAGCCAAGTCCTCAGTGGATATCTCTTGTCCCCCATATGCCATCCCAGCAGCCTAGGGTGGTCCATTAACAGCCTGGGGATGTCCGAACTCTGGAGGATGAAGCTGTTATGCATAGTCCCTGGGTGGTGTGCACACATTTGCATGATGTTCAGCTTGTGGTCACAGACAATCAGCACACTCAGGGGGTGGAAACCCCTCCTATTCTTGAAGACCATTGGGAACCAACAGAGCGACGCCATCTACAACACCCTGCACATGGGGTATACATGGACTGCTCTGGGGTACAGCCCTGTCAGGGTCTCCCACATCATCCTGGTGCACTAGTGGGGGAGACATCCTGGAGAGGGGAGGGATTGAGGCAGTAGGGGAGCGGATGGGGGTTGGGGGAGGGGTGCGACAGAGCAGCACGATGAGGAGAGGGACCAAGAGGTTGTGCTCTTAATTCTCAAAAGATGAGCCTGCAGTCCAGAATTCCTTTTGGGCCTGGCCTGCATCAAACTGGATGTGAAATATTAAGGAAACATGACTAAAAATTTTGTCAGAGATGGACTTGGAGGAGGGCGTTATGAAAACAGAGAACTGGCCAGGTTCAAGGAAATAGTTCCAAAGCAGATTCAGGCAGATAAAAAGAGTTGGGAATACTCAGGACCAGAATTGGAGAAATCTTTTGTTTTTGGGAGGTCACAGAGCCAGAAAACATTACAAAGATAAGGTGGGAGTTAGGTCATCAAATAATTCAAACAGGGAAAAGAGAATTTGAAATGTGACACATTTACACATGGGGGTGCCAATGTGGGTTTCGGGGTGCCATGGCCATGGGAACAGGGCAACCTCAGGTTTCTCGTCTCGTACAACCAGTACAACTCAGCTCCAGTATATGGTGGACACAGAGTAACAGAAATATGTATTATAAGCTCACTAACTATTGCTCAATGACAATGAATTATGTTTCTGTGGACAAATTCAACAGAGGGCAAATAAAAAGGAAGCAGACTTCCGTAGAGGGCTACACACTCAGCAAGATACTCGTACTTGTCACACAAAAGTCAAATCCTGTTCTAGATAATGAATTCCTACATTCCAGTGCTTAGCAGGAACATAGCATGGAAAAAAGCTTCAATGGTTATTTTAGCAAAGGACTGCTGTACAACAGAGAAAGAAACATTGAAAATGGAAAACAGGAGAAATAAATTGCTTCAGTCATTTGGAAGGGTCAGCAAGTAACTTTCTAAATAAGATGATTATTGTTAAGATGATTAGTGTTTTTAGTAACAAAAACACTTACCAGGTGATAACATTTGCCCTTTAACTGTACACGAGCAAATTGTTGATGGTAAGGAGGTAGAAATGACTGTTGTTGTTGGTGAGAAAGTAGTTGTTGTTGTTGTAGGGATGGCTGTTGTTGGTGAGGAAGTCGTTGTTGTTGTAGGGATGGCTGTTGTTGGTGAGGAAGTAGTTGATGTTATTGTAGAGATGACTGTTGTTGTTGGTGAGGAAGCAGTTGATGTTGTTGTAGGGATGGTTGTTGTTGTTGGTGAGGAAGCAGTTGATGTTGTTGTAGGGATGGTTGTTGTTGGGGAGGAAGCAGTTGATGTTGTTGTAGGGATGGTTGTTGTTGGTGAGGAAGCAGTTGATGTTGTTGTAGGGATAGCTGTTGTTGGTGAGGAAGCAGTTGATGTTGTTGTAGGGATGGCTGTTGTTGGTGAGGAAGCAATTGATGTTGTTGTAGGGATGGCTGTTGTTGGTGAGGAAGCAGTTGATGTTGTTGTAGGGATGGCAGTTGTTGTTGGTGAGGAAGCAGTTGATGATGTTGTAGGGATGGTTGTTGTTGTAAGGATGGCAGTTGTTGTTGGTGAGGAAGCAGTTGATGATGTTGTAGGGATGGTTGTTGTTGTAGGGATGGCAGTTGTTGTTGGTGAGGAAGCAGTTGATGTAGTATGGATGGCAGCTGTTGCTGGTGAGGAAGTTGTTGATGTTGTTGTAGGGATGGCAGTTGTTGGTGAGGAAGAAGTTGTTGATGTTGTAGGAATGGCAGTTGTTGTTGGTGAGGAAGCAGTTGATGTTGTTGTATGGATGGCAGCTGTTGCTGGTGAGGAAGTTGTTGATGTTGTTGTAGGGATGGCAGTTGTTGTTGGTGAGGAAGCAGTTGATGATGTTGTAGGGATGGTTGTTGTTGTTGTAGGGATGGCAGTTGTTGTTGGCGAGGAAGCAGTTGATGTAGTATGGATGGCAGCTGTTGCTGGTGAGGAAGTTGTTGATGTTGTAGGGATGGTTGTTGTTGCTGGTGAGGAAGTTGTTGATGTTGTTGTAGGGATGGCAGTTGTTGTTGGTGAGGAAGAGGTTGTTGATGTTGTAGGAATGGCAGTTGTTGTTGGTGAGGAAGCAGTTGATGTTGTTGTATGGATGGCAGCTGTTGCTGGTGAGGAAGTTGTTGATGTTGTTGTAGGGATGGCAGTTGTTGTTGGTGAGGAAGCAGTTGATGATGTTGTAGGGATGGTTGTTGTTGTTGTAGGGATGGCAGTTGTTGTTGGTGAGGAAGCAGTTGATGTAGTATGGATGGCAGCTGTTGCTGGTGAGGAAGTTGTTGATGTTGTAGGGATGGTTGTTGTTGCTGGTGAGGAAGTTGTTGATGTTGTTGTAGGGATGGCAGTTGTTGTTGGTGAGGAAGCAGTTGATGTTGTTGTAGGGATGGCAGTTGTTGTTACTGAGGAAGCAGTTGATGTTGTTGTATGGATGGCAGTTGTTGTTGGTGAAGAAGCAGTTGTTGTTGTATGGATGGCTGTTGTTGTTGGTGAAGAAGCAGTTGTTGTTGTATGGATGGCTGTTGTTGGTGAAGAAGCAGTTGATGTTGTAGGGATGGTTGTTGTTGGTGAGGAAGCAGTTGATGATATTGTAGGGATGGTTGTTGTTGTTGGTGAGGAAGCAGTTGATGTTGTTGTATGGATGGCAGTTGTTGTTGGTGAAGAAGCAGTTGTTGTTGTATGGATGGCTGTTGTTGTTGGTGAAGAAGCAGTTGTTGTTGTATGGATGGCTGTTGTTGGTGAAGAAGCAGTTGATGTTGTAGGGATGGCTGTTGTTGGTGAGGAAGCAGTTGATGTTGTAGGGATGGTTGTTGTTGGTGAGGAAGCAGTTGATGATATTGTAGGGATGGTTGTTGTTGGTGAGGAAGCAGTTGATGTTGTTGTAGGGATGGCTGTTGTTGTTGGTGAGGAAGCAGTTGATGTTGTTGTAGGGATGGCAGTTGTTGTAGGTGAGGAAGCAGCTGATGATGTTGTAGGGATGGTTGTTGTTGTTGGTGAGGAAGCAGTTGATGTTGTTGTAGGGATGGCAGTTGTTGTTGGTGAGGAAGCAGTTGATGTTGTTGTAGGGATGGCAGTTGTTGTTACTGAGGAAGCAGTTGATGTTGTTGTATGGATGGCAGTTGTTGTTGGTGAAGAAGCAGTTGTTGTTGTATGGATGGCTGTTGTTGTTGGTGAAGAAGCAGTTGTTGTTGTATGGATGGCTGTTGTTGGTGAAGAAGCAGTTGATGTTGTAGGGATGGTTGTTGTTGGTGAGGAAGCAGTTGATGATATTGTAGGGATGGTTGTTGTTGTTGGTGAGGAAGCAGTTGATGTTGTTGTATGGATGGCAGTTGTTGTTGGTGAAGAAGCAGTTGTTGTTGTATGGATGGCTGTTGTTGTTGGTGAAGAAGCAGTTGTTGTTGTATGGATGGCTGTTGTTGGTGAAGAAGCAGTTGATGTTGTAGGGATGGCTGTTGTTGGTGAGGAAGCAGTTGATGTTGTAGGGATGGTTGTTGTTGGTGAGGAAGCAGTTGATGATATTGTAGGGATGGTTGTTGTTGTTGGTGAGGAAGCAGTTGATGATATTGTAGGGATGGTTGTTGTTGTTGGTGAGGAAGCAGTTGATGTTGTTGTATGGATGGCAGTTGTTGTAGGTGAGGAAGCAGCTGATGATGTTGTAGGGATGGTTGTTGTTGTTGGTGAGGAAGCAGTTGATGTTGTTGTAGGGATGGTTGTTGTTGTTGGTGAGGAAGCAGTTGTTGTTGTAGGGATGGTTGTTGTTGTTGGTGAGGAAGCAGTTGATGTTGTATGGATGGCTGTTGTTGCTGGTGAGGAAGTTGTTGATGTTGTAGGGATGGCAGTTGTTGGTGAGGAGGCATTTGATGTTAATGTAGGGATGACTATCATTGTTGGTGAGGAAGTTGTTGATGTTGTAGGGATGGTTGTTGTTGTTGGTGAGGAAGCAGTTGATGTTGTTGTGGGGATGACTGTTGTTTTTGTTGCTGAGGAAGCAGTTGGTGTTGATGTTGTTGTAGGGATGAGTGTTGTTGATGGTGTTGGTGAGGTAGCAGTCGACGTAGATTGTTTTTGTTCTGATGTAGTTTCCTTGGTTTTAGCTGTTGTTGTATTCAATGATGTAGTTGGGGTTGTTGCTGTCTTGCTTGTTAGCACTGTCTCAACAGTGGATGTAACATTGACAGGCATTGTCTTCATTGATGTAGTTAATGTGGGAATGATGATTGTTGTTAAAGAGGTAGTTGGTGTTGTTTCTGATATACTTTCCATTGTGGTATAACTTCTGGATGTTGTGGTTGGAGGTATTGTTTCGAAGGCTAAAGTTGTACTGGGAATCGTGGAGGTGCCAGGAGTACATGGGTAGACTTTTCTTATTATTGTTCCATTCACACCGCATGTTGCTTTGATGCATTCCCCAATGCCGTCTGTTGTATGGTAGATAATATCACCTTCATGGAAGATTTTTCCATCATAAACGCAAATGCACTCTGACAAGGAAAAATAGTGACATTAGAAAAAGAGATTATTTAGCTTCTTAAGAACATTCCACCATTTTGGGAAATCATAGTTGATCTGTGGCCAAAGTTATGCACCTACCTTTATCCTATATTCATTAATACCTTCTGATATCATACATCTATTAAAGTAAGCTTTTAAATTTAGAATTGGCCTTGCATTAAAACTATTTGTGAGTGAGATATCCAAAATTCTACCAGCATCCTCTGGGTGTACAAAAGTTTCCTAACTTCCATCTGAAAGCTCTAAATTTAATTTTGAGTCGTCTAGCCTTTTCTCCATAACATTTTGAACATCCCTATAACATCTTGAAAACTTTGATCTTCAGAAGAAATCAACTGCAAAATTTATAATTTTTTCATAAGATAATAAAATATCTGAGAAGAGTATAATATATAGAATGAACCTACCTGATTTGTTATAGGTGCATTGTACTTCACTGTCTACACACTTGCTAAAATAATAAACACAATATATTGGTTACTTATCTTCACATTTCTTGGAGAACTTCAATTTAATAAAATACAGCAAAATCAATCCAGTTTCTTTTGAATATTGTCTTTAGTTCTCATCATCGTTTAAAATTGTGACCATATATATCAGAAAGCATGGAATAAAACTAGATACTGCCCCATCAGGCATATTAAAAGCACATCATTGGTGACCTTGAACTGTTAAACATTTAGTTGAAAACCTGGAACACTGACCAATTCAACCATATAGTGTATCAAAATTAATATTTAATGTAAAGGAAATAATTCCAATGTCTGTTATAATAGAAAAAATCAGCTGCACAGATTGATACACAATTAAGATAAAAGCAAAATATTGCGGATGCTGGAATTTGAAACAAAAACAGAAAATGTTGGAAAATCTGAGCTGGTCTGACAGCAGCTGTAGTGAGAAAATAGAGCCTTCATTCGAATCTAGATGACCCCTTGGGGCGTGTATGGGGTGTCAGGGAGGGGTAATCATGATGGCATGATGGCCAGAGTACTGGATGGCGAAGAATCCTCTGAGGCATTCCCAGTTACCAATGGTGTCAAACAGGGCTGTGTGCTCACACCCACACTGTTCAGCATGATGTTTACTGCCATGCTGAATGATGCCTTCCAGGACAGTGTTGCTGGAATCAGCCTCAATTACAGAGTGGATGGAAGCTCTTCAACCTGAGGAGACTTCAAGCTATTACCAAAGTGAAAGAGACTGTTCTGAGAGATTTCCTCTTTGCTGATGACTGCGCCCTGTATACTGGCTCACAGCCAGAGACGCAAGTCAGTATGGACAAATTTTCCACAGCTTGTGACAACTTTGGACCCACCATCAACATTAAAAAGACCAAAGTCATGCACCAGCCTGCTCCTCATGCACCGTACACAGAACGCATAATCACAATCAAAGGGCAGAAACTACAGGCAGTGGGCCAGTTCACTTATCTTGGCAGCACCCTCTCCCAAGCAGTGACTATTGATGCAGGAGTTAACTGCAGAATAGCAAAGGCAAGTTCTGCTTTTGGTAGACTGCGCTCCACTGTATGGGAATGTCGAGGAATCAGCCCAGCAACAAAACTGATGGTCTACAGAGCCGCAGTACTCACCACCCTCCTGTATGCCTGTGAAACGTGGACTTGTATCGAAGGCATGCAAGACAGCATTTCCACATCATTTCCATCATTTCCACATCATTTCCACATGACTTGTCTTCACAGAATATTACGCATCCGTTGGCAAGACAAAGTACCAAACACTGAAGTTCTCTCTAGAGCAAGTCTACTATCAGTCCACACACTGCTGATGACAGCAGAGACCCGGTGGACAGGTCATGTCATCCGTATGTCAGACCAGCGCATACCCAAGCAGCTCCTTTTTGGGGAACTCTCTGCTGGAAGACGCTCACATGGAGGGCAGAAGAAATGTTTCAAAGATACACTCAAGGCCTCCCTGAAGTCGCTTGACATTGACACGATCACCTGGGAAACGCTGGCTCAAAACTGCCCTACCTGGCACTGCCTCATCCACAAAGGCTGTCAAGCTCACGAAGCAAGGTATTTGCTGAAGCACAACTTAAGCGCGAGCTGCGCAAGTCCAGAGCCACCAGCGCAACAACTACAGTGTCTACACAAGTCTGTCCAATATGTGCCAGGACATTCCATGCCCGAATTGGCCTGATCAGTCATCTTCAGACACACCGCAACCAGCCTCAAAATGACTAATGGTGTCGAGGTCCTCACCGATGACGCTGGACGAGCAACGCATGACCCCTCGTCAGAGCTGAGAGCAAAGAAAATAAGCAGAAATTTATAATATGAGGGTGGGAGGAGGTACGGAATGGGACAAAGAGAATGTAAGTAAGGTACAGAAGGCTGAGAAGGTGCAAAGTGTGCCAATTAAGTGATCAGAATGTGTGAATGGCAGAACAGAGGTACAGATTGTTAAAGAACTGCCTGAGGATTGTGGCATTGCCCTGGAAGATGGAGTGGGGCAGGGCAGTATGGAAAGAAGGAAGCTGGATTGGAAAAGTGGAAAAATAGAAGTGAGAAAGAAGGATGATAAAATGGATGAATGAGATGAAATGAAATGGAACAAAATAAATGGAAATGGGGTGAAGATGGAGGATAGAGTTCATCTTTTGAAGTTGTTGAACTCAATGTTTAGTCCAGAAGGCTGTAAAATACCCAATTGGAAGATGGAGGTGCTGTTCCTCCAGTTTGTTTTGGGGTTCACTAGAACGTTGCAAAAGGCCAAGGATAGACATGTGGACAGGAGAGCAGGGTGGTATGTTGAAGTGGCAAGCAACAGGAAGGTCTGAGTCCTGCTTACGGATGGTACAAAAGCGGTCACCCACTATATGTTTGACCTTTCATACACAATTGTATGAGAGCATTGTGGTGGACATCTTCCAATTAACTACAGGAGGATCAGGGACAGGTTACAATAATTTATTCATGCTTCAAGCATGGATGGAACTACCCTAGAGAAATCTCTTCTGATACAGTTCTCACAGCTGTAACAAAGCAATCACAAGGAGAGTATTCTAATACAACTCTCAGCTCCAATTCATAGATGCAGACTGCTTATTCCGTACACAGAGCATTTTTTACAATTCTGATCTCGCCTATGTAGGTTTATTACTAAACATTCACTCAAAGCTTGTCTGTAATCTAAATAGGAACTGTTTGTTTTTTTAACAAGTAAACAACGTTGCTGGCAAGTTCTGCTGATATTAAGACCTTGAGGTAGAGCATTTGATTACCATGCGTTTTTACTCTCATGCAGAAACATTAGACTTATTTCCCCTTTTACTAAGCCCATTAATTCATCTTTTACTGGCTTTGAACACAATTGGTGATCCAGGTACTATTTTGAACTATTCTCTGCTAGTTCTGTGAGCTCACCTATATGCAATAAATGTAAAATACCACAAATGTAAAATCTGCCACAAACCAGCCACGATTGTGAAGCATTTTTGAACATTTTTAAAAATGTTGCTTTATAAAATATTCCTTGATATATTTAAGAGTGGTAACTTGTTTAATACAGCTAAAAATATGTCTATCCCAAAAAGAACATTTTATTCAAATGTCCATTTCAGCAGCTGTGAGTAACTTCATGTTACTCTAACTGACTTAGAAATGTTATCTCGAACCATTTGCAAGTTATACTGATGGACAGTAGTAAGTTTCTTGGTAAATTTAAAATAATACTCAGATGTTTTTATAATCTGTAGAGTAGAAATCTTATGCAAAAAGGAACCAGCTTAATGCTAAGAGCCTCTTTGAAAGCTCCAAATCCGCACAATAAGACAAAAAATATAATTTTGATTTATTTGATGTGAGAGGGGCCAGGTTTGTGGGTGGGACCAGTTTCCAGTAATTATGTCTTCAAAAACTAGCACAAAGGATGGCAGAAACTAGATTTATAGGTAAAATTCTGGGGCCTTTTTGGTGGTTTGGCTAATATGTGACATATGGTGCTAAAGAAACAGTACAGCCAAGTGGAGATGTCTGCGATTTTGCAATGGGCTGTAAGATTACCATATGATATATAGTAACCATTAAAATTCTGAATCCATTTCTTTTTATTGGAATGTTCTATATCAGACTTTTTCTGATATCTGAGGATTTGGCCACAGATGTTAGTGTAATCCTCCACCCCTTACAAAACGTAATAATCATTACTCTTCAGAATACAGTAGGTTTGCAATTCTCCTAGAACGGGTGCATGGATTAAACTTTGTATTTAAATTTCCCACTACAATAGTAATATCCCATTGCTCCATACTGTTACTTTCACAGCCGAAAAGCTTCTGAATCCATGTCCCAATACCGCAAAGAATGAAGATTCGATTATGCATCAGGGAAAATTAACAGTTGACAGTCATGGGAGAGAAAAAGTCAAAAGAGGAAGAAACTGCTGACTGGGGGCTCAGGAGAAAAAGGGGGATTGTGCACACTGTCAGGAACAAGAGGAGAAGACCCAAGAAAAAAGAGGAAGACTCAGAAATAAACAAGGAGTAGCAGTTGGGAGGTAGAATAAGGATAGTAGTTCTGGGAAAAGAAGAAATGGGGTTTAGAATTTGGATTAGAGTTGGGGACCAGGAGAGAGGATATATGGTGAAAGGTCAGGAGAAAGCAGGAACTGGAGAATGGAAGTCCTGGATAGGGGCTCCCAAGAAAGGGAGAAACTGGCAGATTGTGTTTGGACATGCTAGAGGGGAGGAGAGCAGGGAACATCAGGGAGAGATGGAGATTGCAAAATGGGGTTTAGGAGATGGGGAGGTTGGAGTAGACCTCCCACACTGTAGACTGGGGAGGAACATGATTCAAAACGCCAGTGGGAGAGAGATTGGTGAATATAGAAGGTTTGGAGTTCACCATTTTCTGCCGAACTTCTAGCGGCAGCAGCAATGTGGTGAACCTAGGTACTAACCAACATCCAAAATGATAAAGTGGTAACAGGCCAATAAAAGAAGCTTGATTGAGCACACAAGCCGTAGTTTCGGGGTGACTATCAATGCTTTAGGAAGTCTTGTGGTGCAGTTGGTAACATCCCTGCCTCTAAGCCAGATGTTCCAGGATCAAGTAAGGCCCCAGAACTTAATGGCCCTGGAATAATGTAACCCAATTGGCTGAGTATCAACCTGTGAACTTTTCCAACACATCATAATGACAGGCAGTAAGAGAGGGAGAGATTCCTGATCAGTCATGTGATGAAAGAACTCTGCCATCACTATCCACAGCTCCAGCATGCATGTTTCCACAATAACTTGGACTTCTTGAGTGAACTATAATATTATCACCATTAATGGTTGATATGAATGTTATTAGTTATAGGTTAAATGCAGAGCCATCACACCTGCTACTTCCAGTTACATAGGAATATGAGTACACCATTTCACTCAGCAAATCTGTTCTACTATTCAATAAGATCAAACTGGGAACAAACTGACATCATATAATAATTCTGGTTAAGAAGAATATCAATTTCAGATGTAAAATTAACAATTGACCTGTAAAAGAGAGTTCCAAACTTCCACCATCTTTTATGTGCAGAACCGTTTCCTAATTTAATTCCTAAAAGTTCAAGTTCCTATTTGTTGACTATGCCCCTGCTCTTATACTCCCCATTCAATGGAAATCGTTTCTCTATCTCCCTCATCTGTTTCCCTTAAAGTCTTAAAACTTCAATCAAATCATTACTAAATCTTCAAAATTCTTGGGAATGTAACCCTAACTTGTGTACTACAAATCAGTTATAATCAATAAGTTATTGCATTACTCTTGGTTATGAAGGAAATCTCAGTGATGCCAGTGTTACAGTTATATATATTGATGTAACTGTAGTGCGTTTTCTCCACCCAGTCAAATTTCCAACTATTTCTGCTTTATGCTCTCTCCCACCCTTCCTTTTCCTTGCTCACTTCACACAAGCAGAACTCCCTGATTATCCAGATTTCTTACACAACAGATGCTGGAACAAAACAAGTTTGGAGCAAAATAAACTCATTCCTCAGCTCCTTAAAAGATGAAAAGAATGCTTATTACTACAATAAACGTCATCTTAATAATAAATATAGAAATGTTTAAGGTAAAACTTACCATGATTCACAGTTCTGAGTGCTTGGCACAACATGGCCTGGCTCATAATGATTCCCATTAATATAACAAGGGCATTCATCTGATTTAACACATTTCATTTTTTCTTCATCCAAAATAGGTTTATCATCAGGACAATCTGGATAGCAACCTATGTGAAGTGACATAGTATTATATTATTGCTCATCCACTAACAGCAGTCAGTCCACCTCAGTGAAATCCTAAGCAGTGAACAGCTAAAATTCATTTTCTCCCAACAGATTTATTCACTTATTCAGCTGCAGCTTACGTTTCAGTGGATTCTGTACATTTATCTTGTTAATAATCAGTGTAACCAGCTGTGTTGTTTACATTTTTAGTTGTGTAATCTGCTGTGTAGTTTTCATTATTGGTTAATGTAACCTGCTGTGTAATTTACATTAATGGCAGGTTTAATCTGCTGTATGACTTTTGTTCATACTCGGTTTAAAGAATCACAGAATCCCTACAGTGCAGAAGAGGCCATGGTGTGTAGTTTTTGTTAACAGTCGGTTTAACCTGCCATGTAATTAATACCTATCACGGTCAATCAACCTAACCTGTACAATTTTGGACTGTGGGAGGAAACCGGAGCACCCAGAGGAAACCCATGAAGACACAGGGAGAATGAGCAAACTCCCACATTGATAGTGACCCAAGCCAGGAATTGAATCCAGGTCCCCAGCATTGTAAGGCAGCAGTGCTAACCACTGTGCCACCCTGTTTAACCTGTTGTGTAGTTTCTGTTAACAGTTGGTTTAACAATATTTTAATGAGAATAAGAAAGCTTCTTTGTAAAGTAGATTTTGTTTGACTAGAGCTTTGTAATTTTTGCTTGTAAACGAACATTTATAAAATTACATTAGCATATTTATGAAAGAAAAAATACCTTCCAGTTTGGGGATAACCTTGGAGCATGCTCCACCAGGATTTTGACATGTTTTCAAACAGGGGATCCCACATGGAGCATAGTGCCATTCACACTCATCATTAGGGTTGTAGTAATCACAAAACAGAGCTGGAAAGACAGAATGTATCTATTGATTATTTGCCTCCTATTATTCAAACATTATGGGGTCAATTCTCTCTCGCAATCAAATGATAATCTGAGTTGTTTGCCTGCTCTTTATCAATCATGCCTAATTTTAATTTTATTCAAAATCCACCCATAAATGTCTGCTAGTATCATGGATGGAGTTACATTGTTGTGAAGCCCACAGGAGTTCAGTTATTTCATTGGAAACTTCCAGCAAAATTGAAAAGTAAGTAATTCTGGGAAGGGGATTCAAAATTAAAAAGTATAATAATGTTCTGAAATATTATTTAATTTTATTTTTATGTTTATAAAAGCATTGCTGTTGAACACTGTGCTGAACCTTACTTAAAGCGGAGAGCAAGAAATAGGAGAAGATCATTTGGCCATCAAGTCTGTGCCACCATTCAATATAATCATGGATGAGCTCGGGCTCCAACTACACCTTCCTGCCCATTCCCCATATCCCTTGCTGCTCTGAGAGACCAACAATCTATCCACTCCAGCCTTAAGTATATTCAAGGATGAAGCATCCACAACCCTCTGGGGCAGAGAATTCCACAGGTTCACAACACTTTCAGTGAAGAAATTGCTCCTCATCTCAGCTCTAAATGATTGTCCCCTTATCCTGAGACTATACTATTGGATTTTCGACCAGTCCCGACTGCTGGTGGGAATTTTGATTGTCCGCTGAATGGAACCTAAGATGGGATTTTCACCAGGTGTGAACATATTTGGAATTTACCTGGCCTGCTCTGCTAGCCCAGAGCAGGTGATGTAAAACCTATTGATTATATATCATTCGTGGGCTAGATGACCCATTCCTGCTATCCACCCACCTTCCCAGCGAGAATTACACCAGGTAGGCTTTGGTGCTGGTCATAACCAGCATGGACCTGGCATGTTGGATCCCAATGGTATCAATGAGATCTACATAAGAACATAAGAAATAGGAGCAGGAGTAGGCCATCTAGCCCTTCGAGCCTGCCCCGCCATTCAATAAGATCATGGCTGATCTGTCGTGTCCCAGTTCCACATTCCCGCCCTCTCCCCATAACCCTTGATCCTCTTGCCTATCAAAAACCTATCAACCCGCATCTTAAATATATTTAGCGAGGCAGCCTCCACCACTTCAACGGGCAGAGAATTCCAGAGATTCACCACCCTTTGAGTGAAGAAGTTCCTCCTCAACTCTGTTCTAAACCGCCCCCCCTTTATCTTGAGGCTGTGCCCTCTTGTCCTACTGTCCTTTCTGAGCGGGAAGAGCCTCTCCACCTCTATCCTATCCATCCCATTCATCATCTTATATGTCTCAATGAGATCTCCCCTCATTCTTCTAAACTCTAACGAGTACAAGCCTAGTTTATTCAGCCTCTCCTCTTAGTTCAACCCCCTCAACTCCGGTATCAGCCTAGTAAACCTCCTCTGCACTCCCTCCAAGGCCAAAATATCCTTGCGTAAGTGCGGTGACCAAAACTGCACACAGTACTCCAGCTGCGGCCTCACCAGTGCCCTGTACACTTGCAGCAAGACCTCCCTACTTTTATATTCAATCCCCCTCGCTATGAAGGCCAGCATCCCATTCGCCTTCCTGACCACCTGCTGCATCTGCAGGCTGGGTTTTTGCGACTCATGCACAAGGACCCCGAGGTCCCTCTGCACCGTCGCATGCTGCAGTTTTTCGCCATGTAAGTAATAGTCCTTCCTACCATTATTCCTACCAAAGTGGACCACCTCACACTTGCCAACATTAAATTCCATTTGCCAGTTCCTGGCCCATTCGCCCAGCCTATCTAGATCCTTCTGCAGACTTTCCACACCCTCCGCGCAATTTGCCGTTCCAGCAATCTTGGTGTCATCAGCAAATTTTGACACCATACACTCGGTTCCCTCCTCCAGATCATCTATATAAATGGTAAATAGCTGAGGCCCCAGCACCGACCCCTGGGGCACTCCACTAGTCACCAACCACCAATCCGAATAGCACCCATTGACCCCCACTCTCTGCCTCCTATTTGACAGCCAATCCCCTATCCACGCTAACACCCTACCCCCAACTCCATGCCCCCTGACCTTCTGTAATAACCTCTTGTGGGGCACCTTATCAAACGCCTTCTGAAAATCAAGAAACGTGTCCAGTGCCCATGTGCCGCTTGCTGCTTGCAGAAGGAGAGTCCCACAAAGGTCCTGCGGATTGAATGGGCTCAGGCTGAGAGCAAGGAATGACCTCGGCACTCTCATCTGGGAGGGGGGCTCTCCATGGACTGTGGGAAGAAACCAGAGCAGCTGGAGGAAACCCACACAGACACAGGGAGAATATGCAGACTCCACACAGACAATAACCTGAGGCAGAATTGAACCTGAGTCCCTGGTGCTATGAGGCAGCAGTGCTAACCACTGTGTCACCATGCCGCCCATGTTCTCTGGTCACTTTCATCATCATGACCACTGGACAGCTGGGAGATTTTAAAATTATTGCAGCATTCCATTCAGCAAGAGGAAATTGCAGGTTTGAGAAGATCCCTTTCAAGTCCTTTGACTGAAATAACTCAGTCACTTTCACAGGAGGGTGATGGGAGGAGCAGAATTCCCTTCACAGTTGTTCACTCAGCCCCATTCTTTTAACTCAGCATTTATTTCAAATCTCTGAGCTTTCATAGAAAGCTAAGAGCCTTTGAAATACTTTCAAACTCTTGAAAACCTTTGTTTCCAATTAATTTCAGTCCAGTCGTTTTAAGTCTCCTTTGATCGACAACTTAACATTTTTACTCAGCATTCAGTTGGTTGTATATATTCACCTTTCTCTTCACACTTGAATGCATCTCAAGTATCCCCTTTGTACCTAACTGCAATGTTTACACAAAAGAAGAACTAAAAAACACTTAGTTGCTTTGAAAATGCCCGCTGCTGTGACCACAAGCCATATTTATGCGCATTCTCTGTTTCCTGTCAGTTAATTAATTCTCTATCCATGCTGTATATATTGCCACAACTCTTTGAGCCCTTAATATGCTTATTAACTTTTCTTGAGGCACCTTATCAAATGCTATTTGAAAATGAAAGTATACTACAGCCACTGGTTCCCATGTATCTACCTTACTAATTATATCATTAAAAAACTCTATATATTTGTCAAACCGAGTTTTCCTTTTGTAAAACCATCTTGACTTGTTTAATGATACTATACTTTTCAAAGTGTGTTGTTAAGATTAATATTAAGCGATAAAAAATAATGAATGTGAACAAATAGATGGTACCACACAAGGTATTAAGAGCACCAACATGTGCAAGCCAATGGAGGACATGGCAGGCTACAAGTTCAAATCATTGCAATGTTCTCAATCTCAGGTTCTTGTCAGGAAGCCACAGACTGGTTTGTTATTTTCCCAAGAAAATGGATGGAAAACTCAGGGAGATGCCATCCTTTTGCACACCCTCTCTGACTCAGGGTTTACATTATTTATGGACTGTAGAATCTTGAGATGACTGGCCTCTCAGTTATGGGTGATTGGGTGCTTGATAGTGTAATGGATTAAGATCTCAAACTGCATATTTTTGTATCATATATATCAATATTGCCACGGCTTTTTCTAAAATTTTAAAAACTGAACAAAGATCCTTGAACTGGCTGAATCTATGGACCAGATTCTCCAACCTCGCCCACAACTGAAGTTCTCTGGTCCCGTTGCAGTGAATGGAGGTTTGGCTGAGTGCCAAATTCTCTGTTCTCACTGACAACTGTGGTGGGGCATGCAGGACTGGGGAATTGTGGCCTATATCTGGCTGTGACCTCCAAACAAGCAGAGCTGCCTGGCAGTAGTGGAGAAACTCACACAGCGTTGTTTCTGGCGAGCCACTAATGACCCTTAAGGCAAAGAGAACTACGCAAAGGCCACCTGCATTTCATAACCCAGTCTGACCAGCAGGAGTTTGCTTGTCTGTCAAGACAAAGGCCTCCACAACTTTCTGTTCAATTCTTAATGATTGAGACATTTAACAATAACGGGGGTCCAGATCAGGGATACACATCCTTTGTCAAAGACAGTGAGGAGGGGTGAGAGACATGTGATATTGGTCTCAATGGTACCAATAATATTGTCTTGCTGAACTGTAAAGCTAAGTCTGCTGTTGACTAACTGGCAGCCTCACAGAAAATGAGCTCTGCCCAGGTTGAACACCTGGCCCTATCAACACTGCTTCTGCTGGAAATTCTGTACCATCGTCTACAACACTGATTCATCTCTGCATGCCTTTCTCACCTTGTGAAGTTAACACCACTAGAAAATTGAATTATGCAGCATCAGTTTTCAACCCACCAACATTGGACTTTGATTCTGGACTTAAGAACACACATTAAATATGATTTCCTTCCTCTGTGGTCTCTGTATTCTGTAAGTTTTTATCTTTTCACTATCCCTCACTTTGCTATCTGAAGGTGAGGGAGACGTTGTAAACTCTCTTTGTATTTTGAGTGTGTATTTTTGAGTTCATCACTTCCCAAGTTTGCTGTGGGGTTATTTATGGGAAATTGGACCATACCAAAATAAAGGGATTGGGAAATAGGCCACTACTTATAAAAAGGGAAACAAATCAAAAACACTTTTCTGTTTATGGACAGATGGTGAGAGGAGAAATTAATATTGTTTAAATTAACCCCCTCTTCTGTCTGTAGAAATAGAAAGAAATGGCATTAGATATCCTTCCAAGCCCAAAATTGAATGTAAGCAGAATATTACTCACGGCAGAACTCAGGGGTTCTCCAGGAAATGCATATGCCTGCCATACTGCAGGCCAATGAGTAAGCAGCTATAGCTGTACACAAACATTCACAATCTCCACCAGTGTCACAAGCGCATGCATCACGTACACAAGCTTCATAATATGGAGTTGGATTGATCTGAAAATAAACAAGGAAGTTTTACATTCGTGAAAAAAAGTACATAGATGGCTATCATAATTTTTATTTACCGTGGTACATATTCATATAGATGCACCCACATAGCATACAATAGTAGCTTTGAACAGAAGGAATGAAATTGTTACAGCTCCAAACAAGCTGACAGGTTGCATTAAAAGCAGTGGGTTCACTGTTTGGGCAACTTTTCACAGAACAAATCCCAAACTCAGCTCAACATTTTGATTACTTCCGGGGCTCAGACTCAAAGGAGCATTTTCATAGATTTGTATGAAAATTATAGCACAAGGCCATTTAGCCCCCAGTGCCTGCATCTCTCCTGCAACCCAATTCCCTCTGATCCTTTATGTTCCTCTATTTTAAATCTTTAATGCAACTTCCATTGCAGCACAAGTGGAGACCACCAGTATCTCAATGCTGCAGTGAAATTTTATTCAGGTGTCATGGAATCCATACTTGCTGCCATGCAGACTCAGACTGCTATCATGGTTGCAGGTTTCAGAGCTCAAAGGGATATGCAAGCTCTTGTTGCAATCCAGCAGTTTTCAATTACTAGGATTGCTACTCCATTTAAGTTCCAGTGGCATTGTAAAGCAGGAACCTGCTGTCCTCTCTCAGGGATGATAGCATTCCTGCTCCCACCAGAGCACTTGCTGGTGACTATCAGATAATTTGCTATCATTCCTGCTGAGGTACGTAGTGTGAACCCGGCCCCTCAATGCTCAACGCTGCACAACAGTGCTCTGTGATGCCATTTGCAGACTCCCCCAGTGAAATTCAGCAGTCACTTGGGGGTAATGCTGTATTTGGGAGTAATTTGATGTATTTTTGGATAAAGATGTTAATAAGATAGCTTTTGTGGTTGGCTTTTATTGTTGATTAGTAGCCAGATGGATGCTGTGATAGAGCATATAGCACACATGTAACTGTAAGGAATGATGGATCCATGGTTATCAAGGCAAGTAGTTTCATTGAAATTAAATCTATACAGTTACTCTCTGACAGCCTGCCCATAGTATAAAGGTCCAAGATGCATTCTCTCTTTCCTTTTCCTCTTCTTCCTCCTCCTGCCAATGTGGCTAACGGTTCCTGGAACCAACTTATAATGGCTATATTATGGAGCATACAGAAGACCACTGCAAACATGGACACAAGTGTGTGTCTGCTATGTACCACAGGGTATTCCCCAGCAATCCAGGCATGGTAGCTGTTGTGTGAGCACCATTATTTGGCCTATGGTGTTCCTGGTGGTTCTAATGCCCTCAATGTACATGTGTTATACTCATATGGTCAGGTCACAAACTGGATATCAACATTTTGTCCCAGAACATCTATCCTCTGATTCTTTGTGAGGCTCCAGGGACAGAATCAACAATTGACTGCCTCAGAATGTATGTGTCATGACTGTTGCCAAGATAGCACCAATTGTAAGGGTTCATTTCCCATTCTGGTTGAGTAAACTTGGAATCTACCTCCTTACCTGCCCCCAGGTAGGAAGCTGCCAACCCAGAGCTATGTCCACCTAGCTATGTAATCGATTCTCTCTCTCTCTCTATTTCTATGCTTATGCATGATGTGCAATGTATATCTCAATAAATAAAGGCTTGTAAGTGTATGAAGACTTGAGTTGTATCCTCCACTGTCAGGCTTATATATTCTAATTATGGATAAATTAAATTTCTGAAGGAAAATTTACTGTACCAGAACCATAGAATCCCTAGAGTGCAGAAAGAGGTCATTCAGCCCATCAGGTTTGCACTGACTCTCTGAAAGAGCACCTTACCCAAGCCCACCACCCCACCCTGTCGCCGTAACCCTGCACATTTACCATAGCTAATCCACTTAATCTACATCTTTGGACACTAAGGGGGAACTTAGCATGGTCAATCCACCTAACCTGTGTATGCTGACTGTGGAAGGAAACCAGAGCACCCAGAGAAAACGATGCAGACACAGGCAGAACATGCAAACTCCATACAGACTTGAGGCTGGAATTGAATCTGGGTGCTGTGAGGCAGCAGTACTAACCACTGTGCCACTGTGCCTTTGATTATTAAGTTTGAATATTAAAGGTTATTGAAGATTAATCATATAAGGTGGTGAAGAAATGCTGTACCTGAGAATTACAAGCTTTGAAAGGTTTATCCTTGAGGATACTGCACTGTTTCTGAGCCCATGCATCTCGATGGACATTAACTGAACAAGGGTCTTTGTTTTTCTTTACATTCATGCAGGCAGGTGACACCTTCCAGCTGTTTCCAAACTCCTCCATGTTTACAACCACCAACTGGTTTCTAGTGGTGAAGTCATTGTGTACGTTGCCATCATAATTTCCACACAATCCACAGGTAGTATGCTGTAATGCCCAATAAAGGTGATAATGATTAGACTTGCTTTTTTCCTCTTTTTCTGATGTTTCATTTAAGAGGTGATTTTAAAAACATTATACTTGGCGGTGGGAGAGAATAGGACAACATACCGTATCATTTCAAAGACATCATTGTGGTTTATGTCAGACAGTATTCATTTGCAAACAGATTTTAAAAAACTTTCCTGCCTCTTTAGCAGACCATTACATTGTTACACTTTGGTACTGCTAAAGATTTTTCAGTAATAAACTATTGCATTGTTTGACCAGTGATTAGTCTTTTAATCTCTGTATTCGTTTTAGCAACTGCTATATTTGTTTTAAGTTTTTCAAATGTATTCAATGTCAGGATATGAATGTTGCTGCTAAAGCCAGCAATTATTGCCCATCACAAGGTGAATTCAGAAAGTTGGTGTTGAAATTTTTGTAATAAAAGTACTCCTACAATGCTGTTAGGTAAGGAGTTACCCGAGTTTAACCCAGGAAGGAAATATACAATATCATCAAGTCATGGTAGAGTATGACTTTGAGGAGAACTTGAAAGTGATGGTCCTTTCATCCGCTTACTGCTTTTGTCTGGGTAATGGTAACCCTGAGGATGTTAATGATAAGAAACCCAGTAAAGGTATTGCATTGAATGGGAGATGGTCTGGCTTCCTCTTATTGGATAGGTCATTATTTGGTATTTGTGTTATACAGATGTTACTTGCCACTATAAACCCAAAGTGGCTAATGACCAAGAAAAGACAAAGGGTGGAATTTTCAAAAAATAGGCAGAGTGGTGCAGCAGGTGGGGAAAACAGTAAGGAAGCTGCCAACCCCAAAGGAGGCCTTCCCCACCATACTGTTTGGCAGATAGCCAGAAAAAATGAAGGGTGGATCCCACAATGTCATACTGGTAGGATGGGCTCTGATTAACATTCAACATTGGGATTCCTGTTACATCATTGGTAGGGGGAGGCAACAATCAGTATGGGAAATCCCACCAATGTAAAACACATGTTGAGATTCCCTCATGATTTCCCAGTCCAGCACCAATGCCCCCCAAAAACAGGAGCAGAATTTCCTACCCATCAAAGATAGGTGCACATGAGGAGTTATAAATTGGAAATTATATTAAAAATAAGCCTCAAAATTGTTGCAATTCAAATGAATTGCTGCAATGATGGTTTAGTGAACAGAGAATCAATAATAATCACTCTTGTGATCATACTCGCTACTTTAAATCTCATGAAATAAGACGTCAAATTTAGTACAGTTGATTAATAATGCTCAGTCGTGATGATTAGATCAAAATTATATCATTCAAAGATATGAATTTCAAATTTAGTTGGTTATTTATTTCCAGTGCATTTTAATTTAAGGTGTCAAATTGACAGGTAGGTTATTTCCTGCAGTACTTACTACTGGTATATTTTGACCACAATTAGGTTTGTTTCAACGTGTGTTTCATGTAGAGTTTTTTTTAGCTTCAGTTAGAGAAGGTCCCAAAGTGCCTCCCTGGATGGTAAACTGTGATAGTTAAGCTCAGGCAATGAGAATTGTAATGATAAACCACATGCTAACACAAAGTGGCAGAGTGTATTATCCAACCATCAACTGTCACTCCACCTCAGAGTAATTAGATACAAATGAAAGGGATCGGGATACTCATACTATGAACAATAATAAGGGGTGTTTTCAATGTAAAATTTACTTGTTCAAAAGATTTAAAATTGCTGTTAATGTCAAAAGCATCTTTTCTAATATCATCATAGCACAAGAATAAGCATTTACCTTAAAGTAATGACTGAGTTTAATAGTCAAGCTTGTTTTTTTGTCCCAGATCAGTACCAGTCCACTTTTGGCTTCTATTACAAGGTAAATCCCAAGATAACGCACAGTATAAGGAATATGTTTACTGCTACCGAACTTCACCACATCATACTTTCCATCAGTGAGCTTTATTTCAAAGTTCTGAAAAGTTTTAAATAATGATGTTAGATAAATATCACATAAAGCAGTCACATATAAATTGCACCAGAATGTATTTGTATTTACTGAGCTGGGCCTTACTGGAAAAATTATAGAGTGCATTATAAGAACACATGGAAATATTAATGTACATATTATTCAGCAAGTTAAGGGGATGAAGAGATGACTTGCTAATCTCCAGAATTTGCTGATCAACTTTTGCTGTTTCATTGCTAGCTTTGTACAAAAGACATTGCACCCTCTCAGTATAATGTTTCAGACATTTCATCATTAAGTGATGAGCTTAATGCATTGCTTATTAAGTTCATCACAGAAAATTCAGTCTAATAGTAACAGCGTTCATACCTTTTTAATTATTGTGAATTGTCAATGCTAATCAACAATTGTGGCGTCTCTCTACTTTAGATAGTTAATAATGCAAGTTTCATATATTTTTGTTTTTGTTCTTACTTTTGCCTCTATCCAGTCTCTTAATCCAAACTTCCTTTTCCACTTTCTCTGCCAGCTTGCACAGACAACATGTTACGGTGCAAAAAGGTTTTTAACTGAAGGGTGCAGAAAAATATCTAACTGATAGGGCACACCATGAGATGCTTGGCTTGAATAAGATCCAGCTCAAAGAGTATGCTCTTTGCTGAAATTTGACTGCTGATACCTTTCCAATAGGTGGCTGGTTAGCTCAATTGGCTAGATGGCTAGCATGTGGTTCAGAATAACACCAACAGTGTGGGTCAGCTTCCTGTACTGACTGAGACAGATTTGGAACTGTCTCCTCACCCTGCCGCAAGAGTGGAAGGCAATGGTTAACAACCACTGACAAAAACTACAACAAAAATGGTTCAGGGTGAAGCATCAGCAGACAGTGAGCCAAGGGCTTTACAGAATACATTTGTATGATCATTCTACTGCCACATTACTTACAAAATTGAAATGCAACTATTTTTTAAAAACTGGCAAATATCTAACAAAAAAATTGGGCAAAATATAATGGTCATGGCGGTGGGCCTATTCACCAGCTGTAGAGCCGGCTGTTCTTTACTACTGCAAAGCGCCACCGTAAGCTGTTGCCATTGCCTCTACTGCAGGATACCCAAAGAATGAAAATCATCACAGGAATCCTCAGTATGTGGGCAGAATTGCCAGACCCATCAGGGAGGTGCCAGTGGAGGGGTGGGTCAGGGAGTGTAGTGGGACTGTTGTGAAGGGTAGGGCATGTCTTCCTAAAAGTTCCTCTGTTGCTACCAGCAGGTACCTCTGTTGAGCACTTGATACACAAGAATACCCCAGGCATACATTTTGGGGTTACCTGGCAATTTACCCACATGACATAGGTCCCTTTCAGGCCTCAATTGGCCTCGTGGGAGAAAATCCATCCTAAGCTTTCCTTCTCCAGCGAAATTGGATGGGAAGTCAAAATGAAAGTGGTCTCCATACTGTACCTTCCTACCTCATTATACTGTCCCCATATCTACTTCAAGGGGAGCATTAAATTCCACACATTAATTCCCAGTGCAAGAGATCCACAGAATGCAAAATGTTCATATATAGGAACAGGAATTGGTTATTCAGTTCTCCATGCCTTTCCTCCATTCAACGAGATCATGACTGATATGTGGCCTAACTCTGTAAGCCCATCTTTGTTACATATTCTTTAAAGTTCTTAGTTGACAAAAATACTTCAATCTCTTATTTCAAATTATTAATTCATCTCTTATCAATTGCTGTTTGTTCCAAGCACTTTGCATCTTTTCCATGTGGAAGTATTTCCTAACTTCACTCCTAAAGGATCTGGTACTAATGTTCAAGTTATGTTCCCTAGCCCTGGACTCCCCAACCTGCAGAAATAATTTCTCTATATCTACAATTATTATATTTTGGCCCCTAACCTATAATACCTATTTACCTATTTTCAACTGAACAATTCTTGGGAAGAGTGGCGGTCAGTGTTCCCTGAAGTAAAGTTAAAGTTTATTTATTATTAGTCACAAGTAAGGCTTACATTAACACTGCAATTAAGTTATTGTGAAATTCCCTTAGTCACTACATACCAGCGCCTGTTTAGGTCAATGTACCTAACCAGCACATCTTTAAGACCTTGGGAGGAAATCAGAGCACCTGGAGGAAACCCATGCAGACACAGGAAGAATTTGCAAACTCCGTACAGACAGTGACCTAAGCCGGGAATCAATCCTGGGTCTCTGGCAGTGTGAGGCAGTAGTGCTAACCACTGTGCTACCATCTCACCCCCTCTATCCCCCTGTGGCTGTGCAGGCTCGGGCCTGTTCACGTACAGCAGCACAGCATGCCTGAGCGTGAAGACACATGAAAATCCAAGACTAATGGCGTTCTGGGCATTTCAAACCCAGGATGCAGGACAGAAAGCCAAATTCTTGGATAGTCCAGGAGAATACAGAATGATTAGTTCACTTACTCCCAAGAAGATTTTGATTGATTTAGAGCAGGTTGTACCCGTGGTCCCGCAAGGAATATTTTCAGTGATTATTCTGAAGGTGCCATTGGAAGTGTTATTTCCACAATAATCCTGAAACAATTGAAGACAGAATTCAAGACTAACAGTTTCACACAACAGATATTTTAAGTCAAAGATACACAAAATAAACTTACTGTAAAAGGTTTAACGTTTGAAATGTAGAAGCAATTGTAAACTGATTGATTTAGCATCATTACATCATTAACTTTTATCACTGATTTAAGAATCAGATTTTATTGTTTATTGTTATTCTTTTTGAGCCATTTTAAAATAAGATAATAATTGTGATTAACAACGAAAAGGCATATTTGTCCCACAATACCTGGGCAATAATATATTCACAGTCTCCATTAAAATTATAACGTTTCCCATCAAAGGTGATGTAATTCCCATCTCCATAGATCATACATGTTCCATGGCACTGTTGTTCTGTGCAGGTCCACAATCTGTTCTTGCATTCACTTTAAAAAGTCAAATAAGATGTATATTGAGCAGATTAAATTAGTAGTGAAATACAACAGTTGCATCTTGCAGTTCAGCTTAATAGAAAAAAGAGTGAATGTTTGCTACGTACCATGTGTTACAGTCCACCTGTACAATGTCCCCAGAGTGATATTGGATGCCATTGTGTGTACATGGGCACTGACTTATGGGGATACAGCCACCGTTTTCATCAGAAACTAAACCTTCAGGGCACACACATCCAGAAGTACAACCTGTGGCATACTGCAGAGAAAAATAATGGAAAGATTTATGGAACTGTGGAGGAGCAGAGAGGTTTGTGGGGTTCAATGTACAGATATCATTGAAAACTGGTGGGCAGGTACAAAAATTAAGTACAATGGAAAATAGGACAGGAATACAAATGTTAGATCACTTCCAGGTACTGCAATCAGGAAGAATATATTGGACTTGGAAGGGATGCACTGCAGATTCACCAAGAATGAGACTAAAAGGATTAAATAATGGGGACAGATTCAGAGAGTAGGCCTGCACAAAAGATGAAGTGTGTTCCAATTGAAATGTTTACATTGATTACAGGATGTGACTGAGTAGAAAGAGAAAAAGGGCAGGATTTTCCTGTTCTGTGCACTGCTGGGATTGTCCATTCTTGCTGAAAGTCAATCGGCCTTCGGTTGTCATGCCACTTTTCCTATCATGACAGGGTCATAATATCCCAGCTAAAGATTTTTTGTTCATTCTTAGGATGTGAGCATTGCTGTCAAAGGCCATTATTTATTTTCAATCCTAATTGCCCTTCAGAAGATGGCGTTGAGCTCCTTTCTCGAACTTCCGCAGTCCCGGTGGTGTAGGTACCTCCACAGTGCTATTAGGAAGGAATTCCAGAATTTTGACCCAGTGACAATGAAGGAGCAGTGATATATTTCCAACTCACGTTAGAGTGATTTGGAGGGAACTTGCAGGTGGTGGTGTCCCAAGGTATCTGTTGCCTTTGTCCTGTTGGGTGATAGAGGTTGAGGCTTTAGAAGATGCTGTTGAATGAGCCTTGGTGACTTGTGGTAGTGCATCTTGTAATGGAATACACTTGCCATTGTATACCTTTTGTGATGGAGAGAGTGAATGGTGGATGGAGTATCAATCAAGCCGCTGCTTTGTCTTGGATGATGTTGAGTTTCTTGAGTGTTGTTGGAGCTGCAAGTGGGGAATATTCCATCGCACTCCTGACTTGTGCCTTGTAGATGGTGGACAGGCTTTGGGGAGTCAGGAGGTAAGTTACTCACTGCAGGGTTCCTAGACTCTGACCTGCTCTTTTAGCCACAATAGTTATATGGCTAGTCTAGTTCAATGTAGCCCCTCCCACCCTCCTCCCCCACCCCCTAGGTTGTTGGTAGTGGAGGATTCAGTGATGGTGACACCATCAAGGGCCTATTCCTGAGCTGTAACGTGCTTTGTTCTTTGCCTGGCACTTGTCACTCATCAGTTCAACCTGAATGTCGTCCAGGCCTTGCTGCACGTGGCATGGATTGTTTTAGTATCTGAAAAGTCGCGGATAGTACTGAACACTTTGCAATGATCAGTGAACATCCTCACTTCTGACTTTATGTTGGAGCGAAGAACATTTTTATGGTAGGGAGATAGAATAAGGAGGCATAGCCTTAAAAAACTAAGTCATTCATGAATGATGTCAGGAAGCATTACTTCACATGAAAGGCTGTGAAAATCTGGAGCTTTCTCCCCACAAAGCTGTTTAAATTAGGCCAATTAAAAATTACAAAGCTGAGATCGATTGAGTTTAGTTAGGAAGGGTAGTAAGAGATGTGGAAACAAGGCAAGCAGATGGAGTTAAGGTATAATCATTCCAAATGATGGTAGAGTGGGCTCAGGACACTGAATGGCTTACTTCTTGGCCAAAATTCTTCTATTGCAGCCTGTTACTTTTTTGGTAGGTCCAGCCAGGAGACATGCATTTGCGGCCTTGAATGGGGACTTGCGTGTGCATCAGGAACACATGTACATCTCCCAGAGCCGGCGAACACTCGCTGGCCAGACCACACTGGAAACCGGCAGAAAGCAGGTAAGTAATTTAAACCTGTTTTTAATCTGTTTTAAATATGTATTTTTGTTAATTATCAGGACCTTTCAGGTCCCAATCAAATCTCCCACCCTTAAAGGAGTGCTTCAGTCCAGCAGGGTTCAGGCTGGCTCCCCACATTTCCTGGTAGCTCCCCATGTGGGGAGCTACCAGGAGATCCTGCCGGAATGAAAGGGGGGAGCAATTCAGGCCTCCTAGGGGGCCACACAGTGAGGGGATGGTGCCCCCTAGGCATTGGCACCCAGGCAGTGCCAACCTGTGCCCCCCACACTACCCAAAGGACAAAGTGCCCAGGCCCGGGGGCACTTTGGCACTGCCCATTGGGCATCGGGAAGTGCCAAGGAGGCGGGGCCTATTGTGGACAGGGCTTAGGTGCTATTGATGGGGGTGAGGGGTCCCGCTGCCACTCTGCATTGGATTGGTCTGGGATGGAGGGAGGACAGCGATTAGAGTGGGCTGGGGGGGCTGACTTTGAGAAGGTGTGACCCTGGGTAGGGTGTCAGTGGTGGGGGGGGTGCGGGGTTTGCCGAGGTGAGGTGGATGGGGGGATCACCACTGCT
This sequence comes from Carcharhinus amblyrhynchos, assembly GCF_965287045.1. Classification (NCBI taxonomy): domain Eukaryota; kingdom Metazoa; phylum Chordata; class Chondrichthyes; order Carcharhiniformes; family Carcharhinidae; genus Carcharhinus; species Carcharhinus amblyrhynchos. The sequence continues at coordinate 63,121,379 of NC_137329.1, forward strand.
GGGGGTTGGGTTGGGCATCAGGGTGATCTGGGATGTGGAGGGGGGGGTGCAGTCGGGGCTTGCCCAGGAATTGCTGTAGGGGCTGTGATCGGGCTGGGGGGAGGGCTGGAGGAGCAGCACTGAAGGGATCCTGGGCTGACCAGTGATCGGGCTGTTCAGGAAATGGAAGTTTGACAGTTTGAGGCCACTGTGCATGCTCCAGATCTGTCAAACTCCGGTGTAAATAGTCTCCTCCCCCCTGGGTTTTTACTGAGATTCCTGACTGGGACCTCTGCAGAGCACAGAGTGCCGAGATTCAGGTGAGAAGCCAATCTGTCAGAACAGTCCAAATTTAGAACAGTTTTCCCACCAATTCAACATTTTTGGGAGGATCGCCCCTCCTTATGTCCCTAAGATCCATGCGCTACTACAATGCCTTTGCTAAACATGCTACTTTTAGTAGGGAAACTGGCAGGGCAAGGAAAGATGTAGCTCTGAGCACACAAAACACGGAATCTCTAAGTCAAGAATAAAAATATCTAAGAATCACACAAGTTTATCTGGCTTTTACAGATTTGCACAAATAGTCTCACTTGTTAGCGGCACTTACACATTCCATGTCAAGAGTTTGGCAGCTCTTCTGACATTCTATACCAAAATTGTCAGCAGACACATTACTGCAGTCAATGTAAACCATGGGAGCATCACAGGCTGAAAAGCAACACCAAAAATAGATTTAGACACACAAAAGAAATACTTTCTGATCTGAACAATTACATTTTATCAATATATTACCTTGAAAAATTGACTCTTTTCCAATACAATCTAACTTCCCTTGATTGCAGGTGCTACAAAGAAAAAAGACAGGGTATCATCAATCACTGAATTCAGATATTCTCTCCAGAATTAAATCATTAATTAGCTTCACAAGCTCACCACAAGGCATCTTCCTCAACAAAGACCTCTCCTGCTGGCACTGCCAACCCCCTATAGTAGCATGGACAATTGGAGGCTGGTACACATTTACCAGTGTCCGCCATGTAGGTTCCATCGGCACAACCACATCCGTCCACTGGCACAATGTCAATCTCACATATTTTATCTGGTGCTCCTAGGGACTGGCAAGTACGCTGGCAGCTTGTCATGTTGTAGCCGTAGACCAGAGTCTCGGAGCAATTTAGGTATTTGGCTGAAATTAATAAATACAAGCAACTTGAGAAATTTCCAAACTTCATTTCAAACTAATCTAAAATAAAGAAAGGTAATGGCTTGAATTCTCTGATCTTGTAAGCCCCACCACTACTGCCAGTGAGAATGGAGAATTTAGCACTCAGCCAAAATCTAATTCACTGCAGTGGGATGGGAGAATCCCTGTCACAGACAAGGTCTCAGAATTCTAGCCAATACCTTTTGGAAACTATTGTTTCAGAATAGCAGCTTTTATCACAATGTGTCAGTCACTGACAGGTAAGTATGGCAGGCTGAGAAAACAAAGGCTAGAAAATAAACAGCAAAGAGCTGTTCACCAATTACTGGTATATACTTCAATGCAAGGAGTCTAGCATATAAGAGTTAAGGGCACCGATAGACACTTGTTCATATGATGAAAAGGTTAAAAATCATTGAGTGCAGTAGAGTTCCTGGGAGATGCTAGGGCTGCAAGGTACAGCTGCAAAAATAATAGACAAGGGGGAGCTTTGATAGACCACAAGATGATTGTATCTACAAACATCCCTGTTTTCCAGATAACAGCCTTGGATTGCAAATATGTTTTAATAAAACCATAAGTCACAGTTCAGGATGTCAGACAGTCAAGGATGATGGACAAGTGTTTGTTGATAGCATAGTTAAGTGAACATGCCTCATTGATGATTGGATATTGTAACAGATAAGCAAATTGATATAACTGGTTCAATATTAGTGTGGGAAATAAATGAATTAATCAGGAATATTAGTTGTGATTAGATATTGATTACCTTGAATAGGTGTACAATTCGACTGGTACACGTAACAAACACTTGTAAGTGAACATAAGGTATAATTGCCGTTGCATTCATTTGATCGGGGAGTCTATACACCAAGTGTGTGGGAACAGGATTCCCGACTATAGCTTGAACAAAGGCTGATTTAAACTTTGAAAATCTTCACCACTTGTCTCGGTGAGGTGGGTGGGGTGGGGAGTGAAGAATGGGATTGTAAAGTTCCCTAACATATGATATCACAGTTATGGCTGAAATATGAATTGAAGAAAGGCAGGAACAGCAGCTCAACATCCCTGATCACAGCACTGCCATGGAACAAAGGATGGAATAAAAAAGTATGGGGTGCAATATTGGTTAAAAAAACAATCACAGCTGTGAAAGGGAATAATATGCTGTAAGGATCATCAAGTGAGGATTGAATTGGAAAACAAAAAAAAACAATTACATTGCTAAAGATATACGATGGGCCCCAAAATAGAGGGGGACAGAAGAGCAAAGATGTCAAAAAAATTGCAGAAACAATAAAGTAGTAATAGGGGGCAATTTCAACTGTGTTAATATTAATTGGGTTAAAATCAGTGTAAAGGATATAGGAGGAGAATTCTTAAAATGCACGTGGGAAAACTGCAACAAGCAAGTTCAACAAGAGTGGGGAAAGGCAATTCTAGTCTTAGTTTTGGAAAATGAAGCTGGGAAGATGGAAGGGGTATCAGTGGGAAAGCAGTTAGATACAATGTAGTTATGGAAAAGGACATAGACCAAGAGTAAAAGTTTTAAATTGAGGAAAGGCTAATATTAATAATTTAAAATGTAATTTTAACAAAAGTGAACTGGAAACGGCTACTTGAAGGTAAATCTGTGTCAGAGCATGAGGAAACTTTCTGGGAAGAAATAATGAAAGTTCAGATCAAACATGTTTCTACAAAGGAAAAGAGTGGGACCTGTAAATCCAGGCCCCCTGTAATTCCAACACCATATGGAGTACACTAAGATAAAAAAGTACGCTTATATCAGATGTGATAGCTTCATATTGAAGAATGCCTAACGGAATGTAGAAAGTGCAGGGTGTAACAAAAAAATAGTAAAGCAAAGAGAGGGCATGAGAAAATGTTGGCATGGAAAATCAAGGAAAACCCAAAGATATTTTATAAATAATAAAGAGCAAGAAGATAATGAAGGAAAGAGTAGGGTTGATTAGAGGCCAAAAGGTTATTTGTGTGGTGGAAAGATAGACATGGGCATGGTTCTAAATAAATACTTTTATCTTCATACAAGAGAAAGACAATGCAGATATTGTAAGTTTAGGAAGAGTGTAAAAATTTGGACAGATACATATATATGACCAAATTTTTACACTCATATAAGCAGGAGTAGGACAATCAGCCCTCAAATCTGCCCTGCTATTTGATAAGATCTGATTATGGCCTTAATATTCCTAGTTGCACAGATACGATAAGGTGGAGCAAAACTATGGAGGGGTTTACAAATAAGGATCAAAATTTGAAAGTAATATTTTTGGAGATGGAGTGCCAATGTTAGTCAGGGACGAAGGATCAAGGTGAGCAAGTAGGACATGATGTGAAAATTCATTTTGGTCAAAGATGAGTTCATGGAGTGGAGGCTGGTAGGCCCATCAGAAGAACATTCAAGGTACCTGAAGGAATAAGGGACTAAGGCAGGTGGCAATGGACAGTTTTTAGAGTCGGAAGAATGTATTTTGCTTATTGATAAGATAGGAACTTCTGCTCAGGGTTGACAGGATGACAAGGTTGAGGACAGTTTGATTTAAGCTCAGACAGCAGTTCGATAGGGAGTATCAATGCAATGCTCATTACGTTATGTTAGTCTTGCCCATGGTGGATTTTTCCCAGTATATGATATGAGACTGAAGTAAATGGGTATGGGCAAATGTTTCACAGTTATTGCTACAAATCTTGAGTTTGAATTTGAGAGTTGAGTTTGATGCATTTTAAACAGAGATGAGACGAAATTCTTTCTTTCAGAGGTTCATGAGTCTTTGGAATTGTCTTCTGGAGAAGGTGATGGAAAGAGAGTCTTTGAATATTTCAAGGCAGAAACTGATTGATTCTGGGCAAGCAAGAGGTGATAGGTTATTGGGGTGAACGGGATGCAGATTTAAGTTTGCTATCAGATCAGATGTGATTTTATTAAATGGTGGAGCAGGTTTGAGGGGCTGAATGGCTTACTCCTGATCTTTGTATGTTCAGAGATAAAGAAAGATAATGTAGACTTGCACTTCTATAGCACCTTTCAAGTTTCCTGTGAGCATCAAACCCTTTAAAGCCAATTAAATACTTTTGAAATGTAGACACTGCTGTAAGTGCAGCACCCAATTTGTGCACAACAAGCTCCCACAAACACTAACGTGAAAATGACCAGATAATCTGGTCAGTTTGTGGTACATCCACCTGAGAGAACAGAAGGGGCCTTGGTTGAAAGACGAAGGTGTGCAGGCGAAGTTTTTTAACACAGAGAGTGGTGAGGGCTTGGAACGCACTGCCAAGTGAAGTGGTTGAGGTAGACACTTTAGCAACATTTAAGACTTATCTGGATAGACGTATGAACAAACGGAGAATAGAGTGATACAAGCTGTTGGTCTTGATGGGACAACATGATCGGCACAGGCTTGGAGGGCTAAAGGGTCTGTTCCTGTGCTGTACCGTTCTTTGTTCTTCGAAAACTCATCCAAGAGATGAACTGAAGGGAGTGCAAACGAAGGTTCACTAAATGGGATTTTCCAATGATGAAATGATAAATGAACTAGGTCTTTATTCTCTGAAGTTTAGAAGGATGAGAGGTGAACTCACTCAAACATACAAATTCTAACAGGGCCTGACAGGGTAAATACAGGAAGAAAGTTTCCCTTCGCTGGGCGGTGCTAGGGAGGGGTCTAGAACAAAAGTGGTGGGAAGACGTCTAGCCAAAAGTCTCAGAATAAGGGGGTTGACCATTTAGGGCTGAGATGAGGGTGATGAATCTTTGGAATTTTCCCAGAGGGCTGTCAAGACTCAGTTGCTGGAGGAATTTTATAATCCGGCAGGGGCATGGCTGGAAAATAAGCCCATTTGTTGGCCCAGAAACCCCTCCATGGGACGGACGTTGACATTCCACCACTGAGCATGTTCAAGGCAAAAATCGATAGACTTCTGGGTGGGATTTTATGGCCTCGCTTAAGCAAGACTGGAAATTCCTGCCCGAGGTCAATGAACATTTCTGTTGTCTGCCCCTCACCCATTCGTTTCCATGGCAGGCGGGGTAGTAGAGTTCTGATGTTACACGTGAGAAACATTGAGAGATAAGGGGATAGTGTAGGACAATGATGTTGAGATTGAAGATCAGCTATGATAACATTGAGTGGTGAAGTTGGCTCGAAGAGCTTAATGGTCTTCTCCTTCTCCTATTTCTTGTGTTCTTTTATTGTCATACTTACAGCATACATTAGCTCTCCAGTTTGAAATGATGATGCCTTTGAATGCACAAGCTTGAACATACGATGAGAGGGCAGCACACATGCAGTCCTCACTCTTTTCACAATTACAGCTGTCATATTTACATTGCTGCAAAATAAAGCTTTTGTGTTATCTCACACAAGGCAAAATGATTTAAGTGAAGGTATAATAAATTAATATTCTTAAATGAATAGAAACACTCAACACAGAACATATTCTTCAAACCAAAGCTTTTAAGTCACAAATTCCTTCAGTTGTTAATCATTTTTATGCATCAATACCATGTTGAGAAATTAATAAACTAAATAAAAGAAGTGACCTTTATATTGCTTTGAGCACTATAACAGTTTTTATAGTGATAATTATTACATACAATGACATAATAACTTTATCTACCTCATAGTATTGATTGGGATTGATATGCGAATGGCATTGAGCAAATGTAGAGTTGTCAGCTATTAGTAGGCCGCACCAATGCTTTGCATACTTTTCTAGAAAAATAAAGAAATTAAAAATAAAACATTTCCAAGTGATTAATTTGCTGCAAAGGCAACAGACGAGATTTTCTGTCCCAGCTGTGGGTTGCTTGTCACGGTGAGATACGGCCCACCATTGGCCAGCAGCAGGATCTTCTGGTCCCACTGAAGTCAATGGGATTTCCCAGAGAATCCCAGCAATGGACGTGGTTAGAGGTTCCCGGCATCGCTCTCAAATTCAGAGAATTCCACCCCAAGTTTCCCTCCATAATTCTCCATTACATCTAGTTAATAGGCATGGGGCTTTAGGAAAATAAAAATATGATATTGAAGAAAGTCATTCATGTATTACATTATAAAATGCTATGCATTACTGAATCTGATAAAATTCTATTAAATCATCATGTAATACTTCCTCAACCTCATTAAGTTACAATTTCAACCTTTAGGCTCATCAATGAAAAACAGTACGTTATAGACTAACCATTTTCAACACTGAGGGAGCAAGGATTTTCATGAATATCTTTCCTATCTGGGCATCTAGCTTTGGTCTTCCAGGTATTTGCAAAGGCAGCAGGCGTTCCTTCCACCAGACCACTGACTATTTTGAATTCATCATTAAGTACATTGTTGAAGTTTCCACACAGACCTAAATAAACACAAGCAAATTGTGCAGCATGTAATAACAACACTGATAACAATAAAGCAGTTGTGGCTGATGGTAAAGGAACAACTATGTTGTAACTCACCGCACATCAGGCTTTTGAAGGCAGAATCCAGTGTTATGTAGAGTTGCATTAAGGGCACTAACTGTACCTGGAGCTGCAGCCCAAAAGTAGTGTGGAAGATAACATGGAAATCTGAGGGCTTGAATATAGTGACATTCGCTGTGAAAATAGGAAAATTGGACATTTAAGAACATATACCAGGGATCTCATCAGACTGATAAATTTGGTGTCAGAAGTAAATGTTAATCATTTTGAAATTTTCCATATTTGCTTTAAAACTCACTGAAAAGAATAATGAAAGGAACATATTCTGCCGTTAATGTATATTTGTCCATGAGTTTTTAAAATTCTTTTGTATAATGCATACATTAAGTGAATAAAGCTCATGTAGTCTCTCAGTTTTGAATTAAGACTAATACATAAATATTGAGAAGAAGAACAATAGCCATGGTGACATTTATAATGATATCTCAACATGTCAATTTACTGTCATCACATGATGGTGAAATAAAGTTGTAATTTGCTTTTAGAAATTTGGGCAGAAATTTGGTTCTTATTAATTGAAATTTTGAATGTCTAAACTAAAGATTAAACATAAAAACTCTCTAAGTTATATATTTTGAAAAGGCATGCTTATGTTTAACCATTGAATTCTTGTGTCTTTACACATTCATTATTTTTAATTATTTTAAAATATTTTTCATGGGATGTGGACATAGTTAGCAAGACAAGCAATTGTTGCCCGTCCTTAATTGTTGACTTTGAGAAGGTGGTGGTGAATCATCTTCCTGAACCACTGCAGTCCAGCTGTTGCAGGGACACTTTATGTGCTTTTAGGGAGGGAGTTCCATGATTTTGACCCAGCGACAATGAAGGAACAACAATATATTTCAGTCATGATGATGAATGGCTTGGAGGGGAACTTGTTGGTGGTGGTGTTCCCACATGTCTGCTGTTCTGGTCCTTCCAGGTGGTAGATTTGTAGTTAGGATGATGCTGTGAAAGGAGCATTGGTGAGTTGTTGCAGTGCATCTTACAGATGGTAGGTACTGCTGGGCCAGTGGAGGAGTGAATGTTTAAAGTTGTGGAATGGGATGCCAATCAAGAGGGCTATTTTGTCCTGGAAGCTGCCAAGCATCTTGAGTATTATTGGAATCACACTCAGCCAGGCAAGTGGAGAAACTTCTGAGTCACTTCATGGGTTGTAGGTTGTTTGCTTCAGTTTAAGTTTATTTATTAATGTCACAAGTAGGCTTAAATTAACACTGCAATGAAGTCACTGAGAAAATCCGCTAATAAGTTGCCAGTGATAAATCAAATCATGGTTTACAAGAGTTAACCATCTAGCAAGGATGAACACTTTAAGTGGTGCATTCAAAATGTTTATTAACCATTAAAATGTAGAAAGGTGACAACTGAGGAAGATACAAAGCAAAGTGGCAATTAATAGTAATTAGCAATGATTAACGGCACAAGGAGCAAGCTAAACCTAACAATTGAACAGAATATTTATAACTCCCTCAGTTGATCAGACCAACAAGGAGAAGTGATAATCCTAAAATGTGGAAAACACGTTAATAAAATAGCTTCTCAAAATCCTGATTTTATACTGAAAAGATGTTGTAAACTCACCTTTAGCTAATAGCTAGTTGGTCTATAGTTTGTCAATAATGAGATAAAAGCTAACTCCATTGGATTTAGCTAATTGCTCAAATTGTCTTAATCTTAAAATAATGCTTTCTTTCAAACTATGCCACTTTTCTTGAATTTGCCTAAGTGTTGATCAGTAATTGGTTAACTGTCTGCCAGTTTCTAATTGAGACAGTGTAAATAAAACCCATTAATTCCCCAATTGACTGTAATTGGTCAAAGACATTAAAGCTTCGAGAGTTCCAGACTGCTGGAAAGACACTATTTTACAGCTCCCATGATTTGTGACTAGTGTACTTAAAATCAAGTCTTAATTATGTGTAGTTATAAAACATTACAACTTTGTGTTATAGGTTAAATTACCAATCTTCTATTGATTAATTGTTTATTCTTTATTTGGCTCTTTTTTGACTAATCTGGCTGGTTTCCAATGCAGTAACTGTTTTTCTTTTAAAATGTTCTCTAGATTAGTTCAAAATGGCTTCTAATCTCAGTGTTAACACAAATGGTGTTTTAACTTTTCATTACAATAAATATAACTTGAATTAACCTGAAAACGGTTGGGTTACAGTAAAACTATTGATTTTGAAATTACCAATAGTCCCCATGTTGAGGGTGAAATGTATAGGGGACAATTTTTGGCCTTGTTCACTTTCAGCATAAGTGGGACACGGCCAAAAATCCCATGAGAGTTGTGAGAAAGATTCTCGTTGGCGAGATTATTCCCTACCCCGCACCACTGATGTAACGAGATTCAAAGCTCATTTCAATTTATCTCAATATATTTGAATATTCTTAAAGGGTTTTCCAGCCACATGATTTCCCCCTCATTGAATATTCATAACTCGTCACGTCGGCAAGATTTTCAATGGGGGCTATATCAAAGCGGAAATCAGTTAAGAGGCACCAAGATAAGTATAGCCCCCGGGAGGAGAGCATCATATTTCCATAGTGGTGGGGGTGGAATTCACCCCAATGCTGTAGCGCAGGTCTTCAACGTTGTGGAGGACGAGGGTAGAGTTTCATTCCAGCATAGATCAAGGTGCTCTTTAAAGATGATATTTCGATATCTGTGAAGCCAACCATCAGACACTGCCCCGCCGGAGCAAATCTCACTCCCAGATGCTCTGTGCTCAGAGTGCCAGAAAATCCGTAAAGAAAACGCAGCTATGCAGCTGGAGTGATACACTGCGGTTTTCAGTTAGAGCCTGAATTATTTGACACATTATGGTAAAACTTTACCCATAGTGTCAATATATTTAATCCGTCACTAATCAATGTATCTCATGGTTTCTATTGGGCATCAGAATTAACCCACAACCCAAATCAGAAGCACAAATTTGCAGCCTCCAAATGAAGGCTCTCTACTAACAAAGAATGAAAAGGACGACAATTTTGGTTATAATTTGTACAAACACAAAGGCGGTGGAAATAATTATTAACCAGGGTTTTCATATGCATTGACAATAATTCGTCACCAGTGGGTTTTCTCACTTCTAAGTTCCCTAATTCACTTCTCTCTCCTCTCATTATCTTCTTCTTCTAAAGTAATTCTTCCAAGCCTGAATTCTTCTTCAGGGAAGTTTTGTATCATCTTCATTATGAGCTGATCCTAAACTTCCTGATGTTATTTGGAATAAGGGTTTTCTGGAATGCCTTGGAATTGTGAGAGGATAGGCACCATTTCATAAGCTATGGTATGGGACAGTTAGAGTCATGGAGTCATTCAGCACGTAAACAGACCATTCAGCCCATCATGTCTATGTCAACCATAAAATGTCAATCTATGCTAATCCTATTTACTAGCACTTGGACCATAACCTACTATGTCTTGGCAATTAAAGTGCTCATCCAGATGCTTCTTAAAGAATAGCTGCCTCTATCACACTCTCAGGCAGCAGGTTCCATATTTCCACAACCCTCTGGGTGAAAAAAATGTTTTCTCAGATCCCCTTTAAACAACTTACTCCTCGTCTTAAAGTTGTGCCCTCTGCTCTTAGGCACCTCTGCCATGGGAAAAAGATTCTTATGATCTATCCTATCTGTGCCTCTCATAATTTTGTATACCTCTATCAGATCTCTGAGTCTCCTCTGTTCCAGGGAAATCAAACTCAGCCTATCCAGTCTCTCCCATAGCTGAAACATTCCATCCCAGGCAACATCCTGGTGAATTTCCTCCGCACCCTTTCTAGTTATTTGTATGTTCTGGTAACCACTAACCTGTTAACTGGTCCTTTCTTCATTTTTGGGCATTCAATTTGATTTCTTTTCTCTACATCTTTTTCCATTACCCATTTTCCAAACTGGAATGGATTATAGACTTTTAACATATTTGTGACTCAATGCACAAGTATCTGTTTGTGCAGCATTTCATTGTCCCTTGATGTTTCTTACCTAGCTTGGGCCAGTTTAGTGACTCCTATACTAACATAAGGAATACCCATTTTCTGTCCTAGTGATCCCAATCATACTCATTCACCCAGTGTGAATGTAGATGTTTCTAGAACTCTTGCAATTACATTCAGTTCTCAAGCCTTCACCCCCTTTGACCATAATAAAGCTATTGACACTATGGGTGACTCAGTCACATTGTTCAGAAAGAAAAATTACACTGCAGTAGTTAAACTGATGACCAGTGAAATTGCTAAATTGGTTCAGTCACATCATCAATTCGCATTGATTCTGGACCTTTCATCCCAGTTCATAAATTATTTTGAGAGCTTTAGGGTTTCTTTATAGTATAATTGTTTTTTTAAATGGTTTTTGAATGACTTGTTTGTTTATTTTGACAGTTTTAAGAGCATCTCAAAAGAATCCCAATGTTATTTTAGGGCTTATAAATTCTATACCTGACAAATACTGGAGATTGAGCATGGTGAGGATATGAAGGGGTATATGGGAGCATGGAGCAGTTGAGGGATGAAACTTAAAGGACATCACATTCAGCTAATGAAATGGACAAATGTCCTAGTGAACAATGCTGGGTCTTTTAACATCCATCCACCTCCGTCTCCACCTTAGGACTGCTTCTGGAGGTGGTGGCCCTGGCCCCATCCCACCCGATCCCTGCCACACCATCATGAAGGAAGATAGTGTGGGCAACTTCTTATTTGTATACATTTAGAAGACGTGGGCATTGCTGGCTGGGCCAGCATTTACTGCCCACCTCTAATTATCTTGGAACTGAAAGGCTTGTTAAGCCATTTCAGAGGGCATTTGAGAGTCAACTGCATTACTGTGTCTGGAGTCACACATAAGAATGGCAGAATTTCTTCCCTAAAGGACATTAGTGAATCAGAAGCAATCGACGATGGTTTCATTGTCATCCAGATTTATTTCACTGAATTCAAACTCCACCATCTGCCACGGTACAATTTGATCATTGCTCCCAGAGCATACCCTTGGTGTCCAGATTACTAATTCAGTGACATTAACACCATCCTGCTACCTCCCCTGCTGGGCAGGTGTAAAATCAAACAATGGGAAATGACCCAACTCAGGATTCCCACTTCAAAATGGAATTCCAGCTTCAGATGTTCTTCTGTTACATTTTTAAGTAATGAATTCAGTATTTTTTCTGTCATTAATATTACAATATAATTCTCTTGATTTGTTCTATTTCCATTTTTGACAATAGGAATAACATTAGCTGGCCTTTAACATGTAATATATGTATATTCTAAATACTATAATCAGCAAAGAATCCCGGGGAAGTCTCACACCTATGTTAAAATCACTATGAATGGAAAACCTATTGGGCCAAACGTGCTGAGGAGCAGCAGGGCAGTGTGCAAGAGGTAGGGTAGGTCGGGTGGTTGGGGATAGTCAGGAGGCTGGGAGGGAAGTCAGGTTGGGGGGGGGTGGCGGGGTTAGCCTGGGATCAGAGTGGTAGTTGAGGCTCTGGGGAGGGGGTAGTCAGGTGATCAGGGGAATAGTCGTGTTGGGGAGGGTAGGTGGATAGTAGTCAAAGGATCAGTGGGTATTTTGGTGGTTGGCTGGAGGATTGGGAGAGTCAGGAGCTTGGGAGGGTTGGTGGGGGGGGCGTTGTTGATGGAAGGGTGAGAGTGGTCATGGTGGAGAAGTAGTTGGGGGAGTTTGGGTCGAAGAGGTCCTGGGAAGGTTAGTCAGAAGAGGTCCAGTGGGGAGTCAAGGATCAGTAGTGTGGTTACGCAGGAGTTATGACTAACATTTCCTGGGTAACAGTTCTTAAAAGTAATCCAGAACCACCCAAAGTCTCGTACGGTAAGGCAAAGTTTGGAGAAGTTCCAGATACCTGGGAATTTCCCATTGGAAGTCCAGACTTCCTGGGCAATTCCCATATAGTCAGTTCGCTGGGACTTACAACAGGTCTCCATGTGCAGCTTAGGATAAAACTCCAAGTACCTGGAGATTGGAAGTTGTGGCAATCATGCCACTTTAATGCACATTCTGCCACCAATCACATCTAATTGTCCTTTCCTGCATTGTTGATGACCCTAAGCTCAACCGTGTTGATTTTTTGGAAGCATTCCAGTCAAATTATTGCCCTTGATTGAAGTTGGTTCTTTAAATGGTCTGCTTCTGCTAGACTTTTGCCCTCCTCCCTTGGTGTAACCAAACATGTGAGTATGGGAGCTGCACTCCTAGCTTGTTCAATGTTATACAACTCAGCTGACCCAGGGACTTAACGAAGGTTGGTTATCAGAAATCCATCCCAGATTTAAGGTCCTCTGCACTGCATTTTTGCTCATGCTGTGTCCAGTCAGGAATCTACAATCTTGAGATTTTTCTCAAGGTCAAGGAGTTGGGTAAATGTTGTGTTTATTACAGAAAAAAATGAATGATTCTAGACTGTGAAAAAATAAATAAACTTACAGATGGTTACAGGCAACTGCGTAAAGATTCCATTAACAGAGATGCTGCCACTGGGGTTAATTGTGATGACCTGTAAAAAACAGCGCCAATACTTAGAAAATACAATCATTATTAAACTTTCTTTTCCCTCTATATATATCAAAATTGTTTAAGCCATCAGAAAGCTAATTGAGAATAACTTACAGTACGAGATCCATAGATAGTCAGTGATACTGACTTTAAGCATGTTTCGGAATCAGTAATGCCACATTGCTGCAGTTCCCCTAGGACAGTGAAAAAAGTATTTTTGCAGTCCTAGAGTAAAGGATGAGGAGAATTAGACCAAATAGCAACCTGGTCAATGGGAAAGAAGCCAAAAATACTTAACTTTTATGCCACTTCTAACTAATTGCTTTCCACAGAAATTTGAGGTATTTTTAGTTTTTTCTTATGTAATGCATCGACATATGTTCATAAGTTTCACACACATTATACAGTATGAAGGACGGGCTAGACAACAATTCACAGGCTCTCATTAATAAGCTGGACAGTAGGAAGACACTCGCCCTTCTTTCACCCATGAAGATGGGCATCCATAGAACTGGTGAAATCAGGGATTTAATCAAGAGAACAAACCTATCTTTTTTCACTCTGTGCCAATGTGCATCAATGCAACAACACGTTCTCCAGTATTCCCAGCAAAAAACAATTTTTTTGTTTCATTTATAGAAATGTATGCAATGAATTTCATGCATAAGTGATTCTTATTTTCAGTCTTCTATTAGTCTTTGAAATGTTTTAGTCTTTGAAATGTTCTGGAAAAATTTCTAAACTGCATTGAAGATAGAAATGTGATGCAAACAGACCAAGACCAGTTTCCTGCCAAAAACACAGGAAAATTATGAGCAAATTAAACTTGTTGGTGTGAATAATTTCCAGTTTCCTAAAACTCAGGTGATCCTTACCTTAGTAAGAACATAATGACACCTTCCATGGAATGTGTAATAGCTTTGATCAAATGTATTGATGTGAGATCCTCCTTCAATGGAACAGATCCCAGGGCAGGAAAGATCAGTGCAAGACCACTGCCCTCCATTACAAATGCTGCCAGATTAAAAAAAATTTGATATCAGCTATTTTCTTAGTTGAAGATTAAGAAACAATAAATAACAAATGATGATCTCTATTAAAAGAAAACAGCTAATTTCTCAGAATCATACGAATTACCATTTACTGCATTTGGTCGAATAGGACTCCCCAGATGCATAAGATATCCCATTGTAGGTACAGGGACACTGTTCTTTTGGAATGCATCCAGAGTGGGAAATGTCATCAAGAACAGTATCTACAATTGAAAAAATATAAGTTAGGTATACACAAATTCCTAACTTTGCAGATTTTCCTCAGTTGACTTATGTTTCAGTTAATTATAATGCAAATGTTGTAGCCAGGCTACCTCAGGATAATTCTTTGATGTTGTAACCTCACTTCATTACACTCTCACATAACATGGCAGCCCTATGCTACAATTGTTTTGTCTTTAATTATTTATTATAGCACAAACCTCACTCTAAATCGCTGTCTCTGTAACAGGAATATAATACCCCCTTCATACCACTAATAGAACATTTACATTCTTTAACACTATAGTAATGGAACATTCAATATCCTTAGCATAATACCCCTCCATAATATTACCCCACAATATTACTATCAAATCCACTTGATTACAGTAATATAACACATACAGCTCCATGATACTAGTAGGGCACATGCAGTTCTCTATAAAATTATTGTCAATCTAGAAAAGTAATAAAACACAAAAATGACTAATGAAATATAACATCTCTAATGAAATTAACATCATGTCCCACCTGTTATTAAGTAATATAACACACATTATAAAATACTTGTGTAATATTCTGGGGAGAGACACAAGCCATGACCAAAACGGCTCAGAGATCAGAGGGGGTGATTGTTCAGTGTGACTATAAATGGAATTGGAGAATTGTAGGTGCTAAATAGGTATTCTAATACCGTTTGATTGTCCAAGTCCAATGAATGCCCACTGACTGCAATGCTGAACAGATATGCAGACATGTTCTTGTGAGGGGAAGTGAGGTGGGGGAGGCAAATTTGGGCAAGGGTGGCAGCTAAATCTGACACAACAATTCTGAGGAGCTCCTCCATCTGACTACAGAAATAAGACTGACAAAAAATATTGTTATTTATTGAGTGGCTTCCATTTCAAGATTACTGTTAGGTTGCTCAAGATTTGGCACAAC
This sequence comes from Carcharhinus amblyrhynchos, assembly GCF_965287045.1. NCBI lineage: Eukaryota > Metazoa > Chordata > Chondrichthyes > Carcharhiniformes > Carcharhinidae > Carcharhinus > Carcharhinus amblyrhynchos. The sequence goes on from NC_137329.1 coordinate 63,136,782, forward strand.
TTGGTAGAGCTAACGTGGCACAAGCTTTTCCTATTTGTACCTGATTCTTTTCTTTAGGGTACTAGCATCAGCATTTGGTTTTGATCTGCATAGTAAAGCAATCTTAAACGCTTTTAGATGGGCAAGCATGAATGGACATTGACAAGCCCTGTCTGCTTGAATATAATTTCAGGTGGCCCTCTATCATCAGTGAGGTGACAGAAGCATCTCCCTATCACCCATGCTTTACAATGTCTGACTACTGTTTTTCAGTAAGAAGTCTCACAACACCAGGCTAAAGTCCAACAGGTTTATTTGGTAGCAAATGCCACTAGCTTTTGGGGCTTTGACCCTTTGTCAGGTGAGTGGGGAGTTCTAACCACAAAAAGGCCCACCCTCAGTTTATAGAATACTGATTAGAATGTGAGTCTTTACATCAGTATTCTGTAAACTGAAATATGCCCTGTTTGTGATTGGAACCCCCCACTCACCTGATGAAGGGGCAAAGACCCAAAAGCTAGTGGCATTTGCTACCAAACAAACCTGTTGGACTTTAACCTGGTGTTGTGAGACTTCTTACTGTGTTTACCCCAGTCCAACACTGGCATCTCCACATCATGACTGTTTTTCAGGCACAGGGCTTATACACCATTCCCTGTGTTATAATCCTTCTGATGTATCACTTCCTCTAATTAGAGGGGAACCAGTGGATGTGATGGTTTTAGATTTCCAGAAGGCGTTCGATAAGGTGCCTCACAAAAGGTTGCTGCAGAAGGTTAGGGTGCACGGAGTTGGGGGTAAGGTGTTAGTGTGGATTGAGGATTGGTTATCTAACAGGAAGCAGAGAGTTGGAACCAATGGATGCTTTTCTATTTGGCAGTTGGTGATTAGTGGAGTGCCGCAGGGATCGGTACTGGGGCCTCAACTGTTTACTATTTACATAGACGATCTGGAGGAGGGGGGCTGAGTGTAGCGTAACAAAATTTGCTGATGACACGAAGATGAGTGGAAAAGCAAATTGCGTGGAAGGCGCAGAAAGTCTGCAGAGAGATTTGGATAGGCTGAGTGAGTGGGCGAGGACCTGGCAGATGGAGTATAATGTTAGCAAATGTGAGGTTATCCACTTTGGTAGAAATAATAGTAGGAGGGATTATTATTTAAAGGGTGAAAAGCTGCAGCATGCTACAGTGCGTAGGGACCTGGGGGTCCTTGTGCACGAATCGCAAAAACCCAGTCTGCAGGTGCAGCAGGTTATCAAGAAAGCGAATGGGATGTTGGCCTTTATAGCGAGGGGGATAGAATATAAAAGCAGGGAGGTCTTGCTGCAACTGCACAGGGCACTGGTGAGGCCACAGCTGGAGTACTGTGTGCAGTTTTGGTCCCCGTATTTGCGAAAGGATATACTGGAGGGAGTACAGAGAAGGTTCACTAGGCTGCTACCGGAGATGAGGGGGTTAACTTATGAGGAGAGATTGAATAGACTGGGTCTGTATTCGTTAGATCTTAGAAGGCTGAGGGGGGATCTTATAGAGACTTTCAAGATAATAAAGGGGCTAGGTAGGGTAGAGGTAGAGAGATTCTTCCCATTTAGAAAGGATAACAGGACTAGAGGGCACAGCCTCAAAATAAGGGGGGGTGGGGAGCAGTTTAGAACAGAGTTGAGGAGGTACTTCTACACTCAAAGGGTGGTGAATCTCTGGAATTCTCTGCCCATTGAAGTGGTGGAGGCTACCTCATTGAATATATTTAAGTCACGGTTAGATAGGTTTTTGACAGACAGGGGAATTAAGGGTTATGGGGAGAAAGCGGGAAAGTGGAACTGAGCCACTTCAGATCAGCCATGATCTTATTGAATGGCGGGGCAGGCTTGGAGGGCTTGATGGCCGACTCCTGCTCCTATTTCTTATGTTCTTATGTTCTAATTAAAAATTATAGTTTCCTTAACCTTAACCATAGCTTTATTTCAGATGAGGTAAATCAGAAAGAATTGATTTCAGAAGTGTAACAGTTGCTTTATTAAAATGTAACCATAATTGAGCTCCTGTCTCAGTGATAAAATTAGGGGTACAGCCAAAATGGCCAACACATCATACATAAGCGGACACAGCAACACAGGTAAACTTTAAGGTAAAAAGAGAAATATTACAGAAGATGAAAATCTGAAACAAGAACAGCAAATACTAGTAATAATCAGCTGGTTTTGGTCAAGACTAAAGAGAGATTAAGATTTTGGACTCTGATAATGGTATTTGCCCTTAGATTGTGACATATGTGCTAAGACATATTTTTACTTCACGTTTAACCAAATATATTTATAGACACATGAAAAATCCTCCTCACCTCATCAGACAACACACAGTAAGCAGATACACGCTTATTATTTAATTGAATTATATTTTCTTAAATATTGTATCTTACTAGGGGGACAGAAGCAGCCATCAATGCAGTGGTCTTCACACATCTGACTCCTATCAGGGTTTGAGCATGTATCTGCGCATGGAATACCACACTCTTCATAGGTCATATTAAACTGGCATGTCTCTTCTGTAATAGATATACAGTGTTAACATTTAATATCTGTCATTTCCATAAGAAAAAAATGTATTTGTGACTGTGGGTGATCAGTTTTAAAGTTACTTGCCGCACATTTCTTTGCTCCTCCAGTTGCTGGGTTTACCTCCAGCATGAGCACACTGTCTAGAAAATTCTGATAAGGTATTACAGATACACGATGATGGCTTTTCTGAATCCTTACACAAGCACATGTCCAGTATGCAGCTCTTGATAAAAGGTGCTAAATCTAAGATATCATAGCAGTTGGAAAAGCCTGGTTCTGTGAGTATCCTTTCACACATGGATTCCTGAGGAGAAAAAGCAGTTACTTAGTGAATGACAAATACATTTATTTGTACATTAGCGTTCAATGCATATAGAAATATTTTCCGCCACAAAGGTATGGATTGTCAGTGCAGAAAGTACTTGTACCTTTGCTATCAGTGTCTGAATTAAGTATTCCCAACTATGTTGAGTTAAAGAAGGATCTCTCTATCATGACCTCAGCAAAGCACATGTATGGTATATATTTATAATTCTAAACACCAGCTATTCTGAATATCAGGAAGTTTTAAATGACAAAATTATCATTTACATTGAGTTCCATTGAACCTGCAGCTCATAAATCAGCATTCAGTTCACCAGATAACCTATGGCCTAGCTATGTGCAATATCCACACAAATCCTTTCACTCTTCACCTAACATTAGTAGGAGAGCATTTTTTTCTGATCTCCTCCATATGCATATTTAGCTGCTGACTAAATGCATCTATGCTATTTACCTCAAATACTCTTTGTAGTAGTCAGTTCCACATTTTTAAACTCTCAGGGAAAGGACAAAATAAAATATAAGATACATATTTAACAGAACTTCTCTGCTTTTCACTTCTACTTATCTAGCGCTAAACACCAGTGCATAGTTTGCTACTTTTAAAATGACCTTATTAATATGTTATTAATATGATTTGTGAATGCACATCCCTGTGCTCGCATGCCGGGATAAGTTTTCTGGTGAGTTGTATAACTAAGGCAGTAAAGAGGGCTTTAAATTAAATAGCGGTGTTGGAGGTGGGGGGCGGGGGGGGGGGGGGGGGGGGGGGGGCGGTGATGGTACGGTGGGGGAGGGGGGAACAAGGGATCACGTTTTGGAAGATGGGATAAATTGAATAGAGAAGACAAGGCAAAAGAGCAAGGTAGGAAGAAAGAAAATGATGAGCAGAGTGTGACAGGAAGGGACAAACCCAAGAGTGCAGCAGCAGATAAGACAAGAGGTTACAAAAACCTAAAAAGACAGAAGTAAAAGCTCTGCATCTGAATGCACATTCAGAACAAAACAGATGAATTCAAAGCACAAATAGAAAGAAATGTATGATCTAATAACCATTATAGAGACATGGCTGGAGCATGACAAAGGCTGGGTCCTGAATATTCAAAAATGCAGGGCATTTTGGAAGGCTATGAAGATCAAAAAAAATGGAGCAATAGTTCTGTTAGTTAAGAATTAATTAATACCTTCTGTCAAACAAAACAGATGGATTTTGATCTGGAATTCAAAATGTAGAATCAGTTTAGGTAAAGATGAGATATGGTAAAGAGAAGTCACTTGTGGGAATGGTTGATAGGGCCCTTAACAGTAAACACACAGTAACCAGTATTGTGCATCAGTATAGAGCAGAAGTAGCTACACTGGGCTGGTTGATTTTCAGCTGAACACTGCAATAAGATGCATCAATAGTTCCCCCAAGTTGACTCGAACATCCTGGCTATCAATGCTGGCACACAGTCCCCACTCCCCAGCAATCTGACTCTCCATAAAGATCAACAAATCAAGAAAAAAGTGTTTCCCCATTCACCAGGACCTCTCTAATGTCCTTCACCTCTGCTTGCAGTCACCTAAGCCCTTTTGGAACCATGCATACGACCTGAAGCAACGCAATTTTAACCCTGAAGAAGTTTGAACAAATTAATGGTCATTACAAGAAATCACGAGCACCTTGTAAAAGATCTGACACAGAGGTGACTAGTTTTGACCTCCATGGAGCTCATGGGCATCCAAAAACCACAGCAGTACAAACTATGGCAGATTTGGATACCAGACGCACAAATGGAGAATTAAAAACTTTCCTGTGTGACTGTGGTGACTCAAATACACCATGGCACACATAATGACAAAATGTTCAACTCAGTGCTGGATAGCCCAGACTTGAAATGTTAGGTCTGTTCTCTCTCCACAGATGAGATGTGCTGAGATTTTCCAGCATTTTCTGCTTTTGTGTCAGATTCCAGCACCTGCAATAATTTACTTTTATCGTCGTTCTCAACTTTCTCTTTAAGAATAGTAATGAAGAGAATTTTGGGTAGTCCCATGAGTAGTTTTCTAGTGTTTCATGAGATGCCAAGAAAGCTATTCACACAATGTGATAATGAACCTTGTTCTTTTGAAGTTTTCACAGATTGTTTTTAAGGATTAGACAATTTTTTTAGCTAATCCATTGGTAGGTAGATGAAAAGGTGTGGAATTTATATGCTGAATACCATCTACTTTGAGATAATCCTCAAACTCTTGTGAAGTAAACTGTGAATTGTTATTGCTAGCAATCTATTCCAGTTTACCAAATCTTGCAAAATTTTCGTCAAGTTTTTCAATGGTTTGTTCAGTTGTAGTAGATCTCCTAATAACTTCTGGCCACATTGACTGTGCATCAATAATGATTAAGAACATGTAACCTTCAAACAGACCAGCATGTTAGGCCATTCTTAAAAATATAAAGGAGACAATGGTGGTGTATTTCTTATTTGTGCACACTTTTTCTTCACTCTGAGCATCCAGACCCAGCCACCAAAAAGACCTACGTGCTAATTCCTTCATCCGGACTACACCAGGATGTCCTTCATGTAGTTGTTCAAGAGCTCACCGGGCAGACTAGGAGGGATGATCATTCCAATTCCCCACAATATACACCCATCTTGGGTGTCCAACTCAAACTTTCTTAACACACGTGGTTTCAAATCAGGATGCGGATGACGCATTTTGGCTATTGTTCATTTCAATACCATATCCAACACCTTCCTCATCACAGGATCATTTTTAAGTATGTTGCTGAACTTGAGAAGCCATAACAGGCAAATGATTTACTTGCAAAAAATAATGAATAATTACCACAATTAGCTGGTGACATCAATAGTCATAGAACCCCTATAGTGTAGAAGGAGGTCAATCGGCCCATCAAGTCTGCATTGACTTTTACCCAGGCCCTATCCCCATAACCCATTCCTATAACCACACATATTTTACCCCACTAATCCTGCTAACTTATTTATTTTGGGGCACTAAGGAGCAATTTAGCATGGCCAATCCACTCAACCTTCAAATCTTTAGAGAGTGGGAGAAAATCGGAGCACCCAGAGAAAACCCACACAAACACTGGGAAACTTGGTTTCATGACAGGTAAGATACGGATAGCCCACACTCATTTTATCCAGCTCTAATACATCAGCTTTAACAAGTCATAATAATTCTTCTTCGACTTTGGGATGAATTGCAAATGACACCACTCTTGCTTTGAGACTGTTTGTTTGACTGTTATGCTTTCTCTTGAGTTTCACTTGAACTCCCTTCATTGAGCCAAGTGTCTTTTTGAATACACTCTTGTATTTATCCAGAAGATGCTGTAGGTATATTCTGACATTGCTTAATCTCTTCTATGTATATCCTTAAAATCATATCAGCTGGTTTTAAAGGAAGATGCTTCACCTTTTGTTGGTATGTAGTCTCAGGAAGTAAAGATACAAGCAGCACCAGTCTTAACCCCCATCCTAAGAGGTTGGTCCACCTGACTTCAGAATCACCCAGAATGTATATGCTTCATCATGCTTCATATACTTCATGTATATGGATAAGATGTTCAGTTGGAGCTCTTCATCACATTTCTGAACATTCTCGTCTTCATATTCATAGTTCTTTATTTCCATGTTGTAAATTCTTTTTGTAGAATATGACTTACTCTTTTTCTTGAAGATACCCAGATCCTTCCTCTGAATATTGTTCTCGGGGGAAGCTGATCAAGCCCAACAAGCTTTTGCAATGTGACCCATTTTGCTACAATTCTTGCATTAACTGATGCCAATTTTCTTTTTGTAATGTCCTCACTATGTTAGGGTTTGTGAGTTTTAAACATAAAGCAAAGGTGTGGTTTGCAAGTCTAGATTCAAATTAACAATAACCGGTTTATTCCAGGTGCTCTTGCCTATACAGAGTACAAATTAAACCAAAATAGCAGCCTGTACAACATCCTACTTTCATCACCATCAAATCATGTGATCAGCTCTTAAAGCAATCATACAACCATTTAAATATATAACAATCCCAGAAATAATTGTGAATCAGGAGTTGAGAGGGAGGGAGAAACTTAAAACAATTACAATCACTAGAGAAAGGAAACTAAAAGTATTATTAGAATTTAAAGCTGACAAGTCCTCAGGGCCTGATGGATTTCATCCATGCATGTGAAAAAAAAAATAACTGAGATAATGGATGCATTTGTTTTAATTTTCCAAAATTTTCTTGATTCGGGAAATATCCCATCAGATTGGAAAATAGCAAATGTGGCTCCTGTGTTCAAGACATGAGGGAGACAGAAAGCAAACTACAGGTCAGTTAAATTAATGTCTGTCATAGGAAAACTACTGGAATCTATTAAGGAAATCATAGCTAGCCATTTAGAAAATTGACAGGCAGAGTCAATATGGTTTTGTGAAAGGGAAACCTTGTTTGACCAATTTATTGGAGTTCTTTGAGGAAGTAACATGCATCATAGATAAAAGGGAACCAGAAGGCACACCAAGGTTACTACACAAAATAAGAGTTCATGATCTGGGGGATAACATATTAGCATGGATAGAGGATGGGTTACAGCATGCAGAGACTGGGTGTTTTTGGTTTAGCAAGATGGAGTGCCTTAGGAGTCAGCTTTGGGGCATCAGCTATTCGCAATTAATATCAATGACCTAGATGAAGGGGCAAAACGTATCGTTTCTAGAAAGGTAGGAAAGTAAGTTGTGAAGAGGACATAAAGAGGTCTGCAAAGCAACATAGGTATGATAAGTGAATGCACAAATATTTGCAAATAGAGTAATGTGGAAAGTGTTGTGGTCAGAGGGCCAACTACAACAATGATTGTAGCAGAAATAACAACAATATTATCTGTAAGAGCAAACGTGGCAATGACAGTCAAGCATGCTGGGGTTTTTGGTTAAGTTATAATCAAAAACAGTTGCAGGTCATAAAGTTGCTGCAACCTGGCCCGTGAGCTGTAACCTGACACTTCCTGTACTGATCAAATAAGGATTGTTTGGACCAAGCTAGACACGATGGAGGCATACCCAAATATAGGGTAAGGCTATGTGAGCTACATGCCATTTGAACTAAGCATTATGGAGTTGTTTGTGAGTATCTCCATTGGTCTGCTGAAAGGATATTTCCCCTTCTGGGAGAGACCAAGACTAGGGGACACAGTCTGAAAATAAGGGATCTGCTATTCAAAGTGAGGACAAGAAGAAATTATTTCTCTTTGGAGCTCTCTTCCCCTGAGGGTGGTGAGGGAAGCTCAATAAATATTTTTAAGGCAGAGGTGGAAGATTCTTGATTGACAAGAGGTCAAAGGTTATTAGGGGTAGGCAGAATTCAGAGTTAAGGCCACAGACAAATCATCCATTATCTTATTGCAAGGAGCAGTCTCAAGGAGTTGAATTGGCTCATTTGTTTCAATTTAAATATACACATAATGCTTTTCTTAGTATGAACATCAATTTACTGCCAATTTGTGCTGAGTTTCTCTCAGTGTTGTCGACTTTTATCAGTGTTATCCTGCAGATAAGGGGCTTTAACCCTTCAGTAGTCTGGACTATCTATTACAGGCTATATATATTAAGAAAGAGGATGTAAGGTGGGTCTCCCATTTCTACAAAAGAGAGGATAGAGCTATCCCATGATCAAAGTTTTTAGATTATGAAAGAATCTGATTGGGTAGATACAGAGAAGATGTTTCCACTTACTGAGGGAAATCAAGATAATTATTAATAGGCTAAACAGGGATTCAAGAGAAATTTCTTTTTGGAGTATTACTAGAAGGAATAGTTGAATGCGGAGATAAGTCAAAGGCCAGACTAATGCTCTGGGGTCATGGGTTCAAATTCCATGGCAGTTGGTGGAATTCAATTAAGATAAAGTGGAATTGGATGCTAGGCTCAGCAATGGCAACCATAAAACTATCATCAATTGTCGTAAAAACCCATTTAGTTCTTTAGTACCCTTTAGGGAAGGAAATCTGGTGTCCATATCAGGTCTACATGTGACTCCAGACCTACAGCAATGTAGTTGACTTTTAACTACTCCCAGGGGCGATGCATAACAAATGTTGGCCTTTCTGGTGATGTCCATATTCCATTAACAAATATTTTCAAAACAGAGGGGGATATAGATAAACATCTGATGAAGAAAAGTATTGATTATGTTAATCAGAGTTTACCCATTCACTGTAGTTGTGCTTAATTATCTGTGAAAGTCAACAGATACATTAAAAGCTAAAGTCAAAAAAACTGTGAGCTAAAGCTGCTTCAACTGGGAGGAGGTTAAATTAATGAGAAACATTCACTTACAAATCTTGAACAATTTTTGTCATTATCAAACGAAGGTACATCTTTGCAATGTTCCTCGGGACCATTTAGTTTCTGTAAGTTTCCATGCTGGATAGGAGTCAGGTGATATCCTGTGATCAATGATAAGCAATAAATAAACTAAGTAGGTCGAATATTGCACCAATGCAATCAAATGTGACGGCTAGTGCCCATTACACATACCATTTGAGAAAAATTCATTATCACGAATGCCATTGAAATCACCACACAGCCCGCATGTTGTATTGACAAACTGCTGGCCCAGTTCAAGCTAATGCAAAAGAAAGAGAAAATCAATAATTACAATATTTTGAGATATAGTTCAAATAACTTGTGAAAAATATACACTTTTTGCTGCGAATGAGAACCTTTTAAGGAAACTGAGGCTACAAGGTCCAGCTCCAGGAACCACTTTGTGTTCATAATGGCCTCCACACTGTTGCATGGAGTGTCCCCAATGTTGTCATGAGTAGCTAGGTAGTGCAGCACCTGAAGCATGTGGCAGTACAATGCAGAGCAGGCAGATGAAGACATCACTCAGCATGTAACACTAAATTGACTCTCCCAGATTTTTCAAACTCAACACTCTAGTTAAGAGTTTGAGCTGGATTTTTTCCCGAGGCAGGTAGCAGAAGTTGGGGAAATTTTCAGCTCAGTGTGCCATCATCAGGAAAATGTGCCCACAAGGACAGGGTTTTCAATAAGGACGGTCAGGTGGAGGCTGCAGTCAGACTAACTAGAACATTTACAGATAGCTAAAGAGGCAGTTGGATGTGGAGGTGGGCACCTCGGTATTCTGGGATTTCTTCCCAGTTAAAATAAAAATTGAACATCCTCCAGCCCTCACCCTCACAATCTCTCAGCCGTAACTCCTTCACTGTTGCTGGGTCAAACTCCTGGAGCTCCTTTCCTAACAGCACTGTAGGTGTGCCTAAACAGTGGCCATAGGCTGACTGGTGGTGATTTTACACCTCAGGCAAGGGTGAGAAGATAGATCTTCATGAATAACCTCAGCCAGTATGAGAATTGAACCCATGCTGTTGCCATCACTCACCAGCTGTCCAGCCAACTGAGCTAACCTACCCCCACCAGTGTGGTTACCTACACAATGTGGACTGCACTGGTTCAAGCAGGCAGCTCACCATTACTTTCTTAAGGGCAAAGAGGGATGTTCAATAAATTGTGGTTCAGCCAGTGACATGCACACCTCATGAAAAAATAATTAAGAGAAGTCCATGCACTTATCTTGCCCCAACCCTGCCCGTCACCCACTCTCTATGACACTTCATTACTCCATGTCAAGCTACATTTCCATGTTTGTTCACCCACTGTACACAGTGTAGAACAAATGGACCCGATAGTGACAGTAGAATGTGTAAAATAAGCCTTATAAATTCAGAAATTCATTGACATCATGTCAAACCTCCAGAGAAATCTCAAGTGTAGAATGTAAAATGCAGCCTGCTCACAGTCACAGAGGATGTTGCTCATGACTTTGGTTATGCTATAGTGCAGTTTGGTAGTCAGAAACTGGATTGGAAGGGATTTCGATGGATAGCTAGGAGAAAGATGGGCACTGGGTTGGGAAGTGATGAAATATTTGTTGTGCTAAGAGGAAAGAGACTTTAGAAAAAGGGTAAAGATTGGTGAGGATGGAAAAGTTTTTTTAACTGATAGGGGTGGGGTAAGAGCACATTTGAAGATAAGGAGAGTGCTGAAATAATTGAATGTAAACTGGCCTGGAGGGATTAGAAAGTTGTTGGATGGGTCTGAGATTGAATGGATAGGGGATTTAAAGGGATGGAGGTGGGCCTCATAGCCAATTCAAATTTGCCGGTGTTGTACTGGGTGGGCACAGTAAGAAGTCTCACAGCCCAGGTTAAAGTCCAACAGGTTTATTTAGTAGCACAAACTTTTGGAGCATTGCACCTGATGAAGGAGCAGTGCTCCAAAAACTTGTGCTACCAAATAAACCTGTTGGACTTTAACCTGATGTTGTGAGACTTCTTACAATATGAATTTGGAGATGGCAAGAACAGAGATGGGAGAGAAAATACTTTGAAGTTGGGGTTCAAACAATAGTTGGTGGAAATCTGCAGCAGGCTGTGTATGAAGGTAAGGAACGGATATAATGTTGCTTCAATCTCAATCACAAAGATATCCACAGACCCGTTATGTTTGGTATTTTGGAAGGGGTTTGATCAATCAGTTTGTAATAGAAAAAAGATCAAATGAAAATGAACAGAAGAGTCAAACAGTTTCAACATCACCTCCCTAGTCTCTTAGTTAAGGGAAAAAAAATGTTTCTCAGAAAATAACTTCTTATGTTGGCCACATGGAGGATTGTCAATAGATCTTCCCATGGACTTCGTTGACAATGAACTCCCTATTAGGGGAGTGGGGGTGCACTAGAGAAAGGGTAGTTGGGGGGTTTAAAACCAGCTAGCTCCATTCAGACCAGCAGTCAATAGTCTTGGGACTGATCTGTACTTTGTAGCTACTGAATGGCATTCAGAACTCACTGTGAATCAAGGATGATTGGTGACGAAATATTGGCCCCAATAAGGTTATTATAGAACTGATGAGGAAGGAAATAACACAATGGAAGAGGAGAAAAAAAGACACAACATCAACCATGTACATATGGAAAAGATTTTGAAACAAACCAATAGCTTTGATAAAATATAATGATAAAGCATGTTTAGTACACTGTTCAAGTAGTTGGGAATGCTATGATTCTCATACCGTGAGGGCATCATCTCCATTCCAGTTAAGAGTCAGACCAATCTTTGCTGTGATACGGGTGTAATTGCTGACTTTCTCAATCATGATCCCAGAATGGGTGTGAGGTAGTGTCACCCTATAATAAAATAAGCAAACAGTTATTCCAATTTTCAGCATGTTTTTTAATTTGATAATTTGATCACTGCATAATATTGTGAGCATTTACAAAACAGATTGTTTCTTTCTAAATCCATTTACAATTCTGTTCAATACACTTGGCTGCACCCTACTCCAGTAAAGTTCAACTTTTCCAAAACTCTTAACTTATATTCTATCCTCCTCACCCATTATCCCACATTTTGCAAACCAACTCTGCACTTCCTCTTACAGAGCTATTTTTAATATGCCCATGAGAAAATAATGGTGAGCTAGCTTCTTGAACTGCTGTAATGATATGGCTACGGAGGGAATTCCAGGATTTTGACTTAATGACAGTGAAAGAAAGTTGATTTAATTCCAAGTCAGGATGGTGAGGGAGTTAGAGAGCAATTTCCATGTGGTGATGTTCTCTTGCATTTGCTGCCCTTGTTCTACAAGATGGTAGAGATTGACTGTTTGAAAAATGCTGCCATAGGATTCTATGATTCACTGACTTAGAATCAGTGTGTACCTCTCCAGCTGCACAACCGAATTTTCTCTCCAGATTTTATGCCTCTGAGAGCAATAGATAATCAGTGGGTGGACCATCACGGTGGTGGGCCGGGGCCTGTCAGAGCTGACAAGCCAGCTCCACAGATATCAGATGCCATCTTTAAAGGGTGTCCCCATAAACGGACGTTAAGAGGCCTCAGTCACGGCAGATGGGCCTAAAAAATCTCAGGCCTTTTTTTTACCAAAATGTAACACATCATGCTGATCTGTGTTGAAATTCATTTGATAATTCTATGTCTATTCTGTAAAGATGTCTTCCTGAATTTTTTTGCAGTCCTGATCAATATTGTCTGTTTTCTCCCTCCCTAAACTTGGCATCATCCACAAACATAGGAATTGTGTTTTAGATTCCAAAGTCTAATTGTTACTATAAATTGTCAACAATAATAGTCTCAGCCCTGATCCTTATGGGATTCCACTTTCCACCTTCAGCCAGAATGAATTGCTGCCTTTGACCCTTTCTTTCTGCTTTTATCTTGCAGTCAGATAGATATCCATTTTGCATTATCTCCTGACTTTATTCATTATTCTATTATGTGACACCTTCTTGAAAATCTTCTGAAAATGCAGATGAATTTCATCAACCACATTACTGTTATTTATTCTCTCTGCTACTTCTTCAAAGAAGACAATGAGGTTGGTAATGCAATACTTCTCTTTCAAATCCACACAGACTATTCATTATCACTTTTTCTCCTTCCTGAATACTTTTCTATTTTTCCATTCTTCTCTTACCACAGTTGTTGAGTTAACCAGGCTATAATTTCCATAGATCTGTTCTATCTCCCTTCTTAAACATAGGGTGGGACTTTCCAATCGCCCCAGAGTCGGAAAATCCTGCCCGAGGTCAACAGGTCTGCCCCCCGCCTGTGGCGATTCCCATGGCAGATGGTACAGGAAAGTTCCCATTGTTCATCAAATTATTATTCATCAGTCCTCTGGCACTACACCTTTATTCTAATGAATTATTAAATATAATAATATTGTAATAACATAATAATGCTCCGGCTATCCCTTCTCTAAATCATTACAAAATTTACAGATGCAATCTATCCTCTTTTATCCTCTTTGCATTTGATTAAGTTACTTAATATTTCTCCTCTTTTTTATTTTAAATGTGATTAAATCATTTATATTCTCATCTTTTGCTACCATGCCCGTCTGATCTGTCTGCCTATTAAACACTGAAGCAAGGTAATTATGTAATATTCTGCCATTTGGCTATAGCTTCTGTGACATTATCTTATTACCCCTTAGTGGCTCTATTTGCCCATCAAGTTTCCTTAACTGTTTAATGTTCCTGTTTTATTGTGTTGTCCTTGGTAATTTAATTTCATAGTTTTTCTTTGCCTTCCTGATTGTTCTTTTTTCTCTGAGATCTCTCACAAGCATGTTGCAATCATCATTGTTATATTCTCTCCTGTGTTCTATTTAGTGTATGCTTGTTTTCTTATTCTTTATTTTTCCTTCATGCATTTATTCTTCAATAGTGATGATTTATTGGTTGTTTTTTTTAAGCAGAATATATTTTTCCAGGCTCTGTTGAACAGCATTTTAAATGTTTTCCACCGCTGCTCCTTATCATTTTGTGCCAATATTGTTGCCAATTTTAGTGCCCAAGAAAGGCAATCAGCACTGAGCTGAGTCCAGTGCCTTGCTGAGGCCAGATTGGCAAGTCCAATGAGGAGGAGCGAGAGGTAGAGAACAGGGGGTGACAGGTGAAAAGGAAGGAGCATGGAAGGGAGAAGAAAGGACTTCTGAAATACATAGGGGTGCCCACAAGGAGGCAGCCCCTCCCCCTATATGCTCATCCACCTGGACGACAGCTCTTTATGGATAGCTTGGAAACCTAATGTGGGTCTCTCACACCATGGGAAAAATCTCAACGATGGTGGGAAGTACCCTCTTTAAAGACCGTAATTGGTTCACAGGCAAGTGGGTGTCTGACATTACCCAATGTCATGCATAAAATACATGCAGGACAGGGAGCATACAGACAGGTAAGGGGCATATCTCTACATGGCACCCAATTTTGCATACTTCCACCTATCATCACCCCAACCCACTACCACCATATTCCTGGGGTGGTGGGTTGGATGGGTGGGGGGGGGGGGTCATAAAATTCTAAGCCTTTTATTTTTCGCTGGAGATCTATACGAAAGAAGGAGGAAATCACATTCAGATAAAGTTCAAGTGAGTTGCACACTTTGAGAACCCATTCTCGGAATCTAAAGGAAACTAGACTCACTAGGATCGTTCCAATAATGAAGATCTATGGTTAGAAAGTGAGACTTGAAAAGTTTGAGCTTTGTTCACTGATAATGAGATGGTTATCAGATGATCTAATTGCAATATTCAAGGTCATGATGGTTGATTCACAATTCTATTGATCACTAGGATGGCAATTGGAGAGCACGTATTTAAGATAATCGCAAAAGGAATTCTGAGATAAGATAGAGGAAAAAAATCATTACATGAGCATGATTAGAACATTGTTGATGTAGATTCCATAAATAATTTTATCCTTTGATGTTTGCAAAAGAGAAATATTAAAGAGTAGGTAGAATGAGCAGGATGATTGGTTGGTGATTCATTGGGAGTAAAAGATTGCTGTATATTTGATATGCTACATGCCATTTTTGAGCCGGAACATTCCACAGGCAAGTTTTCAAATGTTTCAGGGGTCAGATCCTAGTGAGGGTGCAGTAAACAATTGCTTTCTCTGAAAGTTTTCTCTAGGTTCTGATGCCCCAGAGGCTTTTTCAAAGGGATGGTGGTGGAGGTGGTGAGTTCCCATTAGGAAATGGGAACTCACTCATCTCCAGTTAATAGCTCATTGAGCTCCTTTATGAGATGAGCACTGAAATTGTTAGTGGTTATTTCAGCGAACCTTTACTGTCTGGTGCAAGTTAGTTGGATCCACAGCGAGGAAAGGTTTTGGTTTTATGTTTAAAACCATCGGGCCCTCAAGCACCCTGTGCCTGAAAGCACGGTACGTTTTGCATGGTCTCACCTCACCGTTTCACTTCAATAATTGTGCACCCAGTGCACCTCCTTCCCAATTAGGGTGTTTAAAATGGTGTCAGGTGAGTGACACAGTTGAGCCACAGAATTCATCCAGGTGTTGGAATCCCAGCCTTATTCTTTGATAGCTTGCCTCTTTTCTCACTACACTACAGTCTGCTAATTCATCCTTATAAACTGAAAACAGCAAAATGAAAGCTTTAAGTTATGAAACACTTACACTTTATCATCGACTGAAATAATTGAATTCAGTATTTCAATAACTGATCCATCAATTTTCAAGACAATATGAGTGATCCTTGGAAGACCATTAACAGTGGAACGTCTCATCTGGATGTTGAATTCCTCATAAGCACTCAAACATTGGGAAGCGAAGACATAATTGCAGGTTCCAGGGAAATAATAAAAATCACCATCAAAGGTTTTAAAGTGGTGATTTCCCCATGTACTGCAAACACGGAAATTGTGGTCTGGATTGTGACCTATAAATTGAGAATAGACAATAAACAAAATGTAATCAGCAAAGAAATTAAGTTATTGCCCCAATCACATTCTTCTAGTCATTCTTCTGTTTACTAACCTGCCAAATTGTTTTGTGAGGCATAGAGAATACTGCTCACTTCATAAGATAAAGTTGACACAGGCTGATCAATAAGAATGTGTTTCCTAGTTTGATCATTTTTCAAGTTCCTAAATCCAAAGAGCAGCTACCAGCTCCTCCTATAAATGGATCACTATTTCTTATGATCTCACACTGAACTCCCATTGCGATACTATCTCCAGGAAACTGATTTCTCTTTTCTAACAAATACTGTTCTTCATCTCAATAGCTTTTATTCTCCATAAAGCATATTCCATTCACTATTTTGGAAACGTGCTGCTCCTTTCTCCCACACTCAAAATGAGGAGGAACAAGAAAAGGTTTTTTCAACTAATTGGGTATCATTTGTGGAGTTTAAAATGATGCAGTAGGCTAGATTTTCGTGAAGTGGGAGAATCCCTGTGAAGAAGTGAAAGTGGTAATCCGGACCTGATTCTGGGTTTCTCAACCCCATTCTGCGATTTCTGTTTTTTATCAGAGCCTTGTAAGGTGCAGGCTGATTCAGGTCATGAGCTCCCTCGCAAATAGATAGATCCATTGTTGGGATAAGTATGTCCTAGCCTTCCACAGGTTTCATGGAGTTGGGCCAGCATGACAAAGAGCCATGGTTCACAGCATCTCAAAGGTATCATGTTTCCATACACTAATCGATTTCTGAACTCTCAGCTCTGGCAGGAATATATAATAAGGTTTGGTTGAGAGCCCAGTAATCCATTAGAGTGTTGAAACAGCTGAGACTCAGTGAAATGTTGCTTCATTGATAGTTCTGACTTTCTGTCCTCTTCTGTCAATTGCACAATATTTGTTTACACAAAATAAAGAGGTGCTTGCAATTTCTGCTTTTGATACTTTGAAGTGTCTGGACAATTGACACGTTTATAGGCTTGCAGTTAACAGGAGATTTGTTTCAAGATAGTATAAGGTTACCAATGAATGACTTTTTAAACCATTTTTATTATACTTTCTTGTCATCATAGTGTTCATTGGTTCTACACTGTATATACTGGGTGAATGAGTATGGAATAGCTTAACATGGGGGCCATGAATGGCCATAAGGGGAGGAGTGATGAACATACCTTGGCATGAGGGATATGAAGGACCTTTGCAGTTAGGGGGCATACCTTGGCATGGGAGGGTGTGTGAAGGGTGATGAGGATAAGTGATATGGCAAGGATGAGGGGCTGTGAGGAGTGGGAGTTAGAGGGCCTTTCTATTTTTATTGAAACTGATACAAAAGCCCACAGCACTGAAGCAAGCTTTTAAAATGGTCCACCTTGGCATCTGGTAGCCCCTGTGGCTGTTCCAAACCCTTTCCCAAGTCAGTAGCCTGATTGCAGTTCACCTCCATCCCTCTGACCTCTACTGCTCCAGGATTAAAATCATAGAACCATAGAAACCCTGCAGTGCAGGAGGAGGCCATTTGCTGCATTGTGTCTATACTGACTCTCCAAAAGAGCATCCCATCCAGGCCCAGCGTCAGTGCCCTTTGGCCATAACCCTGTGCATTTACCATGACTGATCTACTTAATTTACACATCTTGGGATACTATGGGGCAATTTAGCATGGCCAATCCACCTAACAAGCACATTGCAGAGGTGTAGTGGTATTGTCACTAAAAAGTAATCCAGAGACCCAGGGTAAAGCTCTAGGGATCCAGGTTCAAATCCCATCACAGCAGATGGTGAAATTTGAATTCAATAAAAATCTGGAATTAAAAGTCTAATGATGACCATGAAACTGTTGTTGATTGTCATAATCACCCATCTCGTTCACTAATTTCCTTTAGGGAAGGTAATCTATCATCCTTACCAGTCTAGCTTACAGGTGACTCCTGACGTACAGCAATGTAGCTAACCCTCAAATGCCCTCTGACATGGAGGGCAGTTAGGGATAGGCAATAAATGCTGGCCCAGCCAGTGATGCTACATCCCATGGTTGAATAAAAAAAATGATCTTTGGGCTGTGGGAGGAAGCTGGAGAACCCAGAGAAAACCAGGGTGAACATGCAAACTCCACATGGTTACCCGAGGCTGGAATTGAATGGTGCTGTGCGGCAGCAGTGCTAACCACTGTGCTGCCCTATAATCCTATATCTCCTAGCCCTTTCTCCTGAGACAGACAGGACAAGCCAGGATTTTTCCAAACCCTGCTACCTGCCTAAAGCATGGAAATCCAGCCCAAACCTTCAGGTCAGTAATGCAGCGTTAGAACTGGGATGCTCAGAGATGTAACAGATTTTAAACTAGAGTTGGAAAGAAGAAAAAGGAAAGAAAGAACAAACAGGAGGTGATAGGGTAGAAGGCAGAGGAGATTCAATGACACAAGAGATGCGGATGCAAGGCAGAAAGAGTCGATAATAGGCCAGTTAAAGTAACAAAAGATGTGTCTTGAGAAATGTAAAAGGGAGAATAGCATCACTTGTAACAGCTGCCATCCAATTAAAAAGGGGCAGAGTTATAATCTGAAATTGTTGAATTTAATATTGGGTCTGGAAGGCTGCAAATTGTCTAGTTGAGAAATTATGTTGAGCTTTATTAGAACACTGTGAGAGACTAAGAACACAGAAGTCAGAATGGAAAAGGAGACGGGAATTAAAATGACAGGTAACAAGAAACTTAAGGTCATGCTTACAGGTTAATGGAGGTCTTTCACAAAGTAATCACCCAATCAATATCTGATCAGGAGTTTTACTACTTTGGACAGCAGAAAGAGAGAAGATAGCAGGGAAGGTGCTGGATCTCCAGCATATGTATAAAGAGAGTGTATTGGGGTGACTGAGAAGTGGACCAGGGTATCAAAGATGAAATAAACCTTATGAAATTCTGAAAGGAAAAGAGGGAGGAAGATATGTTTGATGGTGGCATCAGCTGAGGACAATAAAAATGGCAGAGAATGATCTATTGAATGCACAATGGAGAGACACAAAGTGACATGGTTCTGAGAGTGGTAGAAACAGATGAGAGCAGAAGTTCAGGCAGTGGAGTGGACACTGTCAAGGACAATCAAAGTGGCAGTGGAGAGGGCGGGGAGGTTACTCTCTGTTCAGGAAGAACAAAAACAAACCTGAAAATGGTGTGGAAGGTTGCATCATCAGAACCAATGCAATGGGAACAGAGAATGGAACAGAGTCATCCAATAAATTAGGCATGAGGAAATACAGTCAAAACATTTGAGAATTAATGGTTTTAAAGTGAACATTTGTTGATAGCCTACAGCCAGCCACTGAGACAGATAAGTCAAGGAAAAGAAGCAAAGAGTCAGAGATAGACCATGTCAGGGCAAATGAAGGACGGGCGACCTCTTTCCAAAACATTTCTGTTCAGTCTGCAAGTATATCCTTGAGCTTATCGTCTCCTGCCATTGTAATTTTCTGCTCCATTCCCACTCTGACATTTTCTTCCTCGGATTTATTGTTTGCTGGAGCAGACGAGTGAAGGAGCAGAGAGAGAGCTAAGATTTTACCTGTTAAAAACCTGTTTAAAATAAGTTTAAAGCACTTTGTTCTTTGTAGAACTGTTTAAAGCATTTATTTATTGTATTTACTGCTTTAAGAATTCTGAGGGAGTGGTTAGCAGGCAGTTGTGGGACATCAGCTTTAAATCAGCGCCAGGTTTAAAAGGAGGCCTGGTGTAGACAGCGGGCAGCATCGGAGCGGGCAGTGGAGTGAGAGGGAAGCAGAGTGAGCTAATAGGGCTTAATATCAAAAAGGGCTTGAAGGAAAAAAGGCCAGGTGAGTTCGTTTGAAAAAACAAGGAAAAAAGAATTTTTTTTTCAAAACTACTACAGTGAATAATGGACGGGCATGTGATGTGTGGTTTCTGTATGATGTGGGAACTGGTGGACTCCAGGGTCCTTCCCAGTGACCATGTCTGCAGTAAGTGCAGGTTGCTGGAGGAGCTCCAGCTCAAGGTAGATGAGCTGGCCTCTGAGCTACAGACACTGAGGCTCATCAGGGGGAGAGAGGGTGCCATTGTCAATGGGGTGCAAGTGACATCCACCCCCCCCCTAGACTGGCTAACTCTAAGGGTCAGGAACAAGAGGGGGCTGCTGGGAGGAGGAAGGGGGGTGAGGAGCGGAGGAAGGAGAGTGGGGAGAGGAGGAAGGAGGGTGGGGAGCGGAGGCCTCAGCCTCTTAATCTGCATAACAGGTTTGAGGTTCTTGCTTCCAGTCTGGAAGAGGACGAGGCAGGAGAGGTTGGTGAGCAAACTGCACATGGTACAGTGATGCAGCAGGACATAGGCAAAGAGAAGGGGAAAAGGAACGTAGTAGTGATTGGGGATAGTGGGGTGAAGGGTATTGACACTGTCCTTTGTCGCAATGACAAAGTCCACAGAAGGGTGTGTTGTCTGCCTGGTGCTCGGGTCCGGGATGTTGCAGCTGGGCTGCAGAGGAACCTGGAGTGGGAGGGTGAGAATCCGGTCGTTGTGGTTCATGTGGGTGCCGGCGACGTAGGCAAAATGCAGACTGAGGATCTGGGGAGGGAGTATGAAAAGCTGGGAATGGAATTAAAAAGTAGAACCGACAAGGTGGTTATCTCTGGGCTACTGCCTGAACCGAGTGCAGACGGGCGTAGGGTGGACAGGATTAAGGAAGTGAATGGGTGGCTCAGGGATTGGTGTGGGAGGAATGGGTTTGAATTTATGGGGCATTGGCACCAGTATTGGGGTAGGTGGGACCTGTTCGGGCAGGATGGGGTTGGTCTGAACCGTGCTGGGACCAGAGTGCTGGCGAATCGAGTAAAGAGGACTGTAGACAGGGCTTTAAACTAATTGGGGGGGGAAAGGTGCGAGGGTAGGTGATGTTACGAGGTCTAAAGTTAAGGATAGGGTACAGGTAAGGGAAGAGGCCGAGGATGTCCCAATAATAGAGGGAGTAGGGGGCGTGAGTATGGTTGGTGGCGTTACGGCAAATAGGGTCCAGGTGAAGGCTGGGATGAAAGCGCTTTATCTGAATGCACAAAGCATTCGGAATAAAGTGGATGAGCTGGTGGCGCTGATTGACACAAATGGATACGATCTGGTGGCCATTACAGAGACGTGGCTGCAAGGTGACAGGGACTGGGAGATGAATGTACAGGGCTATCAAGTGTTTAGGAAGGATAGGCAGGAGGGAAAAGGGGGGGGCGTAGCTCTGCTGATTAAGGATAGCATCAAGGTGGTAGCAAGGGATGATATTGGAGCCAAGGAGCAGAAAGTGGAACCGTTGTGGGTGGAGATTAGGAACAGCAAAGGGAGGAAGACGCTGGTGGGTGTCGTCTATAGGCCCCCGAATAATGATCTGGAGGTGGGGCGGGCTGTTAACGCGCAAATAAGTGTGGCGTGCAGGAATGGGACGGCCGTAGTTATGGGGGATTTCAATCTGCATATTGATTGGTCGACCTATGTTGGACGCGGTGGGCTCGAGGAGGAGTTCTTGGAATGCTGCCGGGATAGTTTCCTGGAACAGTGTGTGTTGGAGCCGACGAGGGAGCGAGCTATCTTGGATCTGGTGTTATGTAATGAGGTGGGTAGAATTAGGGACCTTGTGGTGAAGGATCCTCTTGGGGAGAGTGATCATTGTATGGTGGAGTTTCTGGTGCAGATGGAGGAGGAGAAAGTGGGTTCCCGGACACGTGTACTTTGTTTGAATAGAGGGGAGTACGGTAGGATGAGACAAGAATTGGCGAATGTGGACTGGGGGAGCGCATTGGAGGGAGGGTCTGCTGAGGAGCAGTGGAGGATCTTTAAGGAGATCTTTCTTGGTGCTCAGCGGAAATTTATTCTGATGGTCAAAAAGGACAGTAGGAGGAGAGGTAATAAGCCGTGGATAACGAAGGAGGTGAAGGAAAGTGTTAAATTAAAAGCGGAGGAATTTAGAGTAGCTAAGAGTAGTGGGCGAGAAGAGGATTGGGAGAGGTTTAAATGTCAACAAAGATTGACAAAGAAGTTGATAAAGAAGGGTAGGAGAAACTATGAAGCTGGGCTAGCGCTTAATATAAAAAAGGATAGCAAGAGTTTTTATAAATATATAAAAAGGAAGAGGCTGGCTAGGGTGAACGTTGGTCCTTTAGAGGATGAGAAAGGGGACCTAGTGGTAGGGGATGGGGATATGGCTCAGGTATTGAATAACTTTTTTGTTTCTGTCTTCACGGAGGAGGACGTGAATAATTTGCCGGGTGTTAGTGATGGAAAGGTGGTAGGACTGGAGGGTCTTAATGACATTACTGTTACTAGAGAGGCGGTGCTCGACAGACTGGAGGGGCTGATTGTGGACAAGTCCCCAGGACCGGATGGAATGCATCCGAGGGTTCTGAAAGAAATGGCGGAGGTGATAGTGGATGCCTTGGTGGTTATTTTCCAGACGTCGCTGGATTCCGGGGAAGTGCCGGAAGATTGGAAAACAGCTAATGTTACGCCGTTGTTTAAGAAGGGTGCCAGGCAAAAGGCGGGGAATTATAGGCCGGTTAGTTTAACGTCTGTGGTAGGTAAAATGTTAGAATCCGTCATTAAAGAGGAAATTGCGAGGCATCTTGAAGGCAATTGCTTGATAGAGCGGACGCAGCATGGATTCATTAAAGGGAAGTCGTGTCTGACAAATTTACTGGAGTTCTATGAGGATGTGTCTAGGGCGGTGGATAGAGGAGAGCCGGTGGATGTGGTCTTTCTGGATTTTCAGAAGGCGTTTGACAAGGTACCTCACAAGAGGTTATTGCAGAAGGTCAGGGGACATGGAGTTGGGGGTAGGGTGTTAGCGTGGATAGAGGATTGGTTGTCAAATAGGAGGCAGAGAGTGGGGGTCAACGGGTGCTATTCGGATTGGCGGATGGTAACTAGTGGAGTGCCCCAGGGGTCGGTGCTGGGGCCTCAGCTTTTTACCATTTATATAGATGATCTGGAGGAGGGAACCGAGTGTAGGGTGTCGAAATTTGCTGATGGCACCAAGATTGGGGGAACGGCAAATTGTGCGGAGGGTGTGGAGAGTCTGCAGAAGGATCTAGATAGGCTGGGCGAATGGGCCAGGAAATGGCAAATGGAATTTAATGTTGGCAAGTGTGAGGTGGTCCACTTTGGTAGGAATAATGGTAGGAAGGACTATTACTTACGTGGAGAAAAACTGCAGCAGGCGACGGTGCAGAGGGACCTCGGGGTCCTTGTGCATGAGTCGCAAAAACCCAGCTTGCAGGTGCAGCAGGTGGTCAGGAAGGCGAATGGGATGCTGGCCTTCATAGCGAGGGGGATTGAATATAAAAGTAGGGAGGTCTTGCTGCAGCTGTATAGGGCATTGGTGAGGCCACAGCTGGAGTACTGTGTGCAGTTTTGGGCGCCGCACCTGCGCAAAGATATTTTGGCCTTGGAGGGAGTGCAGAGGAGGTTTACTAGGCTGATGCCGGAGTTGAGGGGGTTGAGCTATGAGGAGAGGCTGAATAAACTAGGCTTGTACTCGTTGGAGTTTAGAAGAATGAGGGGAGATCTCATTGAGACGTATAAGATGATGAATGGGATGGATAGGATAGAGGTGGAGAGACTCTCCCGCTCAAAAAAGACAGTAGGACTAGGGGGCACAACCTCAAGATAAAGGGGGGGCGGTTTAGAACGGAGTTGAGGAGGAACTTCTTCACTCAAAGGGTGGTGAATCTCTGGAATTCTCTGCCCGTTGAAGTGGTGGAGGCTGCCTCGCTAAATATTTTTAAGACGCGGGTTGATGGGTTTTTGATAAGAGAGGGGATTAAGGGTTATGGGGAGAGGGCGGGAAGGTGGAACTGAGCCACGACAGATCAGCCATGATCTTATTGAATGGCGGGGCAGGCTCGAAGGGCTAGATGGCCTACTCCTGCTCCTATTTCTTATGTTCTTATGTTCCCGAGCTGTTTCAATAAAGCACAGCTGAACTTGTGGAACAGAAGCTCATTTTCTAATGAAGGACCTTACAGACTTTCAAGCTTAATAGCTTTTTCAACTGATCAATTTCAAGACATCACCTCTGCCTCCTTTTTTTAGATAGCAAGTTGTTGGTGGTGATTCTGCTTTCCCATTAAAATCTCATCTGGTCATAGCTTTTGTTTCTTTAATTGGCTCATTGCTATCACTGTTTGCTTCCACGTCATCCCTTTTGTCATCAATCTCTTCTGCCTTCCAATTTATCACAGAACTTCATATTTATTCTTTTTGCCCTTCACATTTTCATTGGACTGAAACAATGCTACATCTCTAAGCACTCTGGAAGACAAAGAGTTATTGGAACGTAAGAAACAGGAACAGGAGTAAACCACATGGTCCCTCGTGCCTGATCTGGCAGTCAATATGATCATTATTAATCTGCCATCTCAACTCCATTCTTCCATCTGTTCCCCATTGATTCCATGAGAAATCAATCCTGGCCTATATATATATATATATATCCAATGATGGAGAATCCACACCCTCTGGGTTAAACAATTCTGAAGATTCAGAACCGTTTGAGTGAAGAAATTATTCCTCATCTTAGCGCTAAATGAAACATCAGTTTTGTTTCTCTCTCCACAGATGCTGCCTGACCTGCAGCATAATTCCAACATTTCCTGTTTCTAATTTCAAATTCTCAGCATCTGATGCACTTTGCTGTTGTATTACTGGAGTTATCCTGCCAGCCATTCTATACTTCAGAAACTTGACAGTGTCCTGACTATGGGCATTAGCCCATTAATTAGGCTTCTCAATTTTAAAAAGGAATGAAGTTTTACAATTAAAAGGTAAATGTACTTATTTTATTGTTTAATTACTTGTAAAAACTTGAGCAGATGGTAGTTCTGGAAACAGCACCACTGTCTTGTGAGACAAAGCAGGTTTTCTCGATTCATCTAAAAAAAAACACCGCCATATTACTATAGAATGATCAAATAACTATTGAACAGTATAGTAGTATGAATATTTAACATTACGATGCACTAACTAGATGCTTATACATGAAATTAAATTAATTTTATTAGCGTTACAAGTCGGGTTACATCAACATTACAAGAAATTTATTGTAAAAATCTCCTAGTTGCCACAATTCAGTGCCTGATTGGGTATATTGAGGGAGAATTTAACATGGCCAATGCATCTAACCAGCACGTCTTTCAGGCTGTGGGAGGAAACTGGAACACTTGGAGGAAACCCACTGAGACATGGGGAAAACATGTAGACTCTGCAATGACAGTGGCTCAAGCTGGGAATCTAACCTGGGTCCCTGGCGCTGTGAGGCAACAGTGCCACCATGCCACCATATTATACCGTTAGAACAGTCGTCGATTAAGCAAAGGCTAAATGCAATTAAATTTTGTTATTTGCTGTCTTCTTACCAATAATGTATGTGTATGCATCCAATAAATAATACAGGACTCTATTAAAGTTCTGTTTAAATTCTGAAAATTAATGTTCTATGATCAGAGCAATTGTTTATCTAGGACATTTGTCTTTCTACTAATTTAACATAGAATTTTATTTTAAACTGGCAATGCTCCATCAGAATAATAGGTAGACCAATGCCAAAAGAATGCTTTACACCTTTGCACTTAATTATCTTTAACCTTAATTCTAAGTTATAGAGCCTAATTTCCCTTTAAGGGTTGGCAAAAGGATCACAGCACTTTCTAGAGTTTCTGATTCCGCTCTGGGGGGTAGCAGTCACAGATACTATTTTTTTCTGACTTGAGAGTAGGTTAGGGGGCCAGTTAACGGCCACAGAAATGAAAGTGGAGCTGAGAAAATGTGCGCCTGATTTATATTACAGCTGCCATTTTAGTCCTTCAATTGCAGCCTTTCCAAGACTAGTTCTCATTCCCTCTTCTTGTGTTTCCCCCAGGTCCAGATGTCGATAGGAAGGATGGATTCCTGTGCCTGTACCAGGATAAGTGCTGTCAGCAGAGAGCTCAGAGAAATCACCATCACATCTTAAAAGCTGAACCTGTAACTGCACAGTGAGAGTGGTACTGGAAAATCAACATGTCACAAGTGAGCAGGAAGAGATGGGAAAGACAGAAGCGCCTATGGAAATTCCCATCAAACAATAGAGGACAAACACAATCCTGCTCAGCTGGGTACAGTAAGAAGTCTCACAACACCAGATTAATGTCTAACAGGTTTATTTGGTAACGTGAGCTTTCAGAGTGCTGCTCCTTTATCACAGATGGGAACAGATGTAGGGCCTCAGGACTCACAGAAAATGCAGTCTGTACACATACCAGCAGAAAGAGAAGTTCTCCTGCATGTCAGAGGTCACTGAGGAAGTGCATGGTCATGGGCTGAGAATGGAAGAGTCCATTACCATGGCTCAGGGCTTTCAAAGCATGAGCTACTCCAGAGAGTGAGCATCTTGATGGAAAGCCATATGAAGCATCACTCGAGTGCATGCAGGAACACTGACATTCACAGAATGAATGCCACACTCTGAGGAATGGACTGGTCTGTGGTGCTGGTGGCACAGAGTTATTTGGAAGGGATGTCTGATGCACCCCAACTGGTAGTCCCAACCATCAGTGATGCCAGTCAAGGGTTGAGCCAGTCATCGAGAAGGATAATGGCACTACCCCTCATGGGGTCATCTCCATCATCAGTCTCTATGACCCCTCTGACTGAGGAACCACATGTACAGCAAGGTCCTATAACAGAAATTGCTCCCTATAATGATACTGGTACAACAGCCTCTGGAGATGCCTCCATGGACACCTTTATGAGGGCAACCACACTGTGTATCTCAGTCACAAGCAGAGACAATGAACAGACTGTCAACACTTCGACTATGGTCACAAGGGTAAGAGGTTGTCATATTGAAGTGGCTAAGATCGGAGGTAAAGCATTGACTAGATTACAAGGGCTTGTTTAACTGATAAATTAATATTTCTGCTATATTTCAATGTCACATAAGTGTTGACCCATGATTCTAGATATGTCAGCCTCCTTTTTTAATTGTGAGACAAAAAAAGAGGGATAAAGTGGTGAAGAAAGTGGAAGATTCTTGAAATGGGATAATGAAACCTCTGGGCATCTTTTAATGGTGGTAGTACTGGATCTATTCACAGGCTGTGTCTTCAGTGACAATGTTCTCACAAGCAGCTCAAAGGATGTTCTAAACTGTGAGGTGTTCCTGGGTTAGAAGGGATCTGCTTAAATGTATCAAGATCAGCTAATCCCTAATATTGACTACATTCTGATGAGAGGTTCAAGTCCTGAGCTGGACTTAGCCACCTCCCTGTGTAGCAGAGCACCTCTATGTTCTACATCTTCCTCCTGCACCTTCCCTCATAGAAATCATAGACACCATACAGTGCAGAAGGAGGC
This sequence comes from Carcharhinus amblyrhynchos, assembly GCF_965287045.1. Lineage (NCBI taxonomy): Eukaryota > Metazoa > Chordata > Chondrichthyes > Carcharhiniformes > Carcharhinidae > Carcharhinus > Carcharhinus amblyrhynchos. The sequence goes on from NC_137329.1 coordinate 63,164,326, forward strand.
CATTTGGTTCATTGGATCCACACCAACAACAATCCCACCTAGGGCTTATCCCAGTAACGCCACATTTCCCTCTAACCTACACATCCCAGGACACTAAAGGGCAATTTAGCATGGTAAATGCACCTAACCCACACATTTTTAGACTGTGGGAGGAAACTGGAGCACCCGAAGGAAACTCACACAGACATGGGGAGAATGTGCAAACTCCACACAGACAGTGACCTATGCTGGGAATCAAACCTAGGTGCATGGAGCTGTGAGGCAGCAGTGATAACCACTGTGCTGCTGTGTCACCCCTGTTTGTCCTCTTCATCTGGTGAGCTGTGTTGATCTAGCACTTCACTCCGCATGGTCCTCTTCTCAGGAGTAACACCACAATGCACAAGGTCCTTGCAACAATGTACCACTCAAGCAATTTAGGCACTGAAACTGCACCTCCTGTGGTGGTCATTTGTGAACAGATAGCTTCAGTTCCATTTTAGGATAACCTACAAGAGTGAGTATTCATCTCTTCAAGAGGTAACCACTGCCTCTTTGAATCCAACCACAAAATTTGGAGGACGGTGAAATGAAGAGCTGCAAAAAACCTGGACCAATGGAGGATGAGAGAGTTATGCCAATTGGCATGGAAGTGAATGCACATATGCAGGAAGCTCTTGTTTAACACACATAGCATTGAACATTGAGGAAGTGGAAGCCTTTCCTTTGACAAGTCTCACTAGACAGTCACTTAGTGTCTTGGCCATTTGGATGCAATCAATGAAGCCCAGAACCAGCAGGCAAAATCTACTTCCTTTTGCATTAGCCCCATCTCTCAGGAAAATCCCATCCTGTCCAACTGTCACAAAAACATGAGTGACTTATGAAATGTAACTGTTTGTGTGATGCTACTGATTCATTACCATTCCTCGGAAGGAGCCAGAAGCCAAGAGGTTCAAGGCCCCTAGGGAGTGAATTTTACATCTATTAACAGCCATGAAGAGCAACGCGATGAAGTGTGAGGACTTCCATCATGAGGGCACAAATCTCTGTGGCAATCTGCCAGGAGAATCCCGCATCACTCATTCTCCCACAGGTCCAGTTGGCTCTGGCTTTGGTGGTACATCAACTCAATTTTATCTTTCCAACTCAAATAGCACTCTTTGTGAATCGGACAGTTTCTCATCCTCCTGTTGCCCCGGTGAAATTTGCCAGCGATAAGAAAAGGGCCCAACAGTGACAGGTATGTTTCTGCCATTTCGCATTGTTATTAGTTTCTATTTTCCTCTGGCAGAATTTAATCCAGCCTGTTGTGGTGGGAAATTTGGCACTGAGTCCACTTAATCATGGGCTAGTCACTCTCCCACAAGCTGAAAAACCTCCCGCGGTTAAGTTGGAGGCAGGAAAGGGCCAATGCGTGAAACTTGTCTGCGCATAGTGGGATGTTAATTAGACTTATTCATAAGCCTATTGATACTAATTAACCACACACCTACCAGAATATAGTGGTGGCTCAAGGATTAAATGTGGCAGGACTTTGCCGTGTCTCCCAAAGCTTGTCCAGCAAATTTTAAGGTGATGGGAAGGGGATTGGGAAGTCCCTCATTGTCAGGCAGGGGACTGCTGAAAGCTAGCTCCCCAGTCCATGCCTCCTCTCCTCTGATCCCCTCCTGCAATGTCCAGTCACCTGAACCTCAGGATCCAAGGATGATCCTATTGTTGCAGTAATACCGGGCAGTGGCCAAAACTCCAAAGGGCACTGTGGAAAAGAGAGCTGGCCATCAGCGCTCAGCAGGTAGAATTCTGTCGCTGAGGTCCTAAATCACCAGTTAAATGCTTGTCTGGCACTTCGATTTGGTTACGTTTCCCCCATAGAAATGGGTTTCACACCAATTCTCCAACAATTGGCTGGCTTTCCTGTCGGGAACATTAAATCCAGCCCTGGATCTTCTTTATCTTGCTAACAGATCTGCCACACACTGACAGTGGAAGTTTCTGGCTTGCTTGTGTACTGTTGTTGGTATTTTCTGTCTTTCTGTGCCCTGGTACATTGATACTGGTGATATCTTCCAGGCATTCTCCATTATGCATTATACATTTTCTTTTGTTTGTAAGCATTGTATTAAAATGCAAAGCATTGAAAGAGAAATAATACAACTCCTGGTGTGCAGTATGTACAATGAGATACATGAGTTCAGAGAAATATGTAAGAATAACAGGGTAATGGTATAAGTGATTTTAACTGCCCAAAGAGAGACTGGCTTAGAATCAATGAACTATGATTTAAGGAGGATTTAAATGATGAGGGAATGGTGGAGTGACTTTTGAACCAATCACTCTTACAGTTAAAAGCAAAATACCGCGGATGCTGGAATCTGAAACAAAATCAGAAAATGCTGGAAAATCTCGGCAGGTCTGACAGCATCTTTGGAGAAAGAATAGAGCCAATGTTTCAAGTCGAGAAGACCCTTTGTCAGAGATGTTTATAGCTATATATAAACAACTTTTATAGTTGTTCCTATCAATAATTCCATGTTTTCCTCATACATTCTACTTTCACCATTATTTATAAAAAATGATGCAAATAAGCCTTCTTTGGACCCATCTTTAGTTTTTAAATAAGAACTGAAGTTGCTGGATAAGCTCAGCAGGTCTGGCAGCATCAGTGCAGAAAAACAAAGTTAATGATAAATGATTCTTTGACAGAATTCTTTTTTAGATCATTCAGATCGGAAACATTAACTCTGTTTCTCTCTTCACAGATGCTGCCAGACCTGCTGAATTTATCCAGCTTTCTCTTGTTTTATTTTGGATTTCCAGCATCCACAGTATTTTACTTTTAGTTTAGTTTCTCATGTGTCTTATTACTTTCTTTTGCTTTAAGCCATCATGATTTAGAACATAGAACACTACAGCACAAACAGGCCCTTCGGCCCACAAGTTGTGCCAATCATATCCGTACCTACCAGGCCATAGAACTATCTGTAACTCCCAATCCCATTAAATCCCATGTACTCATCCAGAAGTCTTTTAAAAGACCCCAGCGAGTTCGCCTCTACCATCACCGACGGCAGCCGATTCCACTCACTCACCACCCTCTGAGTGAAAAACTTACCCCTCACATCTCCTCTGTACCTGCTCCCCAGCACTTTAAATCTGTGTCCTCTCGTAGCGACCATTTCAGCCCTGGGAAATAGCCTCCGAGAATCCACCCTATCTATACCCCTCAACATTTTATAAACCTCTATCAGGCCGCCTCTCATCCTTCGTCTCTCCAGGGAGAAGATACCTAGCTCCCTCAACCTATCTTCATAAGGCATGCCTCCCAATCCAGGCAACATCCTTGTAAATCTCCTCTGCACTGTCTCAATAGCTTCCACATCCTTCCTGTAGTGAGGCGACCAGAACTGCACACAGTACTCCAGGTGGGGTCTGACAAGGGTCTTATAAAGTTGTAGCATTACTTCCCTACTCCTAAACTCAATCCCTCGACTAATGAAGGCTAGCACACCATACGCCTTCTTGACCACATCCTCCACCTGCGAGGTCGATTTAAGAGTCCTATGGACTCGGACCCCAAGGCCCTTCTGCTCTTCAACACTGCTGGATTTCTATCATTTATTCATTGCTGTCATACTCCATTACAGACCTCCGCTTTTCCCTCGCCCCTGGCCTATCCCTTCACTCTGCATGTGATGAAAAACTCCTGCAGCATTCGAGTAAAGTTCAACACAAGCTAATTTTTATAATTTAGCACTTTATAGCCTTACACTGAATCCAAAATGTTAGATAGTAACCTCTACTCCCAATTTGTTGGCTGTTTGTTTGTGGGTTTGTATTTTTCTCTCTTGCTTCTTGCTCTTTTCCCTTTGTTTCTGGAAAGCAGCTATTAATGATCATGTTATTCACACCTTCTCTAGTTTTTTTTCACTTCTCTCATTACCACTCCCTTTGCTTTGCACCACACATTCTACAAACTTAACCTTTTCTGCCCTCCGCTCCATGACACAGTGTTCCTTTTGCTCTCCCACCCTTTTCCACTTGTTCAAAACCTATTCCATTTCTGGCTTCTCCCAGTCCTGATCAAAGGCCACAGACCTACAACATTGACTCTTTCCTCTCTCTCAACAACATTAGACTTGCTGAGTATTTCCAGCATTTTCTTTTCATTATTTGCTTAGAACGTTTCAGTTCTTACATCTTGCAGCTGTGAGATGGATGTTAACCTGAAATATCAACTCTGTTTCTCAGTCCACACAGATGTTCACGGCTTGCTATAGTTTGTTTGGGGTGGGGGGTGGTGGCGGGAGCGAGGGGGGTGGGGGGATGTTTATAGTCACGTATTTTTCTAAATATAAAAATCAACATACCTGGACCAGATTTAGTAAAAATGTTGAGTGACAAAGAATATTGTTATTTTTAACTAGATATGTAAACAGTGAAAATTCTCAGGTATCCTGCAAGATAATACTAATTGTAAAACAAATATGTGAACATTAACAATTATCAATGCAGTTAAAACTGAATTAGACACTCATTGAAAACACACAAGTTAACCATTTTATACAATACTCAGCAACCAATTTTTAACTGAACATGGGTTTGATGCACACTGAAGATATTCCTCCCAAATTGGACTGACATATCTACAATGGCATTCACATCTAATAGACTTCCAAGAAGAAGCACATATTCAGATTGCCATTTTGATGCATTTCAAGCATTAATCTCAGCAACACACTAATCACATACATTCCATTTTTTCTATATCCAACCATTGCACACAGTATTAGAATGAATCCTCTTTACTCTGTGCCCAACCATTACACACAGTATTAGTTCAATACTTGTAAAAACATGTAACTTATTTACAAAAATTAAAGTGACTAAAAAATTAAAAGTAGAACATTCTTACATCCTGATGTGACAGAACCATAGGAAATTGCAATTATCAGTATTCGGATCCATACTGATACATCCCTTCTTATCTCCATCTTACAGCTCCGTATGAGCTGCTGAGGTCCCTGGTGTTAGGTATCGATCACCTGTAGCTCAGTGTTTTATATCAGAAAAATTGGCACAGTCTCCAGGTTACAAATGTCTATTGGGTGGAACTCAGAGAGATAACATTTCTTTTATTCAAGTGTAAACCACAAAACAACATTGAGATCTGGCTTATGGAACATGTAGCAGAGATTGTTTGCTGAATGGGAGTTCAATCTTTGTGGCTTATTTACTGTGTAAGAAAAAAATCATGTACAAGCTTACAAAAGAAAAATCTGGATGCAATGGCAAGTGGATTTTAAATTTCATAGGCATATTAAATGAGATAAATGCAGTAGAAGGCAATTTGGGTCCAATTTCCATATTTGACTATGATTTCTGTAGGGGCAGCAAAAAGCATCATACTTAAATTTTGAATATTCTCAAATCTGTTCAATTTTTATGAAAGTAAGTACGTAATTTTATGATGAACAAAAATGCTATTAGTCCCTTTGTAAGCTAGTACAATTGATTCATCAAGTAATTAAAAAGTGTTATTCAACAAGCAACAAATAAAGGTCACAAGAATCAGAATCTGACTGACAGGCTTTTCCTAACTTGAAGCTCCTTATAAAGCAGTCTGAGAAACACACTCAGAATCTATACTCAGTAAATATATTAATATATTGACTTTACCAATGAGATGTACTTTAGTTGTGAAGGAGTCTGAATTTATATCTTACAAAGTCCAATAGTTGAAAAATCTGCTTCTGCTACTCAAAAGGTCACAACTGATTTGAGCTTGGGCAACCTTCAATCTAATTCCACAACACAACCTGATCAGAATTAGTCACAAATAAACAGTTGAGTGAAGAATGCAGTTCAGCTATGGCACAAGATGCATGGTGTATAAAATAGATATGCCATAATGGTTTAATAAAGATCCTTCTCTGAATTTAGACAGCATATAGATTACCGTGTATGAAATCTATGTTAATATGGAAGTGAAAAAGAAACAGGAAATGCTTGAAAAGCCCAGCAGGTCTAGCAGCATCTTTGAGAGAGAAACAGAATTAATGCTTAGAGTCCAATATAATTCTCCTTCTGTTATCACCCATTAGGTTTCCAAAAAAAAGAGATCTATTCAATTTTCTTATAATTTTGGGAATTCTACCATCCTATTTCAATATTTCAATGCAAGTACTTATATTTGTATAGTTCCTTTGACACCATTGATGTCCCAAAGCACTTCATAACAATGTTATAAGACAAAGTATGATGCCAAGCCACATGGAGATACCGGGTGGGATTTTATGGCCATGCTCTTCCCAAAACTGTAAAATCTCACCCAAGGTCAACAGATCTTTCCACAACTGCCCCTCACCTACTCCAATTCCTGTGGCAGGCGTTACGGGAAAATTCTGGCCTTTAGGTCAGACAACGAAAGCTTTGTCAAAAGTTGGGTTCAAGAAGATTCTTAAAGGAGAAAAGTGAGGTGTAAGGGTGGAAAAGCTTAGGGAGGAAATTCCAGAGCCTGGGCAACTGAGACATGATCACCAATAGATGAGTAATTATAATTGGTAATACACAAGATGTCAGAATTAAGAGAAAAGCAGATATCTCTGAGGGGCTTAAGACCATTATAGAGATGGGAAGGGTCAAGCTTATGGAGAACTTGAAAAACAAGGATAAGAATTTTAAAATCAAGACATTGTTTGCCTGGAAGGCACTGGAGGTCAGCGAGCACAGCGCTGTTAGGGAATCATATCTTGTTGCAAGTTAAGACATAAACAGGAAAGTTTTTGATGATGCCAAGGTTACAGATGGTAGAATGTGGAAGATCACCCAGAAGTGCATTGGAATTGTCAAGTTGAGTGGTGACAAAATCATGGATGAGAATTTCAGCAGCTGATCAGCTAAGGCAGGGATAAAGTTGAATGATGTTAAAGAGATGGATGAAGGTAGTTTTAGATACAACGTGAATATGGGGTCAGAAGCTCATCTCAGGATCAAATGTGATACCAAGTTGTAAACAGGCTAGCTTTTTGTCATGACTTGAATGAAGGAACAGAAGATGTGATTGGTAAGTTTGCTGATGACAAAGAAGTAGACGGGAAAGTAATTTATGAAGAGGGCTTAAGGAGGCTACAGAAATGACCATACATTCAGTGAGTGGGCAAAGATTTGGCAAATGGTGTATAATGTGGCCAAATGTAAAGTAGATTATTTTGGCAGGAAGAGTGGAAAAGAAGCATATTATCTAAATGGTTAGAGATTGAAGAGTTCTTTGATTCAACTGCTTTCTGTGGTAGAAAATTCCATCGGCCGAACACTTCTGGGTTAAGAAATTTCTTGGTATCTCAATCCTAAATAGGTTTCCCCATATCCTCAACTGTGATCCCAGGTGACACCCAACCATTGGAAACATTCTTCCTGATTTTCTGTCTGTCTACTCCTGTAAGAATTTTATAGATTTCTACGAGATCCTCCCTCATTCTTCTGAACCCCAGCAAATACAATCCTAACCCATTCAATCTTTCTTCAGACATCAGTCCCACCATCCCAGGAATCTGATAAAACTTTGTTGGCTCCCTCTACAGCAAGAACATCCTTCCTTAGATAAGTAGACCAAGGGTGGGATTCTCCGATCTTGTTCATCCTGCTCCTCTGCCAGTGACAATAGAGAACTTGGCACTCAGCCAGAGCTCCATTTATTGAGGTGACACCAGAGAATCCCCGTCTCAGACAAGGTTGATGGTTTTTGAAGCAAATCTGCGCACAATATTCCAGGTGTGGCCTCACTAAGGCCCTGCTTAACTGCAGCAAGCCATCCCTGCTCCTGTACTCAATCCTATTGCTATGAAGGCCAACATACCATTAATCCCTGCACTACCCCACTAGTCACAACCTGCCACTTGGAAAATGACCTGTTTATTCCTACTCTTTGTTTCTTGCCTACTAACCAGTTTTCTATCCATCTCAGTACACTACCCCTAATCCCATGTGCTTTCATTTTACACATTAATCCCTTACTTGGGACTTTATCAAAAGCCCTCTCAAAACCCAAATAAACAATGTCCACTGGGTCCGCCTCATCAACTTTATTAGTTGCATCTTTGAAGAATGCTCATAGATTTGTCAGGCATGATTTCCCTTTCATAAATCCACGCTGACTCTGTCCAATCCTGCCACCATTTTTTCAAATGTTCTGCTATAAAATATTTGACAATGAACTCTAGAATTTTCCCCATGAATGATGTTGGGCTGGCTAGTCTATAATTCATTGTTTTCTCTCTCCCTCTATTTTTAAATAGTAGGACTGCATTAATTATCCTCCAAACTGTAGGCACCATTCCAGCGTCTATCAAATTTTGGAAAATGTCCACCAATGCATCTAATATTTGCTGGTCCACTTCCTTAAGTACTCTCAGAAGTAGATTATTAGTCCCTAGGGATTTATCTGGCTTCAATACCATCAATTTGCCAAACTACATTTCCCTACTACTGCTGATTTCCTTCAGTTTCTCCCTCTGATTAAACCTTCTGTCCCCCAATATCTCTGGTACATTACTTGTGTCCTCCTTTGTGAAGACAGAACCATAGTATGTATTTAGTCATTCAGCCATTTATTTGTTCCTCATTATAAATTTTCCTGTTTCTGACCATAAGGGACCTATCTTCACCAATCTTTTTCTTTTCACATACCTATAGAAACTTTTGTAGTCAGCTTTTATGTTCCCCTTGTACTTTATTTTCCCCCTCTTAATCAATCCCATTGTCTGCCTTTGCTGAATTCTAAATTGTTTCCAATCCTCAGGTTTGTTTTTTTCTAGAATCTAATACTAGCTCTTATTTCTCTTGTAAGGCCACCTTTTCCATTTTTTTCCCCATTATTTTCATTACACAATATCCATCTACAATGGCTTGCTCTCTAATTGGTTCCTCAATGTATTGGTCCCGAAAACAAACCAGTCCATATATATTCCAGGAATTCCTCCTCTATGGTATTGTGACTAATTTGATTTGCCCAGTCATGTATTCAGATTAAAGTAGCCTATAATTACACATGTTCCTTTATTGTATGCATCCCTAATATCCTGTTTATTGCCATTTCCAACTCTGACTTTGTCATCAAATCTGCCAACAAGGGTGGTGCTCTCATTCTCTGGTGTACGGAATTCTACTTCACAGAGGCTGAGTGCCAACCCTCAAACTCCTCCTCCTAGCTCCCTTTGGACCATTCCCCCCAAGAATGTCCTGAGAGCTTTTTGTTTCATCCTCGAAAAGAGGTCTGAACAATCCCCATCCACCACCACTCTCCTCCATCTGGTTGAACTGGTTCTCTCATTCAACAATTTCTCCTTTAACTCGTCTCACTTCGTCTAAATAAAAGGTGTGGCAATGGGCACCTGCATGGGTAAGCACAGTAAAAAGCCTCACAACAACAAGTTAAAGTCCGTCAGGTTTATTTGTAGCAAACAGCACTAGCTTTCGGAACTGGCTGTTCCTTCGTCAGGTGGGTGGGAGTTCTGATCAGTGAGACTTCTTACTGTGTTTACCCCGGTCCAACTATGACCCGCATGGGTCCCAACTATGCCTATCTCTTTCTGGGTTATGTTTCCCTGCTCCAGTCCTACTCTGGCCCCCTCCCACAACTCCTTTATCGGTACATCAATGACTATTTTGGTACCACTTCATACCCTTGTCCAGACCTGGAAAAATTTATCAATTTTTCTTCCAATTTTCACTCCTCTATCACCTTCACATGGTCCATCTTTGACACTTCACTTCCCTTTCTTGACTTCTCTGCCTCCATTTCTGGTGATAGACTGTCCACTAGCATCTATTACAAGCCCACCAACTCCCACATCTACTTTGACTGCAGGTCTTCACACCCCAGTCATGTCCCTCTGTGCACACTTCCCCAGTCATGTTTCTCTGTGCACTTTTCCCCAATTATCCCCCATCCTCTCCAGTCATGTCGCTCTGTGTACACTTCCCCGGTCATATTTCTCTGTGCGCTTTTCCCCAGTTATCCCCCAACACCCCCAGTCACGTCCCTCTGTGCACACTTCCCTGTCATGTTTCTCTGTGCACCTTTCCCCATTTATCTCGCAACCCACCCCTTCCAGTCATGTCCCTCTGTGCACACTTTCCCAGTCATGTCCCTCTGTGCACCTTTCCCCAATTATCCCCCATCCTCTCAGTCATATCCCTCTGTGAACCTTTCCCCAGTCATGTCCCTCTGTGCACCATTCCCCAATTGTCCCCCATCCCCCAGTCATGTTTTATGTGAACCTTTCCCCCAGTCAAGTCCCTCAGTGCACCTTTCCCCAATCATTCCACCCCCCAGTCATGTCTCCCTGTGCATCTTTCCCCAATTATCCCCCATCCCCCCAGTCATATCTATATCTATGATCTGGATGATAATGTGGTAAATTGGATCAGCAAATTTGCTGATGATACAAAGATTGGAGATGTAGTGGACAGTGAGGAAGGTTTTCAAAGCTTGCAGAGGGATTTGGACCAACTAGAAAAATGGGCTGAAAAATGGCAGATGGAATTTACCACAGACAAGTGTGAGGTATTGCACTTTGGAAGGACAAACCAAAGTAAAACGTACAGGCTAAATGGTAGGACTCTGAAGAGTGCAGTTGAACAGAGGGATCTGGGAATACAGGTACATAATTCCCTAAAAGTGACGTCACAGGTGGATAGGGTCGTAAAGAGTGCTTTTGGTACATCGGCCTTTATAAATCGGAGTATCGAGTATAAAAGTTGGAGTGATATGGTACAGTTATATAAGGCATTGGTGCGGCCAAATTTAGAGTATTGTGTACAGTTTTGGTCACCTAGTTACAAGAAGGATGTAAATAAGGTTGAAAGAGTGCAGAGAAGGTTCATAAGGATGTTTCCGGGACTTGAGAAGCTGAGTTACAGAGAGAGGTTGAATAAGTTAGGACTTTATTCTCTGGAGCATAGAAGAATGAGGGGAGATCTGATAGAGGTGTATAAGGTTTTGATGGGTATAGATAGAGTGAATGCAAGCAGGCTTTTTCCACTGAGGCGAGGGGAGAAAAAAACCAGAGGACATGGGTTAAGGGTGAGCATAAGAACATAAGAAATAGGAGCAGGAGTAGGCCATCTAGCCCCTCGAGCCTGCCCCACCATTCAATAAGATCATGGCTGATCTGTCGTGTCTCAGTTCCACATTCCCGCCCTCTCCCTAGAACCCTTAATCCCCTTGCCTATCAAAAACCTATCAACCCGCATCTTAAAGATATTTAGCGAGGCAGCCTCCACCACTTCAACGGGCAGAGAATTCCAGAGATTCACCACCCTTTGAGTGAAGAAGTTCCGCCTCAACTCCGTTCTAAACCGTCCCCCCTTTATCTTGAGGCTGTGCCCTCTAGTCCTACTGTCCTTTCTGAGCGGGAACAGCCTCTCCACCTCTATCCTATCCATCCCATTCATCATCTTATAAGTCTCAATGAGATCTCCCCTCATTCTTCTAAACTCTAATGAGTACAAGCCTAGTTTATTCAGCCTCTCCTCATAGTTCAACCCCCTCAACTCCGGTATCAGCCTAGTAAACCTCCTCTGCACTCCCTCCAAGGCCAAAATATCCTTGCGTAAGTGCGGTGACCAAAACTGCACACAGTACTCCAGCTGCGGCCTCACCAGTGCCCTATACAGCTGCAGCAAGACCTCCCTACTTTTATATTCAATCCCCCTCGCTATGAAGGCCAGCATCCCATTCGCCTTCCTGACCACCTGCTGCACCTGCAGGCTGGGTTTTTGCGACTCATGCACAAGGACCCCGAGATCCCTCTGCACCGTTGCATGCTGCAGTTTTTCTCCACGTAAGTAATAATCCTTCCTACCATTATTCCTACCAAAGTGGACCACCTCGCACTTGCCAACATTAAATTCCATTTGCCAGTTCCTGGCCCATTCGCCCAGCCTATCTAGATCCTTCTGCAGACTTTCCACACCCTCCGCACAATTTGCCGTTCCACCAATCTTGGTGTCATCAGCAAATTTCGACACCATACACTCGGTTCCCTCCTCCAGATCATCTATATAAATAGTAAATAGCTGAGGCCCCAGCACCGACCCCTGGGGCACTCCACTAGTCACCAACCGCCAAGGAGATAAGTTTAAAGGGAATATTAGAACAAAGAACAAAGAACAAAGAACAAAGAACAACACAGCATGGGAAACAGGCCCTTCGGCCCAACGAGCCTGCGCCGCCATCCCACTGTCTCAGTGACCTATTCATGATTTTAGTCTACGCCTAATGTGCGAGGATCAGGGAGGTCCAATTTAGGGACAATTTAGTACCCAATCAATCAGCCTAAAAGCACATCTTTGGGGATGTGGGAGGAAACCGGAGCACCCGGAGGAAACCCACGCAACCACGGGGAGAACGTGCAAACTCCCACAGACACAGGCCCAAATCCATGTGTCCGCACAGTAACAGAGATAGTCTCTGAGCTGTCATGTTGCCCTCGAGATGGTCCAGTTTAAGCACACTAACGACACGAAGCAATAGGCAACTCCCGAAGCAACGTCCAAGAGCAGCCCACTACAACCTGCCGCATGCATGCCCCTTGCTGGACTTAAATGCCTGTGGAGACAAAAAAATTCATTATTAAACAGGCAAAGACTAACATCCCTGAGGCAAAACGTATTCCCAAGCCTACAATGTTTAGTAAGGCCTACTATATCCCCCTATATGTAGCCCGCTCATGTGGCTGTCTAAGTGACTCTTAAACAACCCTAGCGTGCCTGCTTCCACCACCTTACTCGGCAGTGCATTCCACACCCCCACTACCCTTTGCGTGAAAAACTGCCCTCTAATATTTGTCTTATACCTAGCCCCCCTCACCCTAAGCCCGTGACCCCTTGTTCTATCCATTTCTAATAGCTGAAAAAGCTTACCACCATTTACTCTATCTATCCCCTTCATAATCTTATAAACCTCTATTAGATCCCCCCTCAGCCGACGTCTCTCAAGGGAAAACAGCCCAAGTTCATTCAATCTTTCCTTGTAAGACAGCCCTTCCATACCAGGCAACATTCTGGTAAATCTCCTCTGCACTCTCTCCAGGATCTCTACATCCTTCCGGTAGTACGGCGACCAGAACTGGACGCAGTACTCCAAGTGAGGCCTAACCAACGTTCTATACAACTGCAACATCAGACTCCTACTCTTATATTCTATACCTCTTCCTATGAAGGCTAACATACCATACGCTTTCCTCATCACATTCTGCACCTGCACCGACACCTTCAGGGACTTGTGCACTTGCACCCCCAGGTCTCTCTGCGTATCTATACTCCGGATAGTTCTACCTTTTATCGTATAACTCCCTTCCACATTATTCCAGCCAAAGTGCATCACCTCGCATTTCTCCGGATTAAATTCCATTTGCCATCTATCTGTCCAATCTACCAGCCTGTCTATGTCCTGTTGCATTGCCAGGCACTACTCCTCAGTACCCGCCAATCCAACCATCTTAGTGTCATCAGCAAATTTGCTGATCACACCACCTACCCCCTCTTCCAAGTCATTAATATATACCACAAACAGAAGAGGTCCTAGTAACGAGCCCTGCGGCACACCACTGGTGACAGGCCTCCAATTGGAAAAGGAGCCTTCCACTACTACTCGCTGTCTCCTCCTCCCAAGCCAGTTCTCCACCCATCTACATACCTGGCCTTGTATCCCATGAGCCTTCACCTTTTCTATCAGCCTACCATGAGGGACCTTGTCAAACGCCTTACTGAAATCCATATAGACGACATCAACGGCTTGTCCTTCGTCAACCGTTTTTGTCACCTCTTCAAAAAATTCCACTAGATTCGTAAGGCACGACCTCCCTGTAACGAAGCCATGCTGCGTATCCCTGATCAGATTGCAGCGCTCCAGATGTTCATACATCCTATCCTTGAGGATCCTCTCCATTAGCTTGCCTATAACTGAAGTCAAGCTCACCGGCCTATAATTCCCTGGGCTATCCCTCTGACCCTTCTTAAACAACAGTACTACATTTGCAATCCGCCAATCCTCTGGGACCTCACCTGTGTCCAAAGAAGAGACAAAGATTTGCGTCAGAGGCCCAGCAATTTCATCCCTCACCTCCCTTAACAGCCTGGGATAGATGCCATCAGGCCCCGGAGATTTATCCGTCTTTATACTGTCTAAAAGTCCCAACACCTCTTCCCTCGTGATGACTATATCCCTCAACGGATCCTCAAACTCCTCAAGCACAGCACCAGACATCAGGCCCCTCTCCTGCGTGAATACTGACGCAAAGTATTCATTCAGGATCTCCCCCATTCCCCCAGGCTCCAAGCATAGTTCCCCTCCTCTGTCCCTGAGAGGACCAATCTTCCCTCTAACCATCCTTTTATTTCTAACACAGGAGTAAAATGCCTTAGGATTTTCTTTAATCCTACCCGCCAAAGCCATTTCGTGGCCCCTTTTTGCCTTTCTGATGCCCCTTTTAAGTTCTCTCCTACATTCTCTGTATTCTTCTAACGCTATCTCTGTCCTCAAATGCCTAGATCTAATGTACGCCTCCCTCTTCCTCCTGACCAGGTCCTCAATATCCCTAGTTACCCACGGCTATTAGGGGGGACTTCTTCACACAGAGAGTGGTGGGAGTGTGGAATGAGCTGCCGGATAAAGTGGTAAATGCGGAGTCACTTTTAACATTTAAGAAAAACTTGAGTGGGTTCATGGATGAGAGGGGTGTGGAGGGATATGGTCCAAGTGCAGGTCAGTGAGACTGGGCAAAAAATGGTTCGGCACAGACAAGAAGGGCCGAAAGGCCTGTTTCTGAGCTGTAATTTTCTATGGTTCTATGGTTCTATATCCCTCTGTGAACCCTTCCCCAGTTATGTCCCTCAGTGCACCATTCCCCAATTATCCCACATCCCCCCCAGTCATATCTTATGTGAACCTTTCCCCCAGTCAAGTCCCTCAGTGCATCTTTCCCCAATCACTCCACCTCCGAGTCATATCTCCCTATGCATCTTTCCCCAATTATCCTCTATCTTCTTGTCATTTGTCTCCATGTGATGATGCTGTGCCTTTAAGAAATGTACTTCGATCATATTTCTGATCAAACAGTCTGTTCTAACCGAAGCCCCTGAATCTGTATCTGGCAGGCCTGCTGTTTGTGATCTTTCGAGAGATGTCTCTTTCTCTGACTCTCTTTCTCTCTCTGGATTTAGAGACTGGAATCTACCAGGAAATAAGTTTATTTCTTTGACATCCTGCTGTTTGGGGATGATTCTTTCCCTGGAAGTTGCTATATGAGAATTAGAAGATCGATGTCTGTCTGGATATCTGTCCAGTGGCGTTAAAAGGCTGGAAATCGAGTATCTGCATGAGCATTTCAGTTTTGGTGCCAACTGTTTCTGAAAAAGGGACTAATGTCTATGGGGCCTGCGGCCTATATTGGAACAATAGAGATTGCTTGTTGTTCAGAATTATACCTTGTCATGTTTAAATAGTTTAATTGGTAAAAGCTATGCTAAATATTTTTGTTACATTCTAATTGGGTTCTCAAATAAAGTCTGTTTTGATAAAAGCTTCCAAGTGGGTGAATTGAATCATACCTGGAGTGAGATTTTTTATGCTCACCCTAATGCCAAAGTCAAAAGAAAGTGTTAGAATCGAGGCTAACTTCATAAAATAGCTTGGAGCTTTTGATCTGGTCCTTGGCACACTGTGTACCCTTCCCCCATATGTCACATCTGCAATGTCGATCCATTCCCTGATACCCTGCAGTCTTCCAGCATCTGACATGCCCCCCCCGCCGCACCAACCTCCAAACCTTCTGGCAACACCCCCTACCCACATGATAACACCTGCCTGCTGAGGCACATCCCCGACTGACCCCCAACCAACTGGCTCCATTCTCGACATGCTGGCATCCCGTGACCTTCCAGCCAACAGGCTTTTAATTCCCACCCCACCCCCCCACTCCCGGTCAGGGTACCCAAGCAGTGAATCCTCATTCCCTTTGAAGAGACAGCCCTGGGTCCAGAAGTGGGTGAGGATAGGACCATGAGTGACAGCCACATCAGCGTGCAACCAGGAAGTAAGCTTCTGCCAATAATTGATTAATATGACATCTCTCAAGTAAATGACATGCTGCCCAGATACTTGTCCCTCCCTTGTTCTAAACCTTTGCCCTTTGTTGCAGGAAACAACCCCAATGCACTTGGCCCAGCTGGCATCACCACATGTAACCCCTCGCCCCTTCCCCATCCCATCCCCCACCTGCCCCACACACCTCCGCTGCTGCCGCTGAGATGCCTCATGACAACTTGAAGGAAGCCTTGGAGAAAGGTCCTCAGGGAAACTTCTGAGTTTAGGACCTGTTGATTGACACAGGGTACTTTCCTCACTGGAGATCCATAACAAGCTGTGTTCCACAAGGATTGGGCCTCTGTTATTTGTAATATATATAAAAACGATTTGGAGGAAAATGTAGGTCATCTGATTAGTAAATTTGTGGATGATACAAAAAGTGGGGGAGTAGCTGATGATGGGGAGGATTGTCAGAGGATACAGCAGGTTGTAAATCGGCTGGAGACCTGGGCCGAAAGATGGCAGATGGAATTTAACCTGGACAAATGTAAGGTGACGTGATTTGATATGTCTACTGCAGAAGAAAGTATGCAGTAAATGGTAGAGCCCTTAGAGATATTAAAATACTAGGGGATCTAGGTATGCAGATCCTATGTTTCTTGAAGTTGGCAACTCAGGAGGACAAGGTGGTTAAGAAGGCATATGGCATGTTGGCCTTCATCAGTCAGGGTGTTGAGTATAGGAATTGGAGAATCCTTTTGCAGCTATATAAGACTTTGGTTAGGCCGCATTTGAAGTATTGTGTACAATTGTGGCTGTCACACTACCAGAAGGACGTTGATGTGTTGGAAAGTGTCCTCCAGGGATCATCCCTGTAGTCTGGTGAGGTCTTTGAAGACCCCGGGGATGTCAGAGCTCCTGAGGATGTAGCTATAGTGCATGTTGCCTGGGTGTCATGCACATACGTGCATTCTCTTGTCACAGGCATCTGAAAATCCAGGGTGTGGAGTCCTTTCCTGTTCACAAAGCATGGTGCCTAACATTTTGGGAACCGCAGGATGACATGCATACAATCGGTTTCCCTCCCCACATTTGGCAACCCAGTAATGGTGGCAAAGCCTACAAGCTCAGGATTCCTGCTACGCCTGGCCCAAGATGAAGTTGATGCAGTGGCCATCCTGGGCAAACAGGGCATCCGTCACCTCTTAGATACACTTGTTGCCAGAGAACTGGGAGATCCCACAGAGGTTCTCGCTGACGGCCTGGAAGGACCTGGTGGCATAAACATTTAGGGCCATCATGACCTTAATCACTGGGAGTGGGTGCCCCCCCTGTCCCTCAAGGTGCCAGCTCCACAAGGACCTGACACAGGTGCCACACCATCTCCTTATTGAGCCAGAGCCTATGGCGGCATCACATCATATCTGTCAGCTCATTGAAGAACAGACGCGTCCTGAACTGTCGAGGTCACCATCTTTTCTGTGCCCTGGCCCCCACTCCGGCCCATGAGCATCTGCCTCCTGACCCCAACCAGCTGCCCCCTGTTCTCTGGCCTGGACTGGCTTTGCAGCAGGCAGATGTCTCCCTCTTCATCCTCCTCCTCTGCAGCAGCCACAAGGATGTCCGCTAGGTCTATTGGCTTCATGCCGAAATTCATTATTTCTCTTGGGGGGAAAGCAGAAATCAGAAAGAGGTTATCCATTCTCCCAGCAGCCTGTGTCCCCATGAGTCTGGAAGTTGGCATCCCGAAACTATCTCTGGTACCATGCGCCACTTTAACAGGATGGTGAGCGTCACTGTACTCTCGCCACGGGGACCATACGCCTTGGCATGGAGAGCATGCGGGTGGGTGTGTGGGGATTCCCATTGGGAACCCTTGAGGCAATGGCATGGGTGCACCCACCTGGACATCTGGTGCAGTGGTTTTCAGGAATAGCTCAGGCAGATGGTGATGGAGCATCCTCGCGATGACCGTGAGATGGGTTCCTATCGAGGGCAGCACTGCAGAGTCCACGCAGTGTGACGATCCGTGTTAACACCTGCCGAGCTGCCTTGATTGGAGCAGCAGCTGCTGCGTGTTTCTGTTACTGGGGCCTGGGATGGAATGTCAGCAGTGAGCCACAGAGCCTGTGCAGCAGACAGATGGCAGGGTAACCGTGGCAACATCAGTGGGGTCGCGAGGATCGACCTCATATGCAACACCTCGGGGGTTTACTCCGCAGCCAGGGGAATGCACGCAACTCCGGGTCCAAACTAGCAGTGACGCCTTACCACTGGATCCCCAGACCAGCACAAGCCCCCACAAACTACTGCAAATCCTTCACCCCACCCCACATCATGGCCATGGCTGAGACCCCCCCTTTCACCCCCACAGTCTCACAGTTGGTGCTCAGTGTTGCTCACCTCCTCACTCACACTCGCCACTGCTGTGTCTAAACCTCACTTGTTTCGAGCAGCTGAAATTCTCGCCAGTGTGACATCTGATGGACAAGGTGGTTGATGTAAGTGACAATTGCATGCTGCCTTCGTTAATGATATTGAAATACATGCAAACACAGTCAGCTAAATGCAAATTGACTTTTCGCCTGTTTCGGGCTTGAAGCTGTTCACATAGGAAAAAGTACCTGGTAAGATGATAACTGGCATGCAAACGGGTGGATTTCTGATTTTTCATTTCACACACAACTTACTACCTCATCATCCCCAAGGGGATCCCATAGTCTTCCAGCTCCTTCCCTTGCCTCTATCTTGTCTCACCCCACCCCAGTCAAGCCTTTGCCCTCCAGCCAACCCTCTTGCCTTCGCACTAGTCTTGCTGGATTAGTCTTGACAAGGAGTCAGCACAGCGATGAGAATACAGTGAGATGTCAGCCAGCCCCACATGAACAAACCTCAAGGTCCTGAATGAAGTGTTGGGTTGTGCTGGGTTTTTAATGGATATTCATGATACTCAAATGCATGCAAATGTGTTTACTGACATGGCACATTGGGTCCCCTGACCCACCGTGAAAGTCAGGAGCGGAAAATTTCAAATTATTTTCACATTGTCAGGAAGCCGAATTTCCCCTTCCACTCAGCATGACACAGACACAATCAGGACCATAAAATCCTGCCTATTGGAAATGAATCAATAACATATCTAAAGATGTGTTCTTTGCAGAAGAGACACAAAAGTAGCTCCAAAGGGCTACTACAGATGGAAAAATGACAAGTCTGAGGGCTCTCAGCAGTCGCAAAGAGGAAGGTTTGCAACCTTTTTGGAAGGCAAATCATGGATGGAGTAAGAAATGGAGAAGTTGAAGAGAGCAGATAACTACAGAGCTCAATGCAAGAAGTTTGGCAACAGGCAAAGGCACTTTGAAGGCAGGAACTAAGTGAAAGCACAAGGGAGAATAATTGAATTTTGAATTACAGAAGTATACAAAATAGGAGCAGGAGGAGGCCATTTGGCCCTTCAGGCCTGCACCGCCATTCATTTTGCTCTTGACTAATCATCAAATTCAACAGCCTGATTCCCTCTCCCCCATATCCTTTGTTCCCTTTCACTCCATTTGCTACATGTAACTTCTTCAAAACATAGAGGGCAGAATCTTCTTGGATTGTCCCGCTGGTGGGATAAGCCAGTAAGACATCAAAAGAGGCAAAAAATAAGAACCATGCTTCTCGCCTCTCACAATCTTACTGGCACTGATTGGCTGGTGAAATTGGCTTCACACCAAAAATGCATGTCATTAGTGAGTCCCGATGCTATCATCAAGGCTCACTTGTACTTACAGCGGAGAACAGACGTGATAGCCTCTCCAGTGGGACCTGAGGCCATTGAAACCCACCAGGTGGATGCATCAGGCAGTGCCCCTTGGGCAGGGCCAGCCTTGCAGTGCCCAGTGGGTACCTTGGCACTGCCCATTGGGCACACTGGCAGGGTGTGAAGGGGCTGGAGCCATGATGGGGGAGGTGGCTGGGTGCCCTGCGGAGGACTGGGAAGGGGGAAGTCTGTAGGGCAGGGTTTGATTGGTGGGAGTTGGAGCAATGTCCAGGGGTTAGGGAGGAGACTGGCACAGGGGGCGACTGGTCCTGATGTCTGGGGGTGGTGGGGGTGGGGGGGGAGGCGGGGGGTTGGGGGAGGCAGTCAGCGTGACAGGCACTTATGCAATGGCACCCATATGGGGTAGGCAACTGGTTTTGCCGCTGGGATTAGGCCACATCCCCCATACTGGCAAGAATCACATCTGGGCTTTTTATAACTAAGTACCAAACAAGTGCGGCAGGGAGCTTGTCCAAAGATTTAGCATGATTCTTTCCCATTTTCTCACTCATTCAGCAATTAGAATTTAGTTCCTTTGTCTAAGTTATTAATATATATAAAGTGGGATCCTAGCACTGATCCCTGCGATACCCCAGCTGTCACTGCCTGACACGTGGAAAAAGAGCCGTTTATTCCTACTTTTTGTTTCCTGTCTGCCAACACTATCCCCAATTATCTGATGTGCTGTTGAATAAAGTTGTTATGGAATGGTATTTTTGTTGTGTCTTTATTTCAGGATTTTGGCCAAGAGTATGATTTTTGATTTGATTTATTATTGTCACATGTGTTGGGATACAGTGAAAAGTGTTGTTTATTGCATACTATGCAGACAAAGCACACCATACATAGGGAAGGAAAGGAGTAGTGCAGAATGTAGCATTACAGTCATAGCTAGGGTGTAGAGAAAGATCAACTTAATGCATTCAAAAGTCTGATGGCAGCAGGTAAGAAGCTATTCTTGAGTCGGTTGGTCAGTGTCCTCAGACTTTTGTATCTTTTTCCTGATGGAAGAAGGTGGTAGAGAGTATGTCCGGAGTACGTGGGGTCCTTGAATATGCTGACTGCTTTTCCAAGGAAGTGTAGATAGTGTCAATGAATGAGAGGCTGGTTTGAGTGATGGACTGGGCTTCGTTCATGACCTTTTGTAGTTTTTTATGATCTTGGACAGAGCAGAAACCGTACAGCCAGAAAGAATGCTTTCTAAGGCAAATCTGTAAAAGTTATTGACAGTTGTAACATACATGCCAAATTTCCTTAGTCTTTGAGAAAGTAGAGGTGTTGATGGGCTTTCTTAACTTTTGTGTTGGCATGGAGGAACTAGGACAGATTGTTGGTGATCTGGACACCTAAAAACTTGAAGTTCTCAACCATTTCTACTTTGTCCCCTTTGACGTAGACAACAGCATGTCTCCACGTTGCTTCCTGAAATTGATGACTATCTCCTTTGTTTTGTTGACATTGGAGGAGAGGTTATTGTTGTCACACCAGTTTACCAGATTCTCTATCTCTTTCCTGTTTGAGATCCGACCCACAACGATGGTGCACGATAGTTGTTAAGTCACATGCCTGGCTTTATTCTGTAATAATCCATTACAGATGAAGCAAGTAGTGGAGCAATTTGAAAAAGGGATTTTTCAGGGGAATGAATCACTCGTGGACAGTTCCCAAAAGCAGTAATGTCCCAGGCATTTAATTTTTTCCTCTATTTCATCCTCCTTCTGAGATTGTTGTTTAGCCCTGATGACAAGGACAATGCCTTCTTGGTTTATGGAGGATGCAGTAGTTGACTGTGAATCTGGAGTATTGGCAGCCACCACACTGCTCATCTGCACAATCCATCCCCAACTCCAAGTGCCATCCATAATTCCAAGTGATCCAGGCAGCAGAATCGTTGTTTCAGGATCCTGACAATCTGCTCCATGACATCACCCATCACACCACAGCTCCCAGTCCAGGTGCAGTGAGCTGTGTCATCGGGTGAAAGAGGGTCATCGTCAGCTCCATGGAGTGGATAGCCTCTGTTGCCAAGCAGCTGCCCGTTTAGGCATAATAACTTGGAGATAGTGGAAATGGCTTTCTGGCAAATGATAAAAGCATTGTGATTGTTTTTAGGAAAGTGAATATTCACCAACAAGGTGGGCTCTGATAGTCTTCACCAACTGCTGGTCAGGGAGTGGAATTCCTTAGAATTTCATTTCTCCATTGATACATGACACCAACGGAGCCATATGTGAGCTGTTGATGAGTCTCTGCACTGTTAGAAATCCAGTTACCCTGGTGGAAAAAACAAGTGCCTCCTTAGGTAACAACAAAG
The DNA here is from genome assembly GCF_965287045.1 of Carcharhinus amblyrhynchos. NCBI lineage: Eukaryota > Metazoa > Chordata > Chondrichthyes > Carcharhiniformes > Carcharhinidae > Carcharhinus > Carcharhinus amblyrhynchos. The sequence goes on from NC_137329.1 coordinate 63,186,517, forward strand.
GTCAGGACCTTATTGCCTCTGCCAATGCAGTGATGTATGGCAAACTGAGAGATGTTGTCCATCGTGGCCATGTTCTTGGCTCCAGCCTGAAAGCATTCAGAACAGACATTGATGGCCATTGGCAGTGCCATCCTTTCCCTGCTATCAGGCTGTAGATCCAGCTTCTGGAGGTGGTACAGTTGAGTCACCTTGTAATGATGAATAGTCATCTCAGACACTGCTTTCAGCGGAGATGGAGTTAGACATGACCTCTGAATACCCTATGTTATTGAGGTCCCTTTTCCTCCTCTGTCTCTTATACAACTGCCCTCTGCTACTTCAGTCGTCTCTCCCCATCATGCTGCACCAACTATAATCGTCATAACTAAGAGCAAATTTCCTGCTTAAATTCCTTTAACATCCATTCCAGAGGTGCTGGAATATGGTGACTAGGGGAATTTCACAGTAACTTAATTGCAGTGGCTTACAAGTAGGCTTACACTACTTACATGTAAGCCTACTTGTGACTCATAAATAAGATTTACAAAGGTCCAGCATCGCTCCCTTCCAACTCAAAAAAATTTGTGTGAGTTTCTCTCATAGCACCAGACTCCCATTAACTCTGCAGCAACAAAAGAATGTCAAATAAATAAGTTTATCTATTAGTCACAAGTCAGCTTGCATTAACACAGCAACGAAGTTACTGTGAAAATCCCCTAATCGCCACACTCAGGCACCTGTTCAGATACACGAAGGGAGAATTTAGCACGGTCAATGCATCTAACCAACATGTCTTTCAGACTGTGGGAAGAAACTGGAGCAACTAACAGAAACCCATGCAGGCACAGGGAAAACATGCAAACTCCGTACAGACAGTGACCCAAGCTGGGAATCGAATCCAGAATGTACCTGACCTGAACGTTTATTCAATTATTTCACAGGAAGTGGTCATTGCTGGCTAGACCAGCATTTATTGCCTTATCCTAATTTCCCATGAGAAGGTGGTGGTGAGCTACCTTCTTGAACTGTTTACAGTCCATATCTTTGGAAGAGTATTCCAGGATTTTCACCCAACAAGTGACAGAACGGTGATATATTTTCAAGTCAGGATGGTGTGTGGCTTGGAGAGGAATTTGCAGATGCTGGTATTCCCTTGCATTTGTTGCCCTTGTCTTTCTAGGTAGTAGAAGCTGCTGGTTTGGAAGATGCTGTTAAAGGAGCCTTGGTGAGTTTCCACAGTGCATCTTGCAAATTGCCTGAAATAACACGAGTTTGGGAGTTCCTTGTGCAGCTGGAAGCACATTTAGCTGTGTGTACTTACCAAGACCTTTGGGTTCCAAGAGAGCAGTTCGGGCATCAGATCAGTGTAACAGGCCGACTAATGATCTGCTCACTCAGCATGCTTCATCACCCCTACCACATATCCTTCCTAACATTAATTCACACACATATTTGATGATGCTGGAAGCAGACTCCCATCATTCCTTCACCTCTACACTCCATAGTACTGAAACAAGGAGTGCTACAGAGCTGAACTTCGTAGTGACAATTTTAAGGATTATATTAACAATGAAAGATCTGTTTTTGGATTGTTTCATTCAAAAATACTTATACAACTTACTCTTCAACTAATGGGTCTGAAAAGTTGTTTTTTATTCCAATGACTGATTTGTGTTACTTAACTGCCGCTTGCAACTTTGCAAATGTGCAGGTCAGCAACATTACTGCTGTCTTAAGTCAAAGAAAAAGCTGCACTTCTTGCAATTAAACTCATAATACCTTACTGATACTGATAGTTTACCTTGACTAAGCCAATCTTACACGGAATGTTGCGTGAGTTGAATCTGGAACATTATTGCAAGTGTGTCCAGTACAAATCAGTACTCATCACTATTGATCTGGTAGCCATGACATCCACTATAGTAAATTATGATTAATGGTATTGAAATGCACTCTTTACATTTTGGTCAATTCATAAAAAACAAATGGCTTGGCATTCAGTCAGCTTTCTGACCAGGGTGGGCCAGGAAGTGGATCCTGTTTGCTGTTGTGAAATGTTACAACAGGAGAACAATGCTAATCAGATTGCACTTAACCTCTTGGGAACATATGATTTCACAATTGTTTGACCACAAAGCCATGTTCACAGGAAGTGTAACTTAGAAGCAATAATCTGAAGTCCTTATCTGCTTCAAGAAGACGACCATCATTCAGGTACCTAAGAAAAACCAAGCAGCGTGCCTTAATGACTATTGGCCAGTGGCTCTGACATCCATCATTATGAAGGGCTTCGAAAGGCTGGTCATGTCACGAATCAATTTCAGCCTCCCAGACTACCTGGATTCACTACAGTTTGTCTATCGCTGCAACAGGTCCACAGCCGACGCCATCACTCTGGCCGTGCACTCAACCCTGGAACACCTAGATAACAAGGGCACCTATGTAAGACTCCCTTTTATTGACCACAGCTCAGCCTTCAACACTATTATTTCCATGAAACTCATCACCAAACTCTGTGGTCTGGGCATCGGCACCTCCTTGTGTGGCTGGATCCTGAACTTCCTAACCCACACCACAATCAGTAAGGATAGGCAACAACACCTCCTCCACAATCATCCTCAACACCAGTGCCCCACAAGACTGTGTTCTCAACCCCCTACTATTCTCCTTATACACCTGTGATTTTGTCACCAAATTCCCCTTTAATTTGATTTTCAAGTTTGCTGACGACACCACCATAGTGGGTCAAATCTCAAACAATGATGAGTCACAGTACAGAAATGAGATAGAGAACCTGGTGAACTGGTACGGTAACAATAATTTCTCCCTCAATGTCATCATTGACTTCAGGAAGCATATAGGAGGACATGCCCCTGTCTATATCAACTGAGATGAAGTAGAAAGGGTCGAGAGCTTCAAATTTTTAGGTGTCCAGATCACCAACAATCTGTCCTGGTCCCCCATGCTGACACTATAGTTAATAAAGCCCACCATCGCCTCTACTTACTCAGAAGACTAAGGAAATTTGGCACGTCAGCTGCAATCCTCACCAACTTTTACAGATGCACCATAGAAAGCATTCTTTCTGGTTATATCACAGCTTGGTATGGCTCCTACTCTGCTCAAAACTGCAGAGAACTGCAAAAGGTCATGAATGTAGCCCAATCCATCATGCAAACCAGCCTCCCATCCATTGGCTCTGTCTACACTCCCCGCTGCCTAGGCAAAACAGCCAGCATAATTAAGGACCCCATGTACCCTGGACATTCTCTCTTCCACCTTATTCCATCAGGAAAAAGATACAAAAATCTGAGGTCACATACCAACTGACTCAAGAACAGCTTCTTCCTTGCTGGATAGGATAGAGGTGGAGAGACTCTTCCCGCTCAGAAAGGATAGTAGGACTAGGGGGCACAGCCTCAAGATAAAGGGGGGGCGGTTTAGAACGGAGTTGAGGAGGAACTTCTTCACTCGAAGGGTGGTGAATCTCTGGAATTCTCTGCCCGTTGAAGTGGTGGAGGCTGCCTCACTAAATATTTTTAAGACGCAGGTTGATGGGTTTTTGATAAGAGAGGGGATTAAGGGTTATGGGGAGAGGACGGGAATGTGGAACTGAGCCACGACAGATCAGCCATGATCTTATTGAATGGCGGGGCAGGCTCGAAGGGCTAGATGGCCTACTCCTGCTCCTATTTCTTATGTTCTTACTACATTCTGTACTCTCTCGTTTCCTCCTCTAAGAACAATATGTTTTGTTTGTATAACACAAGAAACGATACTTTTCACTGTATGTTAATACATGTGACAATAATAAATCAAATAACAGAAATAGCCTATCTTCAAACTCTGGGGGTGATTCTCGCAACACAACCTGCAAATTTTCTGGCAGGTGGAGCTGGGAGATGCACGTGTCAGCCATTTTGTGGGTTCCCTGTGAGTGTTATGACGCGCATGCACCTCCCAACAAGAAAAAGATGGCGTTGCCAGGACTGCACAGAAAGCCGGCATGATTTGCATTATTTTCCATGCCATTCCATTCCATACCTTGGCATGCCATTATCGGAATCGACATGGCAATCTCTTGCCCACATTTTCATCTCCCACCTCTTTGGCATGATGTCACTTTGCCAGTAATCAGAATAGGTATATAAAAGTCTCAGCTTGGCGTGGCAGCCTTGAACTGGCATGGGGAGGTAACTGCTGCTAGCAGAGTGCAGGGGATGTTGCAGGCAGGCCCTGGAGATGCCTACTGGGCTTCTTCCAGCTGTTCTCAGGTGCTGGCCCATGGACCAGTGATATCACAGCACTCAGTCTGTCAAGCAGTCCTGCTCACCCTTCCCCTCCTAGGCACTTTACAGTGGCATTGTCTTGCCGGGGCGGGTGTGGTCAGGGATTCTACTAAGTGTTTCGTTCCAGGGTGGGGGAGGACTGTACCATGTGCTGACTGAAGTCTAACCAGAAGAAGCAGCTGCTGCTCCAGGCCGGGGTGCAGAGGTTCAGAATGGACTGCATGGAATCTGCTGTCACTGGGCACATATCTGATGCTGGTTTGCAGTCTGTCCCTGCCCTGTGGCATGGACCAGCAACACATGCCTGCAACGAGTGATGGAGTTGCACACATTGCAATGGCTCAAGGGTGTGCATTACCCACGTCTGCACACCGACCTGCATAATCTGTGCCAGCATTTGTCATGATGGGAATCTCACACAGCCCTAATCGGGGCACGCATGGCACTGTGGGGTCGCCAGTGCCCACAAGTGGGAGCACTGGCCCAAGTGAGGGTTTGGGTTGGTGCTGGGTCAATGTAGCCAATGCTAATAATCCATCATTCTATCTCTTTCCAAACCCTACTGCTCTGATGGATCTGCACTGCCAGATCAAGCAAACCGATGGATCTCGGTTTGCTTGGTCTGGAACTGGCCATGTAGGTGGCCACAGTAAGAAGTCTCACAACACCAGGTTAAAGTCCAACAGGTTTATTTAGTAGCAAAAGCCACTAGCTTTCGGAGCGCTACTCCTTCATCAGGTAAGTTGGAGTTCTGTTCACAAACAGGGCATATGAAGACACAAACTCAATTCACAAAATGATGGTTGGGATGTGAGTCTTTACAGATAATCAAGTCTTAAAGGTACAGACAATGTGAGTGGAGAGAGGGTTAAGCACAGGTTAAAGAGATGTGCATTGTCTCCATCCAGGACAGTTAGTGAGATTTTGCAAGCCCAGGCAAGTCATGGGGGTTAGAGATTGTATGACATGAACCTAAGATCCCAGTTGAGGCCGTTTTCATGTGAGCGAAACTTGGCTCTCAGTCTCTGCTCAGTGACTCTGCATTGTCATGTGTTGTGAAGGCCATGTAGTGGCAGCAGGGGCAGAGGTGGAAGAGGAAGAGGTGAGAGGCATGGAGAGACTACACAAGAGCAACTACCATCAGGCCCTCAGGAAGGAGGGCTGCCACTGAGAGCCAGGAGGTAGGTGAGCAGGCTCCCGAGAGGGTACACACAAGACAGAGGGTGCCGAGGCCAAGGAGGTACAGGCCCCGTAATTCAATCAAGGCCCCCTCGGAGGAGATGCGCCATTGTCGACTGCGGCTCTCCAAGACGACGGTGTGTCTCCTTTGTGAGGCAGTTGCACACCTGACACCTCAGGGAGAGCAGCTACCCACTCCCTGTTGACGTGAAAGTTATGGCTGCCCTGAATTTTTATGCTTCTGGCTCATTTCAGGCGCCCATGGCAGTCTAGTTGAGATGTGTGCGGCCGATCACAGATGCCCTGCATGTCCGGGCAGGGAGTTCATTAATTTCGATGTGGGCCATGTACAGCAGGAGGCTCTGCTTTGCTTCCATTGCTAGGATTCCCAATGTCAAGGGAGCACTGGATGGTGTACATATCGCCTTGCAGGCCCCACATGTAGGACCGCAGCAATTTGTGAACAGGAAAGGGTTCCACTCCCTGAACATCCAAATTGTCTGCAACCATCAGCTGAAGATTATGCAGGTTGATGCACGCCATCCAGGGAGTGTCCATGTGATCTAGCAGTTGGACATCTCTGGGGTCTTTGAAGACCAGCCTCGGCTCCTGGAATGGCTACTGGGTGACAAGGGTTAACCGCTAAGATCATGGCTGATGATGCCTGTGCAGAAGCCTGAGACCGAGGTGGAGACCTGCTACACCGAGACCCATGCAGCCTGCTGAAGATATGGAACCCCTGCTTGGACTGTTTCGGGGGGTGGGGGGGGAGGTGGGGGCCCTCCAGTATGTCCCAGTGTGCGATTCACGCTTCATCATCATTTGCTGCGCTCTGCAACGTTGCAGCAGTGGGGAGACCAGCTGGAACAAGAAAAGGAGGTGGAGGAGTAGCAGCAAAGGAGTGAGGTGGACGTTCCACAACATAGAACATAGAACAGTACAGCACAGTACAGGCCCTTCGGCCCTCAATATTGTGCCAATCTATATAAAGAGCCGGCGGAAAGATGGCAAGTGGCAATGGCAGATGTCCAGCAAGGAAGGGCAGTGAGGAAAGCCTTGACTGCAGCCCGCTTCACCCAGCTGGCGCTGTGCAGTGAGGGGGCCTCAACCACCACATCCTAGGGGCAAATGCAGCTGTTATTCTGTCTCCAAACCTACCTGGCCCCTCAAATCACCACATCACCTTTCCCCAGCCTCTCTCATCCCAACAACCTTTCCCCCAGAAACATCCGACTGTATTAATGTGCCTGGGCTAGCAATGGTTGAAAGCTGGCTGTTGTGAGCACTGGGATCCTGCCCACGGTGCCAATCAAGTCTGACTCCTACCTGTAATCCAAATGCATGCTGCTATCCTGGCCCACCCAGCTGTAAGGGTTGGGGACACATGTTTTTTGGCCAATAACGGGTAGAGGCACTTGCACCAAGTGTCTGATGGATGTTGGGGAAGGCAGGACAGGCACTCTGTAACATGTGGCTGAGTCTGCAAGACTCAACAGACAGCACCTCAATGCATGGGAATGGGGAGCACTCAGCTCTGTGGGGGGTGGGATCAGAGGCACATTAGTCATAGCTGTGAGTTAACATTGTGTTCTTGACATCATTGATTAATAAACCTGGACTACTAGTGACCTTCACCTGTGCCCTCTGAGTGAACTACAACTTTCTCACTTTGTGCAGTTTACTGCTTCTTCTATGTGCTACCCCAGGATGCACATCAGAGGTGAGATATCCAGTGCTGCCTGTGATGCCCTTGGTGGGTGTCCCCTGGGTAGCCGGGACCAGGAGGGCCTCGGCTGACTTGTTGATGGCACTGTTTCGGTGCCACCCTAAGCATATTGTTGGCCCTGAGATGCTGTGGCATGAGGAAGGGAGGAATCGGAATTTTTTGGTATGTCTGGGATCTCCTGGGTGGAAATCCTCAGCATGGGTTTAAGCCCTTCCTCCTCACCGGGGGTGCCCACAGGCCCCAGGGACACTCCATGGGACAGCAGGATAGCTGGACTGAGCTCCAGAAACTCCAGCGTCACCTGGCTCTGCTCAGTCCTGGAGGCCTAGATGAGTCTGTCCCCTGATCTGTGATCCCTCAGCCCTGGCCCTCTGAGACTGGGCAAAACTCTGGAGCCCCTGAACCACAGCATTCTGTGAACAAACCAGTCTCTGGTGCCACTTAGCCCGAGCCTTCTGAGCCTGGACTAAGTTGTTGAGGCTCACAGCCACAGCCTGCTGTGTCTCCAGAATGCCAACGAGAGTCCCAGCCATGGCCAGCAGTGTCTCCCACATCCCCCAGTACCCATGGCCATCGAATGCTGTGTCTTTGTATGCTGGAAACACACTCACCTGTGAACCGTTGTGGTCTTCAGGATGGCCTGGACCCTGTCACCCATGAGGACAGACCCCTGAGCCAGACTTTCCACTGCAGTCATCACCCTTGCAGTGTTGGCCTGGTTTGCACGCTGTGTCCGCACCACGTCCTGCAACAGCATCTGTTTGACTCTACTAAACAGCCTTGCAGTCACAGCATGGTTGCTGACAGCCCATCCACAGCACCCCAGGTTTCTTGATGCATCTCCACCAGAGTTGGGAGAAACAAACCCAGTGAGATGTTAGGGGGTTAACATCCCATGAATCTCCTATGATCATGGCCATTTGTAAAAAGGTTTTGCAAGCTGAGATCCTGCAAAATTGCAAACACAGCTGGTTGCTTTAAGGTAAAGTGAAAAGTTTCCATTAGCTTAAAAGCTGTGATTAACTGCATCTTGTTTGAAACAACTTGTGCTGATACTCCCTATTCTGAATTGTCACCCTGGTCTTGTAAATAACAAAATATAACAAAACTTTTGCTTTATTAAATCAGTCTAGACTGGACTTGGCTAAATGCTGTCCTTGTTTGAAGGAAATAACATTCACTTTATGGGCAAAGTAACGTCCCAAGATATATGAGAATGGTTGCTATCTCACACTGGAGCAATGGTGGACGTGCAGTTTCGATGGCAACTGGGGTGTGGGTTTTTGACATATTTTTACTCAAGTACTGTACAAAGAACAAAGAACAACACAGCATGGGAAACAGGCCCTTCGGCCCAATGAGCCCACGCTGCCATTTTAACATTGTGAGTTCCCTCTTCCACCCATGACCCTTGTCTATGCTTATGGCACTCCAGATTGGAAACCAGATTGAGGGGAGACTAATTTAGGGACAATTTGTTAGAACCAATCAGCCTAAGAGCACATCTTTGGGGTGTGGGAGGAAACCGGAGCACCCAGAGAAAAGCCACGCAAGCACGGGGAGAATGCACAGACTCCCACAGACACTGGCCCAAATCCATGTGTCTGCACAGCAAACAGTGATAGTCACTGAGCTGTCGTGTTGCCCATCAGCTGGTCCAGTTTAATCGTATACTAACGACATGAAGCACGAGGCTACTCTTGAAACATCCAAGTATTTGTACTTACTTTTGCTATTGCTAAGCACGTAATCTGGGTGAAGTTATACTGTGTGTCTGTGACTAATTACTGTAAAAAGAGTATAAAGGGGGAGAATTCCCCCCATTCAAGGTAGTATCGCTCGGCTAAGCTCAGAACACTGTTCTGAGTTAGTAAAGCGATTCTCCAAGAAAGCTTGTACTTGCTTGAAAATAAAGGACTGAGTTTTTTTTACACAGATCAGTGTCTTGCTCTTGCATCAAGTATGTAAGGGTCTCTGTAAAATGATCCTGACACCAGAGGCCCAGCAGCTGGCTTGGAGACAGCTGGATCCTGGCCACCGGTAGGTCTCTGTGTGCCCGAGTCCTCGGATGTGCCCGCCTCCACTCAATGTGCATTAATATCTGTGATGTGCTCACTAGTTCATGACCCAGAAACCTCAACACTAAAGGTACCCACCGTGGTGATCTTCTCTGTGTTGGTGGGTTGTGTGGCACATGTGGTGCTGCCCTCAGAGAATTCCTCAGTGCCTCCCTCTGAGATGTCATCAGGTGGTCATGGCCATTTGCCCCACAGCAGCAGGGTAGCTGCAACACCCAAAGAACCAGGTTCTCCTGGGTCTAGAGCTGCAATAAAGAAAACACATTAAGGGAAGGGAGGGAAAATATTCTATGCAACATCGCACTTACTTCGAGCAGGACTTAGGTTGAGGGTGCACTTCTGCTCACTTGCATGCTGGTTGCTGACATGGCTGTCGGTGACCATTCAGTGTGGCCCATCACCCCCTGCCAGCTCCATGGCACGCTCCTCCATGCTACTCAGCTGCCACAGGTCAGGCACACCACCATCAGTTTGTATCCTTTCCCGTGCATTGTGGATTTTCTTTTCCTGTGGGAACATAAGGTGGATAGCAAGCATTAATATATTGCAGTCCATGGTGCGCTATGCGTGTCTGTGTTTCGGGCGTTGTGTTGACAGTTTTCGGGAAAGCAGTCACCACTGAAGGGTGCTTGTTGAGGGGTGAGGGGAAGAGGTTAGATTCTTTTCCTGGGGGATGCCCTTGCATGGCCTTCAGGTGTTTAAGCAGGGTTTGAGATCCGTGACAAACATGTGCTGTGTTCCAAGTGGGATGCTCACTCACTCTTGCTGCTCAAAGGTCGTACGTTGTGGCATTGCCAGCCAGAGCGTGGTGTCAGCAGTAACATAGCTGGGGGGGTGCAGGGGGAGCGGCTGTTCTCCCTGAGTGCATTTTGCTGAAGTGGCGCCTTTTTAACAGGGCGTTCCTTACAGGCCCCTGTAGAGGCACGAAGGAGAAAAGCAACCACCACGATGCAGTCGACACCAAGCATCCCTCGTCGACAGACAACACCAGCCGAGATTGGGTGAGTACATTAAACTTTAAATACGTTGCAAAGATTCAGTTTGTTTAATTAATCAAATTACTGAATGGTTTAGTGAGCGGTTTAGTGAAAATATTTAGGAATGATTTAATGAAAATATTTGTATTGAATAATGGTGACTAAAACTATAAATTACACGGCTGTGTATCATTAGAATTAACTACTCCAAAGCTGAACTTGAAACTGGCACCTTGTATCTCTCCATTTGCATGAACATTTGATTGATTTGTCCATTTTAAGCACTGGTTATTTTGAGTTAGCTGTGTCTCGAGCATAGCCAATGAATTAATGAGTTTACGGAAGCAACATGATTGCCATTATTGCCATGATTTCCAGTTTCTGGAGAGTACATGTGCACATGCCCTGCTATGCATGCTCAGCAGGTACAAGGAAAACAGGGATTGGCATTCTGTGGTCATTGCGAGTATCAAGGTTTAGGTTCCCCAAGTACAAATGAAGGCATTTTTTGGAACTTATTAGGGTGTTTGCCAAAAATGATATGTTACTGGAGAAACATTTATTACTGAGTGATCGAAATGCAACATATCTCAGCCCTGACATACAAAATGAATGATGCAGTCCTCATCAGTCCAGAGTCTATCAAAGATAATAGCTGAAATCAAGGTGGCGAAGTACTTTGCAATAATTGTTGACTCTACTACTGATATTGGCAGAACTGATCGATTTTCTTTATCCTTGTGATATGTAACAGTAAGCAGTGATGAAGTGGAATGATTTATACAATTCAACGAATTACCTGGAGCAAGGGCTGAGGGTTTTTTCAAAGTTCTTTTTCCAACAATCAAAAACTTAGGGCTGTCAATGACTATGTGTTACGGTCAGTCTTACAATGGAGCAAGCACCATGTCCGGTGAAATATCTAGTCTCCAAACAAAGATTAGGGAAGTTGCCCCAAATGCACTCTTCATGCACTGCTGTGCACATAATTTAAATTTGGTTCTAATTGATGCAGTAAGCTGCAATATGCAATCCAAGTTGTTTTTTGGTACTCTATAAAGTGTCTATACCTTTTTTCCTGGCAGCTTACCTCGTCTTTCAATACTAAAAGAAGAACAACACAATCATATCAAATCTTTTGCACTGACTCTAAAGAAACTTTGTGATACTAGGTGGGCATCCAGAAAGATAGCAGTAGAGATAGTCTCGCAGAATTTACCAGCACTAGTAGTTTCCCTGCAAAGAATTCTGGATGGTGAAGTAAAAAATTGTACTCCGAAACAGCTCACTGAGGCAAACGGTAAACTGGAAACACTCAGTACTTACAAATTCTTAGTTTTTCTTACGTTCTGGAGTAAAGTGCTAGACAAGGCTTTCAATTTATCCACACATTTACAGAAAAGTAGTCTAGATCTGGTAATGGCTTCATCTGATCCAGCTTTTTAAAAAATATATGAAAAACATGCAAATTGAGTATGAATCTCAATTCAAACAGATTTAGAATGAAGCAGCCGAGTTGGCTCGAAAATGTGATATTAATACAGAATCCAAGTAGCACAGAAAACGTAAAAGAAAGAGATTCCATTAAAAAATTGCAGAGGATGAAGGATTATTTGATGCCTGAAAGAACTTCACAGTTGAATCCTACTTAGTGCCCTTAGATTCTGTTAAAAATAGCATAAGTAAATGATTTGAGCATTTTAAAAATGTGGCTTTCAAATTTAATGGTTTAGATCCAAAACATTTTGACAGCTCAGATAATGTGAACAAATTAGAAATTTTAGCAGACACATACTCAGACGTCATCGACAGTCAAACTGAAATCGTACAAGAGCTTCTTTCATTCAAAGAGATAATGAGCACTAGCAGTAAGGCAAATTCAGATGTCGAGAAACTGACCATTAACAATGTACTAAAATTCATGATCGCCAATGACATGTGTTCCATTTTTCCTAATCTGTCCACACTGTACCAGATTTTTCTGACCTTACCAATAAGTAGCGCAGTTGCAGAACAATCCTTTAGCCGGCTCAAACACATAAAGTCCTACCTTCGTTCTACAATAGGCAAAGATAGATTGTCTGGGTTAGCTTTGACCACCATTGAAAGACAGTGGGTTACTGAGGTAGATTATAATAAACTAATAGATAACTTTGCTAGAATGAAGCCTAGACGAAAGAGGCTGTTGTAGTTGCTTCATACCTTTTCCATATTGCTTCATTTTATGTTTAAAATTATAATATTTAATGTTTTGATTTTCAATACAAAATAAAAATGTATAATGAATTTAAAATTATTTGATCTGTGTCGTGGCGTGGGCATTGCAGCGCCTTTTTTATGTGCTCACGCCCCCTAACTTTGGAACCTGGCTACGCCTCTGGGTGCCAGGATCCTGGCATTCACCACTTCTGCCACCTCCTCCCACAGTGCTGTGGTGGATGCACCCCTTGGATGAGGGCCCTGGCCAGGGAAGATCCGCTCACGCTTCTCCTCCACAGCATCTAGCAGGAGCTTCTGGTCAGCCCCTGTGAATCTGGGTGCAGGTTTGCACACAGACATCTTTGTGGCATGACTGGCTGTGTGTCCATTCCGCAGCTTATATACAGCTCTGGCTTATAGGGGATTTCTTTTGTTTATTGCAAATACGTTATTACAAAACAATTACAAGTATTCAAAGAATGAATAAGAAAGATACATTACTAAATGGCTAATTTATCAATAGCCTACAATTACTACCTTCTATTTAGGAAGGGTTCATTTTTGATTATAGTTTACCAGGACATTGCCCTCTAAATACACCTCAATTTATAAATCTACAAACATTACCACAACACAGCAAACTGTATACAACAAAAGTAAACATTGAAGCATATCCGTTGCCTTCCAGAACGCTGCCTCCTGGGCTTTTTCTCCTGCTAGGGGGTGCAACCCTGCAGAGGTACTAATGTCCAGGGGTTACACCTTACGGATGTTCAGCTGGAGGTGGGGGAAAGAGGGGAGGTTACCCCAGATCTACTCTGTCCAGACCCTCCCTTCTAGATTTTCAACCGGGGCAGTGGGGGTATGCAGTCCAGGCTGCACTTCCGGCTTTTCTCCCAGAGAATGGGGACCCTCTGCTGTTACTATGTCCAGGATTTCACCACTCAGAACTCTCCCTAACTGGATGTTACATCCCCTGAAAGTTACTCTTTCCAAGGGGGTTGCCCCCCAGGCCACAAATAATGCAAGGGAAAAAAGGAGGGGGATGGAATAACCAAACAATTAATACAATATGAAAAACCACATGATACAGTAACAGACAGTCCATTAACAACCATAAAATCTTCAGACATTCTAGAGGCTTCACCTTCCAGAGCTTCACTGTCAATGTTACATCTTCCGAAGTTTACAAAGTTCAATGACATTCTTCCAAGGTCTACTCCTCTGGGCCAGATCTTCCAAAGTTGCACCTGCTGGGACTGCACAATCTGGGGTTACACCTTCTGGGGCTGAACCTTCCTGAACTAAGTTTCCAATGCACTTCTTCCTGTGAATTTTGACACTCCTTTCTTGGGTCTTCCAGGGTTGCACCTTCCTGGGCCATGCCTTTCAGAGCACATGTGTCTCAGCTGGAACATCGCTTCAACAAGTCCCAGCTGGGGCAAAAGTCCCAAAAAAAAGGCAAATGGAAAACAGTTTGTCCCTCAAACAGAAATCAAAGGAAGGCTCAGGAGAGGGGTTTTACTGAGGCCTAGGGGTGGCTTGAACTCTGCTTTATGGACCACTGCAGGCAGAAAAAGCAATGGAGACAGGGCTGGAAACATGACCCCAGACTTCAGACTCCAGGCTTCAGGCTTCAGGCTTCAGCAACAGCAGCAACAGCACCTAGCACCAACACCCTGCTTACTTGTTGGAAAGACACAGCAGTCCTTTTCCCTAAAGTGATGACCCTAATGGAACTGCATACAGAGTGCTAGCAAACTCCCACCAGATCTTACTGTAGAACATAGAACAGTACAGGCCCTTTAGCCCTCAATGTTGTGCTGAGCTTTGTCCAAAACCAAGATCAAGCTATCCCACTCCTTATAATTCTGGTGTGCTCCATATGCCTACACAATAATCGTTTGAAAGTTCCTAAAGTGTCTGACTCCACCATCACAGCAGACAGTGCATTCCACATCCCAACCACTCCCTGAGTAAAGAACCTGCCTCAGACATCCCTCCTATATCTCCCACCATGAACCTAATAGTTATGCCACCTAAGAACAGCTAAATTCACCCAAGGAAATAATCTCTGCACGTCCACTCTTATCTAGGCCTCTCATCATCTTATAAACCTCTATTAAGTCACCTCTCATCCTCCTCTGCTCTAAAAAGAAAAGCCCCAGCTCCCTCAACCTTTCCTCATAAGACCTACCCTCCAAACCAGGCAGCATCCTGGTAAATCTCCTCTGCACTCTCTCTAATGCTTCTACATCCTTTTTATAGTGAGGTGACCAGAACTGCACACAATATCCCAAATGTGGTCTCACCAAGGTCCTGTATAGTTGCAGCTTAACCCCATGGCTCTTAAACTCAAACCCCCTGTTAATCAACGCTAACACACTATAGGCCTTCCTCACCACTCTATCCACTTGAGTGGCAGCCTTCAGAGATCTGTGGATATGAACCCCAAGATTTCTCTGTTCCTCCCCATTCCTCAGAACCCTGCCGTTGACCCTGTAATCCACATTCAAGTTTGTCCTACCAAAATGAATCACCTCACACTTATCAGGGTTAAACTCCATCTGCCACTTTTCGGCCCAGCTCTGCATCCTATCAATGCCTTTTGTAACCTACAATAGCCCTCCATCTCATCCACTACTCCACCAATCTTGGTGTCATCAGCAAATTTACTGACCCATCCTTCAGTTCCCTCCTCCAAGTCATTGATAAAAATCATAAAAAGCAGAGGACCCAGCACAGATCCCTGTGGTACACTGCTGGTAACTGGTCTCCAGTCTGAAAGTTTTCTATCCACCACCACCCGCTGTCTTCTATGAGGTAGCCAGTTACTTATCCAATTGGCCAAATTTCCCTCTATTCCACACCTCCTTACTTTCTTCATGAGCCTACCATGGGGAGCCTTATCAAACACCTTACTAAAATCCATGTATACAACATCAATGGCTCTGCCTTCATCCACACACTTAGTTATCTCCTCAAAGAATGCAATCAAATTTGTGAGGCAAGACTTACCCTTCACGAATCCATGCTGACTATCTCAGATTAAGCTGCATTTTTCCAAATGGAAAATACCAGAACATACAGAGTGCTCCCAGTGGGCCAGCTGCATCAGGAGTGCAGTGCAGTGAGTGTGGCCAGTCAAGGGCCTGTTGGCAACAAATACTTGTGAGAGATTTTGAAGGCTGCATTCAGTTGAGTGTCATACATCCCACAGGGTGCTGATTGGCTGCCATTCAATAGGCTGCTGAGTCCAGAGGAGGGGGTGCAATACTCAAGGCTCCCATTCAAGAGAGGGAATGATCATAAGCTGGAGTTGTGCATGTCAGCACCACACAAGTTCTTTGTAGGGCAACGTTGATAGAACATAGAACATAGAACATTACAGCGCAGAACAGGCCCTTCGGCCCACGATGTTGCGCCGACCAATTAAAAAGCAATGACCCTCTAACCTAAACCAATCCCTTTCCATCCATAAACCTATCCACGGATCTCTTAAACGCCCCCAAACTAGGCGCATTTACAACTGCAGCAGGCAGGGCATTCCAATCCCTCACTACCCTCTGGGTAAAGAACCTACCTCTGACATCCGTCCTATAACTACCACCCCTTAATTTAAAGCTATGCCCCCTCGTGCTAGCTTTCTCCATCCGAGGATAAAGGCTATCACTGTCCACCCTATCTAAACCTCTAATCATCTTATATGTTTCAATAAGGTCCCCTCTTAGCCGCCTTCTTTCTAACGAAAACAACCTCAAATCCCTCAGTCTCTCCTCATAGGACCTCCCCTCCATACCAGGCAACATCCTGGTAAACCTCCTCTGCACCCTCTCCAAAGCCTCCACATCCTTCCTATAATGTGGGGACCAGAACTGCACACAATACTCCAAGTGCGGCCGCACCAGAGTTCTGTACAGTTGCAACATGATGCTGCGGCTCCTAAATTCAATCCCCCTACCAATAAACGCCAAGACACCGTATGCCTTCCTAACTACCTTATCTACTTGATTCCCAACTTTCAGGGATCTATGCACACATACACCTAGATCCCTCTGTTCATCAACACTATTCAGAGTCCTACCGTTAGCCCTATACTCTACACATCTGTTATTCCTGCCAAAGTGAATTACCTCACACTTTTCCGCATTAAACTCCATCCGCCACCTCTCGGCCCAGCTCTGCAACTTGTCCAAGTCTCTCTGTAAACTATGACACCCCTCCTCACTATCTACCACTCCTCTGACTTTGGTGTCACCAGCAAATTTACTAATCCACCCAACTATACCCTCATCCAGATCATTTATAAAAATTACAAACAGCAGTGGCCCCAAAACAGATCCCTGAGGCACAACACTTGTAACCGAACTCCATGACGAATACTTACCATCAACCACCACCCTCTGTCTCCTATCTGCTAGCCAATTCCTGATCCAATTAGCTAAATCACCCTCAATACCATACATCTGCATTTTCTGCAGAAGCCTTCCATGGTGAACCTTATCAAACGCCTTACTAAAATCCATATATACCACGTCAACTGCCTTACCCCCATCCACCTCTTTGGTCACTTTCTCGAAAAACTCAATAAGGTTAGTAAGGCACGACCTACCCTCCATAAAACCATGCTGGCTATCTCCAATCAATACATTACTCTCTAAATAACTATAAATCCTATCCCTAATAATTTTTTCTAAAACCTTGCCCACAACAGAAGTAAGACTCACCGGTCTATAATTCCCAGGAAAGTCTCTGTTTCCCTTCTTAAACAATGGGACAACATTCGCTGTCCCCCAATCTTCTGGCACTATACCTGTGACCAACGACGACCTGAAGATCAGAGCCAGAGGCTCTGCAATCGCCTCTCTTGCCTCCCAGAGAATCCTAGGGTAAATCCCGTCCGGCCCAGGGGACTTATCTATTTTCAAACCCTCAAGAATATCTAGCACATCCTCCTTATCAACTGCAATACTATCCAGTTTACAACCCTGTAACCCAGTGTTCTCCACAGCTACATTTATGTCTCCCTGTGTGAATACCGAAGAGAAATATTGGTTCAATGCCTCTCCAATCTCTTCCAGTTCCACACATAACTTCCCACTGCTGTCTCTAACTGGCCCTAATCTTGCCCTAACCAATCTTTTGTTCTTAACATATCTATAGAACGCCTTAGGATTCTCCTTAATCCTATCAGCCAAAATCTTCTCATGTCCTCTTTTAGCCCTTCTTAACTCACTCTTTAACTCCCTCCTAGCCAATCTAAAGCTTTCCAGTGCACTACCTGAGCCCTCAAGTCTCATCCTGACATAAGCCTCCTTTTTCCTTTTAACCAGCGAATCAACTTTTTTAGTGCACCACGGTTCCCTAGCTCGACCATTACCTCCTTGCCTGACAGGGACATACATATCAAGGACTCGCAGTAGCTGCTCCTTGAAAAAACTCCACATTTCGGACGTTCCCAGATCCTGTAGTCTCCAATGATGATGACAGTATATTCAAAAGATGGAGGGATTGGGTACTCGCATTATCCAGATCCATGGGGGCATGGGGTGAGAGGGCAGCCATGTCAGTGTGTGAGGGAGTGACGGGGGGGGTGGGGGGGACAACGATATCTGTATTGAGGTGGGGGGGGCGCCAGCAATGTCTGATTAGGGGAGAGGCCAGTGATGTCTATGTAGGGGAGGGGGCGAGTGATGTCAGTATGGGGGGGCGGTAACAATGTCTGTATGGGGGAGGGAGGCCAATGATATCTGTATGGGGGAGGCGGGGGCAGTGATTTCTGTGGGGGGGGGTGTGGTGGCCAGCGATAAGGCTAGCGATGTCTGTGTGGGAAAGGGGGGTGTTGCGGGGGCCAGCAGTGAGGCCAGTAATGTGTATAGGGTTTGGATGCCTGTGATCTGGATGCTGGGAGGTCTTTTCAGAAATTTTCCAGTGATGTGCGAATGCATGAGTTCAGGCTCATCCTGCTGATGTCAGGCTCTTTGGTGCGAATAGGCCCCATCCCACCCCAGGTTTTTAATGATTTTCACAATTGTGACCTCTGCATTGCACAGAGTGTGGAGATTCGGGTCTGAAGTTGTACTGACAAAACTGTTGTGATCTAGACCAGTTTCCCCATCAATTCAACATTCTTGGGAGAATCACACCCTATGTTTCTTGAAAATATAGCTTCTTTGCTGAAAACAAAAGCTCCTCCTTCTTACTTCTGCTTTTGCATGTGGAAGCAGACAGATTTCCTTACCATTCGTGCTGGTCCATTTCACAGCTAATCTGTCTCAGACCAAATCACAAAATTGTCAGCTGCTACAGGAACAACCACAGGTGTCACTGCTTGTGGCTGTCAAAGTCTCTGTGCTCTGAACTTATATTACCGGTGTAACATCAGGATACAGCAGATTAACATGAGTGGAATTTCTCATCTTGGACGATGAGATGACTGAGGCACTCTGCTGGGAGGAATAGCTACACCACATTCACCATGGACAAAGCTAGACTGCAGTCACATTTCCTTGTATTACCATCCTTCCATCTTTCGCGTTCACTATGGATCACTCGGGCTAATCCCTATAAACATGGTTTAGATCCCATGACAGCTAGGAATACAGGTGCAGCTGCAAAGCTGGATGCACCCAGAGCCAGGTTGCTATCAAAACTGTAGTTGAGGAGTCTTTCAGAATGCTCAAACAATGCTTCTGCTGTGTCAATCATTTTGTGAATGTGTTGGGCGGAGTGGTGGGGTGGGTGTGTGTAGGGAGGGTGTGACAGTACAGCCCTGATTATGTTTCAGATTTGCTCTCATGTACTTGATGCTGCATTACTTTGTAATAATGAAACTAGTCCTTATTATTACTGGGCAATAAGAAGTGTCTGGGGAGGAGGAAAAGCATGAATAGCACCAACCATAAGTGTTTCCAGCTGCCACGTCTTAAGGGGCATTTCATGTGAACTACCTCTCTCATCAACAATGCACAAGCAGACACAATCCTGCTCCCCACCATACTACCACTATCCGATTTCTTTCCTTTAATTGAGCGTTACAAGTCTTGCCTTCAGTTCACAAAAAATATTAATCAACAAACCAAACCCAGGAAAAGCAACCCACATCCAGAAAAAAATCTCCAACAGTTTAATCTCAATAGTGTGTAATATTTAAAAGTAACAATGAAGTATTCCCTTGTGCATCCCCAGTGCCTATTTTATACATTAGACCATAAGACCATTAGATATAGGAGCAGAATTAGGCCATTTGGCCCATCGAGTCTGCTCCACCATTCAATCATGGCTAAATTTCTCAACCCCATTCTCCGACCTTTTCTCTGTGATCTTTGATCTCCTTACCAATCAAGAGCTTATCTATTTTTGTCTTAAGTACACTCAATGATGTGGCCTCGACAACCTTCTGTTGCAATGAATTCCATAGATTCACCACCCTGTAGCTGAAAAAATTCCTCCTCGGTTCTAAAGGGTCATCCCTTTATTCTGAGGCTGTGCCTTTGGATTCTCGATTCTCCAACTAATGGAAACATCTTCTCCATGTCCATTATATCTAGTGGCCATGGAGTATTCTGTAAGTTTCAATGAGATCTCCCCTCATCCTTCTAAACTCCATCCAGTACAGACACAAACTTCTCAAATGCTCCTTATACATCAAGCCTTTGGAAATGCTGAATTTCCTTAGCCTTCTGAGAAAGTAGAGGCATTGATGAGTTTTCTTAACTATAGCATCGGTGTGGAGGGTTCAGGACAGATTGTTGGTGATCTGAAAATCTAGAAACCTGAAGCCTTTGACCCTTCCACTTCATCACCTTTGATGTAGACACGGACATGTCCTCCACTGCACTGCCTGAAGTCGATGAATCTCTCCTTCATTTTACTGACATTGAGGGAGAGATTATTGTCATCTGTTGATCAGAAGTTCTGGACCATAAACTTTAACAGAATTTCGCAAAATTTTGCTTTAGTTAACTGAACTTGCCTGAACTGTAACTCTTCCATGAAGGAACCCTCACTGAGCTCTGACTTTTTGAACACTAGCAATCACATGAATCTGTGGTGCCTTTCTTATAAGTTATTTATAGTTGTAAAAATCCATCTTTACCATCTTCTCATTGTGTCCCTCTGCAATCCAGGGCATCTTGTGCGTACATTATCAGTAGCAGCCTTTGTCTTCCTAGTGGCATCGTCATGCAATGAAAAGCTGATGGCCTCAAATTGGCTTCAACCCCCAGAGTCCTTGATCCTGGAGAAGGCCCACCACTGCCCTCTGAAGTGCCTGATTGGCATTTAATGCGGAGAGGAATTCTAATAAGAGATAATGTAGGACTTTCACCAGCTCTTCAGCATGCAGGTAAAACTCCTATTGTGCCTCCATTAAGTTCTGCTCTGTATTTTCTGCATTATAATAGTGACAGTGCTTTAGGAAGTATTTAAAGAACTATGAGGTGTCCTGAGGTTGCCCAAGGTATTGTACAGCTGCAGGCCTTTCTTCACATATTCTTTGTCCTTGCCATGGAACCATGACATGGATGGACTTCCTACTCCAGTTTGTTGCTTTGTCTAGTTCATTTTTTAAGTTAATAGTTTATCTATTAGTGTCACAAGTAGGCTTACATTAACACTGCAGTGAGGTTCATCATCATGCAGTCCTTCACGGTTTTGGATGGCCCTTTCTGAATCCAGGCATTAGAAGAATTCTTTCTTCCATCAGCTGAACTTAAGGTGAGGACGGTTAGGTATGTTGCCATGGGCAGAATTCCTATTATGGTCAGGTGGGATAGGAGACTTGGGTGAATTTGGATATTCGAACCCCAATACCACAGATCCACCTCCTATGTACTTTAATCTCACTAATTTTCTTCTTTATTTCCCCTATTTGCTCCACCACTGTGATGAAGATTTTGTGTGCAGTGATCAATTGTGTTTGAATTTGTTGGAGTCCATCGGACAGAAGTGTTATCCCGCTATCAAACTTTTCAAAATATATCCCTAAATTTTGCTTCAACTCTTCGCTAGAGTTTATCAGTGTTTGCTCTCTTCTATGTACGTCTACCATCTTGACTAGTCCTATCCGGACAAGAATGTGTGGTCTAATACAAAAGGTAGTGTTGGGAACGCCACATGTTGCTGCCCCGTATTGGTATTCAGCTATCAAGGTTGTAACACAGCATTCTCCCTCCTCCCTGTAGGCTACTTGGGTGATTCCCCCTTCCACACTGCGAACCTCTAGTGTACAATTTAGATTGGTGGTTGTCCTGAATCCACACTGGCCCTTTTTATTTTCGTATACCAGATATGGGCATATGTTTTGTCTATGTGCACATATTTGTCTTATCCAGACTGATGCCTATGAGCTTCCTTCGTTTCTCAATCTGATACCCCATCCACATCCCTCCTTGGATAATTCCTATGTTTCCTGCCTCAAAGAGCGTTAACCAGACTTTGATTTTTAGAATTACTGGGACCTTAACACCACCCCTAATGCAGTTCCTGGGATACCTCTACAACTATCATTAGACCAGGCTTTAGTCAGTTGCCACAATTGGCAGTTGTTAATATTCGGGTGCCTTGGTACCTGATAAAGGTATTCAATCTGCTTGTCACTGATCCAAGATAGAACTTTCTCCCTGCTAACCTGGTCAAGGTTCTCTCTCAACTGTGTGACCATCCATTGCCTATAAATATTCCATAGAGTTCGGTTCTGTTGCCTGGTATCATCTTCCTTGGATGATCTGATTAATAGTCTGGGCATGTCCCTCTAGCACAGCAACTGTGAGGCTATTGTCCCTGTTCCCAGCCGAATCTTCCTTGGCATCTTGCCGAGCATTTTTATTTAAACTGTCCAAGATCTGTTTAAATTGCTGGATTAGGACTCTGAGCTTATTGTCCAAATCAGCCAAATCCATTCCATTAATGATGGATACCCCTGCCCCATACACAGTTGCTAAATCATTCAGGATTTCCCTCCTCTTGCACCCCTTTGACCTGGGTATTTATTCTCCATCATCTGTCCAGTTTTCTTACCTAACAATCTTTTGGTCAAGTGGAGGTATAAATTCCTGAGTGGGTGGGACACCAGTCCAGTAACTTCCAGCTAGGTCCACCACTACTGGTACCAATTAGTAGTGGGTGTTGTCGAATAGTATTTTCCCCGTGGGTTTTACTATCAACCCATTTTGGGGCCCTTGTGTGCCTTCAGGGCCAGTAGGGAGGTGAGAACAAAGAACAAAGAACAACACAGCCCAGGAAACAGGCCCTTCGGCCCTCCAAGCCTGCGCCACTCATGCGCCCAACTAGACCATTTGTTTGTATCTCTCCATTCCCAGTCTGTTCGTGTGGCTATCCAGATAAGTCTTAAATGATCCCAGCGTGTCCGCCTCTACCACCTTGCTTGGCAGTGCATTCCAGGCCCCCACCACACTCTGTGTAAAATGCGTCCCTCGACATCTGTGTTAAACCTTGCCCCCCTCACCTTGAACCTCTGACCCCTTGCGTTAATCACCTCCGACCTGGGGAAAATGTTTCCCACTGTTCGCCCTATCTATGCCCTTCATAACTTTACACATGGATTATACACATGGAAGGAGTGCTGGCTGTTAGCTGTAATCCATTTTTAATTGCGTAGTGGACATATTCGTCCTGAATTATTTTACCTGACCTCAGTCCCAATCCTAATCCTTTCTCTGGGCCATAGGCCAGGCATGCATTCATGGTTGTATAGGCCCACCAATCACTGGTCAGATTTGCCCTTAGGGAGCTCCCATTGTCCTTCTTGTACACCACCCTCTGATTGTTATACCTATAGGTGATACTCTTATTGGGGTGTACCCATAGAATACTATCTTCACACTTGCCTGGGTGAATTTGGATATTCGAACCCCAATCCCACAGGTCCACCCATCATACATTCTCATGGGTGACATTGGAGTTATGTCCATCCTGCCTGCGGATGGTGACTGGATTCATAGAGAGGGGGGTTTGGTTCTGGAATCTGTTCAGGATGTGCGGTGGGTTCTCCCTCTTGGAACGGGGAAGGGACGCCCCAGTCGACAGTGGGGCTTGCCATCACAGAGTCAGAGGCATCCTCTTCTAGTTCCTGCCATTCTGAGTCACTGTCCCCAGAATGTGTGGTGAGGTGCATATTACTCTAAATATACAGCTAAATATTCCTGGGTATAAGTGTTTTAGGCATGACAGGGGAGGGTCGAAAAGAGGAGGGGGAGTGGCGCTGTTAGTTAGGGAGGACATCACAGTGGTGCAGAGGGAGGATAATATAGAGGGGCTAGGAATTGAGTCTCTGTGGGTGGTGTTGAGGAACAGGAAGGGAGCGATTACTATGCTAGGGGTGTACTATAGGCCACCCAACAACCCACAGGCAGTGGAACAGGGTTATGTAGAGACATTTTGGACAAGTGTAGGAAGAACAGGGTTGTTGTGGTGGGAGATTTTAATCTCCCTGAGGTGGATTGGAAGGTGCCTAGAGCCAGGGGTTCGGACAGGGAGGAATTCGTAAGATGTGTATTGGAAGGGTCCTTGGAGCAGTATGTAGATAGCCCGACTAGAGAGGGGGCTATACTGGATTTAGTTCTGGGTCAGGTGGTTGAGGTTGCAGTAGATGAACATGTGGCTAATAGTGACCACAACTCTGTCTACTTTAGGATAATGATGGAAAAAGATGAGTGCTGTCCTAAGGGGAGGGTGCTAAATTGGGGGAGGGCTAGATACAGTCGGATTAGGCAGGAGCTTAGGGGTACAGGCTGGGATAGGCTGTTGGAAGGCAAGACCACGTTAGGCATGTGGGAGTCTTTCAAGGGAAAGCTGAAATGGGTGCAGGAAAGGCATGTGCCGGTTAAGAGGAAGGATGGGAAAAGTAGGATTAGAAAGCCATGGATTACAAGAGATATAGAGGACTTGGTCAGGAAGAAATGAGAGGCGTATGTTAGGTCCAAGCAACTGGGAACGGAGAGAGCGTTGGAGGAATACAGACAGAGTAGGAGGGATCTCAAAAGGGGAGTTAGGAGGGTAAAAAGGGGGCATGAAATGGCTTTGGCAGGTAGGGTTAAGGAGAATCCAAAGGCATTTTACTCCTATGTTAGGAACAAAAGGGTGGCTAGGGGAAAAATCGGTCCCCTCAGGGACAGAGGAGGGGAATTGTGCTTACAGTCTGAGGGAATGGGGGAGATCCCGAATGAATACTTTGCGTCGGTATTCACGAAGGAGAGGGGCTTGACGTCTGGTACGGTCTTTCAGGGAGCTGTAGACCTATTGAAGGAACTATCCATTATGAGGGAAGAAGCGTTAGGGCTTTTAGGTAGCATTAAAACTGATAAATCTCTGGGGCCCGATGGCATTTATCCTAGGCTGCTTAGGGAGGCGAGGGATGAGATTTCTGGGCCTCTGACGCAAATCTTTGTCTCTTCTTTGGACACAGGTGAGGTCCCAGAGGACTGGAGGGTAGCGAATGTGGTTCCGTTGTTCAAAAAGGGTAGGAGGGATAACCGTAGTAACTATAGGCCGGTGAGTTTGGCGTCAGTGGAAGGCAAGTTGATGAAGAGGATTCTTAGGGAAAGGATGTATGAGCACCTAGAGCGTTACGATCTGATTAGGGATACGCAGCATGGCTTTGTCAAGGGGAAGTCTTGCCTTACGAATCTGGTAGAATTCTTTGAGGAGGTGACAAAAACGGTTGACGAAGGACGAGTCACTGATGTCATCTATATGGATTTCAGGAAGGCGTTTGACAAAGTCCCTCATGGTAGGTTGGTTGCAAAGATTAAGGCTCATGGGATACGTGGCCAGGTATCTAGATGGGTTGAGAACTGGCTTGCAAAGAGGAGACAGAGAGTAGTAGTGGAAGTGTCCTTTTCTAGCTGGAAGTCTGTCACTAGTGGTGTGCCGCAGGGCTCAGTACTGGGACCTCTTCTCTTTGTAGTGTATATAAATGACTTGGAAGAGGGAGTAAGTGGTGTGATCAGCAAATTTGCTGATGACACCAAGATGGCTGGATTGGCGGGCAGTGAGGAGCAGTGTCTGGCAATACAACGGGATATAGATAGGCTGGTATATTGGGCAGATATATGGCAAATGGAGTTTAATCCTGATAAATGTGAGGTGATGCATTTTGGCCAAAATAATGTAGGGGGGAGTTATATGATAAAGGGTAAGCCTATAAAGAGTATAGAAACACAGAGGGACCTGGGGGTGCAAGTGCACAAATCTTTGAAGGTGGCAGTACAAGTGGAGAAGGTTGTGAAGAAAGCTTATGGTATGTTAGCCTTTATAGGAAGGGGTATAGAGTGTAAGAGCTGGAGTCTAATGTTGCAGTTGTACAGAACGTTGGTTAGGCCGCATTTGGAGTATTGCTTCCAGTTCTGGTCGCCTTACTACCGGAAGGACGTGGAGACTCTGGAGAGAGTGCAGAAGAGGTTTACCAGGATGTTGCCTGGTATGGAAGGACTGGGTTATGAGGAAAGATTGAGCAAATTGGGGCTGTTTTCCCTTGAAAGACGGCGACTGAGGGGGGATCTAATAGAAGTATATAAGATTATGAAGGGTATAGATAGAGTAAACAGTGGTAAGCTATTTCCTATGTTAGAAACGCACAGTACGAGGGGCCACAGGCTTAGGGTGAGGGGGGAGAGGTATAACACGGATATTAGGGGGAGGTTTTTCACACAGAGGGTAGTGGGGGTATGGAATGCTCTGCCAAGCAAGGTGGTGGAGGCAGGCACGCTGGATTTGTTTAAGAGTTACTTAGACAGGCACATGAGTGGGTTGGAGATGGGAGGATATAGGAGATTGTTTTAAATAAGGTTCATTAGCATTGGGACGTCCCTGGTAATGTATAAGGATGAGGAATGATACTAATGTTTTTATCTTTTAATTCACAGGTTTTAAGTCTGTCCGCCTTGTTGTTCAACGAGGGGCATACATGCGATGGGTTGTACTGGGGCTGCTCTTGGATGTTCGAGAGTAGCCTGGTGCTTCATGTCATTAGTGTGCGCTTAAACTGGACCAGATACTGGGCAACACGACAGCTCAGTGACTATCGCTGATTGCTGTGCAGACACATGGATTTGGGCCGGTGTCTGTGGGAGTTTGCACATTCTCCCCGTGCTTGCGTGGGTGTCGTCCGGGTGCTCCGGTTTCCTCCCACACGCCAAAGATGTGCTATTAGGCTGATTGGAGGTAAAAAATTGTCCCTAAATTAGTTTCCCTCAATGTAGATGGCCATAATCATAGATAAGGGTCATGGATGGAGGGGGGACTGGTAATGTTAAAATGGTGGCGTGGGCTTGTTGGGCCGAAGGGCCTGTTTCCCGGGCTGTTTTTGTTCTTTGTTCTTTGTACTCCTCTTTTAATGGCCAAATTGGGACTGTAGGGGGCAATTATCCCCAAAGCGCTGAATTGGTGGGAAAACTGTTCGAGATCATGATTATTTTTTCAGTGCAACTTCAAACCTGAATCTTCCCACTCTTTGCAATGCAGAGGTCACAATCATGAATCTCATTAAAACCCTGGCGGGGAGGGTGGGGCCTATTCGCTGACAGCTCCAGAATTCTGTACACGTGCAATGGCCCCGATCTGACAGACTCCCCCTTTGTTGGCGAGCTCAAACATTGGCAAGCTGGGGATCCCTGCAATGTTGCCCCTCTAGCCCCTTCCTCCACAGCCCGATTGTTGCCCCCACAACAATTCCCAGGCCAGCCTTGACCGCCCTCTGCCCCAGAGGGCCTCAATGTCCACGTCACCACCCATCCCAGCAGTGGCGATCCCCCAACACCCCCCTCACCCCAGCTGACTTCCCTGCTGCCCAGACCCCCAGCGGCTGGCAGACCACCCGCCACCCTGAATGAAGATGTGACTAGTGTGGTAGACGGAGAAGAGCCGGTGGATGTGGTGTTTTTAGGTTTCCAGAATGCGTTCGATAAGGTGCCTCACAAAAGGTTGCTGCAGAAGGTTAGGGTACACGGGGAGTTGGGGGTAAAGTGTTAGCGTGGATTGAGGATTGGCTATCTAACAGGAAGCAGAGAGTTGGAATAAATGGGTGCTTTTCTGGTTGACAGTTGGTGACTAGTGGATTGCCGCAGGGGCTGGGGCCTCAACTGTTTACCATTTACATAGATGATCTGGAAGAGGGGGCTGAGTGTAGGGTAACAAAATTTGCTGATGACACGAAGATGATTGGGAAAGCAAATTGCGTAGAGGATGCGGAAAGTCTACAGACAGATTTAGATTGGCTGAGTGAGTGGGCGAGGACCTGGCAGATGGAGGTTGCACGTAGGCAAATGTGAAGTTATCCACTTTGGAAGAAATCATAGTAGGATGGAATATTATTTAAATAGTGAAAAGCTGCAGCATGCGACGGTGCAGAGGGACCTGGGGGTCCTTGTGCACAAATCGCAAAAACCCAGTCTGCAGGTGCAGCAGGTGATCAAGAAGGCGAATGGGATGTTGGCCTTTATAGCGAGGGGGATAGAATATAACAGTAGGGAGGTCTTGCTGCAACTGTACAGAGCACTGGTGAGGCTGCAGCTGGAGTACTGTGTACAGTTTTGGTCCCCTTATTTGCAAAAGGATATATTGGCCTTGGAGGGAGTACAGAGGAAGTTCACCAGGCTGATACCAGAAACGAGGGGGTTAGCTTATGAGGAGAGATTGAGTAGATTGGGCCTGTACTCGTTGGAGTTTAGAAGGCTGAGGGGGGATCTTATAGAGACTTACAAAATAATGAAGGGGCTAGATAGGGTAGATGTAGAGAGATTCTTTCCACTTAGAAAGGAAACCAGGACTAGAGGGCACAGCCTCAAAATAAGGGGGGGGGCATAGTTTAGAACAGAGTTGAGGAGGAACTTCTTCTCTTAGAGGGTGGTGAATCTCTGGAATTCTCTGCCACTGAAGTGGTGGCGGCTACCTCGTTGAATACATTTAAGTCACGGGTAGATAGGTTTCTGATAGACAGGGGAATTAAGAGTTATGGGGAGCAAGCGGGTAAGTATAACTGATCCACTACAGATCAGCCATGATCTTATTGAATGGCAGGGCAGGCTTGAAGGGCTTGATGGTCTACTCCTGCTCCTATTTCATATGTTCTTACCTCTGGCAGATTACCACCCCTCCAGCCCACCCCAATTGCTGGCTTTCCTCCAGCCCAGACTGATCCCCATGCAGATTGGCAGCAGGACTCCCTACCAATCGCCCCAGGCCTCACCCCATTAGGCCCCACCCCCTTGGCACTGCCCGATGCCCAGGGGCTACATGCTGGCACTGCCAGGGTGCCCATGCCCAAGAGGCATCACCCCCACTGCCTGTCCCCCTGAGGGGCCCCAATTATCCCCCCTTCACTCCAGCAGGGTCTCCCACTAGTTCCCTGAATGTGGGGAGCTACTCTAAATCCTGCCAGAATGAAATACTGCCGGTAGGGTGGGTCATGCTATCGGGCCCGGCAAGTTCTGTGCCAGGCCGATAATCACATTTAAACTACATTTAAAATATATTAAAAATAGATTCAAATTATTACCTTCTTCCCGCTGGTTTCCAGCATCTGTGCCCGTTCCCTGCCTCTGGGAGACGCATATGCATCGGGTCCACGTGTGCAAACCCTGTGAAGAAACCAACAAGCAACTCTCCCAACCGGACCCACCAGAAAATTTGCAGGGCGCAATGGGAGAATCGCCCCCACAGTGTCTCTAAGGCATTTGGAATGGTCCATAGCCTGGGTCCTGTTTTCTTTCCCTGCTAGGTCTAAGACTTTTACAGCAGTCTGCAAGTTGTTGCATTTTAATTTCAGTTTCTCTAATTGGAAAACAGTGGCATCTTTCTCACCGATGCTATTCTATAATTTTGATGTGCTTTGTCCTACTGGGCCTGGAATTGACTCATATGTAGAGGTTGACACGGTTCCTCTCCTCTCTCATTGCTACCTTGGCTCCCAGCTGGTGGGTGCACATCGTGGTGCCCGCCAGATCTTGCTGTAATTTTATTATTTGGCTGTCCTTGTCTTCTTTAATTTGATTAAACTGTTCCCCTCTCTCTCTTCCTCCAACTTGGCTAACTGGGCATCGCTGTCCCGTCTCATTTTTTATACCTCCGTTTCCCTTCTATGAAATTATTCTAGGCAGCTGGTGATCTCAATCACCTTTCTGAGCCTGGCAGCTCTCTTACCCACCTCCGTATGAGCCTGGCTCCAGCAAATTTCTCCTTTGGATCCCAGATCCAATTTGGAAGTTTCACCCCACTGTGCCCACTTGGGCCATTTGTTGTTTAAATATGCGTGGAGGACATCTTCCTACTCTGCACGACTGGCCTTTACTCTTCTGCTAGGATTTGGTGGGGGTGGAATGAGAAAACAATTGGATAGGTGTTGAGTTTTACACTAAATTACCTCTCACAGAGTTATTTCAAGTCCCACAACTATCCTAGGTCTTTGCTAAAGTTTGTATGCTTTGCGTTCCAGACAGCTGATTTATAGCTCAACTGGCTGGTCGAGTCTGTATTAGTCCTTCACTCACTTAAGGCTGGAGCTCAGAAGGAATGTTGAAGAATACAGGGTTAGTGGGTTCAAATTTGTAGCAATGCGGTTAATTCTTATCGAAGACCCATCTGGGGTGCCAAATTTCCGATTCGTATACTTCAACCAGCTTCTTCATCAAAGTTTTACCCAGGTGCCTTTATTTATGAGAAGAACAAAGTACAGTCACAGATATATAATGCAGCAAACTTTATTAAATACAGTTAACCCATAAATTACTCACTATGTATACCAGACAAACCCAGGATTTGGCTATACTACCCGTAAAGATGGCTTGGCAGGCTGTAGATCCTGTCTGTTAGTTCATCTGGTTCGCCTTTGCAAAGGTGATTCTCGCTGGCCATTTCTTCCTTGCTTCCTTCCTTCCTTTTCTGGTCTGATCTGGTCTGTCAACTCCCATCTCGGGTCTTTGCTCTCAAGATGTCCAGAATGCCTATTTTATCCTCCTGTGGCCTTGCACTTTTTCCACTTGCCCTTGGTCTTCTGCCAATGGGGCGTTGGGGTGGGGGGGGAGGGTCTCAGCACCCAGTGGTCTAGTTCATGACCTGTTGACAGGACACCTGAGCCGCTCCGTGCACCTTGGAGACTGGCCCCATGTAGGCAATAGGGCAGTGCATGTCAAATAGGAGTGATGATCATTCGCTGGGTTAACATTAGCGTGGATCCAGACATGGCCTGGCAGCCTTTCTGATTTCTGTATATCCAGAATTTGGCCAGGTCAGATTTTCTGCAGGTGATTTGCTGGAATTGACTGTAGTTTAATTTAATGTGCCCAATTTATAATTTCAAATGCCCAATTTTACTTTGGGCTCAGCGCTTCAACTGTATCTTTAAAGCTGAAAGTATTCCTAGGCTTTGAACAGACTCTTACTTGAAAATATATCCTCATATATTTTCTATTTGCTCCCACATGACTGTTTTCCACTGATAATGCCAATCAGATAAGAGAGTTCAGCTGCAAGGTATCTTCAATCAGTTGTAAACAACTTTGTATTGAAATTTCTTCTGAAATGGGCTTTGCACGGATACTTTAACTTTTCAAATATGAACTGAAATCTGGAAATACTGGAAACTGGAAACTCAGCAGTGGAGATAATGGGAATTAATATTTCTGTTATTTCAAAAATTCTGATTGACTTATAGATTTCCAGATTCTAAGTTTAACTCTGCATGCAACATCATTAAATATAGTGACAGCCTCTTGAGTGGCTATGTCTCACTCATCTGCATTGCAAGATGTGTTTGGTTCAACAAGTTGGGGACATTCCCATATTGGACATGATTTGTTAGCATACTAGGAATGGACGACACTGTCAACCTACTTGCCAGGCCTGTTTCCCAACCCTGCTTCTAGCATCAGGGCTCCTGCGAGTTCTACGATTGCAGTATTGTGATTGAGTGGTGGTTCAAGGATCAGTATTGCCTTATCTGTCATTCCTACATCTAAATAGACAGCTCCCTGACACACAATTATGTCAAAATTTGATCCTTAAATTTTATCCAAAGTTATTGGGGAATAATTCCATCTGTCTCACGCTGCCAGACTACTTATTCCCAACAGTGACGTTACTGCCATTAGTGAAGCATTCCTTACATACGGATCTAGAAAGTAATCTTTCCTGTAAGTATAAGAGGGTGGGATTGTTTGCAAACAGATTTGTTAGGGTGTCCTTTTCGAAAACAAACAATCTGACACTTTAGATTAGAATTTTCAATAATGTTATCAAGCAAGCATTTATCTGCACAGTTGAAACTTGACAAATAGTGTACAATTTTGCAATATCTTAGTTCGTCACAAAAGTTGTGTTTGTGTGGCAGCCTCCCATTTCATGAAATGATTTGTATCATAGTTTCAAGTCAGTGTTAAACATCATCTGGTGTAACTCAGGAGCCACACATTGTGACCTCTGTCACAGAGGAAGACAGTGAGATGAAAAGGTGCACCATCACTGACCTCTGTTTTCTCTGGGCCTTCCTCACAGCCAGCTGAGCTTTTCATTTCTGTTTGCCTCTTCCAATGCCCCTCCAAACAGTCAGCCTTCAGTGATTGTCTCCCAGTTTCCAGTGTCAATATACACCATTTTATCATAGAACCCCTACAGAAGGAGGCCATTTGGCCCATCAAATCTGTACCAACCACAATCCCACCCAGGCCCTATCCCATAACCCCACATATTTCCCTGTTAAACCCCTGACACTAGGGCCAATGATGTGGATGTGCCGGCATTGGACTGGGGTAAACACAGTAAAAAGTCTGACAACACCAGGTTTAAGTCTAACCGATTTATTTGATAGCTAAGTGTACTGTCAAATAAATCAGCTGGACTTAAACCTGGTGTTGTCAGACTTTTTACTAGGGCCAATTTAACATGGCCAATCAACCTAACCTGCACATCTTTGGATTGTGGGAGGAAACTGGAGCACCTGGAGGAAGCATGGGGAGAATGTGCAAACTCAATGCAGACAGTGACCCGAAGCCGGAATTGAACCCGGATCACTGGCGCTGTGAGGCAGAGGTGCTAACCACTGTGCTACCATGCTGCCCCATGATGATTTTTGCATCTTATTTGCAAGTATCTTGTAGCGAAGTATTTCCATCCAAGAGGTTATGACCCAGTGGGTTATTCACAATACCAAAGGTCTTTGGGTATTCAGGCCTCTTCGATCTGATGAATGTGGCTAAGCCAGCACAGGTGCCAAAGGACTAACGGCGAGTGTATGTTGATGAAATTTGTAAATTCCAGGACCTCTGAGTTGCTGATCTTGACCCATCAAGAGATGCCAAGGATATGTCTAAGATAGCAAAAGGGAAAACTGTTCAGGCTTTTCTTTTTCCTAGCACATGTTGTCCATGTCGCACCACTGTAGAGGAGTGCAATGAGGATGCGGCATTGGTTGATTCACAGTTTGGTGTTCTTAGCTAAGTTGCTGTTCCACACTCTCTTACTCAGCTTGTATATAACAATTGCAGCTTGAATATAACAACACATGTGATATGAGTGTGTTGCTTTCAGCATTAATGACAGATTGCTGGCAATTGTGGAGTCTAGATATGTGAAGCTATCAACAACCCCCAGAGTCACGTTGTCAATGCTGATAGATGTTGGTGTGACAACATCCTGGACACTAGGGTCAATATCCATGCATACAACATCCTGATGCCTATGGTCAACCTAAACCATGTGCCTTTGTCTTTTTTTGCAGCAGATGTTCCTCAATATGAAACATTAGTGTGGCATCATTAGTGTTGAGAAACTCTCTGATGAGGACTTGGTGCACCTTTGTCTTGGAACTGAGGTGAGCAAGACTCTGTCAGTTCTGGTATGTAAGTAGATAGCCTTTGTAGACCTGATGACATGACAGCAGCAAAGTCAATATGCCTAGAGTATCAGTGCCAGAATATAACCCTGTCTGACACAGTGCAGATCTCGCAGTGTTCTGATGTTGCTGACCACCCCTCATTGAAAGGGGAGATCAAATTGAGCAGCTTCAGTGGTCAGCCTATTTTTTCCTGCGGCTTAAAGAGACTGCCTCTGTTCACATGGTCAGATGCCTTGGTGAAATTAATGAAGACCATAGCTAGAGGTCTCCTTTGTTCACAACATTTCTGTTGTAGCTGCCAAACTGAGACAATCATGTCAATTTGGATCTCCCAGTTCTAAATTCACATTGGGATTTATGATGGATCTGTTCAAACAGCCCTGGCAGTCTGACAATGGCAATGTGGGAAAATACTTTCCCCAGGATGCTCAGTGAGGAGATGCCTCAATATCTGTTGAAATCACTGTGCTTTCCCTTGTGTGGGGTCACATTTCTGCGTCAATCATACCCCACCCCTCCTCCAACTGAGATGTATTGCCAATGCTGCAGAAGTGCCAGTTAACAGCAGCTTTGTCCATGACAAGCGAATCATTATCTTTGTTAACTCCATATTGTGGATTCAATATCCAGCTCTCCCACGACACACTTTCTGGGGTATTCAGAGCTTTCTCAATGGTAGTGTTCTCCCTAGAACAACTCAAGGTATTATTCCACCCATCCCTTCAACTGCAGTCAGTGATGATCCACTCTGTCTTTGCTTTCACTGGAGTTGATTTCTTTGTTGATGGACCTGTTACTTTTTTTGATCACTTCATACATGTCTTTGTAGAAGAATAGCTGGGTATTCTGTCAAAGTTGTAACCAGTAGTCATTTGAGCAGGATCTAGAAGTCTGTCGGACTTTATTTTGAGTGGTTCGCAGAGCATTCAGAGTCTTCCCACTCAGATCTCTAACATGACAGATTCCATCCCAGTAATATTAGCCTTGAGCCAGTCTGCACCTTCCTTTTCTTACTTCCCATTTTTCGAGAGTGCAGTATCATGGTGTTTTGAAGTATGTACCATTTTACTTCTGCACTCTGTAGGAAATTGGAGAGCATCTGTCCAATTGAATTGAGGAACTCTTGTTTTGATTTGGGTAGAGGATTTTCTCCTTTAAATGAAATGAATGTTGCACCCTCACTCCTGCCAGCACTGTTGTAGGCATGTGTGTTGAGAATGCTGTTCAGAGTGTCACGTCTGGTGATGATCAGCTGGTGCTAACACCCTGATTTTAGATGTTTTTAGGTGTCATGGTTTGTTCCAAAATAAGGTATTACTTACACAAGATATCTCGTCATAGCAGCAAAGCTCAACTAGTCTCTGCCCATTCTCATTAATTTTCCCAGGAGGGCCATGCCTCGTGGTCGACACTCACCCCTGCATTCATATCCCTTATGAAGTAAGGATACAGTGTCAAGTTCCTCAGAGAACTGGTCTTTAGCTTCTATAATGGAGCACAGTATCAGAGCATTGTTACTCATTAGGTTAACTGGCCCTATCTGAGTTGAGGTGGATGGAGAGAACATATTATTAACCATTTGTGAAGCATTCTATCATTGAGTGAAGCAGATTCATTACACAAGAACACAAGAAATATAACAGGAGGAGGTCACCAGGCCCTTAAAGGCTGCTCCATCATTCAATACGATCATGGCTAATCTATGCCAGCCCCAATTCCTTTTCTGTGCCATTTCCCCAAAGCCCTCTATTCCTCGATCTATCAAATATTTATCTACCTTCTCTTTAAGTACTTCTAATGATCCAGCCTCCACTACCCTTTGGGATAGAGAATTATGGAGATTCACCACACTCTACGAGAAGAAATTTCTACACACCTCAGTTTTAAATGACTGACCCTTTGTCTTGTAGCTATGTCCCCTTGTTCAATACCCTTCTACTGGTGAAAAAAAAATCACCATCTACCCTGTCAAGACCCCTCAGGATCTTATATATTTGAATAAGGTCATTCCTCACTCTTCTAATCACCAAGAAATTGAGTCTGTCTTGATAGGACAACTCTCTCATCCCAAGAATTAGCCTGGTGAATCTCCTTTAGATTGCCACCAATGTTATATATCCTTTTCAAGGTAAGGGGACAAAAACTGTACGCAGAATTCCAGGTGAGGCCTTACCAACACCCCTCCAATCTCTTGAGTTCAACCTAAACCTTATGATAAAGTGCATAAGGCACAGGACAAGACCTGAAAAATGTTGGTATTGCTTCCTAATTCAAATGTAATTTAACTTTACCTCCCTTTATGTGTCCTAATTAATTTTGGAAGACATTGACATATTTATATAACAGTTCAGCTTGGGTTGACCATGACAACAACTGTTTCCTGCCACAAGCGGTTGACTTCATTTGGCATACCTTGCAATTGGCTTATACCCTGTCTACACATTCAATTGCTTGGGCCAGCTCCATTACTTTTTCCAGAAAAATTTTTGTCTCTGCCATTAACTTCTTTTGTATCATCAGGCTGTTTATACCACAGACCAAACGGTCCCTCAA
The DNA here is from genome assembly GCF_965287045.1 of Carcharhinus amblyrhynchos. Taxonomy (NCBI): domain Eukaryota; kingdom Metazoa; phylum Chordata; class Chondrichthyes; order Carcharhiniformes; family Carcharhinidae; genus Carcharhinus; species Carcharhinus amblyrhynchos. Next base: position 63,222,345 of record NC_137329.1, read on the forward strand.
CATTTTTCCTAAAATTTGGCTGAATTCACCATGTTCTATTAATCTCTCAATATGTCTATAAGCCTGAGACCGTCCCCCTGCACTCTCGTACTGCCGAGTGAAATTTGTATCTCAATAGAATGATTGAGAGGCAGGAGTTGAAATAATTCCACGCAAGCTCAACCGTCTGGCCTAAGACTGAGTGCCTGGAGCATCGGGGATGATAAATTTCTGATAAAACTAAAGTCTACGGACACAAACTGTGAGTTGTAATCTCATTTGCTACAAAATGTATCATATTCTCTCAATGTACTGGCCTCAGTTTTCTACTTTGGGGTTGAAATGTTCTAATTTCCTGATTAAAGGCATCTTAACATTGCACTTGTATCTTGCTTTTTCTTAGTTTTGACACTCCAGTCTCTTCACCCTCTAGCTGTGCACTGTAATTCCCAAGGAACTTGGAAAGTTTATCTTTGTAGCCAGTGTAATAAATCAAGAGTGACTCAATAAGGCTTCGGAACACAAAGGCTTTATTGCCACAACATCAAATGACGATATCTACAAATCAGCTTCAACAGAATAACGATGCAATTGTATACTACAGTTCCCTGGTTCCAACTGCTGACTCTTCCTGACCCCTGATACATGCACTTGCATTGAGGCTCAGACTCGATTGGCTCAGCTTCCTGCCTCGACACTCCATAAAATCTGGCCTGACCACATGGCCCTCAGGGAACATTACCATAAACATATAATTTTTTTGTTAAGCGATTTTCTCCCTGTGAGCCTAGTCTTTTGTAACAAAGCTATGTTAACTTTCAGCCTATCAAGATCCATGTCAATCATAGCTATCTTGCACCCATCATCGACCAGCTGCAAAACAACCACCAATCCAGTGCACGTGGTCCTGATGGTTTAGATTGCCAATCAAAGAGTTGGCACCTTCTATCTTTACATTTGTTTCATTTGTTTGTCTGCTGTGAAGGATTCTATCTATTTGTTGAGCAGAGGTTAGTGAATCAGCACCTTATTAGCCAACAGCTGCTCAATCTGAGGAGAGCGATAGTTAACCAATGGGGCATGCTGATGTCTCTCACCATTGGAGACAGCCAGTAACAGGTGTTCTCAATGCCAATCAAATTGGGCTCATCACACACAACTGCTAGCTTCCATGCTGTTAACACACTGCAGTGATTCCGGACTATCCTCTCCAGTGGACAAGTCTGGACAAACTTCATGGGAACTCTGAGCCACACAAGAGCCAGGGTCACTCTCTCCACCTTCCCAGTTGAACCCAAATGAAAACCAGCACTTTGTTTGGCTTCACCTTGGTTACAGGAGTTACTAGAAAGATAATATATTATACATCAATCATCCTTTGGGCTTCACTGCAGATTGTTTTGTCAGGGTTTACTCCCTCAGCCTTCAACTTTCCTGAGTTATATACAAGGCAGCTATTCACCCTTTGTGGGGAGTTTGGTGTACATGTGACAGAGAGTGTCCACATGTCAGTAGGTTAGCACTTGTTTGAGGGAAATTTTAACCTGGGGCCATGTGGGAGCTGGTTTGTGTGTGTCTTCATGCGGGGGCACACAGAGGACTTACTGATGGAGAGGTTATACTGACAGGGTGATACTTGCCCATCTGAGTGCCTTTTTCACATTGTTGCTACCCAGTGATGTGGACTGACAATGAGAAGCCAGCTCGTACACAAAAACATGAAGCACGCTAACTCTCTTCATCCATGCACAACGTATCACATTGACCTGTTGGGCAAAAGTTATTTCTAGTCTGCTTTGATAGCTAGTAATGGGATTCTCCAGTCCTGCTGCAGTGAACAGAGTTTTGGTTGAGTGCCAATTCTCTGTTCTCATTGGCAGCGGCAACAGGACATGAATTCCAGCCTATACATTAATCAGAAAGGCGAGTGAAAAAATTACCAGGGAACAAAGACAATTCATAGTCAGGGAAGGTTTTGCTGAGGAAAAGATTCTGCATTAAGGAAAGTCAACATGTAGCATTTTGTATCAGTTTAATTTATAATTGTCATGTTTGCTAAATTTAAATGCAAAATACAAGAGATAATTATTGAGATTCCAAAATGCCTTACTTTTAGAAATACCTTGCTTATATGTGGTTTAAACACAGGCTTTGACGTACACTATTGAGACTAATTTTTGTCTGCACATATATGCAAGTGTTCATTGAATAAACAGAAAGTGATCATTGCTTGCATGTATTAAACATTGTTGAAATCTTGTGTGATCTATAAAACAATGTGATGGGTGGATTTAGAAACAAGTTCCCCTCTCATCATAATGTGGATGGAGAAAGAACGGCAAAAACAACTATTTAACAACAATAATGGCAATAGTGGCTTTAAAACGACTATCCTGGATGAGAGTGAAGCACGCTGGGAATTTTGGACAACTTATAGCTTAAAACCAGATGCAAGTCGTAAAAAGGCTCTGGTCTGGGAGCTGTGATCTGAAGTTTCTTGTGTTTGCCCAGAAAAGGGAAGTTGTTTACATTAACTGAGACATCGTGGTTCTGATTTATACGGCTATGTATGGGACATGTAAAATGAACTTTGTGTGATGGCATAGTTCAAAAATAATTTCACTGGATGCTTGAGCCATTTGATTGGTTTCTGGTTACACAATTGGCTGGATGACAGAGAATATTCCAGAAGCAAGTGGAAAATTGTGGATAAAGAGGCATGCATTCCTTTGTTTGGCAATGATAACTCAAAGAGATCAACCATCACAACAAGACCTGTACCCTGAGGGATCCCACGGAGAACAAGAAGATTGATTCTACTTTGAGGATATTTCTTGGCCAAGGTTTTCCCATATTTGATAGTATCTATTTTCAGTTAAATAGTTAAAGTTGATATTTAGTTAAAGTTGATGTTCAATTAAAGTTAAGGTGCATTTTCAGAGTGACAGTTCAGTTATGAGTTAATGAGTTGTGGCTTTTTTTGTTTGAGTTGGTGCTAGAAGTGTTAAATAAAGAAATAATTGAATCACCATCCTTGTTTATTTCATTAAACTGGAATGCTTGGAAGGTGTTTAAATTAAAGCTGCACAACAATAATGTCTGTAATGTCCCATCATGTTAAAGTTTTACCTGTTCTGATATATTCAAACATGGAATAACTGATTTACACCTGTAGCCAAATGACAATAAAGGAATTAATTTTTTTGAAAGATAATATTAACCGAAAGGAAAATAAACAAAATACTTGCACAATACTTTATTAATTGTGTTACAGACTATTCAAAGAACAAAATTCTTCTGGTGTCAAAGAACAAAGAACAAAGAAAATTACAGCACTGGAACAGGCCCTTCGGCCCTCCAAGCCTGTACCAACCATCCTGCCCGACTTAACAAAAACCCCTATCCTTCTGAGGACGATATCCCTCTATTCCCATCCCATCCTTGTACTTGTCAAGATGCCCCTTAAATGTCACTACCGTATCCGCTTCCACTACCTCCCCTGGCAATGAGTTCCAGGCACCCATTACTCTCTGTGTAAAAAATCTGCAGTAAAAAGTCTGACAACACCAGGTTTTAGTCCAACCGATTTATTTGATAGTAAACGCACAAGCTTTCGGGTTAGTCCCTTTGTCAGGTGAATGGAGAGTTCTGGCCTCAGACAGAGCATATAAAGCACAGACAGTATGTGCTTTATATGCTCTGTCTGAGGCCAGAACTCTCCATTCACCTGACGAAGGGACTAACCCGAAAGCTTGTGCGTTTACTATCAAATAAATCGGTTGGACTAAAACCTAGTGTTGTCAGACTTTTTACTGTGTTTACCCCAGTCCAACGCCGGCACATCCACATCATAAAAAATCTGCCTCATACATCTCCTTTAAACTTTGCCCTTCGCACCTTAAACCCATGCCCCATAGTAATTGACTCTTCCACATTGGGAAAAAGCTTCTGACTATCCACTCTGTCCATGCCTCTCATAATTTTGTAGACTTCTATCAGGTCACCCACCGCTCAACTTCCTTTGCTCCAGTGAGAACAAACCAAGTTTCTTCAACCTCTTCTCATATCTAATGCCCTCCATTCCAGGTAACATCCTGGTAAATCTTTTCTGTATCCTCTCCAAAGCCTCCACATCCTTCTGGTAGTGTGGTGACCATAATTGAACACTATATTCCAAATGCAGCCTACATAAGGTTCTAAAAAACTGCAACACGACTTGCCAATTTTTAAACTCAATATCCCAGCTGATGAAGGCAAGCATGCCATCTGCCTTCTTGACCACCTTCTCGATCTGCATTGCCAGTTTCAGTGACCTGTGTACCTGTATCCCTTTGCCTATCAATACTCTCAAGGGCTCAGACCCTCCACAATTTCCTAACTGGCTTCTTTTAACAGCTTCAGTGATTTATCCACTTTCAAGGATGCTAATCCCCTTTATAGTTCCTCTCTCCCTTTGTTTATCACTTCCAATATTTCATAATCCTTCTCCTTAACTGCAATGTCTGCATCATCCACTTTTTTGCGAAGACAGATGCAGAGTTTTCATTAAAAACCTTATCAATTACTTCAACTTTAATACTTGGTCTTTTTTGGGTCCTATTCTTTCTTTAGTTATCCTCTTCCTGTAAATACTTTGATGAAACATATTTTGTTCTCTTTGATTTGTATTTCCCATATTCTTTTATGCCCTCTCTTTGCTTTCCTGATTTCCTTTTTGATTTTCGCTCCTCCACTTTCTATATTGCTCCTGGTTTTCCGTAATACTGTGTTCTTGATGTCTGATAGAAGCTTTCCATTTCTGCCTGATCTTACCCTGTAAGCCTCCTTCACATTCAGGAGGCCCTATATTTGACTATCCTACCCTTTTTATTTGTGGAAATATGTTTACTTTGAACCACTTGAGTCTCCCATTTGAATGCCTCCCACTGCGTTGATACTGATTTATCTTCAAGTAATAGTTTCCAGAGGCAATGGAATCCTGTCTATCATTCTTAAAGTCTCCCGCCTCAATGAAAATTCAGGCCATTGAATAGAGAGGCAAGTACGTTGTAAATCTATGGTTAGATCTCAGAAAAGAATTGTGCCGTTTTCAGGGCACCAATTTCAGGAAGAGTATCAAGGCTTAAGATGCTGCATGGCAGGTTTCTGAAAAAGGTTTTAGGGATAAAAAGTTTCTCTTATCTAGGTTCATGTCACCCTACCTGTAACTTCCACGTCTTGTCTGGGCTTGCAAAATCTCACTAACTGTCCTGGCTGGAGACAATGCACATCTCTTTAACTTGTGCCTAACCCGCTCTCCACTCACATTGTCTGTACCTTTAAGATTTGATTACCTGTAAAACTTGCATTCCAACCATTATTTTGTAAATTGAGTTTGTGTCTTTATATGCCCCATTTGTGAACTGAAATCCCACTCACCTGACGAACGAGTAGCAAGGCTCTGAAAGCTAGTGGTTTGTGCTACCAAATAAACCTGTTGGACTTTAACCTGGTGTTGTTACTGTGCCAATGCATGCCAATTGTTGTCGCCCGTGAATGATTTGAGTGCCTTGATTTTCACAGTAGGGGTGCACTGAGGGGCCTCTCCCACTGACATCAACTTGCAGGATCCCTCTGATGACCATCAGGGTAAATTCATTCCTGTTAGAGATTAATCAGAGACAAATTAGCCGCAGGTGTAGGGTGAAATAATATTTATTGTTGCCAATAAAAGTACCTTTAAAATATCTAAATGATATCTAAATGGATACAAAATTGGCTTCTTAACTGAAGCCAGAGGGTGGTTGTAGGGAGTTGTTTTTCAAACTGGACGCCTGTGACCAGCGGTGAGCTTCAGGGATCAGTGCTGGGTCCACTGTTATTTGTCATTTATATTAATGATTTCGATGAGAATATAGGAGGCATGGTTAGTAAGTTTGCAGATGATACCAAGATTGGTGGATAGTGAACAGTGAAGTAAGTTATCTCCGATTGTAATGGGATCTTGATCAATTGGGCCAGTGGGCTGATGAATGGCAGATGGAGTTTAATTTAGACAAATGCGAGGTGATGCACTTTGGTAGATTGAACCAGGGCAGGATTTACTCAGTTAATGGTAGGGCGTTGGGGAGAGTCACAGAACAATGAGATCTAGGGGTACATGTTCATACCTCTTTGAAAGTGGAGTCACAGGTGGACAGAGTGGTGAAGAAGGCATTTGGCATGCTTGGTTTCATTGGTCAGAACATTGAATACAGGAGTTGGGACGTCTTGTTAAAGTTGTACAAGGCATTGGTAAGGCCACACTTGGAATACTGTGTACAGTTCTGGTCACTCTAACATAGAAAGGATATTACTAAACTAGAAAGAGTGCAGAAAATATTTACTAGGATGCTACCAGAACTTGATGGATTGAGTTATAAGGAGAGGTTGAATAGACTGGGACTTTTTTCTCTGGAGCGTAGGAGGCTGAGGAGTGACCTTATAGAGGTCTATAAAATAATGAAGGGCATAGACAAGGTAGATAGTCAATATCTTTTGCCAAAGGTAGGGGAGTCTAAAATTAGAGGGCATAGGTTTAAGGTGAGAGAGGAGAGATACAAAAGTGTCCAGAGGGGCAATTTTTTCACACAGAGAGTGGTGAGTGTCTGGAACAAGCTGCTAGAGGTAGTAGCGGAGGCGGGTACAATTTTATCTTCTAAAAAGTATTAGCTGGTTACATGCATATGATGGGTAGAGAGGGATATGGGCCAAATGCGGGTAATTGGGATTAGCTTAGGGTTTTAAACAAAAGGGCCTGTTTCCGTGCTGTAACCCTCTATGACTCTATGCGATAATAGAAAAACATGTCAAAGTGAGATTTTAAAATGCCTAAATATTCGACCTAACTAGAGTTCTCTCTCATCCATGTATCTTTGTGCCACTGCAACTTCTTAAGTTTATGTGGCCTACCACTATGTCTCGGTGTCTCCCCATGATGTACATCGGAGATGTAGGAGGCCAGCTGCCTCCCGCACCCAGTGGCCTATGATGCTCTTGGTGATCGTCCTCTGGAGGGCCTGAGACGTCTGGCCAGCTTCCAGGTGTAAGGGATGTATCCATGACATGCTCTTCATCCCGCTGCCCCTGAGATGCCCCAGTGTCAGGAAGAGGGGATTCGGAAGGTATAGCCACAGCCACAGTTTCCAGGGTGGAAAACCTGGCATGGGCTCGAGCCCTTCCTTCTCCTTTGGGGTTCCTGTGGGCCCCTGGATTACTCCATGGGATGGCGGTGCTTCTGCAGTGAGCTCCAGAAGCTCCAGTTTCACTTGGCCTTATCAGTTCTGGAGAAACATCTGTATTCTTGCTATGTTGGTTGAACCCTCAGTGATGGCCCTCTGATTCAGGGGGCAGCCACCAGTCAATGGGAACAGCAAGTGCCCTTTGAGACTGGGCCATGCTCTGCAGTCGTTCAGCAATGACTCTGTGCGACTGGGCCATGTTCTCAAGTGCTGCTGCCGTAGCACGCTGCCTCTCAGTGCTGTCCCTCTGGGTCTCTTGCAATCTTTGCAGCCTCTCAGCCATGACCCTCTGTGAGTGGGCTGCATTTTCAAGGGTTGGAGCCATAGTCCGCTGTATCTCTGTGCTGTCCTGCTGGGTCTCAACCAAGCTCTCGAGCCTGTCAGCCATGGGCCACAGAATCTCGATAACCCTGTTGAGGCCCTTAGCTGTGGCCCACTGTGACTGGGCCACAGTCCTCTGGGATTCTGCTGTGGCCTGCTGTGACTCAGCCATCTCTTGTAGCCTACCAGTCATGGTGAGAATCTCCTGCCTCAGTCTTTCCACCGCAGAACAAATGTTGCATTGTTGGCTTGGAAAACATGCAAGACAGACAATAGCTGGTCCACCTGAAAGGTTTCAGACTCCTCTCAACAGTCTCACAGTCAGTCCAGTGTTGCTGTCAACCTCTCCTGCATTCCCTGTCTCTGTTGCTGCATCTCCAACAGCTTCGGGAGAAGTGATCTCAGAGGCCCAGCATGTGACCTGGAGTCAGCTGAGTCCACACCTCCAACAGGCACCCGCATGCCAGAGGCCTTGAATGTTCCCTCCTCCGCCTGATGTACATCAGCAGATGTGTGCACCAGAGAGTGACCCAGAAGCCTCACTACTAACTGGACCCACCAATGTGAGAATCTCTGAGATTGTGAACTGCGAGGTGGAAGCTGACACAAAACTGGAGCTGGCCTCAGAGGTTCTTTCATCGGCTTCCTCCGAGGAATCTTCTGATCTGTCATGGGGAGGGTGGGTGGGAGCAACAGTGGAGGCCGCGATGCCAGATGGCTCCGGTGCATCAGGGTCCGTTCCTGCAACACAGAACACAAGGTTAAGTGCAAGGGAGGGACAGGAATCCGGGCTGCATGCAACTTACTTCAGGTATCTCCAATGAGTGGAGGATCGGCAGTTGCTCACTTCCATGCTCCAGCCCAGACATGCTGTCACTTATAGTGCAGATCCTCTCCTCTCCCACAAGCTCCAGTGCCTGCTCCTCAAAGGAAGTAAGGACATGGATCTCAGGTTCACCACTCCGTCTTCACCCTCTTCTGGAAATTATGGACATTCTTTTCCTATAGGGACAGTTGGGACCAGGTGAAGTCTGATGGCATGAGTCCTGGATGGTGTCAGAGGGTGGCCCTCCGGGAGAGGGGAGGGGGAGGGGAGGTGCTTGGGGTTCAGGGGCTGGAAGTATGATCCGGGGGTCATTTAGGGGGAAGATACTGGATGAAGTTAAACACTCACCCTTGCTGACCAGATTGGGTCAGTTTTGTGGCACAACTTTCTGGTCCTTCTTGTCAGTGCCCTGGCAGTAACACATGCTGCCACTACCTCCCAGGCTGCATTTCCATTCCTTCCCATAGAGTGGCGCCCTGTTGGGGGAAGACGGTTTCCTGCCTTGCTTCCACCGGCTCCAATAATCTGGCCAGGTCAGATTCCATAGTCTTCCTTGAGGCCATTTCTTCCTGCACTGCCTGCCTGTCTACCCATCTTTGAGGTTTTTATGGTGCTGTCCCTTGTTTGGGCAGATCAGCTGCAGCCAGTTTGAGTGCATCACACACCCATTAGGGTATTCCAGTGAGTTTAATGCAGTTTGCCATGTTACCATGGCGGGAAGCCAAGTCAGCACTTGCAGCTGTGCTGATGGAGCGACGGGGGGAATTTGTGCCTCTGTGATGATTGGGGTCAGGAGAGAGAAAGGGTCATGTCAAGCAGCCATCAGGGCCAGGGGGTGATGAGGGGGCCAGGTGCAAGGGGATTCGGGTGGGGGGGAATAAGGGGGTCAGTAATGTTGTGGGGTGTCCCTGTTGTCTGTGGAGGGAAAGGGAGGTGTCTATATCTAGCCTCGTGGGGTGGGGGGGGGGTGGTTCTGTCAGGAGGGCTGCTTTTTTGTGCTTTCCCTGCAGATGCGCAGTTTGTGGCTCCGATCTGAGGTGCTGGCTGCTTGGTGAATTAAGTCCTGCCCACTGCCTCCAGTGGCTAGAAATGATCTGGCCCATATTATCAAGGCCTGAGCGCACAAGATTGGCAGTGAAAACTCACCCAAGAAACGGATCAGGAACTCTCCCGGTTTCATACTAGCTGGACATTTAGAAAAAAAATCTTGTAAACTGCAAGCCCATAAAGATCCTAAAACTGAATGATTTGTATTGAAAGACCAAGCAGCAGTTTTTACCAAGCCAACAGACTTTTGAATTTAGCCAATCGATTCAAATCAGGCACTTAGATACCAAGAACCTATTAAATTTAAATCTGATGGTTTTGACAATCTAGGTCCGATCCTACTGTGGGAAACGTTGATATGTCATCATGGGTATAAAAAAAAGGACAGTCAGACAGAGAGGTAGAGCAACTGCCATCTGGCAGGGGCTAACAGCTATCAGCTCTTAACTCTCTCTTTCTCAGAGGATTGCTTGCTCTCATAGCTTCATCTATGTCTTAGAGAAAGCGCCAACTAGATAGCAAAGGTACCAAAGAAGAAAGAAGTTCCAGACAGAAGAATCAACAGAGAAGGCCTAGAATATTCCGGAAGACACAAAACCTATTTGTAATTTAGAGACTGACTAAATTCTATTTTGTTAATGAGTGGGAATTTTATTTATTTGAACAGTATTCCATTGGAACCTTGTTTTATTTGGGAATAGTTAATAGTTGTAAGTTTGTTAATAGTTTAGTTGATTTGTTCACTGATAGGTAAATAAATTGTTACATGTTGATTTTAGTGAATGTCAGGGATTTATTTTTGTCTTTAACACTAGGAGTTACTGAACAGCAGGTCACACCACTTCATACACACTTTTTACAGAGTATGAGGCGAGGTACTCCTCTTTGGGTGTTTTGGTGTTACTTCTCAGAGGGAGGATCAATCTCTGCTTTATAACACAGTTGATAATTTCTCCTGTCATCCAAGGTTCCCAATTTCTTGTCAATCCCATTCTTTATTTTCACAAGAAGATGCCTGTCATGCACACTAATCAACTGGTCTTTAAAAGACTCCCACATCAGATGTGGATTTACTCTCAAACAGCTGCTCCCAATCCACATTCTCCAATTCAGTTAGCCTTCTATCAATTTAACATTTTCACCTGAGGACCACTCTTGTCTTTAAGTATAAGTATTGCAAAACTTACAGAATTATGGTCACTATTCCCAAAATGCTTCCCACACTGAAACTGATAATCTGGCTCGGCTCATTGTCCAATATCAGGTCGAATATGGCCCCCTCTCTCTTTGGACTATACACATACTGTTTCAAAAACCCATCCAGGATACATCTAACAAATAGCTCCCATCCAAACTCCCAGTACTAAGGGAGTCCCAGTCAATATGGGGGGAAGTTAAAATTACCTACCACACCAACCCTGTTATTTTCACATCTTTCCAGAATATGTCTACATTTCAATTTCATTATCTCCTGCTGGAAGCTGCGAGGTCTATAATACAATACCAGCATTTAATCCAGACAAATACGAGCTGATACATTTTGGAAAGTCTAATGTAGGAGGGAAATATAGAGTAAATAGCAGAACTTTTGGAAGCATTAAAATACAAAAAAGTCTAGATATCCAGGTCCACAGTTTCCTGAAAGTGGCAACAGAAGTGGATAAGGTGGTCAAGAAGGTGTATGGTATGCTTGCCTTCATTGGTTGGGGCATAGAGTATAAATATTGGTAAGTCATGTTGCAGTCATATTTGGAATATTGCACATAGTTCTGGCATCACATTTATCCAATGTAATATGAAGGCTTGGGAGAGGGCACAGAAAAGATTTACCAGGATGTTGCCTGGTTTGGAGGGTATGAGCTATGAGGAGAGATTGGACAAACTTGGTTTGTTTCACTTGAATGTTGGAAGCTGAGGGGTGACTTGATAGAAGTTTACAAAATTATGAGAGGTATGGATAGAATGGATAATCAGTCTTTTTTTCAAGGTGGAAGGGGACGTAAGTTTCAGGTAAAAGGGAAAAAGTTTAAAATTTAAAGAAGATGTGAGAAGCACGTTTATTACACAGAGGGTGGTAAGTGCATGGATGGTAGAAGCAGACACAGTAGTAATGTTAATAAGGCATCTTTCAGATACACGGAAATGCAGGGAATAGTGGGATATGGACTACTTAGAGATAAAGGTCTTTAACTTAGAGAGGCATCATTTCCGTGCCACCTTGGTGAGTCAAGGGGCTTGTAGCTGTGCTGTACTGTTCTTTGTTTTCTTTGCACTTCGAGAAGATATATGCATGTGGGTGAAATGGCCAAACATGTAATAAATGAAATTTAATGCAGAACAGTGTGAAGTGATACTTTTCTGTTGAAAGAACAAGGAGGGGAACACAAAATAAAGGATACATATCTAAAAAGGGTGCAACAGCAGAGAGCTCTGGGGTTGTAACAAAGGTGACAGTACAGGTTGTGAAAGTGATGAATAAGGCGTTCCAAATCGTGGACTTTATAAATATAGCCAAAGTTCAAAAGTAAGGAAATTATAGTGAACACTGTAGTATTCTGTCTAATTCTGAGCATCCACACTTCAGTGATGATGTGAAGACATTGGAAAGAGTGCAGAAAAGATTTACAAAAATGGGACTTCAGTTAGGTGAAGTTGGGGCTGTTTAGTTAGACAAGATTGAGAAGAGATTTGATAGAGATGTTAAGAACCATGAAGCTTCTGAAAAAAGTAGATAAAGAAAATTGTTCCATTGGTAGAAGGGTTGAAAATCAGCAGATACTGATTTAAGGTGAATGGCAAAATAACCAAAAGTGACATGAAAAAGAAACTAGTGTGTGATTAGAATCTGGAATATGCTTCCTTCCTGGTGTGGTGGAAGTAGTTTTAGATAAACTCAGATAACACATACACAAAGGGCCATACACATGGAGTCAATGTAATACTGAAGCATGTGCAATCTGTGCAAGCCTTCATACTTGCATTATCTGCTTGTCTCTTTCAAGAGGAAATTAGGTAAATATGACTTAGTGTACAAAGACAAGTGATTTCCCTTAAATGTACTGCAAACTGCAGACCCATAAAAGTTTAAGAACTTAATAGCTACAGGCAATGCAGTCCCTGCTCTACTTTGAGGTTGCATTTCTGGTTGCAGCTGACAGATTTCAACCATGATTTCTTTGAAGAAGTGAAAGCACCACAAGCATTAGTCCTCAGTGGATTGAGGGAAGAGAATTAGGGTGCAAAATTCAGTAGTACAGCACTGTTGCAGAGGCCTGCAGCAGATTTCCTTGCACTGCTGGCCTTTTCCTCATAAGCTGTGTGGCATTACTGATTTAGAAGTTTGTAGGATTGTGTGTCTCCTACTTGCAGCCTCAGATCGCAAATGAATTATCACGCCAAGTGAAATGGGTGGTGCAGTTGCTGCTCTATTACTTCTTCTGTAACATGACCAGGACATGGAGAAGGTAAAAAGGGGAAACCCTGCAATGAGGGAAGAGAAGGAGGCTCTCCATAGAAAGCCCTATCTACAAAGGCAGTGCCTGAGAAGCTACCATTTTCAAAATAGGTATCCCAAAGTTGCGTAACCCTCTTCACATCAGCCTGGAGCCTCAAGGTGCAGAAACGATGGCCTAGCCAATGGTCGTCATCACCCTAACATTTTCTGCCAGTGGATCCTTCTAGGCTAGAGCAAGTAGTAGCACAGTGGTTAGCACTGCTGCTTCACAGCTCCAGGGACCAGGGTTCGATTCTTGGCTCGGGTCACTGTCTGTGTGGAGCTTGCATGTTCTCCTTGTGTCTGCGTGGGTTTCCTCCGGGTGCTCCGGTTTCCTCCCACAGTCCAAAAATGTGCGGGTTAGGTTGATTGGCCATGCTAAAATTGCCCCTTAGTGTCCTAAGATCCTTAGGTTAGAGGGATTAGTGGGTAATAATGTGTAGGGATATGGGAGTGGGGCCCGGGTGGGATTGTGGTCAGTGCAGACTCGATGAGCTGAAGGGCCTGTTTCTGCACTGTAGGGTCCTATGATCCTACGATTCAAACTATATCAGTATCAACTCAAAAGTTTGCAATTCATAAAAACACTTAGGGAAATGCACTATGTATGAGAAGAAGAGACTTCGTCCTCATCTTCTTGTGAATGAATAGTAGGATAAAAGGGCACATGCATTCTTCAATGACTCTGTTGGTCCACCGTGTCAATGGGGAGTGATATTGCAACTATAACGGCTACTAATCTCAGAATGTGAGATAGAACATAGAACATTACAGTGCAGTACAGGCCCTTCGGTCCTCAATGTTGCACCAACCTGCGAAACCAATTTAAAGCCCATCTAACTATATTCCAATATCATAGAAATCATAGAAACCCTACAGTGCAGGAGGAGGCCATTCGGCCCATCGAGTGTGCACTGACCACAATCCAGCCCAGGCCCTGCCCCCATATCCCTGCATATTTACCCACTAATCCCTAACCTATGCATCTCACAACTTAAGGGGAAATTTTTAGCATGGCCAGTCGACCTAACCTGCACATCTTTGGCCTATGGGAGGAAACCGGAGCACCCAGGGGAAACACGCAGACACGAGGAGAATGTGCAAACTCCACACAGACAGTGAGCCAAGGCGGGAATCGAGCCCAGGTCCCTGGAGCTGTGAAGCAGCAGTGCTGACGTGCTACCATGCCGTCATTCATATGTTTATCCAATGACCATTTAAATACCCTTAATATTGGTGAATCCCACTACTGTTGCAGGCAGGACATTCCACACTCTTACTACTCTCTGAGTAAAGAATCTACCTCTGACATCTGTTCCTATATCTATCACTGATGGCATGAAGGTTTGCACAGATTGCACACGACTCTTCCATGGGGATGGGGATCTTCCATTAATGTCTATACAGCTTGTTGTATGTCTATTTATGTTTACTGATGTCTCCTTTTACATCCACAGGCGACTCAGTCTGCCTTGTTGGCCAACAAGGGGCATACATGCGGTGGGTCGTGGGAAGGCTGCTCTTGGATGTTGCTTCGAGAGTTGCCTAATGCTTCACGTCGTTAGTGTACACTTAAACTGGACCAATTGACGGGCAACATGTCAGCTCAGTGACTATCACTGTTTGCTGTGCAGTTACAGGGACCCAGGTCGGATCTCCGGCTTGGATCAATGGCTGTGGGAGTTTGCACATTCTCCCCGTGCTTGCTTGAGTTTTCTTCGGGTGCTCTAGTTTCCTCCCACATCCCAAAAACGTGCTTTTTAGGCTGATTGGTGTCAATAAATTGTCCCTGAATTGAATCTCCCTTAATCTGGCACACATATAATTCCCTAAATTTGCACCCCTTTTATTGTGGAGTCCACTACAGGTAGACATAACCATCGACGATTGATGAAAGACTTGAATAAGGCACTCACTGAGTGTTAAAATCGGCAGCGCGGGCTTGTAAGACCGAAGGGCCTGTTTCCTGTGCTGTTCTTTGTTCTTTACTCCATGTGTACTGCCCTATGTGTATGTGTTACCTGAACTTATCTAAAACCACTTCCACCACACCAGAAAGGAAGCATATTCCAGATTCTAAATCAGATGGTGTGCAAGTGCATCATGTAGCAAGTAGAATGCATTTAGCCTGCGCCATTCTGCAATACTTACTCCTTCCAAGACACACCGGACAATGGCTGCTTGATGACAAGAGCGCTGATGACCCTTTCTGCCATCCCAACCATGCAAGATCAGAGGGCCTCCATGGAGAGCATTATTGTACCCCTTAACATAGTTTCATGTGTATAATCAGATAGCTCCCAATTCTTTGCCCAGGTCATTAATATTATAATGAAAAACTGAGGCTCCTGTACAATCTCTAATTGTCATATCCCATCAAATGGTCTCTTTATCCTTAAACTATGCATCTTGCTGCCCAACTAAATACCTACAAATGTCACAGGGTTATCCTTGATACTGTGGACTCAGCCTTTTGCTCAACATTCTTTCATCTCACATTATCAAAAGCATTCAGGAAATCCGTATAGACAATATCCATAGACATTTTCCCTGTTCACCTTGTTAGTTACATAAAAGCTTTAACTATATGAGTTATATTTAACCTACTCTACACATACCTATGCTGATTTTCTTTGATCAATTCATATTGTCCAAATGTTCAGACTGTTCCTGATTGTAGACTCAAGTAAACTTCCCCAGAACTGATGTTAAACTGATAAGTACGCAGTGATTTGTTTTCTCCCCACTATCCTCTAAATTAATAGAGAGACATCTACAATTTTCCAATGTAATATAACTAATGCTAAATCTAGAGGAAAATTAGGATTAACCCATCTGTAATTTCTGCATATATTTCCTTTCAGGTGAGATCCAATTGCAAAAATGTAAAGATCTCCATCTTTCAATCTTTCTCTTACTCAGACTGTGCCCTGGCAAGTGACAATGAAGTCCAGGCCAACTAACTTTATGATGTAAGGTGAGGCAATATTCAAATGGTTTCAAATTTTCAGAAATAAGCAACATAGGAAATTGATTGTTCTCATTGTATATATTGAAATATTTGATGAAAATATAAACCAAATAATAGATTGAAACTGTGTCAGTTTCAATCAGAAGCTTTTAAGTCCACCTTCTGTAAAGAGAAAATGCATATAGATATTGAGAAAGAGAGCATGAGAAAAGATTTGAATCATAGAACCCTACAGTGCAGAAAGAGGCCCTTCGGCCCATCAAGTCTGCACCGAACACAATCCTACCCAGGCCCTACCCCCCCCAATCCCTCTAACCTATGCATCCCAGGGCACTAAGGGGCAATTTCTTGGCATGGCCAATCAACCTAACCCACACATCTTTGGACTGTGGAGGAAACCAGAGTACCCAGAGGAAATCCATACAGACAGGAGGAGAACATGCAAACTCCACACAGACAGTGACCCAAGCCGGGAATCGAACCCAGGTCCCTGGAGCTGTGAAGCAGCAGTACTAACCACTGTTCTACCGTGCCTACCTGCTGCTAACACAAAATGAAACCCAAAGGTCATCAATAGTTATATACATATTAAAAGAGCAATAAGAGGAGTGGGCAGAGGGCATGACTATCACATGAAATATGTATCTGTTTTACCAAGAAAGAACATTGCCAAAAATCATAGTGAAAGAGGACACAGATGAGACACTACATCAGCTAAAAACTGACAAAGAGGAGGAATTAGAATGGCTTGCTGTACTTTATCAGCTAAGTTGATAAATTGTCAGGACCAGATAGAGCTAGCATTCACATAATGGGCCAAATGGCCCTTTTCTGCACTGTAACTATTCTATAGTCCTATATTTCATAAGCCAATATACAGAGAAATGTTCTCTGTAACAGTCTCTGAGGTATGTTATAATTTAATGATAAATCAGATAGTTAAAATTGCACTTCAAATTATAAGGGATAGACATCTGTTTCTAACATTGAATGATGACACTAAATAAGCTAGTGCAAAAACCAAAATCTGTGACATGATAAATAAATATGTATATGGTTTGTGAGAATCATTGACAGATATCTCTTTTCTTTGTACCAAGTAAGAATACTTGGTGACGAATTACTCAGGATAATAAATATAACCTCTTTCTCAGAATAATTGTTTAATTAGAAATGAAAGTAAATAAATGAAAATTAACAGTTAATAAACAGCATGGAAGTTTTAAAATTAAGGAGCAAACAGAACAATTTTGATTTGCTAACATCTTTGATTTATTTTGTTTTATATGAGTTTTATTTAGTTCTTAGCATTTGCTCGTCAACTGTGCTTTCTTTCCTTAGGTTGTTTTGGTTGAAGATTAATTTCTAGGTTCTTTATCTTCTTTATTTTTGTTGGAATCAATTGCTTCATTAAAGCTCGTGAGGTCTGCCTCACTTTTTGAACTGCTCAAGTTGTGCCTGTCTCCAAACTCACTGCTGCTGTCAGGACTGTGTTTTCCTCGAGATGCTTCATGGATTGTGCTGTTAAAGCGTGAGTTGGTTGGTTTCTCACAGTAATTTTCAATACAGTCACATACATCAATGTAGGTGTATGAGTGGTGAACAGTATTTCCATCAGGGCACATCAAAACAGTTTTCCTCTGGTGGCTCTTCAACTCTTGACAACAATTACATTGGTGCTCCATTGAATTTGCTTCTGAAGAATACCTATTAATTGGTAGACATAACATAAGAGAATTAAAGTATGAGAAAACAAGTGCCTTTAGCTAAGCTATTTCAAACAGGTATACCACTAGTATCTGCATAACAATGTAGAAAATTTCCCAACTATGTTCTGCCTAAAAAGAACAAAGATTTCTGCCCAGCCAATTACTATGCATCAGTCTACCTTTGATCGTCAGCAAAGTGATAGAAGGTATTTGTGACAGTGCTATCAAGTGGCATTTATTCAATAATAACAAGTGCACTAATGCTCCATTTGTGTTCGCCACGACCACTCAACTCTAGGCTCTTTACAGCCTTAGTCCAAACGAGGGGGTAAAAAAGCTGAATTCCAGAAACAATTGCCCTTCACATCAAGGCAACATTTAACTGAGTGTGGCATACAAGAGCTTCAATAAAGTTGAAATTAATAGGAACGACAGGTAAAACACTCTGTGGGCTGGAGTCACACCAAGTGAAAAGAAAGATGGTTGTTCAAGCTCAATGATCTCAACCTCCCCTCCGCCCCAGGACATTGCTGTAGGAGTTCCTCAGTGTAGTGACCTAGGTTCAACCATCCTCAGCTGTTTCATCAATGATCTTCCCTCTATCATTAGGTCAGAGGTCGGGATATTTTCTGATAATTGTATAGTATCCATTCCCTTTTGTAACTTTTCCGATAATGAAGCAATCCAACATTGAGGCTTGGTCTTTTGAGGGTTAAGTAACATTTGCATCACACATCACACATGTATAAGGCATTAGTTGTTTTCCAGCTCAAGAGAACTTAATCATTTTCCCTTGGCATTCAACAGCATTGGGGCAGCATGGCAGCACAGTGGTTAGCACTGCTAACTCACAGTGCCAGAGGCCCAGATTAGATTCCAGCCTTGGGTGACTGTCTGAACAGAGTTTGTAAGTTCTCCCTGTGTCTGTGTGGGTTTCTTCTGAGTGCTCTGGTTTCCTCCCACAGTCAGATGTGCAGGCTAGGTGGATTGGCAATGATAAATGATTGGGGTTATGGGGATAGGGCAGGGGAGTGGACGTAGGTAGAGTGCTCTTTCGGGGCGATGCAGACTTGATGGGCTGAAGGCCTCCTTCTGTATTGTAAGGATTTTATGGATTCATCACCTTTACTGAATCCCTCCCTTTAACACCCTGGAACATTTTTTAAATTTATTCATGGGACATGAGTGTTGCTGGCTGACCAACTTTATTGTCCGTCTTTAGTTGCCCTTGAGAAGGTGGTGGCGATCAGCCTTCTTGAATCACTGCAGTCAATGTACTGTGGGTTGACCCACAATGCTGTTAGGGAGGGAATTCCAGGATTTTGACCCAGCGAGTGTGAAGGAACGGCGATATACTTCCAAGTCAGGATGGTAAATTACTTTGAGGGGAACATGCATGTAGTGGTGTTCCCATGTATCTCCTGACATTGTCCTTCTAGGTGGAAGTGGATGTGGGTTTGGAAAGTGCTGACTAAGGATCTTTGGCAAATTGTTGCAGTGTGTCTTGTAGATAGTATATACGGCTGCTACTGAGCATCGGTGGTGGAGGGATTGAATGTTTGTAGATATGGCGCCAATCAAGTGGGTTGTTTTATCCTGGATGGTGTCATTAACCATAGATGGATGGTATCATTAATCAGAGACTTAATTGGACTGGCCACATACATAATGGGCTGGATTTTGCAGAGCAGCAACGTTCCTGCTCCCCTTGGCTAAAAAGTAGTGTAGGCAAGTTCCACTCAGCAGAATAATGTGTCTTGCTATCGTGCCAGCAGTGATGCCAATTAGGAGAAGTGAGGAGGAGCTTCTACCCCTCAGGAATAGAGAAGGTACCCTATTCAGACGTGATAATTCTCCAATATCGCCAGTGCCACCAGGAGTGGTGACCACTGATACTTGTGCATGGAGGAGGTGAGCTACACTGCATCCAATCCAACAAGGTGGGTACCAAACTGCCATTCCCCAGTAGGTGGGAGGTAGGCAACTGGGCCAAAGCCAAAGATGAGGAAGCTTGCAGAGATTGCATCCTGGAAGATCTACTCCGTTGGGCCCAAGGAACAAACCCTCTCCTCCCACCATCCACCAGCAGCCCATGCAGGGAAACCCGCTACTGGTTAAATGCCAGAGTGCAAGGTGATTGATCCACCTGATCTGCTTGATGTCACCTCTGCTTTTTGTAAAACTGTGGTAGAGCTGAGGAGGGCAGGTACAGCTCAGGGGGATCTCCCGTTGCACTTTACATGATCCCTCATGACCTTAATGAGTGTGAAATCCAGCACATTGTGGCTGCAAGAACAGGTCAGAAGCTTGAATTCACTTCCTCAAAGTCTGACAACCATCTATCTACAAGGCACAAGTGAGGAGTACAAAGGAATGTTTCCCATTTGTCTGAATGAGTTCAGCTCCAACATCATTTTAAAAGTAGCATGTTTGATCGGTACTCAATCCTAAACTCAAACAACCACTCTTTCCATCCCACCACACACTGACAGCAGTGTGTACCATCTCCAAGATGTACTACAGCAACTTGCCAAGGCTCTTTAATGGCAACTTCCAATCCCTCAATCACTACCACCTTAAAGAACAAGGGATGCCTGGCAGGTGGAAAAAATACTGCCTGCAAGTTGTCCTCCAAGTCAGATACTGGCCTGGCTTGGAATTTTATCACTGATCCTTCATTGTTCAAACCCTGGAACTTTCTGCTTAATAACTGTGGGTATATCTATATCACATGGACTGCAGTGGTTCAAGAAGGCAGATCACTACCAACTTGTCAAGGGCAAATAGCATAGCCAATAAATACTGTGCCAGCAATGCCCATATTCTATGAAAAAAATTTTTAAATGAGACTACATTGTCTTATATAATAATCATTTTGAGATAACAGGTACATTAGATAATAAAATTGTGACTTACATAGAGTAAGTACCACACTTTCCTTCACATGCTGCAATTTCTACTTTTTCTATCGATTTACATCCATTATGCATTAGCTGGACCATCGTTTGTGTACGCTTGCAACTCTGTTTTTCTTGACCTGTGTTACGATTGTAAATATGAACACATGAGAATATTCCTTTCATTGTGAAAAATATCAGCAATTATTCTAACTGAAAAATAGGTTTGAAGGCTAAAAAGGGTCATGAAAATAGTAATTAATAAAACAGAACCAATTTTTCTCCCCCCAAAGCCTAAGGCAAAAGAGTATTCCATTCATGTTGCTGTGGGTTTATATTCTAAATGTTGATTTTTCTTTTGATAAAAGTTACTGTTATTTTCAATGAGCAAAACAGTGAGTAAAATATTAAGCATTTTACTAATGCAAAATACTGCCGATGCTGGAAATCTGAAATAAAAACAGAAAGTGCTGGAAATAATCAGTCTGACATTATCTGTGGAATAAGAAACAGAATTAATGTTTTGAATTCAATTTGATTTTTCTGAGGTCTACAATTGGCAGATATATTCTCTGAGATACAATAAGCAAGTGGCACTTCAAGGTTAATGGTTTTTTCATTATATTGTTAATGATACATGTAATTGGCATTGCTTGATTAAGGACTGAGATCTCATTTAAAGAAAGTGAACCCCTTTAATGGGCTATTGGTTGATTTGTTTACTTTTGCATGGTACTCAAAAAAGAATAAAGAGAGTCAACTGGGACACTTGGGTAGTAATTAAGAGGCACACATTTGTGAATAAATCTACGATCAAGGAAAACAGTTTTATCTTGTTTTGTACTTCTCCATCTGTCTTGGATCCATTTAACACTCAATGTGAATGAGTAATAATAGGAACATTGGTACTTCCGATGCAAAGCAGTCTTTTGGCTGCTTCTTTACGAGAATAAAGAATCATCATGTGTGTGTAACAACTGCAAGTAGTCTTTAACATATTTAATGCATTCTTACTAAGTAATCATAACATTAGAAAGTGATTGCTTTCTTTGAATGATAATACTAGCTAAGCATCACTTTTGTGCCATCACTAAGACTGCTTATTTCCACTCAGTAACATCGCCTGACCATCCCATCTCAAGCAAAGATATTGCTACCTCTAGCCTTGAGTATTCTAAGTCTTTTGGCACATCTCTCACATTCTATCCTCTATAAACTCCAAGTCATCCAAAACGTTGCTGCCTATGGGGAATATTACCATTATTTCAGAACATACAATCAATGTGACTGTGATTTCCTGCACTGGAGCTTTAGTTTTTGCCTCTCATCAATTTAGTTAGTAATCCAATATAGAAGGACATGGCAGGAGACCTCAGTACCATTGATTGCATGTTCTGCTCCGTATAGGCACAGTAAGAAGTCTCACAACACCAGGTTAAAGTCCAACAGGTTTATTTGGTAGCAAAAGCCACTAGGTTTCGGGCCTCTGACCCTGCGTCAGGTGAGTGGAGAGTTCTGATCACAAACAGGGGATGTAAAGACACACACTCAGTTTACAGAATACTGATTTGAATGTGAATTTTACAGCTCATCAAGTCTTAAAGGTGCAGACAATGTGAGTGGAGATAGCATTAAGCATAGGTGAAAGAGATGTGTATTGTCTGTATAGGCACTACAGGGTACTTTTTGAGTGGAAGATGTTTTATCAGATGAAGTAGCTCACACCTCTGGGATTTGGAGCTGTAGCAGTAGTGTGAGACACTGCGGTGCATTTGCGAGACTGAGTTTCGTGGATGGCATGTTTTTACAGATTGCTCACTTTGATAACCCCCTTGAATTCCATAGTGAATCACTGATTGAACTCCCTGTGGGGCTCATTGAGTATGAGTTCCGCTGGTAACATACAGTTGCCTGTCCAGCTGGAATTCATTACCTGATCCTCTTATTAGGCAGGTCCAGGACTGGGCCTGCTGAACTGTAGCCCCAGGCAGTGACTCGTGTGTGTACATCACGGTAGCAGTGTTACGTTGGATTCTATAATAAACTATGTTTCTTTCCATTTGGGCTTCATTGGCAATGAGGAACATGAAAAATTTCAGATAGCCTTGCCTTTCAACAAACCTGGTAAAACAGTGATGGGGGACAATGAAAATGCCGCTGTATGGGAAAGTGGAAACTTATGATGCAGAAGGAGAATTAATCACAGTACAGCAAAATAATGCAATATTTTTTCTGGGCACACAAGATAGAAGAGGACGTCTGCAAAACATCATCCTCCTGATCACTTTTGGGGGCTCTGACTTTCAACATCATAAAAAGTATAACCTATCTGACTGCCCTGGATTCAAAATTTTTTGAT
This sequence comes from Carcharhinus amblyrhynchos, assembly GCF_965287045.1. Lineage (NCBI taxonomy): Eukaryota > Metazoa > Chordata > Chondrichthyes > Carcharhiniformes > Carcharhinidae > Carcharhinus > Carcharhinus amblyrhynchos. The sequence goes on from NC_137329.1 coordinate 63,245,206, forward strand.
GAATTGATAGATATGGTATCAGAACACTACGACCCTAAACCATCTGTTATATTGCAATGCTAAAGGTTTAACGTGGCAACTAGACTCCCTGGAGAATCAGTCATTGAATTCTTGATGAAACTGCAGAAGTGGGCGGAATACTGAATATGGGTCAGCACTTCTGGAAATGTTAAGGGATATATGGAAGTATATGGAATTAATAACATTGAAAACCAGAGGAAGTTACTGACTGAACTAACTCTGGACCTCAAGAAAGCATAGAAATGTGAAAATGTGGAAAAAGGGGCCCAAGAGCTTCAGGAGTCCAAAAACCATCCTCAGCCTTGGGCAATCCCCATACCACAAAACCAAGTCCCCAGTAGATAATGCTTATGTCTCCCATTTTCTGCCAAGAAAGGACTATTGGAGTCAGTGGCCATGAGATTCCAGAATTAGGTGGGAAGTCTCTCCACAATACAGTGAAGAGTGAGCACATTCGTGCTGCACTTACAATCATGGAGTCCGCCCAGACAAGGCAAAATGTGTACCACCCAGGTCGATGGGAAAAGCTACCTCAGGACAGGGCTTTACAAATAAACCAGCCCTAGAATGAGGAACTGATGCAGCTACATAAAAAGTGGTTCCAATCAAGATAAAACTCCAGGTCAATGGTCACCCCCGGACATGAAGATGGACACGGGGCCACTGTATCAATTATTGGAGAACAAATCTTCAGGCAAATCCGACTGGGCATCTTGCCTTTAAGCCTGTGGGGCATCAAATCTTGATTGGCCACATACACTGGGGACCTTTTACATATTGTTGGGATCACTGTAACCCCAGTTATGCACAGGCAACAGGCAATCCGACTCCCCATAATAGTGATGCAAGGACCAGGACCCAGCCTTTCGGGAAGAGACTGGCTAGAGAAAATCTGTCTAGATTGGCAAAAGATCTTTAAAATGGGCACTGGCAATTTATACAAAATAATTGGAAAGTATCCCAAAGTGTTCCAAGAAGGCCTTGGGAAGACTAGTCACATGAGGGCCAAGACCTACATGGACCCAAAGGCCCAACATAAATACCTGAAGATACGAACAGTCCCCTATGTCTTATGAATCAAAGTAGATACAAATTGGAATGTCTGGAGGAATTTGGCATTTATGCCCAATACAATTTGCTGAATGGACCAAGGCAGTAGTCTCAGTTTTAAAACCTGACAATTCAGCCTGTCTCTGTGGATTATAAGTTGACAGTCAACAGAAACTTCAGCTTACAAAGATACCCAATGCCATACTTAGAAGATTTGAATGCGAAGCTGGCTTGGAGTAACATATTTTCCAAAATAAACATGAGCCGTGCCTATCTCCAACTGGAGCTTGAGGTGTCATCTATAAAGTATGTCACCATAAATACTCACAAAGAACTGTGTGAGAATATTCACTTGTCCTTTGTGATGCCTTCAGCCTGTGCCATATTTCAAAGAATGATGGAGAACATTCTTCAAGGGATGCCCAGAGTGGCATCCATTTGGGTGATGTTTTAATCTCAGAATCTTCTGTAAAGGAAGATTTGGAGATTTTGGAGGAGGTCTTACGGCTTTTTTCTGATGCTAGTGTCTGATTAAAAAGTGAAAAACATATGTTCCAAATCAAGAGGTAACATATCTCGGGTACAGAGTTGACAAGGATGGATTACATGTTATGAAGCTCATAAGAGGGACCAAAACAGAGTTGAAGGATGGTGTGAATAGCCCCCATTCATGGACCATGAAAATCGCTGATTTATCTTCCCATGGGGATCATTGTGTACAAGTTCTCCTGGTAACAGGCAGTGGCCTGCTGAGTCCCAGTTAGGGACTAGTGTGTGTACACCACCACAGTAGTGGTTTTACTTTGCATTTTGGAATATACTATGTTCCTTTCCATTCAGGCTTCCTGACTCATTTACGCACCAGCACCTTAATGAAGGGTTAAATAAGGATGAGAATCAAATGCTCGCCTTGCTAGTGATGCTTACATCCCATGAAATAATCCTTAAAAAAGTGCTGATATTACTCAGCATGTCTGGGAAAACCATTACTCATAAGCCCATTTCGGCACACTCAAATGACTGTAATACATGTAGGGCCAGATGTCCATGGAAGAGATAAGTTGGAATCAGGTTCTCCACTTCCAGAAATAGGTCCAAGGTGACAATGAAGGTGGGAGATTGGCAATTATGGCAGGTTAAAACACCCACCTCTGTTTACTCGCACATTGACCCAGTTTTAGTAGAGGATGTCAGGCCCTTGAACTTGATTGCTCGACCCTTCCCCACCCCCACACCCCCCTCACCGTGCCTCCTCATTACCCCATGTGCTCTTCATTCGTCCTCATTTCCCCACGCTCATCATATCCCCATGCCTCCTCACACCCCATGTGCCCTCAAGTATTTGAAATAGACAGAATCACAGTATCAAGTGCAGAAGAGGTCCTTCAGCCCATCCAGTCGACACTAACTTGTGAGAAACATCTGACTATCGACCGAATCCCATTTAACAGCATTTGGTCCATTGCCTTGAATATTATGATGTGGCAAGTGCTCATCCAGGTACTTTTTAAAGGATGTGAGGCATCCTGCCTTCACCACCCTTCTAGGCAGCGCATTCCAGACCATCCCCCCCGCCACCGGCCGGGTAAAATAGGTTTTCCTCACATCCCCCCAATACCTCTTGCCCCTCAGCTTCAACATGTGTCCCTTCATGACTGACCTTTTAACTGAGGGGAAGGGCTGCTCTCTATCCAGCCTGTCCATGTCCCTCATAATATTTTACACCTCGATCAAGTCGTCCTCAATCTTCTCTGCTCCAACAAAAACAACCCAATCTCTCTTCATAACTTATCATTCCATCCTAGGCAACATCCTGGTGAATCTCCAGTGCACCCCCTCCAGTGCAATCACATCCTTCCTATAATGTGGCAACCAGAACTGCACACACTACTCTAGCTGTGGCCTCACCCAAATTTTTTATAACTCCAAAATAGCCTCCCTACTTTTGTAATCTATGCTTCAATTGTTAAAGGCCAGTGTCCCATATGCTTTTCTCACCAACCAAAAACAAATGCATTTCTGCCTTCAGAGATCTATGGACAAACACAATGAGGATCCTTTGTTCCTCAAAACTTCTTAGTGTCATGCCATTCATTGAGTACTTCCTTGTCAAATTGCTCCTTCCAAAGTATGTTACATCACACGTTTCAAGGTTAAATTCCATCTGCCACTTATTTGCCTATTTAAATATCCTGTCTCTACCTTCTATATCTCAATCTTATGAAAAATAAGTTTGAAAAATGTGTTTGAAAAATTAAACTTATAACAATCTAATAGAACTCTTACTTGAACACATACCATATTGAAAGAAATTCAAAGACACCATTGAAAAAAGTGAAATCTCCTCAAGTGATCAAAAACAAGCATCTTTTCAATCACCACAGCCTAAACTGATAATCATTCAACTATAATCTCTTAAAACTGTCATTAAGCCGTCCACACAGTCTTCTGCTGATATAAATGGTTCAGGACCTTTTAAAACTCAGCCAAGCCTTCACAATTTACTTCAAAGTAAACCATCACAATGAATTCTATTGAAATTGCAAAAACAAATGGTTTTATTTCTAAGCCATATCAGAAGGCCTATCAATCAAAGTAAACAAAGAAAAATACAGCACAGGAACAGGCCCTTCAGCCCAACAAGCTTGCACTGATTCCTGTTACTTATTTAGACCCACTATATATTGCCCATACACAATTACTGTCCCTCTGTTCGTCCTGATACATGTGTCAATCAAGATACATCTAGAACATTGGTAATGTGCCTGCTTTCATCACTTTCACTGGCAGAGTATTCCAGGCACCCACCATCCTATGTGTGAAAAACCTTCCCTGCATGTTACCCCTAAACCTTCCCTCTCTTACCTTGAACCTGTGCCTTCTTAGATTGACTATTCCACCCTGGGAAAAGTCTCTGACTATCCAGTCGATCTATGCATCTCATAATTTTGTAGGCCTCTATCAGGTCACCCCCTTGGCCTTTCCAGCGAAAATAATCTAATTTATCCAATATCTCCTCATAGGCAACACCCTCGAGACCAAGCAATATTTTGATAAACCTTCTTTGCACTCTCTCCAAAGCTTCCATGTCCTTCTGGTAGTGTGGCAACCAGCAGTACTTCCAAATGTGGCCTGACCAAAGTTCAATACAACTTTAAGATAACTTGTCAACTGTTATGCTCAATGCCTTGGCCAATGAAGGCAAGCATGCAGTATACTTGTTGCTCACCTAATCCACCTGTGTTACCACTTTCAGGGATTTGTGGACCTGAATGCTCAGATCCATCCGTATGTCAATGCTCCTAAAGGTTCTGCCATTTACTGTATAATTTGCACCTGAATTGGTTCTTCCAAAATGCATCACCTTGCATTTGTCCTGATTAAACTTCATTTGCTATTTTTCTGCCCAAGTCTGCAATCTGCCTCTCTCCTGCTGTATCTGAGACAATCTTCATCACTATCTGCAAATTTGCCAATTTTTGTGTGATCTGCAAACTTAGAAATCAGACCACCTACAATTTTTTCCAGATCATTTATATACGTTACAAACAATAAAGGTCCCAGCATTGATTCCTGTGGAACAACACGTTACTCATCTCCATTCTGCGAAGTACCCTTCCACTACTACTCTCTATCTTCTATGATCAAGCCAGTTCTCTATCCATCCAGCCAACACACCAAGATCAAATGTTGCTTTACCTTTTGTACCAGCCTGCCATGAGGGACCATGTCAAATGCCTTACTGAAGTCCATATAGACAACAATCACTGCCTTTTCCTCATCAATTATTCTTCTCACCTCCTCAAAAAGCTCAATCAAGTTGGTGAGACATGATCTTTCCCGCACAAAACCTGTTGCCTTTCACTAACAAGTCTATTTGCCTCCAAATGTGAATAAATCCTGTCTCTTAGTATGTTCTCCAATAGCTTCCCCACCATTGACGTCAGGCTCACTAGCCTGTAATTATCTGGATTATCTCTGTTTCCCTTTTTAAACAAAGAAACAACATTGGCTATTCTCCAGTCCTCTGGAACCTCGCCTGTGGCCGAAGAGGATGCAAAAATATCTGTTAAGGCCTCAGCTATTTCCTCCCTTGCCTACCATACTATCCTGGGATAGACTTAACACAGAACTGGGGACTTCACTACCTTAATACATTTTATGACACCTAATACTTCTTCCCTTATTATGTTGACCTGCCCGAGAGTATTCACTCACCTTTTCCTAACCTCAATATCCCTCATTTACCTCTTTTGGGTAAATACAGATGCAAAGTACTCATTAAGGATCTCACCCACTTTCTCTGGTTCCACACATAACCTCCCTCCTTTATCCTTGAATGGATCTACTCTTTCCCTTGTTATCCTCTTACTCCTAATATTTGTACAAAATATTCTGCTGGCCAGTGACATTTTGTGGCCCCTTTTAGCTTTCCCAACTCTTTGTTTCAGCACCTTCCTACTTGGTCTATATTCTTCAAGGGTTTCATCCAGGTGTTAATGAAAGTTGAAGACCCGTTTTTTTGAAATTGAAACAGCTGAGGACATTTAAATCACTTCAAACAATAACAGCACTATTCCTAAGCAGTCATTTATTCAGTTTCAAAATGCACAAAGTATTTTTCTCAACATGTCCACAATACTAATCAATATAATGGTCAACTTATCTTTGCAAGTCAGAGCCCTAAATTCAATCAATGCAGTAAAACAGATCTAACTCAAAGTATAACATTTAACTATCAAAACTGAAATGACTGAATGATTGTATTTCAAAGCCTGTCAATGAAAAAATTCCAGGAGCAGGTGAATGATTTTTTATGGGGTTCCCAAGTTGGGACTGAGCTTCCACTGTGGTTTCCAGCTCCTTTTGAAGTACCATGGTATACAACTACTTATGGAGGAGGCCTGACTCCATAACATTTTTGGGGTTTGGATGGTGTGATAGAGTCTTTAACTGTGCTACCTACACTCTTATACCATGCCTGTAAGAATTGTCGGAATCGTAGAGCTGAGCCTTGACTGCCATTTTTAAAGGATGCCTAAGTTGGCCGAACTCTGTGAAAACCTAACTCATAATATTAGAAAGGGATTCAACTCTAAGCATTGGCTAATAAAGGTGAAGCCATTATCATAAGGAACATGGTTACTTTATGGAACAAACCAGCAAATCAAAACTTGACAGACTATTGAATGTAGACTTCATATTTGCAGCAGTCATATATGTACAAAGATGCTGACTACTATAATTGGTCTCTTACCCTTAGGCTTCATTCCTCAAAAGGCCAGGTGTTTAAATTAATGAATTATTTCCATTGAATGGTTTAAAAACCTAGTAACACATTTTTACACTTTACCCTTAATAATACTACTTGTTTCAAGACTCACATGTTTTACAACAGCCATCTTCAGTTGTAGTAATCGTGTCCTGCAACATCAAACAAAGTTTTAATCAGAATATCCCAAACTATGTTAAAGGCCACATTATAATTAATTATATACCTTACAAAATGATAGTAATTGTAAGGATCAAGAACTAACAATGAACAACAAATGCAGACACAGGATTTTTATTCAACATTCAAATTAATATTTGTCGACCGTATGAAATTGAGTCACCAATAATTTCCCATATGCTTTTTGAAATCTGCTTGAAATAAATTGAACCAACAAGCCACTGTGGTCCTCAGTGATGTAAGTAACATTCGAGGACAACTGCAAGTTCTTAGGGTGTAACTTGCACCAAGTTAGTGTCAATTAGAATTTTTTCATGTTAACTCAACAAAGGCATTTTTTCCTATCTTATTTTAAATTGCTGTTTTTAAAAAATTAATTTATGGAATATAGGTGTTGTTGGCTAGGCCATCATTAATTGTCCATCCTGAATTGCCCTTGAGAAGGTGGTGGTGATCTAATTACTAAAGTCCCCATGGGGAAGGCACACCCAAATTCCAGAGTTCCAGGATTCTGACCCAACAAAAGATCAGTGATGTATTTCCATGTCAGGATGGTGAGTGACTTAGAGAGGAGCCTCCAGGTGGTGGTGTTCCCATGTGTCTGCTGACCTTGTCCTTTATAGTAAATGATAGTAGTCATGGGTTTGGAAGGTGCTGCCTTAAGAACCTTGGTGGATTCCTGCAGTGCATCTTGCAATTGTACACACTGCTGCCACACTTCATCAGTGGAGAAGAATTGAATGTTTGTGGATGAGGTAGCAATCAAGTGGGTTGCTTTGTCCTGGATGGTGTTGAATGTCTTGAGTGTTGTTGGAGGTCCCCTCAGCCAACAAGTGGAATATATTCCATTACACTCCTGACTTATGCCTTGTAGATGATGATGTAGAGATGCCAGTGTTGGACTGGGGTAAACATAACAAGAAACCTCACAACACCAGGTTAAAGTCCAACAAGCTTATTTGGTAGCAAAAGCCACTATCTTTCAGAGTGCTACTCCTTCAACAGGTAAGTGGAAGTTCTGTTCACAAACAGGGCATATAAAGACACAAACTCAACTTACAAAAAAAATGATTGGAATGCGAGTCTTTATGGGTAATCAAGTCTTAAAGTACAGACAATGTGAGGTAAATCAGGGTTAAGCACAAGTTAAAGAGAAGTGTATTGTCTCCAGCCAGGACAGTTAGTGAGATTTTGAAAGCCCAGGCAAGTCATGGGGGGGTTACAGATAGTGTGACATGAATCTAAGAATCCAGTTGAGAGCATCCCCATGTGTGCAGAACTTGGCTATCAGTTTCTGCTCAGCGACTCTGTGCTGTCGTGTGTCATGAAGGCCACCTTGGAGAACGTTTACCTGAAGGTCAGAGGCCGAATGCCCGTGACCGCTGAAGTGTTCCCCAACAGGAAGAGAGCACTCTTGCCTGGTGATTGTCAAGCAGTGTTCATTCATCTGTTGTCGTAGCGTCTGCATGGTCTCCCCGATGTACCATGCCTCGGGACATCCTTTCCTGCAGCGTATCAGACAGACAACATTGGCCAAGTTGCACGAGTACGTACTGTATACCTGGTGGATGGTGTTCTCATGTGAGATGATGGCACCCGTGTTGATGATCCGGCATGTCTTGCAGCGGTTGCTATGGCAGGGTTGTGTGGTGTTGTGGTCACTGTTCTCCTGAAAGCTGGGTAGTTTGCTGTGGACAATGGTCTGTTTGAGGTTGTGTGGTTGTTTGAAGGCAAGAAGTGGGAGTGTGGGGATGGCCCTGGTGAGATGTTCATCTTCATCGATGACATGTTGAAGGCTCTGGAGAAGATGTCGTAGTCTCTCCGCTCCAAAGGGTACTCTGTCTGTCGTGTCCCGTGTTTGTCTTCTGAGGAGGTCGGTGCAGTTTTTCGCTGTGGCGGTTCAGAACTGCTGATTGATGAGTTGAGTGCCATATCCTGTTCTTTTGAGGGCATCTTTCAGCGTTTGGAGGTGCCTGTTGCGATCCTCCTTATCTGAACAGATCCTGTGTATACAGACGGCTTGTCCATAGGGCATGGCTTCTTTAACATGTTTAATGTGGAAGCTGGAAAAATGGAGCATCTTGAGGTTATCCATGGGCTTGCGGTACAGTGAAGTGCTGAGGTGACCGTCCTTGATGGAGATGTGTGTGTCCAAGAATGCATCCAATTCCGGAGAGTAGTCCATGGTGAGTCTGATGATGGGATGGAACTTGTTGATGTCATCATATAGTTGTTTCAGTGATTGTTCACCATGAGTCCAAAGGAAGAAAATGTCATCGATGCATCTAATGTATAGCATCAGTTGAAGGTCCTTTGCTGTGAAGATGTCTTGTTCAAACCTGTGCATGAAGGTGTTGGCATATTGAGGTGCAAATTTGGTCTACATGGCTGTTCCATGTGTCTGGATGAAGAACTGGTTGTTGAAGGTGAAGACATTGTGGTTCAGGATGGAGACAATACATATCTCCTTAACTTGGGCTTAACCCTCTCTCCACTCACATTGTCCGTACCTTTCAAACTTGATTACCTGTAAAGACTCGCATTCCAATCATTATTTTGTAAATTGAGTTTGTGTCTTTATATGCCCGTTTGTGAACAGAACTCCCACTTACCTAATGAAAGAGCAGTGCTCCGAAAGCTAATGGCTTTTGCTACCAAATAAACCTGTTGGTCTTTAACCTGGTGTTGCGACACTTCTTACTGTAGATGATGGACATGCATTGGGGAGAATGGTGGTGAGTTATTTAGCTCAGGATTCCTAGACGCTGACCTGTTCTGGTAGCCACAGTTATATGGCTAGTCCAGTTCAGTTTTTGGCCAGTGGTAACCCCCTGAATGTTGATAGTGCAGGATTGGTGATGATAATATCATTGAACGTCTGGAGGCAATGGTTAGATTTTCTCTTGTTGAAGATGTTTATAGCTTGGCCTTATTTGATGTGAATGTTAGTTGTCATTTGTCAGCCCAAGCCTGGATATTGTCCAGATCTTGCTGCATTTGGACGTACACTAATACCGAAAGTCAGAATAATTTCAATTGCATTATATGTTTGAACAAATTTGGCTTAATTTACAAATGAGTTGCATTGTTTAAAGTTAGATTTCCATTCAGTATATTCTTGAAGCTCTCACATACTCACCGGTTCACAATCCTCTGGATGAAAATCAGGACAAACAAGCTTGGAACTGGTAGCTATTAAGCTGTCATTCAGTTGTTGGCATCCATAAACTGTACATTTGTTATAAGGTGATGGCCATGTTTTTCCAGGCTAGAATAGCATGCAAAAATAAGAGAACATTGTGTTAAAAAGTATCACTAATTTACTTGGGGATGTGGGGTGGGTATGCCAAAGGTGCACTGGAGTACACCCCAGAAAGTCCCAGATAACAGTTTCCACGGCATTTGCCTAAGAAGTGCAAACTGCAATGGACAATTGCCCTGTATTCGGAACCATCTAAAAATGATTTGTAAATAGCAAACTTCAAGTAATTCCAACTGTGTTACATCAATAAGTACACAGAAAAAGTTAGAAGAATTAAAACTTGTTCTAACTTCTGGGTGGCTATTCTACAGACCCACAACAACCCCCCCACAGGACTGACCCAATGGACTCAAATTCCCAACGACTTTCTCCATCTCACCCCACAAAGAGTCCTACTCCACAGAATTCTCTGCCAATGAAATTTTCCCTCCATGGGATTTGCCCCCAGGGCACTTCTTCCCTACATGCAGTTCCCACCCACTCCAATCAGAAATCCCCCAAGGCCAAGTCTCAACTTTCAAGCACTGTTACTGAACGACCCCCCCACCCCCGAACTCCACTCACAACCCCCCAATTCCGGCTGAACCACCCAACTCCATCACCCTCATCACCATCCACTCCCACACCATCCACTGTACCAAGGTCCAACTTGACTCCCCACTGAGGAATGGAAATCCCACTCAGTTGTCATTTAGCAGCCGTGAACACTTTATGGGTCTGGCTGACATGGAGGATGTCAGCTCCATGCTGATATTCCTTCCATAGGGGGTGAGCTGTTATTCCCCTTACCCCTCGGTCCCCTAGCCACATATAATTCAGCCCAATGCCTCTGATTCAACACTGGTTACAATTTTTGTTTTTATGTTCTACCATGTTTTGAATCTATATCTAGCTGAGGGAGATAATGTTAGTTCAATAATGTTTAAAAATCAAATTTCAAATGCAAATCAGTTATGCTTTTTTGGACAGTTATAAAATGTTAAATATAGTCACAATACCTGTGAGGGAAAGAAACTAGGGTAAGGCAGGTGGATGAGAGAAAAAGAGCATTATAGAGAGCTACATACTGAGGCCAATAAGTAGTTGAAAGGTAGAAGGAAAGAAGTAGGATAATGATGGAATGGATGCAGAAATAGGAAGGTGAAGCAGTAGGGAGAAACACAGACCCTTATACAGGCAATTGGAAAAAAAGTCACTGAAGGACACATTTCCCCACAACTTTCATACAAATACAGCCTACAGGTTTTGGTGTTTTTTCTTTCTCAGAATGCCATTGCATACCACCATCATCTCCCACCTGGAAGAAAATTTAAATTGAATGACATAAGCATAGGTAAGGGTCATGGGTGGAGGGGGGACTGGTAATGTTAAAATGGCGGCACGGGCTCGTTGGACCGAAGGGCCTGTTTCCCGGGCTGTTTTTGTTCTTTGTTCTTTGTAAAATGACAGCAAGAACAGAAGATGGTGCAAAGGAAGGGCAAAAATAGTTAATGACACAGAAGCAAAAGTTCAATACTTGCAATACAAAAAATGGAAGTATAATAGGAGACAGACTGAAAAAAGAAAGAAAAACGCATTGAGTTAGGTAAGAAATGATCATGTTCTTCAATTTATCCTGTGCATCAGATAGGATATTAGCTGATAAGTATTACTGATACAAAACAAAGTAACAAAGAATCAATTATTCATTTTAAAATGATATAATTATACAAACCATTATTAGTTGAACTGTTTCGTCTCCCATTTGTATCACGCATCTAGTCTGGACACATTTGCCACAACATTTTCCACGCACCTCCTGGTACTCAAATCCCTGTTGCAAAATATAGTGATTACTCCCTCATAAAAGCTGTTTGTGCAAAATATTTGCTATATGTCACAGGCAACATGATAACTTGTTCTTCATTCTAAATGTAACTGTACTTGGCTCTTTATTTTTAATTTAATACTGTTTCTTGGTTCAGGGAAAAAGGTCATTCATTGTAAAATTGCCTTCACTCTCTAAATAACTGGAAGGGATTGCCTGACGGAGGCTGAAGAAACCAAATATGTCATCTATGATATTTGTGAGTTACAGAGTCAGTGTCTTGTGATGGTTTTCTGACTGTAATCACCAACACTGTGAGCGGAATTCTCCCATTTGGGGACCAAGCCCTGTGGCAGGAACACTGAGTGTTTCCTGCTGCAGAAGCCAGCAGAAAAACCAGTCCCAACCTCAATCATTATGCTGTATTTTCATGCGGGTCCGGCTTGATGGCTCATAGTCTGCCATATTGAAAAGGTACCCAACATCCCTATTGAAGAAACAAGATGTATATCCTAAAAATGAAGATGGATCTCTCAGAGCAGTCTGAGGCTGGAAGGTGGACTCCCTGAGAATGAAGATGGATCTCCAAGAACATTCTATGACTGGAAGATGGTTCCTCCAGGATTCTGGTCCATCTGCAGATGCTCCCCGCCATTCCCTGCTGTGGAATTCCAGAGTCTAGTTTTGCTGTCAACCTCCATCCCGAATTCTAGAGGCAGCCCCAAGTATTGTTCAAGTGAGTTGTGACATCTGCACACCGTACAATTCCAAAACTGTTTCACGTTGTTGTGTTTTCCTCCACACTCTGCAAAGAATTGGGCATTAGTGGTCCTCCAACTGCATATCATTTAGAGATGCAAAGAGTTTCATGCTGACCTTCAGTGGGGTTTCTCAATCTGCCATAATGGGCATCGATAGAAGATTAAGTTGTAAGTTCATGCTGGCATAAAACCGATTTTTGGGCCTCCTGCTGAATTTTCTGATAGGTGGTGTTTTGGGAGAATTCTGCCTACTACATGCACATCTTCCATTTAATTGCTGCAAAATGATTGACAATTCTCAAATAAAAATTCTTACTTGGTCACACTTCTTATTGCATTCAACATTTCGACACTTAACGGTGTTTAGCAGAGTTACTGCATCAGTTTGGTTGCTACAAGTGCAGGTTTGACAGGGCGAGAGAGGAACAATTGCTCCAGGCTGTACAGGCAGAAGAAAATTAGTCAATTAATTTTTGTCATTAAATAAACTAAACTAATGAGATTAAAGAAAATGTCACTTTCTAAATAACCAACTTACATAGTATTCTGCTCCTTCATTCACGCAAACACCCAATGGCTCTATGAAAAGAAATTACAAAAAATTGAAGTTAATGGTGGTAGACAGAAGTTAAGTGTCTTCACGTGTTGTTTTAAAAATAAAAGCTCCAATTAATTCCAATCTGTGGAACATGTATTTCCACTCAGACAAAAATAAGTTACTGACGTGCACATTTACTCCAATTCAAATATCTTTTATTCCAATGTATTGGACCTAGGGCAGGAGTACTTGGGCAACAAATACCAATAGAATGAGTTTAAAAGCAATTCATAAAATCATGACTATAAGTTTATGAGGAATTAATCTCGGTACATTGACCATGAGTTTCACTGGAAGCAAGGGACAAGCATTATATCTCTGCTCGTTCACCAACCTGAACTGGACAATTTTAACTTCCTGGTTTTATTTAAATAAATTAGACTTAATTCTCACACAATGATGTGGTGCTAGTATATAGGAAGGGGCTAACAGGAGAGGCCGTACGTTTCCTAGTGTAATCTAGAAAAACATTTCTAACCCTCCTGAACAACACCAAAAACTCACATGACCAGCCCTCTTCGGGTCTGTTCCTTTGAAGTGTACATAGTTGCAAACAAGGCCAGCATCAGGGCTGATCTCATTAAAAATATGTTAAATGGCATCTGTGTTTGACTGATATAATCAGACCTGGAGGCATGAGTACCAATGTGTGGGAACCAGAGGTTGATTGTGGTCCCTGTCCTCTTCATTATCCGAAAGACGCCCCCCCCCTGCCGCCAACACCGTCCTCTTCATTGCATTCTACACTGCTTCCTTCTTACATCACTGGAACATGGCCAGTCCAGAGAAACCTAATTATTTCTCAAAGTTCAGTTTATAGAACTGAATTAATTTTAGTTCCTGAAGTTCTGGGATCACTCTGAGTCAATGTAGCCTTCAACACTCCAGCACCCATGGCTCAAGCACTCTATTATTTGGTATATTCTTAAAAGGCTGGCCAAATTGGAAAGGGAGTGCATTTTTGCTAAAACCTGTCTTATTGCTATCACTATACTATTAGATAAGGCTGCAGTGCTAAGCTTCAATCTATACACTCCCCCCTTTTTTGGAATGAGCAAAATCCAGCCTACTTATTTTTATGAGTGATCTATCTGAATAAATTAAAATGATCTTTGTCCCATTTGCACCCACAATAAAGATAACAATCATCTCAATTTCAGAAGAAAAAGGGACAGTAATTGTTGGTAAATCTGGTTATTTGGACACTCTCATTTTTGGGTTCTGCCCAATTTTTTGGTGGTTTGGTGGCTTGTTGCACTTGAAACAAGTGGGAATATGCTGAATATGTGTATGTCTCTTTAACCTGTGCTTAACCCTTTCTCCACTCACATTGTCTTCACCTGTAAAGACTTGATTACCTGTTAAGATTCACATTCCAATCATTATCTTGTAATTGAGTCTGTGTCTATATATGCCCTGTTTGTGAAACAAATTCTCCACTCACTTGATGAAGAGGCAGTGCTCTGAAAGCTCATGCTACCAAAAAAAAACTATTGGACTTTAACCTGGTGTGAGACTTTTTACTGAATCGTGAACAACTTTGATCTCTGGAACTTGCTTGTTTGCCTTCTGCAGACAGAGATAGGTTTTCCAGAGATTACCCTGCTTTGGGTAAAAGTTCTTCTTTAATCTGTGTTTTTTGCCTCTCTCAGGAGTTTGCTGGGGGTGGGTGAGGTGGCCAATGTGAAAGATTGCACTCTCTGGCTAGTAGCAATTGGACTGATAGCTGCAATGGTCTTTCTTTCAGCGTTCTTTCCTGTATATGATTTACATGTATTAAAAACCATGCAGAATACTGTGTTAACCTACCACATGTGTAAACTGGACAACAGTGCCCATCTGGAATCTTCGATGCCACTTTAAATCCAAGACCACATTTAACTTCAGTTGGCGAACAAAGGTTGCTGTTGCACCCTAAATAAATCACATAATATACAAGAGTCAAGTCAAACTAATTGTAAATGACTGTTAAACTATTTCTAAATTTAAGTCCCTTAAATGTAATGAACAACTTAATGTGGTAATGTGGCCCCCTTAAAGGGGCAATCCTTTGTGGACCAGATGATCAAGATGGACCCTATGGAGTGGCCGCTCAGGAAGCTGCACCAATCTGGAGTGGGGATGCGCATCCCGGGACAGAGAGCACCTTCAGCTGGAGCCAAGGAGGAGACAGTAGACATGTGCATGTGTTCTGTCAGACCCTTATTTTGGATATAGTTACATTAGTTTAATAAACCCTTTGTTTTTGGAGCCACTTCAAGTTGCCTCCAACTATTAAACTGGCAAAAAAGAAAAACTATGTCAGTCGTTGGAAGATTGCAGTACACAGTTAGGTGAGGAAAGTGATTGAAGAACAAACAGGTACAGGTGCTTTTAATCAGTAAGGTTGAGCAGTTTGACCCAGAATGAGAGTTGTGGGCAATTTTTCAAAAGGGTGTGTTATCTTTTCATGGCTAACAAGATCACTGTAGAGGAAAACAAAAGGTGATACTACTCACAATCTGTGGCCCACAAACTTATTGTCTAGTGAGGATTCTAACATCACTTGATGCTCCAGACACAAAGTCAAAGACCATTTTAACCGCTCATCTTCAATCATTATGTTGAGGTATAAGTTTCATTCTGCTGTGAGGGAACCAGGGGAGATGGTCTCTGGATTTATGGTCAGACTGTGACATTTAGCAGAGCAACCTCATTTTGGCCTAGCTTTGGGGGAGATATCAGACCATTTGGTTTGCGGGATTAGCAGTCTCATGATACAGAAAACGCTGCTGGCTGAGATTAAAATTTCTTTGGAAAAAGCCACAGAGGTGACCCAGGGGACTAAATGTGCTGAGCAAAGTGTACGTGAATTACAAGGTGCCAACAAGTTGAACCTTTTGTGGCGGAAAAGGGCTGCTGTGAGGAACAGCCTAAGTGAAGGCACAGCAGAGCCCGAGAGGGGTTGTACAGTACCAGGGATGGAAGTATGTTTTTTGTGTGGGGAAAGCACTCCCAGGAAATGTGCTAGTGCAAATGTTATACATAGAACCATAGAAAATTACAGCTCAGAAACAGGCCTTTTTTGTCTGTGCCGAACCATTTTTTGCCCAGCCCCACTGACCTGCACTTGGACCATAACCCTCCACACCCCTCTCATCCTTGTACCTATTATTCTGAAATGTTAAAAGTGACCCCGCATTTACCACTTTATCTGGCAGCTCATTCCACACTCCCACCACTCTCTGTGTGAAGAAGCCCCCCCTAATATTCCCTTTAAACTTTTCTCCTTTCACCCTTAACCCATGCCCTCTGGCTTTTTCTCCCCTAGCCTCAGTGGGAAAAGCCTGCTTGCATTCACTCTGTCTCTACCCATCAAAACACCTCTGTCAAATCTCCCCTCGTTCTTCTATGCTCCAGAGAATAAAGTCCTAACCTATTCAATCTCTCTCTGTAACTCAGCTTCTCAAGTCCCGGAAACATCTTTGTGAACCTTCTCTGCACTCTTTCAACCTTATTTACATCCTTCCTGTAACTAGGTGACCAAAACTGTACACAATACTCTAAATTTGGCCTCACCAATGTCTTATATAAACTTACCATAACACTCCAACTTTTATACTCTATACTCCGATTTATAAAGGCCAATGTACCAAAAGCACTCTTTACTACTCTATCCACCTGTGACGTCACTTTTAGGGAATTATGTACCTGTATTCCCAGATCTCTCTGTTCAACTGCAGTCTTCAGAGTCCTACCATTCACCCTGTACGTTTTCCTTTGGTTTGTCCTTCCAAAGTGCAATACCTCACATTTGTCTGCATTAAATTCCATTTGCCATTTTTCAGCCCATTTTTCTAATTGGTCCAAATCCCTCTGCAAGCTTTGAAAACCTTCCTCACTGTCCACTACACCCCCAATCTTTGTATCATCAGCAAATTTGCTGATCCAATTTACCACATTATCATCCAAATCATTGATATAGATGAGAAACAACAGTGGACCCAACACCGATCCCTGTGGCACACCACTAGTCACAGGCCTCCACTCAGAGAAGCGATCCTCCACAACTACTCTCTGGCTTCTTCCATTCAGCCAGTGTCTAATCCAATTTACAACCTCCCCATCTATACCTAGCGACTGAACCTTCCTAACTAACCTCCCATGAGGGACCTTATCAAAGGCCTTGCTAAAATCTAAGTAGACAACATCCACCACGTTTCCTTCATCCACTTTCCTGGTGACCTCCTCGAAAAACTCTAATAGATTGGTCAAACATGACCTACCATGCACAAAGCCCTGTTGACTCTCCCTAATAAGTCCCTGTCTATCCAAATATTTGTAGATCCTGTCCCTTATCACACCTTCCAATAACTTGCCCACCACCGAAGTCAAACTTATTGGCCTGTAATTTCCCAGATTTCTTTTGGAACCTTTTTTAAACAACGGAACAACATGAGCCACCCTCCAATCATCCGGCACCTCCCCTGTGCACACTGACATTTTAAATATGTCTGCCAAGGCCCCTGCAAGTTCACTACTAGCCTCCCTCAAGGTCTGTGGGAATACCCTGTCCGGTCCTGGGGATTTATCCACTTTGATTTGCCTCAAGACAGCCAGCACCTCCTCCGCTTTAATCTGTAAGGTTCCATGACCTCCCTACCTGTTTGTTCTATTTCCGTGGACATGTTTTTACTTCAAGAAGAAAGGTAATTTGCAGGCTTGATGCAGAGTAAAGCAGACAGGACAGAGTGTACAAAAAATGGCTAAGGCCCTTAAACCAACTGGCTGAGGAACCCAACAAGGTTATCTGAAACATATTTTAAACCAAGTCCAACTCAACAAGCCACCTGTCAAAATATTCCTGTTGGCCAATGGCAGATCTCTGAAGATGTTGGCTGAAACTGGAGTTGTGGCCACAGTCATAAATGAACAAGTGTTTAGATACCTCCAGAATTGTCTGCAGCCCTTGAGGTTGAGTTATTCAGAAGTCGTTTTATCAACCTATGCAGGAGAGATGCTGAAAACAGTGGGGTCAGTTGCAGTAACTGTACCCTGTAGAACCAGACAGCACAGCTACCAGTTCTAGTGATTGAGGGTCACAGACCTTGTCTCATGGGTCAAGACTGGTTGAAACAGATAAAATTGGACTTGCTTGAGATATTGCATTTTCAGGATGGAGGTTTTCAAGAGCTCTTGTGGAGATACTCAGAGGTTTTCCAGAAGGACCTGGGGTGAATAAAAGGGGCTAAAGCCAAAATTTACTTGAACTCTGTGGCTACAACAAAATTCTTTCAAGTACACACAGTGCCTTACGCACTTCTTCATAAAGTGGAAGTTGAGTTAAAAAGATTGGGTGATATATAACCAGTGCAGTTTTCTGAATGGGCTGCATCATTAGTCCCTCTTTTGAAACCAGAACATACTGAGGGAATCTGTAGAGATTAAGAATATAAGAACATAAGAAATAGGAGCAGGAGTAGGCCATCTAGCCCCTCGAGCCTGCCCCACCATTCAATAAGATCATGGCTGATCTGAAAGTGGTTCAGTTCCACTTACCCGCCTGCTCCCCATAACCCTAAATTCCCTTATCGATCAGAAATCTATCTACCTGTGACTTAAACAGGACTTAAATTATGATTGAAGAAGAAGGAAGACAGATTATAAGTTAGCTATGAACTGAAGAGTCCTGATAGACTAATACCCCATTCTGAGCATTGAGGACCTCTACACAAAGTTGCCAGGGGGCCATAAATACACCAAGTTAGGTGTGAGTCATGCATATCAACAGTTGGAACTGGATAAAGATTCCCAAGAGTTGGTCACCATTCACACCCACAAGGTGTTACATCAGTACATTCGTCTGCCATTTGGTCAGTAGACCGGATTGAAGGAGATGCATGTGAAGCACTGCTTCACCTGAAAGGGATAAGAACAAAAGAACATAAGAAATAGGAGCAGGAGTAGGCCATATGGCTCTTCGAGCCTGCCCCGCCATTCAATAAGATTATGGCTGAAGTGGATCAGTTCCACTTTCCCGCTTTCTCCCCATAACCCTTAATTCCCCTGTCTATCAGAAATCTATCTACCTGTGGCTTAAATATATTCAACAAGGTAGCCTCCACCACATCAATGGGCAGAGAATTCCAGAGATTCACCACCCTTTGAGTGAAGAAGTTCTTCCTCAACTCCGTTCTAAACTGACACCCCCCCCCCACCTTGTTTTGAAGCTGTGCCCTCTAGTTCTGTTCAATGATGTTTGGGACCTGGGACAGTGAGCAGGGAGGAGGTAAAGGGGCAGGTGTTGCACCTTCTGTGATTGCATCGGAAGATGCTGTGGGCAGGGGATGAGGTGTTGGGTGTGATGGAGAAGTGGACCAGGGTATCCTGGAGAGAGCGGTCCCTGTGGGATGCTCAAAGGGGAGTGAGGGGAAGATGTATTCAGTAGTGGCATCAAGTTGAAGTTGGGGGAAATGGTGGAGGATGATCGTTTGAATGCAGAGACTGGTGGGGAGAAAAGTGAGGACATGGGGACCTCTATCCTGTTCTGGGAGGGAGAGGGGGGGGGGGGCGAGAACATTGGCCTGGGGGATGGGTTGGATGTGGTTGAGAGCCCTGTCAACCACAGTAGGTGGAAAACCATGATTGAAGAAGAAGGAAGACAGAAGACATATTGGCAACACTATTTTGGAAAGTGGCATCATCAAAACAGATAAGGCAGAGGCAAAGGAACTGAGAGAATGGGATGTAGTCCTTAGAGGCTGTGTGGTATGAAGAGCTGTAGTCAAGATAGTTGTGGGAGTTGCTGGGCTTGTAATGGAAATGGAGACAGAGAGGTCAAGGAAGAGAAGTATCAGAGATGGACCATGTGAAGATGATAGAGGGGTAGAAATTGGAAAGAAAATTGATAAATTTTTCCAGGACCACATGAGTGCATGAAGTGGCACCGAAACGTCTTGGAGTGGCTGCAGGACATTCTGGAGGGGAGAGAGTGAACAGCCAGCTGTCAAGGTGCACATAGGTACCAATAACATAGGTAAAAAAGGGATGAGATCCTACAAGCTGAATTTAGGGAGTTAGGAGTTAAACTAAAAAGTAGGACCTCAAAGGTAGTATTCTCAGAATTGCCACCAGTGCCATATGCTAGTCAGAATAGGAATGTCACCTTAGCTAAGATGAATGTGTGGCTTGAGAGATGGTGCAAGAAGGGGAGATACAAATTCTTGGTAAATTGAAACCGGTTCGGGGGGAGGTGGGACCAGTACAAATCAGTACAAATACAGTCTGCACCCGGGCAGGACTGGAACAGGGAAATAAAGTGCAGACAGAAACAAAAGGCAGTAAGAGAAAACTTGGAAGACAGAGAAACCAAAGACAAATATCAAAAAGGGCCAGAGAGTATCAAGTCTCTACAGAACTCAGTGAATGGGTCCAGTAAGGCTCAGAGAAAGAAAACACAGGGAGAGTGTACAAAACATGACAGGACAGATGGTCTGAGAAAGCAGGGCAGAGAGCAGGGGAAGTCTAGATTGAATTGCATTTATTTCAATGCAAGAGGCCTGATGGGCAAGGCTGACAAACTCAGGGTATGGATGAGTATATGGGATAGCTATTACTGAAAAATGTCTAAAGGAGGGGAAGGAATGACAGCTTAATATTCCAGGGTACAGATGCTATTAGAAAGATAGAACAGGGGGTAAGAGAGGAGGGGAAGTTGTGTTTTTCATTAGGGAGAACATCACGGCAGTACTGAGAGGGGATATATCCAAAGGCTTGCCCACTGAGTCTATATGGTAGAACTGAGAATTAAAAAGGGAGAGATCATGTTGATAGATTTGTACCACCTCCAAACAGTCAGCGGGAAATTGAGGAGCAGATATGTAAGGAGATTACAGATAGCTCCAAGAAAAGTAGGTGGTAATAGTAGGGGACTTTAACTTTCCCTATATTGACTGGGACAGCTATAGTATTTGGGGCTTGGAAGGAGAGAAATTTGTTGAATGTATTCAGGAGGAATTTGTCATTCAGTATAAGGATGGTCTGACTTGAGAGGGGCCAAAACTCCTCTTGGGAAATAAGGAAGGACAGGTGACAGAAGAGTTAGTGAGGGATCACTTTAGGACCAGTGAAACAATTCCATTAATTTTAAGATAGTTATGGAGAATGATAGGTCTGGCCCAAAAGGTAAAATTCTGAATTGGGTCAGGGCCAATTTTGATGGTATTAGACAGGAACTTTCAAAAGTTGACTGGGGGGAGTCTGTTGGCAGGCAAAGGAACGTCTGATAAATGGGAGGTTTTCAAAAGTGTGTTGACCAGGGTTCAAGGTATGCACACTCTTTTTAGAGTGAAGGGCAAGGCTGATAAAAGTAGGGGAACCTGGATGACTCGGGGTATTGAGGCACTGGTCAAGAAGGGGAAGGAGGCACATGACATGCATTGGCAGATTGGATCAAGTGGATTCCTTGAAGAGTATACAGCTTGTCAGAGTAGAGTTAAGAGAGAAACCAGGGGGGCAAAAAGGGGGCATGAGATTGTTTTGGCAGATAAGGCAAAAGAGAATCCAAAAAGTTTCTACAAACATATAAAGGGCAAAAGAGTAACTCGGGAGAGATTAGAGCCTCTTAAGGATCAACAAGGTTTTCTATGTGTGGATCCACAAGAGATGGGTAAGACCCTAAATTAATATTTATCATTGGTATTTACTGTTGGGAAAGGCATGGATGTTAGGGAACTTGGGGAAATAAACAGTAACGTCTTGAGATGTGTACATATTACAGAGAAAGAGGTGCCTAGAAGTCTTAAAGTGCATTCAGGTAGGTAAATCCCCAGGACCTGATGAAGTGTATCCCAGAATGTTGTGAGAGGCTAGGGAGGAAATTGTGGATCCTCTAGAAGGGGTTTTTGAATCATTGACAGCCACAGGTGAAGAGCCTGAAGATTGGAGGGCAAATGTTGTGCTTTTGTTTAAGAAAGGCTGCAGGGAAATGCCTAGAAATTATAAACCAGTGAGCCTAATATCAGTAGTGGGTAAGTTGTTGGAAGGTATTCTGAGAGATAGGATCTACAGGCATTTAGAGAGGCAAGGACTGATTAGGGACAGTCTTTGCGAGTGGAAAATCATGTCTCATGAATTTAAGATTTTTGAAGGGGTACTCAAGAAGGTAGATGAGGGCAGTGCAGTTGATGTTGTCTACGTGACTTTAACAAGGCCATTGCCAAGGTACCCCATAGTAGGTTGCAACATCTCATGGGATCCAGGGTGAGGTTGCCAATTGGATACAAAATTGGATTGATGACAGAAGACAGAGGATGGTGTAGAAGGTTGTTTTTCAAACTGGAGGCCTGTGACCAGTGCTGTGCTTCAGGGATCAATGCTGGCTCCACTGTTATTTGTCATTTATATTAATGATTTGGATGAGAATTTATGGGGTATGGTTAGTAAGTTTTCAGATGACACCAAGATTGGTGGTATAGTGGGCAGTGAAGAAGGTTATCTAGGATTGCAACAGGATCTTGATCAATTGGACCAGTGGGCCCATGAACGGCAGATAGAGTTTCAGTTAGATATATGTGAGGTAATGCATTTTGGTAGATCAAATCAGGGCCTACTCGGTTAATGATGTGGCATTTGGAGCAGTTACAGAATAAAGAGATCTCGGAGCACAGGTTCATAGCTCCTTGAAAGTAGAGTCACAGGTGGACAGGGTGGTGAAGAAGGCATTTGGCATGCTTGGTTTCATTGGTCAGAATATTGAATACAGGAGTTGTTGAAATTGTACAAGACATTAGTAAGGCCACACTTGGAATACTGTGTACCTATTATAGAAAGGATATTATTAAACTAGAAAGTGTGCAGAAAAGATTTACTGGGATGCTACTGGGACTTGATGGTTTGATTTGTAAGGAGATGCTGGATGAATGGGACTTTTTTCCCTGGAACGTAGGAGCTTAAGGGTGAACTTATAGAGGTCTATAAAATAATGAGGAACATAGATGAGGTAGGTAGTCAACATCTTTTGCCAAAGATAGGGGAATCTAAAACTAAAGGGATTAGGTTTAAGATGAGAGGGGAGAGATACAAAAGGGTCCAAAGGAGCAAGTCATTTACACAGAGGGTGGTGAGTGTCTGCACTGAGCTGCGAGAGGTAGTAGTAGATGCAGATACAATTTTATCTTTTAAAAAGCATTTAGATAGTTACATGGCTAAGATTGGTATAGAGGGATATGGGCCAAACATGGGCAATTGGGACTAGCTTAATGGCAAAAACTGGGCAGCATGGAATGGGCTGAAAGCCCTGTTTCCATACTGTAAACCTTTATATGTAAGTATTATCCTATCTATATTTATTGAAATACGCTACCTGGAGTGCTGGTATCAGCAACACTATATTTGTTAAATTGTAAGCAGCTTATAGATGGATTATTTGTGGCTGATTGTAATTGAACTAAATTCTGTTAATGAGGAATTAACAGTCTTAAAATGCCTTTGGTAGACTTAGTGCCTCATTAATGCCAGCAATCCAATCAGTGACATTTTTAGAAAGGCTTGTCCTAAGTAGCCAGGGTGCACAACTATTTCAGATAGTAGGCCATTTCAGTATGCTCCACAGTCAAGCCGCTGACAGAGCTGGCAGGCTGCAATGGGACATCCTTTCAGCACATACATCTGTACCGAATAGAACTGAAAATGGCTCATGATCCCTCAATGGCATGAGCGGATGGCCAAAGCATTCTACTGGTCAGCCATCTATAAGTGGAGATCAATTTCCTTGAGTTATAAAGGTAAGTTTTCAATTCACTGCTTAAGTGTGAAACATGCAATGTGGATCAGCTGTCTGTAACCACCTGGCTTCAGGTGTAAAAAATGCATAGGTTTATCATAGAACTCTGCCTGCGAAGGTAAGTTAACAATTACATTAACTATCATTATCGACATGCATTATGGTACTTTTTCCAGGGAGAAAGTGTCAAGATGCATTCAAAAATGCACTGGTAAACTCTTCTCATCATGTTTAGTTCTTAGATTTAAATGTACGAACAACTCTAACTTTGAAAAATAAACATTCTCTGCTTTTAAAAGGTAAGGAAAATTTCAGCATCTGCTCCTCTCCATTGATCAGTCGGAAATCTGCTTTGAAATGGAGAAGACACCATCTGTTCTTTCAACTTAAGGCCTTGGCGTTGGAATCTCATATTTTGAAAGATGTGCCTATTATAAACACTTAGTATCAAAAACGGATGGGACGCTCAGCTCTGTTGACAACTTGTTCAAGGAAATGACTGACAGTTTTATGAGTTTGTAATTACATACTCTACTTTGATGTGATTTCAGAGTATACGGTGGCTTGTTTACTCAAATTAATAGCCACTTAAAGGATCAACTCTTTTTTCTATGGGGAATAGTTGCGGTATCAGTGACAAACCTTCACAGCTCCAGGGTCCTGGATTCGATTCCCGGCTTGGGTCACTGTCTGTGTGGAGTTTGCACATTCTCCCTGTGTCTGTGTGGGTTTCCTCCGGGTACTCTGGTTTCCTTCCACAGTCCAAAGATGTGCAGGTTAGGTTGATTGGCCATGCTAAGAAATTGCCCCTTAAAGTCCAGGGATGCGTAGGTTAGAGGGATTAGTGGGTATAATATGTAGGGATATGGGGGTAGGGCCTGGGTGGGATTGTGTTCGGTGCAGACTCGATGGGCCGAAGGGCCTCTTTCTCCACTGTAGTGTTCTATGATTCTATGATTTAAAATAGTTCCCATTACTATTATTTGGCTCTTGAAGATCTAGTGGATATCGGATGAGTGCGCATGGAAGGGCATGGAGGTAGCATTGAGGATCTGAGAGGCCATGGGATGGTACAGTGTATCTGAGGGAGTATAGAAATGGTATCCTCACTCCGCACACACACCACCTTGACTTGCCAACTATACTGCAAACGCAAAGCCGACTTGAAAAGACAAAAATCATGTTTTTCCTGTTTCTACAGGAGCATCCTGGCCTGTAGGTCTTGTCACTTAAATTGTTTCCCAACACTTGATATCATAACATGAGATTTGCTGTAATAAAGTAAGAGTCAACTTACTACACTCAGTTTTTGTACAACAATCATCATCTGTTATATTGATATTGATAAATCCTTCTCCTTTACAGGGCATCGAGGGTAAAATAGGACAATTGTGTGGTTGACAGATGACACGATGTGTGATTTTGTCACAGATGCAATCCTGGCAGTTGAACTTAAATCTTTCATCAAACTATTGAAAGGAAAAGAGAACAGTGATTAATCATTAGGTCAAGTAAATTATTATTTCTGAGCATTATTGGGCAGGGGGCTGTGCCGAGAAGGGTATATCTTACAATTTCTACAGTAATAATACCAACAACATTAATTATAAATTAAGTTATTTGCAGTACAGTGTTTGTGAGTAATTTTAAACTGTAATAACAGCATAAAAACATTTCCAAAAACAGGAAAAGACCAATGAGTTGCATAAATCCACCTTTTGCATAGATCTCAATCCAATCTATTTGCCTGAACATCATTATCCTCTATCACTTCTGGTACATTTTCAGCCATTGATTATTACTTTCTTCAAGGAAAGGATTTGAGAATGGCATAAGTTTATCATAAAAACTTGAGAAATAGTTGTGGAAGAAGGCAATAAAGCCCCTTGAACCTATCTGGCCATTCAGTCTGATCCACTTTCCTGCTTGTTCACTATAACCCTTAACTTCCCTATAATTCAAAAATTCAATTCAACCTGTACCTGAGAGTACAGGTACTGGCAAACCACCATGGGGGGCAGGGGGTGCGGTTGGTGGGGTGTGGGGAACTGCTATGGAAGTGGCTCAGGATGAAGGATTGCTCACAATGAGCTAAGGAGCAAAGAGGAATTAATTAAAACTCTATGCTAGGTTATAGTTCGTGTTAGGATGTTGATAACCAACTCTCACCAATAACTTCTTCCCCTTGCTATTTCTAATCTCCACCCAAACTACAATCACTACAGCACATAAGGAGGCTATTCCATCAGTTAAGTCCATGCCCACTCTCTGTAGACCAATCTAGCCCAATCCCTCACTGCAATCTTTATTCAGCTAGCTTAATTTTAAACTTTATCACTTTTTCTAATCTGGCCATATTTGTTGATCATGTTTTGTCTGCATGCTCTGTTCTTTCCTGCCACTCTCTGGCTTTTGTTAACCATATAGTTGCCCCATGATATTTGCTTGTCTATAACTTCATAAGTTTCTCCTCACTTGAACCCTGCCCTCTCTATCTACTATGCATTTTAAAGTCCTATCTACTGCCCTGTTTATTTGATTTGCCAGGATACTGGTCCCTGCATGGTTTAAGAGAACCCTGAACCAATTGAACAGCTTCCACTTTCCTCAGTATTGGTGCTCATGAATTAAAACCCATTTCTGCCACACAATCTTTGAGGCAAACATTCAACTCTGATCTTATTTATGCTATTTGTCTTGTGGCTCAGGTGGTAATCTATTGATCATTACCTTGGTGGCTTTGTTTTTAATATAGTTGCTAGTTGCTCATACTGCTTCAACACAGCCTAACCATTTAGTCTAATTTATGTTATTGGTCCTCCTTACTGAAGTTTTTCTCTAGCCCAAAAAGGTGCCTTTAAGCCTAGCATCAGGTTGGGAAAAACAGCCTAAGGACTGGGGCCTGGCCTGCAGAAAGTAGTATCTATCTCCCAGATTATACTGTTCCCTGCCACGAATATGTTCCTCTTTATTCCTCTAACTCCATGCTGTGACGGTCAATTTGATCATCCATGCTGCAGTACCCTTGTCCCCACAGGCTCCATGAACAACCACAACCTTCTGGATCCACATAACTGCTTCATTTGTAGTCACACCTCATTTCCCTAAACCATGGATAAAATCTGAAGTACATAACCTTAAACTGCCTCAAGGAGGAGTATCCAAAAATCAGGGAACTTTTTCCCTTCCTGGTCCATCATTGTACCAGAGTTTGGATTCCATTCATCAACTGTACATCAAAATTCATTCAACTGCAGACGCTTTCTGCAGATGTGGTTGCTGCAAGTCACAGTGGTCTTCACCAATTCCTACACTCTAAAGATGCAACATGCCCTGCCATCTCTATAGTTTATTTAATTGATCAGGTTTTAAAGTTTTGAAATAGCACCCAAATATCTACTTATTGTTTTTAATCTAAGTATTTTTGTTCATTAATGTATTACATTTAGTTATACGCTTTAGGTCTTTATTCATGTACTCATTTAATCTTATAGGTGAAATATTCTGATTTTTTTTGCAGAGTAGTTCAGCAGGAATTATGGGGGGAGGAGGGTAGGGGAGAAACCACTGGCTTTGTGCCCCTGCTGCCATTTATGCCCATGGCAAACCGGTTTATATCTACTATTTATTGATCAAGCAACATTTCTTACCTCCACTTCATTTGACACGCTGTATTTTGGAAAAAAATTATTTTAAAGAACTTTAAATACTGTAGCAATTCAAGGTGTCTAGGGAAGTCAATTGAAATCTTACAGCTCACAGTCTATTTCAAACTATTACAATGGTTCAATTGCCTCTTATCTCCAGTCAAGTGGTAAAAGAAATATACTTGAGAAAATAATCATATAGATATATTTCAGTGACAATATGGTTAAAGCATACCTCTTTCGGTAATCCATCAGGTCCAATACATCCTGAAAAAAAACCAAACATATATTGTTACACCATCTTAAAAATATCCTTGCGAAATACTAAAGGGACAAAAACAATGAGGAAAGACAATCAAAAAAGTGCAAAAGAAAAAGGAGAAAGAATATTTACCACATTTATTAACACACAGGTCTGTATCAGGGCTGAAAAGAGTGGTACCCTCTGGGCAGAAACATCCTTCTGATATGTTAAGTCCAGTCCAATCTGAATTGCTTTAAGAACATACATATATTTATTAGCACTATATAGTAAACACAACTGATGGGAACAAGTAATTTTAAACACATTCAGAATTATTTAGTTTTAAAAATATTATTCTTCTGTGTTCATGATAACTAACCTTGAAGTGCATGTAGGTTCCACTTCAAAGGTTCCGCATGCTTGGTAAACTTTGTTTGAAGGACAGTTAAAAGCTGTATTGAAAAAATAAGAAATAGTCTCATTAAACTATTCGCAATGTTACCAATTGACATTTTAATAGAACATACACTTTGTAAAGCTTGAAGGAGCCAACTGAGAGCAGAATGAAAGACACCTGGGAAATAAGGGAGATTTCAACAAGTTGTGCCACCTGCCACTCAAGAGCGTGGTGTGGTTCAGAAAATTTACAGATAAGCACTCCATTTATTGATTAGCTTTTTAATGGTTAGCATTTGTGTTCACTGAAAAGTTAAATAACCTGAGGTTGTAAAGAATTTCCACTGGAATTACAGACTAAGAGGAAAAGAATTTGAACATCAGAGAATGAGGTTAAAAACTACATCAACACAAGGTTGATTGGTAAATAATTGCTGAATGGATTTTTGACCAGATTGAAGACATCTTGAGGGTGACTCTTAAAAAAATTCTAATTGTCAAATTTGCATAAAAACTGGAGTAAATTCTGCTGATTTTTTCAATGGCAGTTTCAAAATGAATCTCCCACTCACACTCTGTGCACTGCAGAGTGCCCTCCAGCATGAATCACACTGAAATTCAGTGGGTGGGGCCTATTCCTGCTGAAGAGGCCAGCAGCACAGTGCTGAGTGGCTGCTGTGCATGTACTGATCTGCCAACACCGAGATCTGCGCATGTGCAGTGCCCCTGCACTGCCTGCCTTCCAATCACTGGCCAGCTCGATCACTTGCCAACTCCACAACCCCAACATCACCGGCTGTGCAACTCCCCCCTACCCCATGCCCGGGCCAGCCTCAACTCCTGCTCCCCCGCCCCCAGCCCACCTGCCCTGTCGCCTGGAATGCCAAGTAAAACTGATACCTGGAGCAGGGGGAAGCACCCACACCAGGAGGAAGGTGGTCGGAGCTAGGCCAGAACACCAGCATCAGGGAAAAAGTGACCACAACCAGGCCAGAGCACTTGGAGTGGGGGGAAAGTGGCCAAAGCCAGGTCAGAGCACCTGAAATCGGCAGTAAGCAATCAGAGCCATTGGAAAGTGTGGTGAGTCTCTCTCTCTTCACAACTTTGTAGTTGCCCGTGCTCAGTGCTGCTCTTCCAACCACAACCTGTTTCTTGCCCGTGAGACTACTGATAGGCCTACTATTCAGCCGTTGGAGGCACAGTCCCCTGCAGAAATCTTCAAACTTACAAACCCATCTTCCCATTATTTTCAAAAATTACTCCGTGGGCCACATAGCTGGGCTGTAAAACAATCCATGAACTGTGGGTTGGGCAAGTTTTGACTCCATTCAGGATGAACCAGCCACTTAATTGGCAACCCATCTATCAGCTTAAACATGTGTAATACTAGAATTTAACTATATGAAGCTGTTGAACTGATTCACAACTTTATTGCTGTAAAATTATCTAAGCTACTAAATTAATCACTCAAAATATGACTTTAATAAAATACTAAATGCCAATTCTGTTTGGCAATCTATTGCTTTCTCTTTACTCCTCTAATCTCTACCTGTCTTGACTTTAATATTTTTTGAACATCAGGCACAATTGGCACCAATGTGGTGATTGAATATATTGATTGTTTCCAGGGTCTCAGTAATTGTATAATTAATCTATACAAAGTGCTGGAAATGGTCAGATACAATAAAACACAAATTCAATCATTTGTTTAGTTTGAGTCTAACTACAAATACGAAATTGCCACTAATGAATCTAACGGGGAATTCAGGAATAACCACTTTACCCGGGTAGACATTTAAAGGAAAGTTAGATAAACATGGAGGGATATAAGAACAGAAATTGGAGTAACTCATTCAGCCCATCGAGCCTGCTGCACTATTCAACAAGATCATGACTGATTTTGACCTCAATTTCAGCTTAGCATACAATTCCATTAATACTTTAATTCCCTTAACACACCAAAATCTATTAACCTCTATCTTGAATATACTCAATGACTGAATATTCATAGCCCTCTCTGGTAAAAAAAATTACAAAGATTCACAAGCTTTAAATGAAGAAATTTCTCCTCATCTGTCATAAATGGATCGATCCCTTAATATGAGACTATGATATCAAGTTTTACATTCCTCAGCCATGGGAAACATTTCGTTAGCACCTATCTTGGCAAGTCCCTTAAGAATTTTACATGTTTCAATGTAATCAATGCAATCACCATAGCATCTAAGCTCCAAGGAATATAGATCTAGTCCATTTCTCCTCATAGGACAAACCCCATTTCAAGAACCAGTTTAGAGGACCTCTGTTGCACTCCCTCTAGGGCAAGTATGTTCCTCCTTAGGTAATGAGACCAAAACTGTCCTCATGTATAAGGATGGGCAACAAATACTGGTCTAGCCAGCTATGTGCAAATCCTGTGAAAAAATATCTTAAAACATTATAGTAAGGCCTCTTTACTCTTATTCTTTAATCACTTTGTCGCAAAAGCTCACTATTTCTCTTCCTGATTGTTTGCTGCACCTGCATGCTAACTTTCTGAGCTTCACATACACGGGCAGTAATTTTCTGGTCGTTCACGCCACCAGGATCTTTCTGTCTCACCGCGGATTTCCTGGCGGCGAAGAGGGCATTCAATGAGAATCCCCTTTGACAACAGTGGGACCAGAGCATCCCATCACTGGCCAGTGGTGGGACGTGTCCACTGATGCAAAACACATGGTGGGCCGCATGGAAAATCTTGCCAAAGAACACCAGGCTTCCCTGAATGCGACCATTTACCAATCTCTCACCATTCAAGAAAAGATCTGTTTTTATACATTTCCTACCAAACTTCTCACTTTGCCAACTCACTCAATATTTCTATAATCCTTTGTAGTCTCTTTGCTCCTCACTACTCATTTTCCCACCTAACTTTGTACCATCAGCAAACTTCAATACATTACACTGAGTCTGATCATCTGAATCATTAATATAAATGGTAAATACCAAGACCCAAGTTTTGATCCTTGTTGTCTGTTTATATCCCATTTATTCCTCCTCAGTTTTCCAGAACAAGAACAAAGAACAGTACAGCACAGGCACAGGTCCTTTGGCCCTCCTGTTTATATCTCTCTATTCCCCTTTTGTTCATATGTCGATCAAGATAAGACTTAAATGTGGCTAATGGAACGGCATCATCCACCTCACTTGGCAGTGCATTCCAGGTCCCCCCACCCCCTATGTAAAAAACTTTCCCCGCACATCTCCACTGAACCTTTCCCTCCTTATCTTGAACTTGTGCCCCCTTTTAATTGTAACTTCTGCCTTGGGAAAATGCTTCCAATTGTTCACCCAATCTATACCGCTCAGCATTTTATAAACTTCTATCAGGGTACCCCCCAGCCTCTGTCTTTTCAGGAAGAAATATCCCAGTTTATTCAATCTCTCCTTATTGCTGGTACCCTCCATATCAGGCAACATCCTGGTAAACCTTTTCTTCACTCTCTCCAAAGTCTCCACATCCTTCTGGCAGCGTGGTGGTCAGAATTGGCCACAGTATACCAAATGTGGCCTAACCAGTGTTTTATACTACTGTAACATAATTTGCCAATTTTTATATTCAATGCACCGTCCAATGAAGACAAGCATGCCATTCGCTTTCTTTACCACCTTTTCCATCTGTGCTGCCACTTTAAAGGATCTGTGGACTTGTACTCCCAGATCTCTTTGTGTGTCCATGCTCCTGATTGTTCTACCATTTATTTTATAGTTTACTAGGCTGATACCGGAGTTGAGGGGGTTGAGCTTTGAGGAGAGGCTGAATAAACTAGGCTTGTACTCGTTAGAGTTTAGAAGAATGAGGGGAGATCTCATTGAGACGTATAAGATGATGAATGGGATGGATAGGATAGAGGTGGAGAGACTCTTCCCGCTCAAAAAAGACAGTAGGACTAGGGGGCACAGCCTCAAGATAAAGGGGGGGCGGTTTAGAACGGAGTTGAGGAGGAACTTCTTCACTCAAAGGGTGGTGAATCTCTGGAATTCTCTGCCCGTTGAAGTGGTGGAGGCTGCCTCACTAAATATTTTTAAGAAGCGGGTTGATGGGTTCTTGATAAGAGAGGGGATTAAGGGTTATGGGGAGAGGGCGGGAAAGTGGAACTGAGCCACGACAGATCAGCCATGATCTTATTGAATGGCGGGGCAGGCTCAAAGGGCTAGATGGCCTACTCCTGCTCCTATTTCTTATGTTCTTATGTTCTCACCTAAATTGGATCTACCAAAAATGCATCACCTCGCATTTGTCCAGATTAAATTCCATCTGTCATTTCTCTGACCAATTTTTCAGTCTATATCCTGCTGTAGTCTCTGACAATCTTCATCACTATCCGCAACTCCGCCAATCTTAGTATCATCTGCAAACTTGCTAACTAAACCAGCTACGTTTTCTTCCAAGTCATTTATATATATTACAAAGGCCCCAGTGCTGAGGTCCCAGCGCTGATCCCTATGGAACACCACTAGTAACAGACCTCCATTCAGAAAAACTCCTTCCACCACTACCCTCTGTCTTCCATGGCCGAGCCAGTCCTGAATCCATCTAGCTAGTACACCGCTGATCCCGTGAGATTTAATCTTTTGCTGCAGCCTGCCATAGAGGCCTTGTAATATGCCTTATTAAAGTCCATGTATACAACATCCACAGCCCTTCGCTCTTCAATTATTTTTGTCATCTCCTCAAAAACTCATTTAAATGAGTGAGACATGAGCTCCCACATACAAAATCACACTGTCTGTTGCTCACAAGGCTATTCAGTTTCAAATGTGTATAGATCCTATTCCCAACAATCTTCTCCAACAGGTTCACTATTACTGATGTCAAGCTCACTGGCCTATAATTACCTGGGTTTTCCTTGCTCCCTTTCTTAAATAATAGGACAACATTGGCTATCTTCCAAACCTCTGGTACCTCACCAGTGATGTGGAAATGCCGGCGTTGGACTGGGGTAAAAACAGAAATAAGTCTCACAACACCAGCTTAAAGTCCAACAGGTATTGCAAACAGTCTTTTTATGCCCCATTTGTGATCAGAACTCCCATCCACCTGACGAAGAGACAGCCTGTTCCGAAAGCTTGTGGCGTTTGCTACAAATAAACCTATTGGACTTTAAGCTGGTGTTGTGAGACTTCTTTCTGACCTCACCAGTGGCCAGTGAAGAAACATTTCTGTTAGAGGCCCAGCAATTTCATCTCTTGCCTCCCTCAGTAATCTGGGATTGATGCCACCTGGATCTGGGGATTTGTCTATCTTAATATTTTAAAATTCTCCTAACACTTCACCCTTGTAATGATGGCTTTTCATTCACTAATCCTTAAGGTATACTAAATTTATTATAAAGTGGCTAATATATTATCCACTGATGGTTTGAACCCTGATTTTGTGTAATAAACTATTATGTCCCATCTTATTGAATGTTTATTTGAAAATCCAAATACATTCATTGATTCCTTCTTATCCACCTTATTACTTACATTGTCAAAAAACAGATTTGTCAAGTATAACTCCCTTTCATGAATCTATGTTGGGTGTACTTTAGAAGGAAGAGAAGGATAGGTTAATAGGGTCAGATGAAGGAATTTTGTGTAGACCACAAACATCGACATGGAACTGATGATCTGATGGGCCTTTTCCTGTGCTGTGAATACCATGCAACATAATGTAACCATGTAATACTTACAGCATGCTCCATTTGTGTAATTTCTCCAATCAATGCAGATGCCGTGTGACATGCACACAGTTGCATAGGCTTGCAAACTTGCACACACCGTAGAGTTACTTGGCATGTGACATTCATCGTGCACGCATGCCTGATAATAGTGGTCTGGTGAAACACGATCATGGCATTCTGCGAATAATCTAGAAATAATATAATTCATGAAACTTTCAGTGAAACTTTGAAAACTTTTAATATTGGTACAAAGCATGCTATAATTGCAGAGCAAACTTCCCTCTGCATTAAAAATTCCTAGTCAAATACAGAATGGATTAGATGCAAAGCAGACTTATTGAATGGAACCAAAATATTGCTTCAATATCAAGTATTTTCATTGCATAAGTACATTATTCCCATTTTTTGCAACCATCTCAGAGACCCTACAGTGCAGAAGGAGTCCACCTGGCCCATTGAGTCATAACCAACTCTCTGACACAGCATCTTACCAAAGCCCACCCCCTGCCTCATCCCCATAACCCCATGCATTTACCATGGCAATCCCCCTAACCCACACATCTTGGGACACAATGGGGCAATCTAACATGGCCTATCCATCTAACCTGCATTGCTTTGGACTGTGGAAAGAAACTGGAGCACCTGGGTAAACTCACGCAGGCACAGGGAGAATATGCAAACTCCACAGGTAGCCACCCAAGGCTACTTGCTGGATCACATTCTTATTACATTGCTGACCAGCCACTTTCCTCTGCTGACCTATCCTCACTGATATTTTAAATGATTCCCTCATCTGAAACACTGTCCTTTTCAACACTGGGGTCATTACTCTCATTGGCAAATGAGTTATTCTTCACCCCTTTATCTTTACAAACTGTCACATCTCCGACATCTCTTCTTTTCCCTAAATTTTTGAAAATTTGATATATCCCAAGTTCTCACCATCTCACTAGAACTTTGTATTTGAGGCTCTCCAGTAAAATTTCTGCACCCCCAAAACACTAAGTTGACCCTAACCAAATCACATGTTTGCTATAACTGTAATGTTAGCACATTAATGCTCCTTCAATTCTCTGCAATTTTTACATGATCAATTGCATCATCCTCCGCTAACGTTCAGAAAGCAGATCTTGTTTGCTTGCACTCCTATTGATTGACTCACAGCCATAGCTTATTTTCACACCTAGCATGGCACTCCAGAAGTTCACCAACAATCTATCCTTGGACCCCTCTTTTCCTCATCTACATGCAATATCATCCAAAGCCATGAGATCAATTTCCACATATTAAAGTATACATACTAATATCAAGGCATACTAATATCAAACCTCTTGATGTTTCCACTGCCTCTGGTACGATTAGACCATTTGTCTGACAAGTAGGGCGGAATTTTATCACTGCTTTACACCCATGTTGCGGTAGGAAAATGCCACAAAATCAGGCATAAAATGACTAGCACTAATGGCGTCAGTTTTTGTGACACCCGGAACTCCAGCACAATCAGTCTCTCATCGGCAATGGATGAGAGGCTGCTTAATTTATTGAAATTTCTGTGTTGGTGCATTTCAATGTGGTTAGCAAACCTGGCGCTCAATCTGGATTGGCTTGCCTTCATGGTCTTGCCAGGTGAGGTTTGGTCCAGCAAGAAAAACATCTGCTCTCCATGGACAAGGAACCGGATGATCACTGAGGCACCCTGGGGATGACAAGTGTAAGTTGGGGGCACTCCTTGGGCAGCAACAGACTCACAATGCTGCCATGGCATCTTGGCAAGGGAGCAAGGTAAATTGGGACAGGGCCTTTGGGAAATGTGTAGTCCTATGGGTGGGCAGGGCATGTGGGAGAGGAGCCCCCACTGCCACTCTGCATGAGATTGGTGGGGGAAGGTGGTAGAGCCACGATCTATGAGGGAAGGGGGGGGGGGGCGGTCCGCGATTTGTCTGGGCAGTGGGTGGGACTCAATTGGCCTGCGTATCAGGTCATGAGCCCTGCCATTGCGCGGTGGTGGTGGTGCTGGTGGTGGTGGTGGTGGTGGGGGGGGGGGGGGGAAGAAGAGGGGGGGGGTTGGCAGTTGAGGTGGCAGTGCCACTTTAGGCTGCCTGCAGTAGCAGGGACCTGACAACACTCTTTCCGTATGTCAAACCCTTGCTACTGTTAAAGTGCATGTGCAGCATCAGAGGACTGCACATGTGCAACACCTCCCTCCACAGGCTATCAGGCGAGTTAAGCCCTGCCCACAGTCTCTCTGATCAAAAGCAGATTAGACCAAAATTTCAGAGATACAGTGCATAAGATTGGCCTGAAAACTCGTACAAAAAACGGCTCTGGAATTCTCCCATTTTCAGGTTAGCTGAACACTTAAAAAAAATCTCGTAAAATTGCGCCCTTAGTCTTGGATGAACAGCAATTTCCTACAAGTGAACACTGGAAAGATTGAAGCCATTCTCTTTGATCCTCACCATAAACTACTTGTACTTGCCACTTCCTCCTTCTGAGCCATTAGTTTGACAAAGCTATTGTTCATTGCTTCCAGTAACTCTTTTCTGGTTCAACATACCTTTTTGCCCTCAGAGGTCTGATAAGTGCCAAGCGATATCTTTTATTAACTAAAGGTACTATGCAAATACAAACTAAGTAAATGGACACAAGAGTGAAATTCACTACCAATTATTGTTAGTTTCATTCCATCAGCTAACAAGAGATACACACCACCAATTTAATTTTTAAACTATCAGGTAGAGAGAACGTCACAGACCTTGATAGTTATGCTTTCTGAGTTCTAAGTGCTCTTATTTCCTCACATTTCATTTCAGTCTAATATTGTCATTACATTTTTTGCAAACTTCAAATAATCATGATTAGTTAACACTTAAAAATAATTTGTTTGGTACTTAATTTTTGAAGAAAAGGTATGAAAGTGAGAACTGTAAGTAAATTCAGAAATCTTGTGAAATATTCAAACAGATTTGTATCTGCTCCTTTTAATCATTTATTTTGTTCACTGATGAATCAAAAGTGCAAAATTGCATGATCTCAGAAAACCTCAGATCAAATATATGTAGTAAAATGTCTTACCTGCTAGTAATAACCTTGCAAAAAGAATTGGGGTTACAAGGCTTTTGCGTTGTTTGGGGATTGATTGTGACTTGAGGTCTTGAAGTTGGTAACGAGGATGGTCCAATGCAGTTTGACTTGTTGGAATCATTGACTTGCCAGTAATCAGCCATTTCAGTACAGGAGGATGCAAGCTTTCCACTGGGCAGCATACAGTCATCACTTTTATCATTATTGCATGTTCCTGAGAAGGCAAATCATTGAGTGTGTCAATTTATTAAGATAATGGATGCATCTGCCTTAGAGACCTTCTTATTTATTAAAACAGACATTGTTGCAAGCTGAGAACACAGTTATGTTCTGAAGGCAGCTCTACCTATATCTAGTTCTATATCTCTCAATGCAGATTTTCTATCTTGCAATTTGTGGCGCTGGTATGTCACAGTTCACTCAGTGGGTCAGGTTGCTGTAGTATCATACATGTTGATATCTACATTGCAGCCTGGAGCTATCGATAATCAAGGTAGGGGCTCCAACATTTTTTCATCATATGGTTGACCAGGAATCTCTCCTGATCTTACTGTTTGCCACTGGCATTTGTTGAAAGGATTTGCAAGTTGATTGATACCTGTCTGACCACGTTATGGGTGACATGGTGGCACAGTGGTTAGCTTTGCTGCCTCATAGTGCCAGGGACCCAGGTTTGATTCTGGTCTCCCTGTGAGTGCATGAGTTTCCTCTGGGTGTCCCAGTTTCCTCCCACAATCCAAAGATGTGCAGGTTAGGTGGATTGGCCATGATTAATTGCATCTTAGTGCCCAATTGGTATAGGTTATGCATATTAGCCATGCTAAATGTGTGGGGTTACAGGATAGGATGGGCGGGTGGGCCTGGGTAAGATGCTCTTTTGGGGAGTCAGTGCAGACTCAGTTGTCTGAATAGCCCCTTTCTGCACTGTAGGGATTCTGTGAACTTCTTTAACTATCATGTCCTGGGGAGGACTCAAATATACATCTCCTGACTCAGAGGAGGGATACTATCTACTTTCTATTACAGATGAATAGATTATAGAACTTGAATATTGCTGGAAAGAGACATATTGCTGAATATTTTTCATCCTGCACATTAAGATAAATGCAAGAATGTCAAATTTCAGATGATCACGCCAAATTATATTACAGGAGAAAAGGGGTGCTGGTTGATTGGCCAGTTGAATCTTAGAGGAAGCAGCTGGGAAATATAGGCTCCCCTAAGTAATTCAGAACAAGCAAGGATTGAACATATTCCATTTGTTTGCAGAGAACAAATCCTTGGTATGAATATATGTTGCTTCTAACAAGTATAAATGAACCAGATGATCAGTCAAGTTTGTAACATGCAGATTTTTTATCTTGCAATTTGTGGCGCTGGTATGTTACAAATCACTCAGTGGGTCAGGTTGGTGTGGCAATGTACATGTTGTTCACTGAGTGAACTATAACATACTAGCGCCACAAATTACAAGATAAAAAATCTGCATGTTACAAACTCGACCGATTATTTTAAATTGGCTGTTAGTGTAGTTATTAGCTTTCTGAACAATCTTGGGTGTATTAATAGCAAAACCATACAGTGGTCATGTTTGGAGATGGAGAAATCACCCAGGCTACTGCTTCTGATCGTTAACCAGTACCTTCCTAAAGATGATAATTATTCCCACTTTGGATAAGGACAACTCTGCAGTCACACAGCTTTTCAGCAAAGTATCAAGGATTATGCACTAACTTGTATCCTTGTGGAATTATATCCAGAGAATAGCCATGCTGCAAGGAGGTCGTCACAAAGACGCAAGTTTTTTTGCAAAGAGATCTATTGTAATCAAATGTATTTATAACAAGATCTGACTTCAGCTGTATTATGCATGCAACACTAACCTCCTGGGGGCCACATATCATTCAACAGAATCAAGGGCAAACAATATATTTAATCGCAAGCCTCTGCCAACACTGTCAGCAGCAATCTGTGGGTTGTACTAAAGCAGCCCAGATTCACTTGTTTTTGAGTTTTTCTCCATTTCACTGAGAAAATATATACTTCAATTTGACATTAGATAATAGCTGGCAGTTCGCAGTATAACAAACAATGCAAGCCTAGCATTCAAGTTGTTACTGTTTTATTCCACAGGTGTGTATCCCATTTGATATAAGGTACAAATGGAAATTAAAATGTAATTATTTAGATTTCCTTTCAGGAACTTGTATATTCATAACAAAATTGTCTTTGATATGTATGCACCACCAATCAACCTCCTAAATGTCTTATGTTAAATAGTTTAATAAATAATCTACATGCTTACCACACTGTCCCTGTACTTTATTTCCAAATATTTCACTTGGAAGTTTAATTGCGAAAGCTAAACCATTAAAGGTAACTAGTGCCTTTATCTTAGGGATTTCAAGTATCACACCAATGCCTGAGCTGGAGATCTTCACACCATCTCTCGAATAGGGTAATGACACAATGCGGCCGTCAACATTTACCTGAATAATAAGACGAAGTGTCAGAATTTTTATAAATAGCAATGTGGCTTTATGTAGAATTACAGAATAACAGCTCCAAATAAGCCATCAATTCATGAGTAGAGGTATCCAATTAACTATACTCCCCTGTATTATTGGCATAGCCCTGAATATATCCAATTCCTTAATACCTGGTTACTGTTAAATCTGCTTCCACTACCCTTTCAAGCAATGCATTCTAGATCTCAACAACTCACTAGTAAAAAATGTTTCCTCATGTCACCTTTGGTTCGTTTATCATTTACCATAAATCTGTGTCCTCTAATTATTGACCCTTCTTTGGTAGAAACAGTTTCTCCTTTAACAAAACCTTTCAAGCTTTTGAAAAGCTCTATCAAATCTCCTCTTAATGTTCTGTGTTCTAAGAACTACAATTCCAGTTTCCCTAATCTCTACACATGACCCAAGTCATTCATCCCAGGTACCACTATAATGTTCTTCACTCTAATCGAGAAAAACAACTCTTCACCATTACACCACTCTGATGAAGAGTCATCCAGACTCAAAACATTGGCTCTGTTCTGTCTCCATAAATGCTGTCAGACCTGTTGAGATTTTCCAGTATTTTCCATTTCGGATTCCAGCATCTTCTGCTGTAATTTGCATTTACCTTCACCACTATTCTTTGCTTTTTATTTCCTAGTTAATTAAATATACATTGCATCTTTATTTTGGGCTTTTATTTTGCTGACAAGACTATTATGTGGTGCACTATCAAAATGTGAAAGTTCATAGATACAACATTAATCACACTACACTTCTCAGCTCCTCCATTTTTATATAAAAGGGCCCAATCAAGTTAGTAAAGCACAATTTACAAAATGACAAATCTGTGCTAATTTTCATTTATTCATCTGTACTTTTACAAGTCATAATTTTGTCCTTGATTAATGTCTCTCAGGATTTTCCACCACTCATGTTAGGTTGGCAAGTGAGTCATTGCCAGGTGTATCCTTCTCCCCTTTTCTGAACAACAATGTAAAATTTGCAACTGTCTAACCCTTTAACATCAACCCCATTTCTAAGTGATGATTATTGGATGATTATAATCAGAGCCTCCACATTTTCCACCCTTACTTTCCTTAATAACCTAGGTTGCATCTAAGTCATATGACTTTCTTGCTTTGATTACTGCCAACCATTTAATTATTTTCTCTTTATCCATTCTTATCCTATCCACTGTTGCTACCATTTTCTCATTTACTGCAGGTTTGGCAGCATTTACTTCTAGAGTGAAGATCGATGACATTTAGAACCTCAGCCATATCCTTTGTCTCCATCAAAAGTTTCATTTTAATCCCTAATTAGCTTCGCTCTTATTTTGACTCTTTTTGTAAGAGTTTTGGGAACAGTAGACACATGACTGCACTCAATGCAATGTAAAATGCTTTCAATGAAGAAAATGCATAACATTGTTAATTACCAGATGCTGAATTTCAGTTGTAGAAATACTTGCAATCTCTATGTCCAGATTTTCAAATTTCACTATAATAGCACTTGGACAAGAGCTTCTGTCTTGTGCATCACAGTGATAGTTGTCAATGTAAATACTAAAATTGTTACGTGCACTCGTTTCTTCCACAAGGACATAGGTGCAATTTCCTTCATAGTTATAATATTGTCCATCAAATGTAACAAAATGTGATCCTCCCCATCCATTGCAATAGCCTGTGAGGACATTAAATTTGAATATTAATTTAATCTCAGTTATAATACAGAAATGGTTTTTCCTACTAGCATTGTAACTTGTAAAAACAACTCAATTTGTGATATATTTCATATACATATTCTCCCACCTTTTTCTCTTATTTCTTCAAAGTAGTGATTAAATCTATTACACATTATAATTACAGCAAATAAGTAGATGTAACAATTATTAATAGTAATGTATTAGTCATTACAATCTTTATCAAATTGTACATAAACCTAAAACCAGATTTCAGAAATTTGATACTTCTTAATTTTCTGTTGTTTTCCTTTCTCTAAAGTTGGTTGAACAGCCCTGGCCACTAAAAAAGAAATACTTTCTTAGCTAAGTATGAACAATCTGGACCAATTGGTTAGCAGAACATATAGCAATTATCACATTGTTGTTTGTGGGATATTGCTATGTGCAAGTTTGTTACCATATTTACTACTTTATAATTGTGCCTGCACTTTAAAAATGCTACATTAGCTGGGGAGTCTTTAGAACATTTGTTTGTGAAAGGTTTTTTTTGTTTCTTTGCCTCCTTTAAGTGACTGTTTGTCTTCTTCAAAAGTGTAAGGTGAACTGTTAATGGTCAGATACCTGAATTGGTGGTGAAAAAATCTGACTGAATGAATTCCTCCCTGTAGAAAATGGATATTAGCACTTCACATTGTTACGGCTAAAACAAATTTTAAAAAATGTACTGTGAACAAATATAGCTACAAATTTTACATTTGCTCAATCTGTCAGTGAGTGAACCTGATTCATTTATCTTACTTGCTTAATCACCTTCTCATCAACTTATAGTCTTTGGCTGGAGTGTTGAGAAAAATTTGGTGCCTTATCTCTCTTGCTTAGCAATCAGTTGCTAAGAGATGTTAAGAGCATTTGGGATGGTGATTCTCCTTTGATATGTTTTTATTCCTTTAAGGGAGTTATCTATTACCAGATTATTGTGCCCAGAATGGGAGTGAACTCAGAAAGGGATGGTTAATTGTATGAACCTAATGACATATACCAAGCCAGCCTGGAATAATTTATTTTGTTCTGTCAGATTAATGCCCTCACTTCTATACTTTATTCTGTTCCTAGATCATAGAACTCATTGAACTCCATAGAATCATAGAACTCTACAGTGTAGAAAGAGGCCCTTCGGCGCTTTGAGTCTGCACCGAACACAATCCCACCCAGGCCCTACCCCCATATCCCTACATATTATACCCACTAATCCCTCTAACCTATGCATCCCAGGACACTAAGGGGCAATTTCTTAGCATAGCCAATCAACCTGCACATTTTTGGACTGTGGGAGGAAACCAGAGTACCCATCTGCAATCATGATGTTAATTGCCACGGAGTACCCATGGCAATCATGATGTTGTTTGATGCTCAACAAAAATTCTTTATATTTCAGAATTCAGTTATCAAATTCTGGTTTAACTGATGCTCCATTATTCTTCATAACCCCTAATTATTGCCTAGATAAGGGTAGTTGCTTGTCACATTGGAACGATAGTGCCAAAGATCACAGGGGTACAGGGACTTCAAATCATCATATCACACCAGTAGACATGAGGTGGAAAATTCTACAAGGTAGAATGAGGAACCAGAGGGAACATCACCTCAGAGTTCCCAATAGTAGTTGATTCCAGAACAGCAATTCATCTACCATGGAGACAAGGAACGTTGCAGCAAGGGCAAGTTCTTCATTTAACCTGAAACTTTGGACCATATTTTCAAAGCGGGGCTGGGAACCTCATATTTACATGGGCTAACTGGGCAGTAGCCAAGCCCGGCATCCAATCAGAGGATCTGAGTAGGCTGGAGCTGTCTGTCAGGTGGCACCCATGCTGGAAACCGCCGCTGCTGCTGCTGCCTTAAAGGGTTAGGAGAAATCAAATGGTACAAAATAGACATGGACACCAAGTCAGGGTATAACCCAATGCAAATCAACCTCTTGAATTTCACAAAAACACAGATGGAAAACATTCCTTTTCCCCATGAGATTAACCTGCAACAGACTCTGGTTTTGTCTAGAAAAATGATTGAAAATTCTATTCTGTGCCAGACAGACCTCTTAGCATGTTCCTTAAAGAAGAAAAAGAGCTGCAAATTAGCAGTGAAACAATGTTCCCTCTCCCTGCAGGATCTTTGAAAATTGCAAACTGTCCCAGGTTAAGTGAGGAAACTCCCCTTGCTGCAACTTTCCTTGTCTCCAGGCTGGATGATTGGGCAGCTCATGGGTTTCCATTAATGCTGCTCTGGAAACAACTGATGACTGGCCTGAGTTTTGGCAAAATTTTTGAATTTTTAAAATTAAAAAAAAATTAGTTTCTTTTTAAGATTCAGTAAAGGCAGCCCAGTTTTTGGGTAGTAATAGCATGGATACATTTTGGAAATTATGTGAATGATCCAACTGTAACTCATGTCCACGAGTATTTTGTTGGAATCTTCGTCACATGGCCAACTGCAATTGCTGTCTATTTCAGGCAGAAGACTACTTTTATCATGCAAATTATGTTATGAACAGTTCATTATGGACCCAAATGTAATTTGGTGAGACTAATGTGCAGACTGCCCATGGCATCAATTCACTCTTTAAGTACTAGGTATTGAACTGCCTTACTTGTGGTCCCCAAAAGGAATAGTGTTGGTTTCTCCAAAACTACATACATTTTTGGTTTCATACACATTTTTGTAGAATCAGGAGTAACTTAAGTACTTCTTCAGTAAAATACTACTTAATGCCTCCCGCCCGCATTATTTTCTGGTCTCCCCTTTACTATCACCTCCCTCCACCAGTTTTTCTTTTCTTTCCACCTGTAAGTTCCA
Source organism: Carcharhinus amblyrhynchos (assembly GCF_965287045.1). Lineage (NCBI taxonomy): Eukaryota > Metazoa > Chordata > Chondrichthyes > Carcharhiniformes > Carcharhinidae > Carcharhinus > Carcharhinus amblyrhynchos. Next base: position 63,289,045 of record NC_137329.1, read on the forward strand.
CGTCAGTACTGATTCAGCATAATCTAACCAAGGTGTCAAGTTGAAATGCTTAACTTCTAAAACTGTGTTTTGTGCATGCCATGAAATAATGCTTCTTCTGCTGTGATTCACATGCTGATCTTATAAAGCATAATCAATGTTGCATTCAATATTAGATGACAGCAAGGTATTTTTACACAAAAGATGCTTTTTTAAACAAAATCATAATTGTTATAGAATTATAAAGTTTAGAAAATACTTAACAGTAATTACTAATGGGTGATTAATTCCAAGCTCCCCAGCATCATATGTGGGGTACCCCAAAGGGGAATGTCTTTCGGAGGTTTTCAGGTAAAGTTTGAAAGGCAATTGCCCAGAGGTGCAAACTTCCCTGCAGCAATCACTGCACTGGGAACCATCTGAAAATGCGATTTAAATTGTAATCTTCAGATGGTTCCAAAAGTGTTACATGAGTAGTTATCCAGAAAAAAGGGTCAGAAAGATTAAAATCATGTCTAATTTATGGTTAACTATTACACTCCATAATCAACCCCCAACCCTGCAGAGAACTCTTGACAACCCTAAATATCCACCACCCACACAATTAACTCCATTCCCAAAGGGATTTGCGCCTGCACAGCCCCTCACACCCAATCCAACCCAAACCAATACCTGGAGGGTTTCAAATCAACACCATTGTTTCCAAGAGAAAAGAGAATTGACCAGCCATAACTGGGACTGCTCTAGTGAGAAACCCCAGTGCCAGCTCAGCTGCAAACAAACATCTTGACAATCCATGAGCAATTTTCTTCTGACTTTGCATCTTCCCTGGTCAAGCTTTAAGATCTAATACTTTGCAGAGCTTTTTTTTTGCATGCTTGCGGTACAGGGATGAGTTCGGGAGGGGGGGTGCGGTGCAGTGGTGGTGGTAAATGGGGGTGGGGGGTGCTATTGTGTTGTTTTTGCATTAGGGGATAGTTCAGCATCTTCATAGATCTTAAACCTTTTGTTAATAACTTCTGTGTCTTTACCTAAGTGGGTCTTAGCAATAAAACTAACTCTTTACTTGTTATTTTAAGGAACCTGGTGAACTTTTTCTTCAACTATCCTGGTTCACCAGATTGATTCCAGGGATGAAGGGGTTGACAAATGAGGAGAGATTTAACAGTTTGGGCTTGTGCTCACTGGAATTTAGAATGACGTGAGGGGATCTGATCGAGGTATATCAAATTTTAAAAGGGATTGATAAAATAAATGTAGACCAAACATTTCCTTTTATGGGGCAATCTAGAACTAGAGGTCACAGGTATAGGTTGCGTGGCAGTAGATTTAAAACTGAGATGAGGAGGGACTACTTCTCACAGAGGGTGGTGAATTTGTGGATATTCCTGTCCCATAACACAGTAAATCGTTGAATGGTTTCAAGAAGGAGATAGATATAGTTCTAAAATAAAAAGAAAAGAGGGATAACAGATGGGGAGGTGGATTTGAGACCAGGGAGAGATTATCCATCATCTGATTGGACAACATCATGAAGAAAAGAACAAGGACTGGGTACCAATAAGATACAGATGCTAGATGGATATGTGAATGACAAGAAAGGACATGATCAGGAATCTTTCCATCAGGGAATTAGTGAAGATTGTGGAAACATCAAAAGAATTGGCTGAAAAGAGATTGGAATAGTATGGTCATCTGTTTCAGAGAGAGTGCCAGACTAGAGTAAGAAGCTGTGTGGGAGAAAGTGAGAGTTTTGAAGTCAAAGTTAAATTGAAATTAAGTGAGTGATGAAGAGGAAGACCTAAGAACAGATGGAAAGATGCGGGAGCAAGAGATTGGAAGAAGAATGGATGACTGATAGGAGGAGATATAGAAGGGTGATCAGCCAAGATTATGTCAAATCCAAGTAAAATGGGAGAAACATTAGGTATAATATGCAAAATATTTTACAATGCCCCACACAGAAAGAACTAATATTTCAGAATTTAGAATACAGGTAATATATTAATAATAATAAATGGAAGTAAATTTGATTTGAAAAATTTTTTTTTCAAATTCAGGTACTTACAGTCACACTCATAATGGTAGCAACAACCATATTCATCGTACACTTTGACAGGTTGATAGCCATTGACGCATACAATCGGTTCCACAGTGGGACACACCACAGGTGTTATGGAAATAATATTATTTTTTATACACGTTGCCATCAAACATTCACATAGGTGCCATGTTTCATTATACTGTAATGAGTAGAGAAAAGTTTTAGAGGCTAGAACACATGAGCATGATACTAATATACAGTTTTTACTAAACTCTATTTAAACATGCATTCTTCACAAATATGCATTTGCAGCTTTTGCTGGTTACTTTATCATTAATGATCATTATCCCAGTTTCCAGGTGGTCCTGATCCTGTAAAGTGATGGGTTTGCATTGCATTTTCCTTGATGGTACATCCAGTTATTCCTCCTAGAAAATCTACAGTACAGAAGGAGGCCATTCAGTCCATTGAACCTGCACTGACAACAGTCACACTTTATCCCCTAACCCCACCTATTTACCCTGCTATTCACCCATCTCTGAAACTAGGGTCAATCTAGCATGGCCAATCAACCTAATTTGCACATCTTTGGACTGTGGGAGGAAACCGGAGTGCCCAGAGGAAACCCACACAGACAAAGGGAGAATGTTAGATACTTTGTGGATCATTTTCAGCCATCATCTTTATATCTTAAATGGACTGGGAAAAACATTCTGATTCTGCATTCACCACAGTGATCTGCCCTTTATCAGTGCTACACTGTCACTCTTGTGCTGAGAATGTTATTTTTCTGGCGATGGAAAAATGGATTGCACATAGCTTAAGAGTATTTGTTTCCTCTATTGAGACTTCACTACTGTTAACTTCCACCGTTTGCAACATCCTCTTTCTTGAATTTTTACCTGCGCAGAAGTGTTCCAGAAGCAACTATAAATCAGGAAATGGAAGGGAGGGAGGAACTCAAGAAAATTACAATAATGAGAGAAATTACACTGAGTAAATTGTTTGAGAGCTGGGAATTCATTGAGCGAGTCCCCAGATCCTGACTGACTTCACCCTAGGGTCTTAAAAAAAATACCTGGGAGATACTGGTTTTAGCTTTCCAAAACTCCTTGATTTGGGGAAGGTTCAATTAGATTGGAAGATAGTAAATGGGATACTATTATTCAAAATGGAGGGAGACAGAAAGCAGGAAGCCTCAGTCCAGTTAGCTTAACATGTCATAGGGAAAACATTAGAAGCTACTATCAAAGAAGTTATAGCAGGGCATTTGCATGAGTTCAAGGTAATCAAACAAAGTCAACATGGTTTTATGAAATGGAAATCATGTTTAACCAACTTACTGGAGTTTTTTGAGCAAGTAACATGTACTGTGGATTAAGAGGAGCTGGCAGATGTGCTGTACTTAGACTTTTTCAGAGGCACTTGAAAAAGTGCCACGTTATAGGTTGTTGCTGGAATTAAAAGCTCATAGCATAGAGGGTAACATAATGGCATGCACAGAAGATTGGCTAGCTAACAGGTTATGTAGAGCATGCATAAATGGGTCTTTTACAGGTTGGTTAAAATATAATCAGTGGTTTACAATTTATATAATTGATTTGGATGGATGGATGGATGGCATGGTTCCAAATATGCTGATGACACAAAATAGGTAGGAAAGTACGGAGGCTACAAAAATATATAGATAGTTTAAGTGAGTGGGCAAAGATCTGGCAAGTGGTGTATAATATGGAAAAATGAGAAATTGTCCATTTTGGCAGGAAGAATAGTCAAGAAACACTATCTAAATGGTAAGAGATGAGATCTGAGATTTAGAGGGATCTGGATGCCTTAATACTTAAGTCACAAAAAAGCTAGTATACAGGTACAGCAAGCAATTAGGAAAGCTAATAGAATGTTATCATTTATTGTGAGGGGAACTTAATACAAATATGCAGACCACGTCTGAAGTATTTAAGGAAGGATGTAAATATGTTGGAAACAATTCATAGGGTGTTTACTGGACTAATACCTAGAATGGGTGAGTTGACTTATGAGGAAAGACTGGATAGGCTTGTATCTGTTGGAGTTTAGAAGAGTAAGAGGTGACTTGACTGAAACATACAAGAACCTGAGGGGTATTGACATGATGGTTGTGGAGAGGATGTTTTCCCTTGTGGGAGAATCTAAAACTAAGGGTCACTGTTTAAAAAAAAAGGTTGCTTATTTAAAATAAAAGATCAGATAAAGATGAGGTGATTTTTTTTCTCTCAGAGGGTTGTGAGTCTTTGGAATTCTCTTCCAGAAAAGGTGGTGGAAGCAGAATCTTTCAGTATTTTTAGGATAAAGGTGGCTTTCTTGACAAGCAAGGAAATGAAAGGTTATTAGGGATAGATGCTCTCATTAAATGATGGAGCAGGATCAATGGGCCAAGTGGCCTACTCCAGTTCTTTGTTCGTATGTTCATATGTACACCTGATCACACGTGGCATACCTATTCATAATTTAAGAATTAAATCTGTTTAACTTAACATACATTGGTCCCAATAAAGATGTGTGCATTAGGTGGATTAGTCATGCTAAATTACTCCTTAGTGTTAGGGGGACCAACTAGGCTAAATGCATGGGGTTATGGGGATAGGGCCTGGTCGGATTGTGGTTGGTACAGATTTGATGGGCCAAATGGCCTCCTTCTGCACTGTAAGATTCTATGAAAAGTCAGAAATTAGAAATCATAAAAGAAAGTGTGGGGGGGGTGTGCAATCTGACGAAAAAATTCTAAGTCCACAACGGACACGAAAATTGGAGATTTCTGATCCGTTTTTTTGGGCGAGTCCAAATCTATGACGTGCAGTCAGACAAAAAAAAGCAGAAATCATTCTCACCCGTAGGGAGAGGTGTTGGGTCTCATATCGCCCAAAAACCAGCAGTTCGGATCAGAGGCCAGAAAAGTGCATGCACACAGAAAACACCAAAATGGCAGCTCTCCTGCTTGCACCCACCCTGCCATGGACACAGACTCCTCTCCACAGATATCAGAGACCCTCGCCCATGCTCTCGAAAGCTCCCCCCCAGCACCCTACCCTCACTCATTCTACCTCTCATGTCCCCTTCCCCCAGTTGAAGAGTGACCCTCTCCCCTCATGTCCCTGATAACTGTCAGCCATTTCCCCTTTTCCCCCATGCAGGGTCCAAGCTATGGCCAAGTGGCAGCAGGCCATGATGGAGTCCCAGATGACCATGGCTGAGTCACTGTGGGCCATGGCTGAGGCACTCAGGAGCCTTATTGAAATTCTGCAGCCCATGGCTGAGAAGCTTGAGAGGTTGAAGGAGACACAACAGGATAGTGCCAAGACACAGCGGACTATGACTGCAGCCCCAGAGAGCATGGCCCACTCACAGCGGGGCATGGCTGAGGGTCTGCAGAGCGTGGCCTAATCTCAGAGGGCATTTGTGCTGCCATTGGCAGGTGGCCTTGGATGCAGAGGGCCATTGGCGACGGCTCACTCATCATGGTGCTAACATGAGAGAGCAGTGGGTTGTCGGTTTCCACCTGCTGTACCACACAGCCCCCTGTGTGAAAACCCAGTAGTGATGAGGGCCTCCTTTGCTGCCCTGGCATGCCGGACCTTTGTAGCCACCTGTCCTCCATGGGTTGGTTTGTCATCATTGTTGTCGTCCTCCTCCTCCTCTTCCACATTCTACACCCTACATTCCCTATACCCTAGCTATGACTATAACATTACATTCTGCAATCTCCTTTCCTTCTCTACGAACAGTATTCTTTATCTGTAGAGCATGCAAGAAACAATACTTTTCACTGTATACTAATACGTGTGACAATAATAAAACAAATCAAATCATCCTCCTAGACTGTCTCCTCCCTGGTGACACCTGGCTGGTTGCCCTCCACCACCTCCTCCTCCCCCTTCAAAATGTCTCCTCGCTGTTGTGCCAAGTTATGGAGTACACAGCAGACCACCATGATATGGGACACTTTCAGAGGGCTGTACTGGAGGATCCCACCACAGCAGACCACCAACATTTAAGACTTATCTGGATAGACACAGGATACAGAAGGTTTAAATAGGCGCAGGCTTGGAGGGCTGAAGGGCTTGTTCCTGTGCTGTACTGTTCTTAGTTCTTTGTTCAATCCAGGCACTGAAAGCGTATTTGAGGAGCCTAATGAACCACTTAATAATTGACCGGGTGGCATCTTGGATCTTGCTATAATGGGTCTCTGCCTCAGTTGTTGGCCTCCGCACTGGCATCATCAGCCATGTCCTGAGCAGGTATCCCATGTTCCCATGAGCCACCCCTGCAGTCTGGCTGTTCCTCAAATACTTCAGAGGTGTTCAAGCTTCTCAGTATAACACTGTCAATCACGCTGTCAGGGTGTTGGGCACACGCATGCATGACCTGCATCCGGAAGCAGCACACTCACTACACATCCAATGAGTGGAACCTTTCTGGTCACAAACCACTGTGAGTTCTGGTCAGGGGACCTCGGGACAATGTGTGTGCAGTCAATTGCACCCTGTACTTTGGGCATTCCCATAATGGCGGAAAATCCTCCAGCCCAGGTTTCCTGCTTAGTCTTGACCAGGTTAAAACTGATGTACTGCCCAGAATGGAAGTCCAGGGCCTCCATCACCTCTTGTACATACTTGTGGATGAAGGACTGGGGGATCCCACAAAGGTCCCTGCTGGTGGCCTGGAAGGGATCTGGTGATGTAAAAGCAGACGACTGTTGTGAGCTTCTCCACCACTGGGACTGGGTGTACCCTGTGCCCCAAGGTGCAAAGTCCTATAGGATATGGCACGGGTGCTGCATTGTCTGCTTGTGGAGCACACACTGTCCGACAGTTGTTCGAAACGCATGCATGTCCTGAACTGTTGGGGTTTCCAGGTCCTCATCTGGAAAGGCGGGTGTGGGTTTGGTCGGGGGAAGGAGGGGGAGACACAGAGACATTGCATCACAAAGGTCTCCAACCAGCTAACCCCACCCCATTTCCCCAACACCTCCTGCCCTCAGTAGTACTGGCCCCAGCCAGCGCTGCCTTACAAGACCCAAGGGAAGTAGCGCTGTCACAATGCTACTGCTTTCCCACCATTTCCCCCACTAAACCTTCCCCACTCCCCCCATCCACATCAACTCACCCCCACCATTGCTGGCTGCTGGCAGCACTAGGATTCAAGATCAGCATTAAGACCCAAGGTTGTACACCTTGACACCTTGTCCAGCTCACCCCACCAGCACACATGCAGCCGCGCAATGCCCCCCACCCCCACCCCTTTGACCTGAAGCACAACATGGCCACTTCTGTGCTAACTGATGTCTCATCCATTTTGGGCAAGTTCACATTGCGTCTGTTTTTGGTACACTGGGAATGGGCACGAAAATGGGTGCCATTCCCATATATCCACTCACTCCCGATTTTACAACTTCATGTTGCTGAAAAACAGACTAACATCTTGCAGTATAGGTGCAGCACTTGACTAAAAATTAGTGAGCTAGAACCAAACAGAAAATGTCCTTGAAAAAAAAGTTACAATCTTAAATAGACTGAAAAATGGTGCAAGTGCTACCACATTAGATTATCTGAAGAAAAAATAAAGGCCAGTGCTAGTGTTTCTGGTACACATTTGGAGGAAATGGAGAAGTTACTCAATGTATGGACAGACCACTGACATTAAAGGAGGGCTCCAAATAATGATCCAATCTTTAGAAAGAAGATATTTCAATTGAACTAGCACATAATAGCAGAAGGTATTGCTGGTTTTGGGCTGCTTCATGTGAAGTTGGCTGCATCAGCTGACCATGAAGCTGCTGGAGTGTTTCCCAAGGTGATGCAGGAATATACTGATGAGAGAGGCTACCAGGCTGAGCAGATTTTTAAAGCAGAAAAAACTGGCTTATTCTGGCAAATAGGAACTACATATCAGAAGAAGAAAGGACAGTACGTGTTTTTAAAGCAGCAAAGGATAGGTTGACATGTCTGTTAGAGGCTAATGTGACTGACTTTAAATGTAAACCAGTACTGGTTTATCGGTCAGAAAACCCTTGAAATTTGGCAGTCTTTTAGAACGCTAACAGCAGGTCTGGGTTACAGCAGTAACACCTGATGACCAGTTTAAGAATTGCATTCTGCCAGAGTTCAGGACTTGCCTGAGAGAAAACAATCCATCTTTCAAGGTCCTACGAATCCTCAATAATATACCTGGCAATCAAAACATTTGCAGACAGAGACATCCGGATCTGATATTTGTTTTTACCCCCCCAAATAATCCTCATTTATCCAGCAATGACCGAAGGGGTCATTGCCTCTTTCAAAGTTTACCACATCTGATGAGATTTCAGCCACATCCTTCATCTTATGCAAGTAGACCCTTCAAGCACAGTCTGTGATTGCTGAATAAATTCAAAATCCTCTCAACAATTTCCTTAAAGAAGGACTCATGGACTTTAACCATAAATGCCTACTGGAGAAAAACACTTGGCCTATGGCTATGAATTATTTTCATAGGGTTCCCCAGTGTCAACACTGACAGGCCCAGGATTGTTGACTTGGTAAAACAAATTGGTAGCCTGATGGGTATTCATAAAGGCTAAGGGAAGACACCAGCAAAGACTGCTGATTAAAAAGGCTAACTGCATCAGGCTAGAGACTGTTTGAACAGCAGAGAACAGGATGAGCAGCTATGGAACAAGCACAGGAATTGATTGGACAGTGGTTGTTGCTACGCTTTGAAAAGACAATGATTGAACACCGACCCCCGTCTGTCGTGTTCCTGAGAGAATTGCGATCTCTGACAGAGGCATGACTGTGATCAAAAAGACAATGATTAATTAGTGCCTGTATTGTGAGTATGTGACTGGAAGCATGATCAGTGCTAGTAGCATCTGTACAAGAAGGGAAGACAAAGAGACATCGGCAGCAGTAACCCAGGATCAACGCTTGTTGAAAAAGCAGCAAGACCCCAATCTAGGTCTCAGTAACATCTGAACAAAGCCCATCAGGAGGGAATCTGATCAGTTCACCTCGCCATGTGTACTATCTTGTAACTCCAAATCATGAGTTTGGATATTTTGTGAAGTTTTGACACTTTTGAATACTTTGTGCAGAATGAATTAGGCCAGAGGTTAGCTACTTTGAGTATAACAAGCTAATTTAGAAGTTAAATGCTGTTTGTGTAATGAAGCAAGTTAGAGGTTGTTGCTTTGGATATAACGAAGTAAGTCGGGTTAAATAATTTGGGTATAATGAAGTTTGATGTCTGGTACAATTTTGTGGTAACTTGGTGAAGTACAATAAAGGAGATTTGTTATACATTAATTTGACAGTTTGAGTGTCTTTGTCCATGGCACCAGCTGACCTGCGTTCGAGGGCAACATGTTGGAGGGAAGGGATTTGAAGATGAAGTAGAAGGGCGATTTTCCACTTCTCTGTTTTTGGTAGGCGGGAATCCCAAAATAGCATTTATGCCGGCTGGATTTCCCCGCAATTGATTGTCTTTACCTCTTGCCAGTGACATAACGGGAAAGCTAATAGAATACATTTGCATATGATTAGTAGGCCAATAAGTGTTTAGAAAGGGGATCTATTGAACAAAACCTGCCGTGGGCACAAAGATAAGTGTAACCCCCAGGGGGATATGGACATTAAGGTGCTGGAGGATTCCATGCCCATTAATTGGGTACTCTATTGTGTTTGTGTTTTTTTCTGTTTTTATCTTTTACATCTTTTATAATGGTGCACCGAGAGCCCACCCTGCCAGCAATATCATGGGACATGCCTCCTTGATTATTCTTGACTGTCTCAAAAGCTATGGCAGGAAAAGCCACAGTGTAGCCAGCGGGCTACACTCCATGTTTTCCACTGGAGTTGACACTGTCAAAAAAATAGAAAATTCCACCTGAGGAGTTGTTTCAATCCATCAAGAGGACCTCTCTAAGGAAGAATTGGTTGAATTGATGAAACAAACAGCCGCAGGAGCAGGACAACAAAAGAAGCTCATTTCACAAGACGATGGCAGATTTCATAAGATAAGCTAGCAATTTGAAGTAACAGGTAACAGACCATGATACAAGCATGGAAAGAAGCCTTGCCTTTTGTACAGCAATTGATACTGCTATTGCTCCTTACTGAGAACTTTACAAAATTGATAACCTCAAAACAAAGCAGTCAAGAATAATATCATTCTTTTTATCTACATCAATGTCTACATTAGCTGCTTCACCCATTCCCATTACTTAAAGATTATGGTGAGTGGGTGGGTAAGTGGAGCTGAGTCCACAAAAAGATAAACATAAGAACATAAGAAATAGGAGCAGGAGTAGGCCATCTAACCCTTTGAGCCTGCCCCACCATTCAATAAGATCATGGCTGATCTGAAGTGGATCAGTTCCACTTACCTGCTTTCTCCCCATAACCCTTAATTCCCCTGTCTATCAGAAACCTATCTACCCGTGACTTAAATATATTTAGCGAGGTAGCCTCCACCATTTCAACGGGCAGAGAATTCCAGAGATTCACCACCCTTTGGGTGAAGAAGTTCCTCCTCAACTCTGACCTAAACTGCCCCCCCCCTTATCTTGAGGCTGTGCCCTCTAGCCCTGCTATCCTTTCTAAGTGGGAAGAATCTCTCTACCTCTACCCTATCCATCCCCTTCATTATCCTATACGTCTCTGTAAGATCCCCCCTCATCCTTCTAAACTCCAACGAGTACAGACCCAGTCTATTTAGTCTCTCTTCATAGGCCAACCCCCTCATCTCCGGTATCAGCCTAGTGAACCTCCTCTGCACGCCCTCCAAGGCCAATATATCCTTCCGCAAGTGCGGCGACCAAAACTGCACACAGTACTCCAGCTGCGGCCTCACCTGTACAGTTGCAGCAAGACCTCCCTACTTTTATATTCTGTCCCCCTCGCTATAAAGGCCAACATTCCATTTGCCTTCTTGATCACCTGCTGCAGCTACAGACTGGGTTTTTGCTACTCGTGCACAAGGACCCCCAGGTCCCTCTGCACCATAGCATGCTGCAGCTTTTCGCCTTTTAGATAATAATCCCTCCTACTATTATTTCTGCTAAAGTGGATAACCTCACACTTGCTAACATTGTACTCCATCTGCCACGTCCTCGCCCACTCACTCAGCCTATCCAGATCTCTCTGCAGACTTTCCGCGCCTTCCACGCAATTTGCTTTACCACTCATCTTCGTATCATCAGCAAAGTTCATCACCCTACACTCAGCCCCCTCCTCCAGATCATCTATATAAATGGTAAACGGTTGAGGCCCCAGCACCGACCCCTGCGGCACTCCACTAGTCACCAACCGCCAACCAGAATAGCACCCATTGATACCAACTCTCTGCTTCCTATTAGACAACCAATGCTCTACCCACGCTAACACTTTACTCCCAACTCCATGCACCCTAACTCTCTCTAGAAACCTTTTATGAGGCACCTTATCAAACGCCTTTTGGAAATCCAAAAACACCACATCCACCGGTTCCCCACTGTCTACCGCACTAGTCACATCCTCATAGAAATCCAATAAATTCATCAAACACGACTTCCCCTTAACGAATCTGTGCTGCGTCTGCTTGATCAAACCATTCTTTTCTGGGTGCCTCGCTATTTCTTCTTTGATGACGGATTCTAGCATTTTTCCAACTACAGACGTTAAACTAACTGGTCTATAATTCCCTGCCTTTTGTCTGCTACCTTTTTTAAACAGCAGCGTAACATTAGCCGTTTTCCAATCTTCTGGCACTTCCCCGGAGTCCAGCGAATTTTGATAAACCATGACCTTGTTGAATGGCGGAACAGGCTCAAGGGGCAAAATGGCCAACTCCTGCTTCTAGTTCTAATGTACCTCCACTCTCAAATAAAGTATTGTAATTTGTACTGTAAGCAGCAATTTTCCACAAAAAAATGTAACTGTCATAAAGGTGAGAAAACTGGAACTATGGCACCTGTCTGCCAGACATGGTCCAGGCCACAATTATCCCACATTTAAGTAATTTTTTTGGGAGAGTTGTGTGCTGGTTCTGGGAGGCGTGGGTCTAAATATGTGAGTGAGCCCACCTGCACAGTGCTCGGGCACCATTTTGAAAGGGTGCCGCATTCTGGGACTGCACTGGGAGATTCCCTACCTCCCTTCATAGACATCAGGATCCCCCCCCACTCCTTTCACCGGTGCAAAATTTTCACCACCTCCTCCCTGATACAGATCACTGACATCGGGGCACTGGGGTCCTCCTTCATATCCCTGACATAGCCCTTTCATCACAGCTTCATTTAGGCCCTACCCGCACTCAGATTCCCACCTCATTGGCACTGCACCGGCACACTGGTCACTCCAGTTATGAACTATCCCCACCGTTGGTGATTTTGTGTGAACATAATCCCTACCATGGCAGGACTTTACGGTACTGCATGGTGCAGCATCAAGTAGCTCATTCACAACTGAAGATAACTTGATTGTGATTGTTAAACGCATCTTTAGTTTGACCTTTTGACTCTTTAGATTGGAAGTATCCTGCTAACTAGGCTATTTATGGTAACAATAATGTGATGCAACTGATTTGATTGCACATACCATACTCATGCATGTAATAATATAATTATTGAGTCATTAGTAACATGACAATTGCTCACTGCATAATAAAACTGACACTGTCTTATGACCAAAAATATGATTCTGTGAAGTAACATATACTTGCCTCTCTTGGAGGATCAAAATTTGGACATGTGAATCCTGGGGGAGATTCAGGCAATGTACTTGTAGGTGCACTTGTAGGAGTAGGCATTGTAGTTCCACAAGGCCAGATATGCTTTTCAATATTACAAGTATCATTGCATTTTGCAAAGATGCAAATTCCAGCTTCATCTGTATAGTTATATATAATTTCACCTAAAATGTAAATAAAGGAAGATTTACAATTTAATTTACATGTTTAATAGCACACATAGATAGATGTAGGAAGCTCAGAAAGGGCTTCCCATGATATTAAATAACAAAGGTTACAATATATGTGTATCTTCATGATGCATTTATTATTCTGTGTCTGCTTTCAGAAGCTTGTTGATATCTTACCAACACAGTACTAGTGGAATTTCTGGTGGAAGAAAAAGAGACTCATCAGTAGAGCAAGTTTTGAATTGATTTACCCCAAAAAAAACACATCAGTCATGTAGATTCGCTTATGCTTTGCAAATGGGTGAATCTTCAAGTATACCATAAAAAAGGAATTACAAGAAATAATACATAATGAAGAACAGCACAGCGATGTTATAAATTATGTTCTTCATAATAACTCACTCTGAAATTCTGTGAAATGAGGAGAAATAGCAAATGAGGCATTAAGTTATACAGTAAAATTAATGGAGAAACATAAATCTGAAAAGCAAATCTCCAAATGGTGTTTAATAAGGTAACATTTCAAATGAAAAAAATTATGGCCTAATTTTGAATCCAATTAACAATTTAAAATTAATTGTGTGAAACCAGTAACTTAAAATTGCTAATTTTAAACTCTGATTACAGATTGATGCAGATTCTATTTATTGGAATTCTGACCTCTTTCTTTATTGCCTTGGGTGCACTTTTGGATCTCAGCAGACTATCCAGTCAACTTAATCCTGGTAGCAGCCCAAATCCGAGGCATCCATCGGTGAGACAAGCAATAAAATGAGAATCAAATTAATACCTAACTTTGGACTAGAATCCCCCTCAGGTAAATCCTATTAGGAATTCCAGATACCGCTTCTTTGTCTCGGGAGATGCCAAATCCCCAAGCACAATGAAGAGGAAAATATACTTTCTTATGTACTTTTTATGTTTCTTCATTATGTGCACTTTCTTAGTAATAGTGAATGTTTTTATTTATTCATTCTTGGGACATGGGCGTCACTGGCTATGTTGGCATTTATTGCCCATTCTTAATTGCCCTTGAGAAGGTGATGGTTAGCTGCCTTCTTGGAGGGGATCTTGGTGGTTTGGAGGGGATCTTGCTGGTGACGGTGTTCCCATGCATCTGCTGCTTCTGTTCTTCTAGATGGTAGCAGTCGTGGGTTTGGAAGATGCTGTCTAAGGAGCTTTGGTCAGTTTCTGCAGCGCATCTTGTAAATGGTACACACTGCTGCTACTGTGTATTGAGGCAGTGTTTGTGGATTGGGTGCCAATCAAATTTCCCCTTGATGGTGTCAAACTTCTTGAGTGTTGCTGAAGCTCCACTCATCCAAACAAGGGAAGAACATTCCAACTCCTGATTCATCCTTGTAGATAGTGGATAGGCTCTGAGAAGTCAGGAGGTGAATTACTCACCAAACAGTTCCTAGCCTCTGACCTTCTCTTATAGCCACAATATTTACTTGGTTAGTCCAGTTCAGTTTTAGGTCAATGGTAACCCTCTCCAGGATGTTGGTAATGGGGATTCAGTGATAGTAATGCCATTGAATGTCAAGGAGTGATGGTTAGATTCTCTCGTTGAAGATGGTGACTTGTGCCTGGCACTTGTGTAGTGTGAATGTTACTTTCCACTTGTTAGTCCGGCCTGGACATTGTCCAGGTCTTACTGCATTTGGCCACGGACTACTTTAGTACCTGAGAAGTTACAAATGGTACTAAAATTGTACAAACCATCAGTGACGTAGCCATTCTAACTTTACAATGGAGGAAATGTCACTGATGAAGCAGCTGAAGCAAATTGGGCTTAGGGCATTACCCTGAGGAACTCCTGTGATGTCTTAGGACTGAGATGATTGACTTCCAACCAACACAACCGTCTTTCTTTGTGTTAGGTATGACTCCAACCAATGGAGAGTTTTCCCCCAATTCCCAATGACTCCAGTTTTGCAGGGGCTACTTGATGCCATATTCGATCAAATGCTACACTAATGTCAACGGCAGTCATTCTCACTTCACCTCTGGTGGTCAGCTCTTTTGTCCATGTTGGAACCAAAGCTGTAATGAGATCAGGAACTGAATGATTCAGATGGAAGCTGAATGTCGGTGAACATTTTGTTGCTGCTTGATAATATTGTTGGTGATCCCTTCAATCACTGTTGATGATTGAGATTAGACCAATGGGGCAGTAATTGGCCATTTAATTTGTCCTGCTTTTGCATGCAGGACATACCTGGGCAATTTTCCACATTACCATTGCAGCTCTTCTGAACAGCTTGGCGAGGGGCATAGCAAATTCTAAAGTGCAAACCTTCGTACTATTGCCAGAATATTGTCAGAGCTGATAGCTTTCTCAGTGCCTTCAATTGTTTCTTGATATAACATGTAGTGAATCAAATTGGTTGAAGACTAGTGGACATCTCTGATGGTAGAGACCTCCAGAGGAGGCTGAGATGAATCATCCACTTTACACTTTTGGCTTCAGCCTACCATTATGGGAGGCACCCCATCTTTGAAGATGAGGGATATTTGTGTAGCCTCATCCTCCAGCAAGTTGTTTAATTGTCCACCACCATTAGCAACTGGATATGGCAGGACTGCAGAGTTTAGATTTGATCTGTTGGTTGTGCAATCACATCGCTCTAATAAAGGTGCTTACACTGAAAACAGTCCTGTTTGTAACTTCACCAGGTTGACATCTCATTTTTAGGTAGCCTGGTGTTGTTCCTGACATGCCCTCCTGCTCTCTTTTCATTAAGCCAGGGTTGATCCCCTGGTTTGGAGGTGGTGGTAAATTGGAAATATGCTGGGTGATGAGGTTAGAGATCATTGTTGAGTACAATTCCACTGCTGATGATAATCCACAATGCCTCATGGTTGCCCAATTTTGAGCTGCTCAATCTCTTCAAACTCTATCCATTTAACACAGTGGTAGTGCCACACAAACATGATGAAGGATATCCTCAATGTAAAGATTGAACTCCATCTCCACAGGGACTGTATGGTGATCACTTCTACAGACACTGTTATGGACAGATGCACTTGCAGCAGACAGGGGTTAGTGAGGATCAGGTCAAATATGTTTTTTCCCTCTTGGTTCCCTCACCAATTTTAGCAGACTCAGTCTAGAACCTATGTCCTTCAGGACTTGGCTAACTTATTCAGTAGTGGTGCTCTAAGCCACTGCTGGTGACGGATATTGGAGTACATTCTGGGACGTCCTTCTGTCACCCACTGTACTTCTTCCAAGTTTGATCTGATCTGATTTATTATTGTCACCTGTATTAACATACAGTGAAAAATATTGTTTCTTGCATGCTATAAAGACAAAGCATGCTGTTCATAGAGAAGGAAGTGAGACAGTGCAGAATGTAGTGTTACAATCATATCAAGGGTGTAGAGAAAGATCAACTTAATGCGAGGTAGATCCATTCAAAAGTCTGACGGCAGCAAGGAAGAAGCTGTTCTTGAGTTGGTTGGTATGTGACCTTGGACTTATGTATCTTTTTCCTGATGGAAGAAGATGGCAGACAGAGTGTCCGGGGTGTGTTGGGTCCTTAATTATGCTGGCTGCTTTGCCGAGGCAGCAGGAAGTGTAAACAGAGTTAATGGATGGGAGGCTGTTTGCATGATGGATTGGGCTACATTCATGACCTCTTGTAGTTCCTTGTATTCTTGGGCAGAGCAGGAGCCATACCAAGCTGTGATACAACTAGAAAGAATGCTTTCTGTGGTGAATCTGTAAAAACTGGTGAAAGTTGTAGCTGACATGCCAAATTTCCTTAGTCATCTGAGAAAGTAGAGGTTTGGTATTAAGGAAGCATGGGAGGACCAGGACAGGTTGTAGGTGATCTGGATACCTAAAAACTGAAAGCTCTCAACCCTTTCTACTTGGTTCCCATTGACGTTGACAGGAGCATGTTCTCCTCTACGCTTCCTGAAGTTGATGACAATCTCCTTTGTTTTGTTGACATTGAGGGAGAGATTATTGTCATGGCGCCAGTTCACCAGATTTTCTATCTCATTCCTTGTCTCATCATTGTTTGAGATCCAACCGCCTACGGTGGTGTCATCAGCAAATTTGAAAGTCAAGTTGGAGGGGAGTTTGGCCACACAGTTGGAGGAGTATAAGGAGTATGGTAAGACGTTGAAGACACAGCCTTGTGGGGCACCAGTCTTGACGATAATCATGGAGGAGGTGTTTCCTATCCTTACTGACTGCAGTCTGTGGGTTAGGAAGTCTAGCATCCAGTTGCAGAAGGAGGAGCCGAGGTCCAGGCCACGGAGTTTGGAGATGAGTTTCATAGGAATAATGGTGTTGAAGGCTGAGCTGTAGTCAATAAATAGGAGTCTTTGTTATCTAGGTGTTCCAGGGTTGAGTGTAGGGCCGGGGGATGGCATCTGCTGTGGACCTGTTGTGGCGATAGGCAATCTGTAGTGGATCCAGGCAGTCTGGGAGGCTGGAATTGATTCGTGCCATGATTAATCTTTCAAAGCACTTCATAATGAAGGATGTCAGAGCCACCAGATGATAGTCATTAAGGCGACTTGCTTGGCTTTTCTTTGGTACTGGGATGGTTGTCTTCTTGAAGCAGGTAGGAAGCTCAGATTGTTGTAAAGGGAGGTTGAAGATTCTGCGAATACCCCCACCAGCTGATCCGTGAAGGATCCGTGTGCTCATCCAGGTACCCCATCTGGACCAGTTGCTTCCTGTGGATTGACCTTCGAGAAAGCTGCTCTGACAGCTGCAATGGTAACCTCAGATACAGTTTCATCCAAGGCGTTTTGATGGGTTTTTGATAAGAGGGGGGATTAAGGGTTATGGGGAGAGGGCGGGAAAGTGGAACTGAGCCACGACAGATCAGCCATGATCTTATTGAATGGCGGGGCAGGCTCGAAGGGCTAGATGGCCTACTCTTGCTCCTATTTCTTATGTTCTTATGTTCCAGAGTGGGGAGCATGCTCTCGCTTGCTCAAAACAGGCGTAGAATGCATTGAGCTCATCACGGAGAGGTGCATTACAGTCGGTGATTTTACTTGCCTTCATCTTGTAGCTTGTTATGTCGTGTTCAACACGGATGATTCATCAGCTGAGGAGGGGAAGGGGGTTTTGAGGTTTTGGAGGGGCTGGGGCAACAGGAGCTGTGGCCATTTGTGGTAATCAGAACAAAGTTCCTTGCCCATGCTTAACTTCATGCCATGGGATTTTTGAATTCAATGTTGAGAACGCCCAGGGCGTCAGTATACCACTTTGCCAACACCTCTGTTGTGTCTGTCATGGAGCCATAGAGATTTACAGCACAAAACAGGCCCTTTGGCCCAGCTCTTCCATGCTGACCAGGTCTCCTAAACTGAACTAGTCCCATTTGCCTGCATTTGGCCCATATCTCTCTAAACTTCTGCTATTCATGTACCTATCCAAATTTCTTTTAGATCTTGTAATTGTATCTGCCTCGACTACTTCCTCTGGCAGCTTATTCCATATTCCATCACCCTCAGATCCCTTTTATATCTTTTGTCACTCACCTTAAACCTATGCCCCCAAGTACTGACTCCCCTACCCTGGGGAAAAGACCTTGGCTATTCACCTTACCAATGTCCCTCATGATTTTATAAACCTCTGCAGGTCACCCCTCATCCTCCTACTCTCCAGGGCAAGAAGTCCAAGCCTATCCAGCCTGTCCTTATAATTCAAACCCTCTAGTCCTGGTAACATCCTTGTGAATCTTTTTTCTTGCCAGTGGTGATGATTCTCTGACTGTGACTATATCAGTTTGACGCAGCTTTTACACAGCACAAAACCCAATAAGGAGGACTTTCTGGATTTGATAGGGCTGAAATTCCAATGAATTATTTGATGCAATGTGGCTTATTCAGCTTCAATGCTTATATACTTTGTAGTGGTTTGATACAGCTGCATGGCTTGCTGGGACATTTCAGAGGGTGTTTTAAAAGTTACCATATTGTTTGGGCTTGGAGTCACACATAGGCCAGACCAGGTAAGGACAGCTAAAGCTACATTTGTGAATCAGGTTTTTAACAACAATCAACAATGGTTTTATGATTATCATCAGACTTTTGATTCCAGATTTTTATTGAATGCAGATTCCACCATTTGCTGTGGTGGGATTTGAACCCGAGTCCCTAGAACATTACCATGGATCTCTTGGTCACTAGTTCTGTGACCACAGCACAACACCATTGCCTCCTTGCATATAACCAAGATAAGACAAAGAAAACAAAGAACAACCCAGCACGGGAAACAGGCCCTTCGGCCCAACGAGCCCGCGCCGCCGCATCGCCCTACACCTATTCTACCCTGCATGTCTACGAATGGGACCCTACTCAGTCAGATTCAGGGAAGAAATAGTGTCAATTTGGTGGAAACCAATTAGCCTAAGAGCACATCTTTGGGGTGTGGGAGGAAACCGGAGCGCCCGGAGGAAACCCACGCAACCACAGGGAGAATGCGCAAACTCCCACAGACACAGGCCCAAATCCATGTATCTGCACAGCTAGCAGTGCTAGTCACTGAGCTGTTGTGGAGCCCGTCTATCGGTCCAGGATCAAGCTTGGCGCTTGTTCAAGCACACACACCGACATGAAGTACTAGGCCACTCCTGGACTTCCAAGAGCAGCCCACGCACAACCCGCCGTGTGCATGCCCCTCGCTTGACACGAGGTGGACCTCCACCTGTGGAATAAAGACAAAACATATTAGTTATACAGCCTGCCCTTCCGGTGTCTCCCGAGGTTTACCCTATTTAATAGCCCCTACCATATCCCTCCATTCCCGTTTCACTCATATGCCTATCTAACTGCATCTTAAACGAGTCCAACGTGCCTGCCTCCACCACCCTACTCGGTAGCGCATTCCAGACCCCCACAACTCTCTGTGTAAAGAACCTTCCTCTTACCTCCAAATTATACCTCCCCCCCCTCACCCTTAATTGATGACCTCTTGTGTTCGTACCCAGTCTAGGGAGCAGTCTCTCACTATTAACTCTATCTATTCCCTTCAGTATCTTATATACCTCTATCATGTCCCCTCTCAATCTCCTTCTTTCCAAGGAGAATAGCCCCAGTCTCTTCAGTCTCTCCTCGTAACCCAGTCCCCCCATGCCAGGCAACATCCTGGTAAACCTCCTCTGCACCCTTTCCAGAGACTCCACGTCCTTCCGGTAATAAGGTGACCAGAACTGGACGCAGTACTCCAAATGCGGTCTAACCAACGTTCTGTATAACTGAAGCATTAGACGGCAGCTTTTATACTCTAAGCCCCTTCCTATAAAGGCTAACATCCCATAAGCCTTCCTAACAACGTTCTCCACTTGTGACACAACCTTCATGGATTTGTGGACCTGCACTCCCAGGTCTCTCTGTACATCTATACTCCTAATCGGCCTACCTTTTATCACATAACTCCTCTCTGCATTATTCCTTCCAAAATGCATCACCTCGCATTTGTCAGGATTAAATGCCATCTGCCACCTATCTGCCCACTGCACCAACCTATCTATATCCTGTTGTATCACCTGACAATCCAGTTCTGTACCCGCCAACCCTGCCATCTTGGTGTCATCAGCAAACTTGCTGATCACACCACCTACTCCCTCTTCTAAGTCATTTATGTAGACTACAAAGAGGAGAGGTCCCAGTACCGAGCCCTGCGGCACACCACTGGTCACTGGCCTCCAGCCCGACAAGGTACCCTCCACAACTACCCTCTGTCTCCTATTTCCCAACCAGTTCTCAATCCACCTAACTGCCTGGCCTCGTATCCCATGCGCCTTAACCTTTTCTACCAGCCTACCGTGAGGGACTTTGTCAAACGCCTTACTGAAATCCATGTAGATGACATCAACGGCTCTCCCATCGTCAACCGTTCTTGTCACCTCCTCAAAGAATTCCACCAGATTCGTAAGGCAAGACCTCCCTCTAACAAAGCCATGTTGCGTATCCCTAATCAGATCGCAACGCTCCAAATGCTCATACATCCTACCCCTAAGTATTTTTTCCATTAACTTCCCTACCACCGACGTCAAACTCACTGGCCTATAATTCCCAGGGTTATCCCTACTACCTTTTTTGAAAAAAAGATAAAGTACAAGAAGTGAATATCCATGCCATTGTTGGATGATAAAAAGCACAAAAGGGTCAAGTTTAATTTTGATTTGTTTGGGTGCTTTGTGGACAGCTATACAATTTTGAAAAGACCAAATTCAAGAGAATGAGGGAAAGATATGAGCAATTGGGGAGGTAAAGGCTAAATAGAATGACATAGAAATTATAGCACAGAAACAAACAATTTGGTTCAGCCTGTCTGCATCATATCCTCCTGTTCGTTTCTCCTTAATTTATTTCTCTTGTTTCCCGTCAATGAATCTATGTTGATTAATAATATTTACATTGAAGACAAACTGAGCATAAGGATATATGTTGAGTATGCAACTTATAATTGTTGAATATATATTATGATCAAAAATGGGTTAACCAAAGAGAGATACATGTGTACAAAACAGATTCTGTGATCAGACTGCAAAAAGATGAGGAAAACAACTGATTGTAAAAATGTTCAGAAATATGTCAAAACGTTTGAAAGGAATTTGAAAATGAAAAAAAAAGATACTGAGTGTAAAAGTGAAAATGCTTCAGTATTGTAACAGTAGAGTTGTATTCATACAACCATCAAACTGGTTCAAAAGAATTTCACTCTGCTGCTTCAGTTACAATGCAGATGTAGTCTGATTTCCCAGGACATGGGTCTGACATGCTGGGCTGTAACTTCCTTGGAATGAAAATCAGTGCCTGATTGTCACTCCAAGCCGAATGACTTAGGTGAATGACTTTCCAAGCTTGCCATGTCCAACATCACAATTCTGACCAAACGAGATCCAGGCAGTGCAGCATGTCCCCAAAGCCTAGTGTAAAGTGCAGCTCAATCAGAATGAAGGGGAACATGCCTTCTGTTTCATAGCATAGGCTCCTGCAGACCAGATAAGTTAAAGGTCCCATGAAATGAGAGGAGGGGGTAGAGGAGGTGATTGAGGGTGTCAGACCTTGGAGGAGGAGGAGGGGTGTGGATTGTACCTTTGGGAAGGGAAGGGGGTGGCAACCAAAGTGAAGTAAGGGAGTTTGGATGGGACAGACCTGGGGTAGGAGGGTGTGTGGGATGGAGAAGGGGAGGCCAAGCCTGCAGGAGGCATGGATGGAGGACTGTGGAGTCAGGTTGAGAAGGGTCAGATAGTTGAGGAGTGATGGGCCCTCACATGGGGGTTAGATTGGAATCTCATGGGCTGTCAGAAGAGGTGTCGAAAATTGTGGGGGCTGATTAGTTGAGGGGGTGAGGGGGGATGGGTTTGAGGGGTGATCTTTTGGGTAGTCAGCCTGGGACTTTACAATAGTTAGCCAGAAGTTGGAAGTGGCTTTAGTTCTTCAACAGTGTGTAACAGTTGAGACTATCCGAAGGTTGCAATTTAAATCACATTTTTGGATGGTTCCAGTTTAGAGAAATTGCTCAGAGGAAGTGTGCACTTCATGGCCATTGCTTTGCACACCCTCACCTGGAAACCTCCAAGGGGAGTTCCCCAGCACATCTCTGGTGAATCGTACCCCCAATCTGATTCTGGGGTGCTCTGAAGTTACAACTCATTATTTAACCAAATTGAAAGAAATAGGTGGCCATATTCGGCTTCACTTTTGGGACTGTTCAGGCCGAGGTGTACTAGCCACACAACAGGAGGAGTCGATGACAGCTGAGGATCCAGAAAGGAATGATGGTACATAACTTGAAGTGGAACTATTTATGAAAAAAATGTATCAACGCATCAAAATGAATTTCAAGAATATCATCAGCTTTATAATTCTCAAAGGGGAGAAAGTGAGGAACTCCACTGTAATGGGGGTGAAAATGTTTAGAGATTTGTTAAGAAGACAGTCAGCTAGACAGAGAGAAATCCCAGAGAAAACAGAAATAATCAATAAACAAATTACCTTGAGAATATACTGTTCCATTCACGATGCAGAAACATTCTTTGGGAGGGTTGCTTGGGGTTGGAGACACAGTAGAATGAATTGTAAAGGCAGTAGATGTCGGTTCAGAAAAAGTTGAAGGCATCTTGATTGTAGATGTAGACACAGTACTTGTTGATGTGGATCGGGTTGGCAGAACAGTGACTGTGGTAGTTGTACTCCATTTGGTAGCACTAGTGGCAGACTGATTACTGGTGGATCCCCCAGAAGTAGGAATAGGTGTAGTGATTGTGCTTGTAGCAGTCATGGGGGGAATTCTTGTATTTGTTGATAGAGGTGATGAGACAGCTACGGTTGTGTATTGGGGAGTTGTGGGAGATCTTGGGGGAGATGGAGATGTTGTTGTTGTGGCAGTAGATTCAGGAATTCTGGTGCCTGTGGACTGAATTGATGATGTGGTGATTTCTGGTGTTGACCGAGGTGGTGTGTGAGATGGAGTTGAGGTTGTGGATGAGATTGTGGTCGAAGTTGGAGGGATGCTTGTGGTTGTGGATATGGTCAAATGTGATTCAGTAGTTTCCGTTGTTTCAGTTGTACAGGTAGTTGTTGTGATAGTGCTGGGGGATAGCTCAGTAGTACTAGAGGGTGGTGGCGTTCGACTCGTGGTTGGAGATGTGGGTGAATGTGGCGTTGGGGTAGATGATGGAGGCATTGATGATGTTGTTGTTGTTGTTGTGGAAGAAGTAGAAAGTGTGCTGGCGGTGCTTGTTGGTCTTGGGGTTGATGTTGTTGGGGTTGTAGTTGGTGTAGTTGTGTGTGGAGTTGTGCTTGTTTGATGACTGGAAGGCACAGTGCTGCTTATTGTGCTGGTGGGGGAAGATGGAGGACTGCCTGTTACTGTGGATGTAACTGATATTTCCGTTGAGGGTGACGTAGATGTTGTCACAGTTGTGGGGTGGGTTATGGTCGTGTTTCCAGGGGTGCTTGTGGTTGTGGATCTGGTTGAATGTGATTCAGTAGTTTCCGTTGCTTCAGTTGTACAGGTAGTTGTTGTGACAGTTCCGGGGGTTAGCTCAGTAGTACTAGAGGGTGGTGGCGTTCGACTCGTGGCTGGAGATGTGGGTGAATGTGGCGTTGGGGTAGATGATGGAGGCATTGATGATGTTGTTGTGGAAGTAGTAGAAAGTGTGCTGGTGGTGCTTGTTGGTCTTGGGGTTGATGTTGTTGGGCTTGTAGTTGGTGTAGTTTTTGTGTGTGGAGTTGTGCTTGTTTGATAACTGGAAGGCACAGTGCTGCTTATTGTGCTGGTAGGAGAAGATGGAGGACTGCCTGTTTCTGTGGATGTAACTGATATTTCCGTTGAGGTTGATGTTGAGGGTGATGTAGATGTTGTCACAGTTGTGGGGTGGGTTATGGTAGTGTTTCCAGGGGTGCTTGTGGTTGTGGATCTGGTTGAATGTGTTTCAGTAGTTTCCGCTGTTTCAGTTGTACAGATAGTTGTTGTGACAGTTCCGGGGGTTAGCTCAGCAGTACTAGAGGGTGGTGGCGTACGACTCGTGGTTGGAGTTGTGGGTGAATGTGGCGTTGGAGTAGTTGATGGAGGCATTGGTGTCATTGTTGTTTTTGTTGTGGAAGTAGTAGATAGTGTGCTTGTTGGTCTTGGGTTTGACGTTGTCTGTGTTAAAGGTGTTTTTGTGGTTGTGGATGGAGTTGTGGTTACAGTGTGGCTTGATGACATAGTGCTGGTCTTCAATGTGGTGGTAGCTGAAATAGGAGGTCTGGTTGTGGATGCTGTTGAAGGTTGAGGTGTTGTCGACCTTGGGGGAGATGGGGATGTTGTTGTCATTTGCGATGGGGGTGGGGGCCTAAACGATGTTGTGGTGATTTCTGGTGTTGACTGAGGTGGTGTGCGAGATGGAGTTGAAGTTGTGGATGGGATTGTGGTCGAAGATGGAGAGATTCTTGTTGTGGATGTGCTAGAAAATGATATTGTGGTGATTGTTGGAGTTGGTGTTGATGTTGTAGGGGTTGCAGTTGGTGCAGTTGTTGTGTGTGGAGTTGTGCTTGTTTGATAACTGGAAGGCACAGTGCTGCTTATTGTGCTAGTGGGAGAAGATGGAGGACTGCCTGTTACTGTGGATGTAACTGATATTTCCGTTGAGGGTGATGTTGAGGGTGATGTAGATGTTGTCACAGTTGTGGGGTGGGTTATGGTAGTTTTTCCAGGGGTGCTTGTGGTTGTGGATCTGGTTGAATGTGTTTCAGTAGTTTCCGCTGTTTCAGTTGTACAGATAGTTGTTGTGACAGTTCCGGGGGTTAGCTCAGTAGTACTAGAGGGTGGTGGCGTACGACTCGTGGTTGGAGTTGTGGGTGAATGTGGCGTTGGGGTAGATGATGGAGGCATTGATGATATTGTTGTTGTTGTTGTGGAAGTAGTAGAAAGTGTGCTGGTGGTGCTTGTTGGTCTTGGGGTTGATGTTGTTGGGGTTGTAGTTGGTGTAGTTTTTGTGTGTGGAGTTGTGCTTGTTTGATAACTGGAAGGCACAGTGCTGCTTATTGTGCTGGTAGGAGAAGATGGAGGACTGCCTGTTTCTGTGGATGTAACTGATATTTCCGTTGAGGTTGATGTTGAGGGTGATGTAGATGTTGTCACAGTTGTGGGGTGGGTTATGGTAGTGTTTCCAGGGGTGCTTGTGGTTGTGGATCTGGTTGAATGTGTTTCAGTAGTTTCCGCTGTTTCAGTTGTACAGATAGTTGTTGTGACAGTTCCGGGGGTTAGCTCAGCAGTATTAGAGGGTGGTGGCGTACGACTCGTGGTTGGAGTTGTGGGTGAATGTGGCGTTGGGGTAGATGATGGAGGCATTGGTGTCATTGTTGTTTTTGTTGTGGAAGTAGTAGATAGTGTGTTTGTTGGTCTTGGGGTTGATGTTGTCTGTGTTAAAGGTGTTTTTGTGGTTGTGGATGGAGTTGTGGTTACAGTGTGGCTTGATGACATAGTGCTGGCCTTCAATGTGGTGGTAGCTGAAATAGGAGGTCTGGTTGTGGATGCTGTTGAAGGTTGAGGTGTTGTCGACCTTGGGGGAGATGGGGATGTTGTTGTCATTTGCGATGGGGGTGGGGGCCTAAACGATGTTGTGGTGATTTCTGGTGTTGACTGAGGTGGTGTGCGAGATGGAGTTGAAGTTGTGGATGGGATTGTGGTCGAAGATGGAGGGATTCTTGTTGTGGATGTGCTAGAAAATGATGTTGTGGTGATTGTTGGAGTTGGTGTTGATGTTGTAGGGGTTGCAGTTGGTGCAGTTGTTGTGTGTGGAGTTGTGCTTGTTTGATAACTGGAAGGCACAGTGCTGCTTATTGTGCTGGTGGGAGAAGATGGAGGACTGCCTGTTACTGTGGATGTAACTGATATTTCCGTTGACGGTGATGTTGAGGGTGATGTAGATGTTGTCACAGTTGTGGGGTGGGTTATGGTAGTTTTTCCAGGGGTGCTTGTGGTTGTGGATCTGGTTGAATGTGTTTCAGTAGTTTCCGTTGCTTCAGTTGTACAGGTAGTTGTTGTGACAGTTCCGGGGGTTAGCTCAGTAGTACTAGAGGGTAGTGGCGTACGACTCGTGGTTGGAGTTGTGGGTGAATGTGGCGTTGGGGTAGATGATGGAGGCATTGATGATGTTGTTGTTGTTGTTGTGGAAGTAGTAGAAAGTGTGCTGGTGGTGCTTGTTGGTCTTGGGGTTGATGTTGTTGGGGTTGTAGTTGGTGTAGTTTTTGTGTGTGGAGTTGTGCTTGTTTGATAACTGGAAGGCACAGTGCTGCTTATTGTGCTGGTAGGAGAAGATGGAGGACTGCCTGTTTCTGTGGATGTAACTGATATTTCCGTTGAGGTTGATGTTGAGGGTGATGTAGATGTTGTCACAGTTGTGGGGTGGGTTATGGTAGTTTTTCCAGGGGTGCTTGTGGTTGTGGATCTGGTTGAATGTGTTTCAGTAGTTTCCGCTGTTTCAGTTGTACAGATAGTTGTTGTGACAGTTCCGGGGGTTAGCTCAGCAGTATTAGAGGGTGGTGGCGTACGACTCGTGGTTGGAGTTGTGGGTGAATGTGGCGTTGGGGTAGATGATGGAGGCATTGGTGTCATTGTTGTTTTTGTTGTGGAAGTAGTAGATAGTGTGTTTGTTGGTCTTGGGGTTGATGTTGTCTGTGTTAAAGGTGTTTTTGTGGTTGTGGATGGAGTTGTGGTTACAGTGTGGCTTGATGACATAGTGCTGGCCTTCAATGTGGTGGTAGCTGAAATAGGAGGTCTGGTTGTGGATGCTGTTGAAGGTTGAGGTGTTGTCGACCTTGGGGGAGATGGGGATGTTGTTGTCATTTGCGATGGGGGTGGGGGCCTAAACGATGTTGTGGTGATTTCTGGTGTTGACTGAGGTGGTGTGCGAGATGGAGTTGAAGTTGTGGATGGGATTGTGGTCGAAGATGGAGGGATTCTTGTTGTGGATGTGCTAGAAAATGATGTTGTGGTGATTGTTGGAGTTGGTGTTGATGTTGTAGGGGTTGCAGTTGGTGCAGTTGTTGTGTGTGGAGTTGTGCTTGTTTGATAACTGGAAGGCACAGTGCTGCTTATTGTGCTGGTGGGAGAAGATGGAGGACTGCCTGTTACTGTGGATGTAACTGATATTTCCGTTGAGGGTGATGTTGAGGGTGATGTAGATGTTGTCACAGTTGTGGGGTGGGTTATGGTAGTTTTTCCAGGGGTGCTTGTGGTTGTGGATCTGGTTGAATGTGTTTCAGTAGTTTCCGTTGCTTCAGTTGTACAGGTAGTTGTTGTGACAGTTCCGGGGGTTAGCTCAGTAGTACTAGAGGGTGGTGGCGTACGACTCGTGGTTGGAGTTGTGGGTGAATGTGGCGTTGGGGTAGATGATGGAGGCATTGATGATGTTGTTGTTGTTGTTGTGGAAGTAGTAGAAAGTGTGCTGGTGGTGCTTGTTGGTCTTGGGGTTGATGTTGTTGGGCTTGTAGTTGGTGTAGTTTTTGTGTGTGGAGTTGTGCTTGTTTGATAACTGGAAGGCACAGTGCTGCTTATTGTGCTGGTAGGAGAAGATGGAGGACTGCCTGTTTCTGTGGATGTAACTGATATTTCCGTTGAGGTTGATGTTGAGGGTGATGTAGATGTTGTCACAGTTGTGGGGTGGGTTATGGTAGTGTTTCCAGGGGTGCTTGTGGTTGTGGATCTGGTTGAATGTGTTTCAGTAGTTTCCGCTGTTTCAGTTGTACAAATAGTTGTTGTGACAGTTCCGGGGGTTAGCTCAGCAGTACTAGAGGGTGGTGGCGTACGACTCGTGGTTGGAGTTGTGGGTGAATGTGGCGTTGGGGTAGATGATGGAGGCATTGGTGTCATTGTTGTTTTTGTTGTGGAAGTAGTAGATAGTGTGTTTGTTGGTCTTGGGGTTGATGTTGTCTGTGTTAAAGGTGTTTTTGTGGTTGTGGATGGAGTTGTGGTTACAGTGTGGCTTGATGACATAGTGCTGGCCTTCAATGTGGTGGTAGCTGAAATAGGAGGTCTGGTTGTGGATGCTGTTGAAGGTTGAGGTGTTGTCGACCTTGGGGGAGATGGGGATGTTGTTGTCATTTGCGATGGGGGTGGGGGCCTAAACGATGTTGTGGTGATTTCTGGTGTTGACTGAGGTGGTGTGCGAGATGGAGTTGAAGTTGTGGATGGGATTGTGGTCGAAGATGGAGGGATTCTTGTTGTGGATGTGCTAGAAAATGATGTTGTGGTGACTGTTGGAGTTGGTGTTGATGTTGTAGGGGTTGCAGTTGGTGCAGTTGTTGTGTGTGGAGTTGTGCTTGTTTGATAACTGGAAGGCACAGTGCTGCTTATTGTGCTGGTGGGAGAAGATGGAGGACTGCCTGTTACTGTGGATGTAACTGATATTTCCGTTGAGGGTGATGTTGAGGGTGATGTAGATGTTGTCACAGTTGTGGGGTGGGTTATGGTAGTTTTTCCAGGGGTGCTTGTGGTTGTGGATCTGGTTGAATGTGTTTCAGTAGTTTCCGTTGCTTCAGTTGTACAGGTAGTTGTTGTGACAGTTCCGGGGGTTAGCTCAGTAGTACTAGAGGGTGGTGGCGTACGACTCGTGGTTGGAGTTGTGGGTGAATGTGGCGTTGGGGTAGATGATGGAGGCATTGATGATGTTGTTGTTGTTGTTGTGGAAGTAGTAGAAAGTGTGCTGGTGGTGCTTGTTGGTCTTGGGGTTGATGTTGTTGGGGTTGTAGTTGGTGTAGTTTTTGTGTGTGGAGTTGTGCTTGTTTGATAACTGGAAGGCACAGTGCTGCTTATTGTGCTGGTAGGAGAAGATGGAGGACTGCCTGTTTCTGTGGATGTAACTGATATTTCCGTTGAGGTTGATGTTGAGGGTGATGTAGATGTTGTCACAGTTGTGGGGTGGGTTATGGTAGTGTTTCCAGGGGTGCTTGTGGTTGCGGATCTGGTTGAATGTGTTTCAGTAGTTTCCGCTGTTTCAGTTGTACAGATAGTTGTTGTGACAGTTCCGGGGGTTAGCTCAGCAGTACTAGAGGGTGGTGGCGTACGACTCGTGGTTGGAGTTGTGGGTGAATGTGGCGTTGGGGTAGATGATGGAGGCATTGGTGTCATTGTTGTTTTTGTTGTGGAAGTAGTAGATAGTGTGTTTGTTGGTCTTGGGGTTGATGTTGTCTGTGTTAAAGGTGTTTTTGTGGTTGTGGATGGAGTTGTGGTTACAGTGTGGCTTGATGACATAGTGCTGGCCTTCAATGTGGTGGTAGCTGAAATAGGAGGTCTGGTTGTGGATGCTGTTGAAGGTTGAGGTGTTGTCGACCTTGGGGGAGATGGGGATGTTGTTGTCATTTGCGATGGGGGTGGGGGCCTAAACGATGTTGTGGTGATTTCTGGTGTTGACTGAGGTGGTGTGCGAGATGGAGTTGAAGTTGTGGATGGGATTGTGGTCGAAGATGGAGGGATTCTTGTTGTGGATGTGCTAGAAAATGATGTTGTGGTGACTGTTGGAGTTGGTGTTGATGTTGTAGGGGTTGCAGTTGGTGCAGTTGTTGTGTGTGGAGTTGTGCTTGTTTGATAACTGGAAGGCACAGTGCTGCTTATTGTGCTAGTGGGAGAAGATGGAGGACTGCCTGTTACTGTGGATGTAACTGATATTTCCGTTGAGGGTGATGTTGAGAGTGATGTAGATGTTGTCACAGTTGTGGGGTGGGTTATGGTAGTTTTTCCAGGGGTGCTTGTGGTTGTGGATCTGGTTGAATGTGTTTCAGTAGTTTCCGTTGCTTCAGTTGTACAGGTAGTTGTTGTGACAGTTCCGGGGGTTAGCTCAGTAGTACTAGAGGGTGGTGGCGTACGACTCGTGGTTGGAGTTGTGGGTGAATGTGGCGTTGGGGTAGATGATGGAGGCATTGATGATGTTGTTGTTGTTGTTGTGGAAGTAGTAGAAAGTGTGCTGGTGGTGCTTGTTGGTCTTGGGGTTGATGTTGTTGGGGTTGTAGTTGGTGTAGTTTTTGTGTGTGGAGTTGTGCTTGTTTGATAACTGGAAGGCACAGTGCTGCTTATTGTGCTGGTAGGAGAAGATGGAGGACTGCTTGTTTCTGTGGATGCAACTGATATTTCCGTTGAGGTTGATGTTGAGGGTGATGTAGATATTGTCACAGTTGTGGGGTGGGTTATGGTAGTGTTTCCAGGGGTGCTTGTGGTTGTGGATCTGGTTGAATGTGTTTCAGTAGTTTCCGCTGTTTCAGTTGTACAGATAGTTGTTGTGACAGTTCCGGGGGTTAGCTCAGCAGTATTAGAGGGTGGTGGCGTACGACTCGTGGTTGGAGTTGTGGGTGAATGTGGCGTTGGGGTAGATGATGGAGGCATTGGTGTCATTGTTGTTTTTGTTGTGGAAGTAGTAGATAGTGTGCTTGTTGGTCTTGGGGTTGATGTTGTCTGTGTTAAAGGTGTTTTTGTGGTTGTGGATGGAGTTGTGGTTACAGTGTGGCTTGATGACATAGTGCTGGTCTTCAATGTGGTGGTAGCTGAAATAGGAGGTCTGGTTGTGGATGCTGTTGAAGGTTGAGGTGTTGTCGACCTTGGGGGAGATGGGGACGTTGTTGTCATTTGCGATGGGGGTGGGGGCCTAAACGATGTTGTGGTGATTTCTGGTGTTGACTGAGGTGGTGTGCGAGATGGAGTTGAAGTTGTGGATGGGATTGTGGTCGAAGATGGAGGGATTCTTGTTGTGGATGTGCTAGAAAATGATGTTGTGGTGACTGTTGGAGTTGGTGTTGATGTTGTAGGGGTTGCAGTTGGTGCAGTTGTTGTGTGTGGAGTTGTGCTTGTTTGATAACTGGAAGGCACAGTGCTGCTTATTGTGCTAGTGGGAGAAGATGGAGGACTGCCTGTTACTGTGGATGTAACTGATATTTCCGTTGAGGGTGATGTTGAGTGTGATGTAGATGTTGTCACAGTTGTGGGGTGGGTTATGGTAGTTTTTCCAGGGGTGCTTGTGGTTGTGGATCTGGTTGAATGTGTTTCAGTAGTTTCCGTTGCTTCAGTTGTACAGGTAGTTGTTGTGACAGTTCCGGGGGTTAGCTCAGTAGTACTAGAGGGTGGTGGCGTACGACTCGTGGTTGGAGTTGTGGGTGAATGTGGCGTTGGGGTAGATGATGGAGGCATTGATGATGTTGTTGTTGTTGTTGTGGAAGTAGTAGAAAGTGTGCTGGTGGTGCTTGTTGGTCTTGGGGTTGATGTTGTTGGGCTTGTAGTTGGTGTAGTTTTTGTGTGTGGAGTTGTGCTTGTTTGATAACTGGAAGGCACAGTGCTGCTTATTGTGCTGGTAGGAGAAGATGGAGGACTGCCTGTTTCTGTGGATGTAACTGATATTTCCGTTGAGGTTGATGTTGAGGGTGATGTAGATGTTGTCACAGTTGTGGGGTGGGTTATGGTAGTGTTTCCAGGGGTGCTTGTGGTTGCGGATCTGGTTGAATGTGTTTCAGTAGTTTCCGCTGTTTCAGTTGTACAGATAGTTGTTGTGACAGTTCCGGGGGTTAGCTCAGCAGTACTAGAGGGTGGTGGCGTACGACTCGTGGTTGGAGTTGTGGGTGAATGTGGCGTTGGGGTAGATGATGGAGGCATTGGTGTCATTGTTGTTTTTGTTGTGGAAGTAGTAGATAGTGTGTTTGTTGGTCTTGGGGTTGATGTTGTCTGTGTTAAAGGTGTTTTTGTGGTTGTGGATGGAGTTGTGGTTACAGTGTGGCTTGATGACATAGTGCTGGCCTTCAATGTGGTGGTAGCTGAAATAGGAGGTCTGGTTGTGGATGCTGTTGAAGGTTGAGGTGTTGTCGACCTTGGGGGAGATGGGGATGTTGTTGTCATTTGCGATGGGGGTGGGGGCCTAAACGATGTTGTGGTGATTTCTGGTGTTGACTGAGGTGGTGTGCGAGATGGAGTTGAAGTTGTGGATGGGATTGTGGTCGAAGATGGAGGGATTCTTGTTGTGGATGTGCTAGAAAATGATGTTGTGGTGACTGTTGGAGTTGGTGTTGATGTTGTAGGGGTTGCAGTTGGTGCAGTTGTTGTGTGTGGAGTTGTGCTTGTTTGATAACTGGAAGGCACAGTGCTGCTTATTGTGCTGGTGGGAGAAGATGGAGGACTGCCTGTTACTGTGGATGTAACTGATATTTCCGTTGAGGGTGATGTTGAGGGTGATGTAGATGTTGTCACAGTTGTGGGGTGGGTTATGGTAGTTTTTCCAGGGGTGCTTGTGGTTGTGGATCTGGTTGAATGTGTTTCAGTAGTTTCCGTTGCTTCAGTTGTACAGGTAGTTGTTGTGACAGTTCCGGGGGTTAGCTCAGTAGTACTAGAGGGTGGTGGCGTACGACTCGTGGTTGGAGTTGTGGGTGAATGTGGCGTTGGGGTAGATGATGGAGGCATTGATGATGTTGTTGTTGTTGTTGTGGAAGTAGTAGAAAGTGTGCTGGTGGTGCTTGTTGGTCTTGGGGTTGATGTTGTTGGGGTTGTAGTTGGTGTAGTTTTTGTGTGTGGAGTTGTGCTTGTTTGATAACTGGAAGGCACAGTGCTGCTTATTGTGCTGGTAGGAGATGATGGAGGACTGCTTGTTTCTGTGGATGTAACTGATATTTCCGTTGAGGTTGATGTTGAGGGTGATGTAGATATTGTCACAGTTGTGGGGTGGGTTATGGTAGTGTTTCCAGGGGTGCTTGTGGTTGTGGATCTGGTTGAATGTGTTTCAGTAGTTTCCGCTGTTTCAGTTGTACAGATAGTTGTTGTGACAGTTCCGGGGGTTAGCTCAGCAGTATTAGAGGGTGGTGGCGTACGACTCGTGGTTGGAGTTGTGGGTGAATGTGGCGTTGGGGTAGATGATGGAGGCATTGGTGTCATTGTTGTTTTTGTTGTGGAAGTAGTAGATAGTGTGCTTGTTGGTCTTGGGGTTGATGTTGTCTGTGTTAAAGGTGTTTTTGTGGTTGTGGATGGAGTTGTGGTTACAGTGTGGCTTGATGACATAGTGCTGGTCTTCAATGTGGTGGTAGCTGAAATAGGAGGTCTGGTTGTGGATGCTGTTGAAGGTTGAGGTGTTGTCGACCTTGGGGGAGATGGGGACGTTGTTGTCATTTGCGATGGGGGTGGGGGCCTAAACGATGTTGTGGTGATTTCTGGTGTTGACTGAGGTGGTGTGCGAGATGGAGTTGAAGTTGTGGATGGGATTGTGGTCGAAGATGGAGGGATTCTTGTTGTGGATGTGCTAGAAAATGATGTTGTGGTGACTGTTGGAGTTGGTGTTGATGTTGTAGGGGTTGCAGTTGGTGCAGTTGTTGTGTGTGGAGTTGTGCTTGTTTGATAACTGGAAGGCACAGTGCTGCTTATTGTGCTAGTGGGAGAAGATGGAGGACTGCCTGTTACTGTGGATGTAACTGATATTTCCGTTGAGGGTGATGTTGAGGGTGATGTAGATGTTGTCACAGTTGTGGGGTGGGTTATGGTAGTTTTTCCAGGGGTGCTTGTGGTTGTGGATCTGGTTGAATGTGTTTCAGTAGTTTCCGTTGCTTCAGTTGTACAGGTAGTTGTTGTGACAGTTCCGGGGGTTAGCTCAGTAGTACTAGAGGGTGGTGGCGTACGACTCGTGGTTGGAGTTGTGGGTGAATGTGGCGTTGGGGTAGATGATGGAGGCATTGATGATGTTGTTGTTGTTGTTGTGGAAGTAGTAGAAAGTGTGCTGGTGGTGCTTGTTGGTCTTGGGGTTGATGTTGTTGGGCTTGTAGTTGGTGTAGTTTTTGTGTGTGGAGTTGTGCTTGTTTGATAACTGGAAGGCACAGTGCTGCTTATTGTGCTGGTAGGAGAAGATGGAGGACTGCCTGTTTCTGTGGATGTAACTGATATTTCCGTTGAGGTTGATGTTGAGGGTGATGTAGATGTTGTCACAGTTGTGGGGTGGGTTATGGTAGTGTTTCCAGGGGTGCTTGTGGTTGTGGATCTGGTTGAATGTGTTTCAGTAGTTTCCGCTGTTTCAGTTGTACAGATAGTTGTTGTGACAGTTCCGGGGGTTAGCTCAGCAGTACTAGAGGGTGGTGGCGTACGACTCGTGGTTGGAGTTGTGGGTGAATGTGGCGTTGGGGTAGATGATGGAGGCATTGGTGTCATTGTTGTTTTTGTTGTGGAAGTAGTAGATAGTGTGCTTGTTGGTCTTGGGGTTGATGTTGTCTGTGTTAAAGGTGTTTTTGTGGTTGTGGATGGAGTTGTGGTTACAGTGTGGCTTGATGACATAGTGCTGGTCTTCAATGTGGTGGTAGCTGAAATAGGAGGTCTGGTTGTGGATGCTGTTGAAGGTTGAGGTGTTGTCGACCTTGGGGGAGATGGGGACGTTGTTGTCATTTGCGATGGGGGTGGGGGCCTAAACGATGTTGTGGTGATTTCTGGTGTTGACTGAGGTGGTGTGCGAGATGGAGTTGAAGTTGTGGATGGGATTGTGGTCGAAGATGGAGGGATTCTTGTTGTGGATGTGCTAGAAAATGATGTTGTGGTGACTGTTGGAGTTGGTGTTGATGTTGTAGGGGTTGCAGTTGGTGCAGTTGTTGTGTGTGGAGTTGTGCTTGTTTGATAACTGGAAGGCACAGTGCTGCTTATTGTGCTAGTGGGAGAAGATGGAGGACTGCCTGTTACTGTGGATGTAACTGATATTTCCGTTGAGGGTGATGTTGAGGGTGATGTAGATGTTGTCACAGTTGTGGGGTGGGTTATGGTAGTTTTTCCAGGGGTGCTTGTGGTTGTGGATCTGGTTGAATGTGTTTCAGTAGTTTCCGTTGCTTCAGTTGTACAGGTAGTTGTTGTGACAGTTCCGGGGGTTAGCTCAGTAGTACTAGAGGGTGGTGGCGTACGACTCGTGGTTGGAGTTGTGGGTGAATGTGGCGTTGGGGTAGATGATGGAGGCATTGATGATGTTGTTGTTGTTGTTGTGGAAGTAGTAGAAAGTGTGCTGGTGGTGCTTGTTGGTCTTGGGGTTGATGTTGTTGGGGTTGTAGTTGGTGTAGTTTTTGTGTGTGGAGTTGTGCTTGTTTGATAACTGGAAGGCACAGTGCTGCTTATTGTGCTGGTAGGAGAAGATGGAGGACTGCCTGTTTCTGTGGATGTAACTGATATTTCCGTTGAGGTTGATGTTGAGGGTGATGTAGATGTTGTCACAGTTGTGGGGTGGGTTATGGTAGTGTTTCCAGGGGTGCTTGTGGTTGTGGATCTGGTTGAATGTGTTTCAGTAGTTTCCGCTGTTTCAGTTGTACAGATAGTTGTTGTGACAGTTCCGGGGGTTAGCTCAGCAGTATTAGAGGGTGGTGGCGTACGACTCGTGGTTGGAGTTGTGGGTGAATGTGGCGTTGGGGTAGATGATGGAGGCATTGGTGTCATTGTTGTTTTTGTTGTGGAAGTAGTAGATAGTGTGCTTGTTGGTCTTGGGGTTGATGTTGTCTGTGTTAAAGGTGTTTTTGTGGTTGTGGATGGAGTTGTGGTTACAGTGTGGCTTGATGACATAGTGCTGGTCTTCAATGTGGTGGTAGCTGAAATAGGAGGTCTGGTTGTGGATGCTGTTGAAGGTTGAGGTGTTGTCGACCTTGGGGGAGATGGGGATGTTGTTGTCATTTGCGATGGGGGTGGGGGCCTAAACGATGTTGTGGTGATTTCTGGTGTTGACTGAGGTGGTGTGCGAGATGGAGTTGAAGTTGTGGATGGGATTGTGGTCGAAGATGGAGGGATTCTTGTTGTGGATGTGCTAGAAAATGATGTTGTGGTGACTGTTGGAGTTGGTGTTGATGTTGTAGGGGTTGCAGTTGGTGCAGTTGTTGTGTGTGGAGTTGTGCTTGTTTGATAACTGGAAGGCACAGTGCTGCTTATTGTGCTGGTGGGAGAAGATGGAGGACTGCCTGTTACTGTGGATGTAACTGATATTTCCGTTGAGGGTGATGTTGAGAGTGATGTAGATGTTGTCACAGTTGTGGGGTGGGTTATGGTAGTTTTTCCAGGGGTGCTTGTGGTTGTGAATCTGGTTGAATGTGTTTCAGTAGTTTCCGTTGCTTCAGTTGTACAGGTAGTTGTTGTGACAGTTCCGGGGGTTAGCTCAGTAGTACTAGAGGGTGGTGGCGTACGACTCGTGGTTGGAGTTGTGGGTGAATGTGGCGTTGGGGTAGATGATGGAGGCATTGATGATGTTGTTGTTGTTGTTGTGGAAGTAGTAGAAAGTGTGCTGGTGGTGCTTGTTGGTCTTGGGGTTGATGTTGTTGGGGTTGTAGTTGGTGTAGTTTTTGTGTGTGGAGTTGTGCTTGTTTGATAACTGGAAGGCACAGTGCTGCTTATTGTGCTGGTAGGAGAAGATGGAGGACTGCTTGTTTCTGTGGATGTAACTGATATTTCCGTTGAGGTTGATGTTGAGGGTGATGTAGATGTTGTCACAGTTGTGGGGTGGGTTATGGTAGTGTTTCCAGGGGTGCTTGTGGTTGTGGATCTGGTTGAATGTGTTTCAGTAGTTTCCGCTGTTTCAGTTGTACAGATAGTTGTTGTGACAGTTCCGGGGGTTAGCTCAGCAGTACTAGAGGGTGGTGGCGTACGACTCGTGGTTGGAGTTGTGGGTGAATGTGGCGTTGGGGTAGATGATGGAGGCATTGGTGTCATTGTTGTTTTTGTTGTGGAAGTAGTAGATAGTGTGCTTGTTGGTCTTGGGGTTGATGTTGTCTGTGTTAAAGGTGTTTTTGTGGTTGTGGATGGAGTTGTGGTTACAGTGTGGCTTGATGACATAGTGCTGGTCTTCAATGTGGTGGTAGCTGAAATAGGAGGTCTGGTTGTGGATGCTGTTGAAGGTTGAGGTGTTGTCGACCTTGGGGGAGATGGGGATGTTGTTGTCATTTGCGATGGGGGTGGGGGCCTAAACGATGTTGTGGTGATTTCTGGTGTTGACTGAGGTGGTGTGCGAGATGGAGTTGAAGTTGTGGATGGGATTGTGGTCGAAGATGGAGGGATTCTTGTTGTGGATGTGCTAGAAAATGATGTTGTGGTGACTGTTGGAGTTGGTGTTGATGTTGTAGGGGTTGCAGTTGGTGCAGTTGTTGTGTGTGGAGTTGTGCTTGTTTGATAACTGGAAGGCACAGTGCTGCTTATTGTGCTAGTGGGAGAAGATGGAGGACTGCCTGTTACTGTGGATGTAACTGATATTTCCGTTGAGGGTGATGTTGAGGGTGATGTAGATGTTGTCACAGTTGTGGGGTGGGTTATGGTAGTTTTTCCAGGGGTGCTTGTGGTTGTGGATCTGGTTGAATGTGTTTCAGTAGTTTCCGTTGCTTCAGTTGTACAGATAGTTGTTGTGACAGTTCCGGGGGTTAGCTCAGTAGTACTAGAGGGTGGTGGCGTACGACTCGTGGTTGGAGTTGTGGGTGAATGTGGCGTTGGGGTAGATGATGGAGGCATTGATGATGTTGTTGTTGTTGTTGTGGAAGTAGTAGAAAGTGTGCTGGTGGTGCTTGTTGGTCTTGGGGTTGATGTTGTTGGGGTTGTAGTTGGTGTAGTTTTTGTGTGTGGAGTTGTGCTTGTTTGATAACTGGAAGGCACAGTGCTGCTTATTGTGCTGGTAGGAGAAGATGGAGGACTGCCTGTTTCTGTGGATGTAACTGATATTTCCGTTGAGGGTGATGTTGAGGGTGATGTAGATGTTGTCACAGTTGTGGGGTGGGTTATGGTAGTGTTTCCAGGGGTGCTTGTGGTTGTGGATCTGGTTGAATGTGTTTCAGTAGTTTCCGCTGTTTCAGTTGTACAGATAGTTGTTGTGACAGTTCCGGGGGTTAGCTCAGCAGTATTAGAGGGTGGTGGCGTACGACTCGTGGTTGGAGTTGTGGGTGAATGTGGCGTTGGGGTAGATGATGGAGGCATTGGTGTCATTGTTGTTTTTGTTGTGGAAGTAGTAGATAGTGTGCTTGTTGGTCTTGGGGTTGATGTTGTCTGTGTTAAAGGTGTTTTTGTGGTTGTGGATGGAGTTTTGGTTACAGTGTGGCTTGATGACATAGTGCTGGTCTTCAATGTGGTGGTAGCTGAAATAGGAGGTCTGGTTGTGGATACTGTTGAAGGTTGAGGTGTTGTCGACCTTGGGGGAGATGGGGATGTTGTTGTCATTTGCGATGAGGTTGGGGGCCTAAACGATGTTGTGGTGATTTCTGGTGTTGACTGAGGTGGTGTGCGAGATGGAGTCGAAGTTGTGGATGGGATTGTGGCCGAAGATGGAGGGATTCTTGTTGTGGATGTGCTAGAAAATGATGTTGTGGTGATTGTTGGAGTTGGTGTTGATGTTGTAGGGGTTGCAGTTGGTGCAGTTGTTGTGTGTGGAGTTGTGCTTGTTTGATAACTGGAAGGCACAGTGCTGCTTATTGTGCTGGTGGGAGAAGATGGAGGACTGCCTGTTACTGTGGATGTAACTGATATTTTCGTTGAGGTTGATGTTGAGGGTGATGTAGATGTTGTCACACTTGTGGGGTGGGTTATGGTAGTGTTTCCAGGGGTGCTTGTGGTTGTGGATCTGGTTGAATGTGTTTCAGTAGTTTCCGCTGTTTCAGTTGTACAGATAGTTGTTGTGACAGTTCCGGGGGTTAGCTCAGTAGTACTAGAGGGTGGTGGCGTTCGACTCGTGGCTGGAGATGTGGGTGAATGTGGCGTTGGGGTAGATGATGGAGGCATTGATGATGTTGTTGTTGCTGTTGTGGAAGTAGTAGAAAGTGGGCTGGTGGTGCTTGTTGGTCTTGGGGTTGATGTTGTTGGGGTTGTAGTTGGTGTAGTTGTTGAGTGTGGAGTTGTGCTTGTTTGATAACTAGAAGGCACAGTGCTGCTTATTGTGCTGGTAGGAGAAGATGGAGGACTGCCTGTTACTGTGGATGTAACTGATATTTCCGTTGAGGGTGATGTTGAGGGTGATGTAGATGTTGTCACAGTTGTGGGGTGGGTTATGGTCGTGTTTCCAGGGGTGCTTGTGGTTGTGGATCTGGTTGAATGTGATTCAGTAGTTTCCGTTGCTTCAGTTGTACAGGTAGTTGTTGTGACAATTCCGGGGGTTAGCTCAATACTACTAGAGGGTGGTGGCGTTCGACTCGTGGTTGGAGATGTGGGTGAATGTGGCGTTGGGGTAGATGATGGAGGCATTGATGATGTTGTTGTTGTTGTTGTGGAAGTAGTAGAAAGTGTGCTGGTGGTGCTTGTTGGTCTTGGGGTTGATGTTGTTGGGGTTGTAGTTGGTGTAGTTTTTGTGTGTGGAGTTGTGCTTGTTTGATAACTGGAAGGCACAGTGCTGCTTATTGTGCTGGTAGGAGAAGATGGAGGACTGCCTGTTTCTGTGGATGTAACTGATATTTCCGTGGAGGTTGATGTTGAGGGTGATGTAGATGTTGTCACAGTTGTGGGGTGGGTTATGGTAGTGTTTCCAGGGGTGCTTGTGGTTGTGGATCTGGTTAAATGTGTTTCAGTAGTTTCCGCTGTTTCAGTTGTACAGATAGTTGTTGTGACAGTTCCGGGGGTTAACTCAGTAGTACTAGAGGGTGGTGGCGTACGACTCGTGGTTGGAGATGTGGGTGAATGTGGCGTTGGGGTAGATGATGGAGGCATTGATGATGTTGTTGTTGTTGTTGTGGAAGTAGTAGAAAGTGTGCTGGTGGTGCTTGTTGGTCTTGGGGTTGATGTTGTTGGGGTTGTAGTTGGTGTAGTTTTTGTGTGTGGAGTTGTGCTTGTTTGATAACTGGAAGGCACAGTGCTGCTTATTGTGCTGGTAGGAGAAGATGGAGGACTGCCTGTTTCTGTGGATGTAACTGATATTTCCGTTGAGGTTGATGTTGAGGGTGATGTAGATGTTGTCACAGTTGTGGGGTGGGTTATGGTAGTGTTTCCAGGGGTGCTTGTGGTTGTGGATCTGGTTGAATGTGTTTCAGTAGTTTCCGCTGTTTCAGTTGTACAGATAGTTGTTGTGACAGTTCCGGGGGTTAGCTCAGTAGTACTAGAGGGTGGTGGCGTTCGACTCGTGGTTGGAGATGTGGGTGAATGTGGAGTTGGGGTTGATGATGGAGGCATTGATGATGTTGTTGTTGTCGTTGTGGAAGGAATAGAAAGTGTGCTGGTGGCGCTTGTTGGTCTTGGGGTTGATGTTGTAGGGGTTGTAGTTGGTGTAGTTGTTGAGTGTGGAGTTGTGGTTGTTTGATAACTAGAAGGCACAGTGCTGCTTATTGTGCTGGTGGGAGAAGGTGAAGGACTGCCTGTTGTGGATGCGATTGATGTTTCCGTTGATGTTTGCAGAGTTGAATGTTGTGGTAAGGTTGTTTCCTGGTTTGTGGTCAAAATTGGAGGGAATAATGTGGATGTTATTGGGGTAGTTGTTGCAATTGGAGTTGATGAAGTGATAGGGATATGTGTGGTGCTACCTTCTTCTGTTGTAATTGGAGGCGGTTGACATATGAAATCACAACATCGTACTTGTATTTCATAGTCATAGCATTGTTTGTACGAATCCTTGTTTTCGCACTTGAGCCCAAAAGAGACATTGCACTCCACATTTTGTTCAAGATCTTCAAGTTCTACATCTGGTGCATGTATAGCTCTACATCCAATATTGCTTGGAACATCACAAATTGCGTATCCATGCTCCTTAATTTTATTGTATGTTTCAAAATCACCTCCGTTTTGACCAGGGCTCGGTTTGCTTACACTTATCCACTGGGTCCATTCACATTCTTCCACTATCACACAAGTTGCTATGGAGAATTAAAAGGTTTACTCTGACAATAGTTTACATTGGAATTGTTTTAATTTCTTCACACAGTTCTTGAAAATGAATAGTATAGACGCACAACTTTATGTAATCACTCCCAGTAAACTGAGATTTTTGAATGTACAAAGAGTCATCTGTCCCTGACAGCCTGTTCTTTTTAGCCTAGCACTGATTCATGATGGATTCTGTGTCAGGAAAGTATGCTTAAAACTTCCTGTGAATTGTTTGAAAATTAACTATAAAATAAGTGTGTTGAAACTTAGGACAGCATTATTTGCAATAAATGATATTAATATTATTAATTGCTTCCTGATGCTGTTCATTCTATTTCCTCAGGACACATTTTGTTGTTGCATATCGTCTTTCATCAACTTATAAAAATCCATTTTAAATGTTATTTAAATATTTCATGCTCTTATTAATTTTAAGTTTACTTACTGGTCAGTGTTTTGCTTGTTGCAGAAACAGTTGAAGTTGATGTCATGATCACTGAAGGCAACAAAAAGTAATATCTTAAAAATGCATGGATAATATATTTTGTTATAATCATATATAATGAAATTAATTGTTTTGATAAAAATACATAATGATGGCCTGCTCAACTGATATCAGACACTATTAGTATTTTGGGATCCTGTCCAATTCTTAATTTCCATTTCATAATCTCCTGACAAGGACTGATTGCAAATGTTGATGCTGCAGATAGAGGGCAATTAAAAGTAGAGACAAGTCAACCAATTTATATGCAATTCAATACCTAATTCAAGAGTAACACTGACTGAGAATTAATAACCTTCCATTTTGATAACCTATGCCCGTCTCCATAATAGCATCCATCTCTGTACTAGCCTTAGCTCATCTGTTGCTAAAACCTCCAGGTTTAACTGTTCCAGCACACTACTGTTTGAACTCCCATCATCTTGCCTTTGTAAATTTGAGCTCATCTATTGCCAGTAGTCGCACCAAGTTTCATTGACCTATTACCCTTAAGCAGGCTTATACTGGCTCTTTTTCTATCAAAGGCTCAATTTCAAGATTTTCATCCTTTTGTTCATATCCCTTCTTGGCCTCCCCCTTCACCACCTGTGTAACCTTCTACAGCCCTCCAAGACCTTTGTTCTCCTCCATTTCTGGCCTCTTGCACATCCAAGTTTTTTTTCCATTCCACCACTGGCTTCCATTCCTTCAACTGCCTAAACCCCAAACTCTGGAATATCTTTTTGTAATTCTCTGTATCTCTATTTTTCTCTTTCTTTTATGATGTTCCTAATAGTAGACCTTTTTGTCCAGGTTTTTGGGATGTCATCTCTAACTAGAGAATGAATATGTGATGGTGTTCAAAGAAACAGCTACAACCATCCAAACGTTAAATTGAAGGATAACGACAAAAAAATTCAGAAAAA
Organism: Carcharhinus amblyrhynchos; assembly: GCF_965287045.1. Lineage (NCBI taxonomy): Eukaryota > Metazoa > Chordata > Chondrichthyes > Carcharhiniformes > Carcharhinidae > Carcharhinus > Carcharhinus amblyrhynchos. Next base: position 63,331,643 of record NC_137329.1, read on the forward strand.
AAAACAGACTAAGAACACCTAAGTGGTGGACAGTTTGAAAGAAGTGATGATGAAGTCAAGTTGGATGTCATCACCATGCATACAGAACTTGACGTCATGTTGCAAGGACTGCACGTAGGTAAGAAGTAGGAGAGGGCTGAGGATAGATCCTTAGGGACTCTAGAGATAATTTGCATGTGGAAAGGGGAGCTATTGCAAGATATTCTCATGTTAGAAACTGGTAAAAAGATGTGAGTTCAGAACTTAAAACACAGGGAAATCTTGGGCAATTGGGTGGACAAAGGGGAAGGAGAGCAGAGGCAACTGCAATTTGTCTCAATCTTAGGAACAAAACAAGTCCTGATAACCTAACATCTGTATTGGAGGTGAGGATAAAGGAGGCCGGATAGAACGGTAGAAGTCGATGATGGAGAGCCGATTAAATTTGGTTCTCTTTGCAATCCAGGATGATCCTGGGGTAGTGAGCAGTTTGGAAGAGGCAGGGCACAATAGTGCTTGATGCGATCCAACTACACTTGGTGATGAATGGCTAAATTGTTTATGCACTTTATACCTTCAAACTTGCCCAGTGATCTGTCAATCAAGCAAATCCAGGCATCTTACCTATATTAGTGAATCTGTCAATTATTTCAAGAAGGAAGAGCATTCTAACTTTAAAGGGACATATACCTACATCTATTTTCAATGAGCAGTTTAACCAACAAAGAAGAAAAACTAACACAAAAGTTACCTGTACTAGCTATAATTGAAGATGAAGAAACAGTTAGTGGTGTTGTTGTGGGAGTCGAAGTTGGTCCACAGTCTTCTATTATTGTTCTAATAATTGTTCCATTGTCAGCACAATATGCTATTATGCAATCTCCTAGGCCAAGTATTATGTTGTAGATAAGTTCATTTGGATGGTATACTGTCCCATTGTAGATACAGACACAGGCTGTAAATAAAAGTCACAGGACGACCAGATAATTGAAATTCATAATTTGTCCTAAAATGCATAATTAATTTATTTTGTAGTAAACAAATGAAATTAATACTCACCACTGCTGTCATTCATGCACTTAATACCCTCTGGTGTGCATAAGCTGAAAAAAATGAATCATATGTTTTATAGAAGCTTAACATCATGATAATGGCATATTTCTTAGAAAGGATGTTAGATTGTGCCATCTAAGTCCCAAACTCATAAATGCAGGTCTAGATATTCATCATTGAAAAAGGTAGGAGTTGGGAAATTCCCAGCTTGACTGTCAGCCTCCAGAATAAGTGTCCACAAGGATCTTCATCAATGGAGGGGGCAGTTACACGCTGGGTCAGGCCAACGAACCCAGGAAGAAGTTTGGAGGCAGTCAGTAGGGCTTCTGGGTGCAGAGATACGCTGTTTAAAAAGCTTGCCTAGCTGCTGTGGGAATTATTCCCAGTTAAAATGAAAACACAAAAGCCCTCCAGCCCCCCCATTAGAGACAACCCAGACAACCATTTGAGTACTGAAACACTCCAGAGAAATCATTGTTTGATTAACCAATCAGGCTCTCTGATCTCTCCTTCCAATTTCGTAACTGTTGTTTGCACAAGTTAAGTGGTTTCAAGGGCTTATGGTTGTTGTTACTGATATTTTAAATGCGTCCAGATGACGCATTTATTAGCTTGTCATGAAATGTCATTTATTTCAGCGTAGGAGAAAGATGAATGAACTACTTTTTCATTTTTTTAATACATTACACGATAAACTATAGAGTTTATTGATTCTAGACTGTTTAAGGTGAGTCAAAGTATATAGAACGTCCATAGATTAGCATAACGGGTGTGACAAACCTTGGGGCTGGGGTCTTGACACAGGGAATGTGAGGAGAACTTTTTGTGTATGGTTCCATAACTCCTCTAAATGGCTGTGAGCCACATTCTTTAAAAATCTGACCCGGCTCAATGAAAATTATGGAGCAGTAGATCATGCCTATTCCCACAATGGTGGTGGTCAGTTTGAGAGTGCAAGGTGTTGGCTTTTGACAGGAACCATCCCTTCAAATCAGACAGTCCAGAAATGGGGTCTGGGGTCCTCGAATTGGGACCCACCCACCATTTTTAAAGGGCTCCCAAGTCATGTAAGCTACAGTTACACATGAAAATGCTGTAGGTCACTTTGCACACAAGATTCTGTAAGTAGCAAATTCAATTAATACCCAATTGTTCTTTCTTTTTTGGTGAAAGCATCTGGAAAACTCACTGCTCAAAAATTGCCTCAGGATACTTAACATTCAACTTCAGTGTAACACTGAACTGTTCATCTAGATAAAGGTTGGAGTGGTATTGTAATACGTCTTTAAAGGATTGCAACAGAACATCACTGGAAAGGAAGTGGATCATGCGATTAAGTTTTCGCGTTACTTTTGCTTTTGAGCAGACACAGCTCTGCTACAGATGTATCTTCAAGCTGTATGGGTGTAATCTTATCAGCTTGCCATCCTTGTCAATCAGCATGGTGAGCCGGGAAGATAGCACCCAGGGCCAACTGGATTCCTATCTTCCCAGCCTCATTTTACTGGCGAGGTTAGAATGAGAAGCTCATTACCAAAAGATAGCTGGATTCCCATATAACTGGGGGGTTTGGCATGGCTGCTTTCCCCTCCCAAGTGCTTCCCACCTCACCGGTGAAATGGAAGCATAGCGGAAACCAGGTGCCATAGCCACTCCAGGGGGACTGGAGACCATTGAAGCCCCAGGGTGATTGAAAGCACGGCCGGACAATGCTCATCGTGCAGTGTCTGCCTGGTGGTGCCTATGTGCCACCATGGCATTGTCTGTTTAGGCACTGTAAGTGTGCCAGGGACAACGCCAAGGGCATGGTGCCTGAGTAGGGGTGGGGCTGACACTGGTGGCTGTGCACAGGGGAAGGCAGTACAGTGGGGGGGGGTGGTGGTGTGTGTAGGGGGAAGGGTCACACAGGGGGGTCATGAGTGCAAATAAGAAAAAAAAATCAATATCTACCATTTTTCACAGTTGTTGGTGGCTTCAACAGTATCATTAATTTCATAATGCTTTCCATTTTCATCATAACAGCCACACTGGGAAACACATTGCTTTGTATGCTCATCGTAGATGGGTGCATTCTCTGGGCATTTGGGGTAACACCCTAGGGAGCAAATCCAACACAAAAACAATAAAGAAATGTTTCTTCATGCTACTGAACAAGAAACTAAATTTGATTGTTAAGCCACATGAACCAAAACTATTTCAGGTTAACTAAATGCAAATTATTGTTTGAGCATGTTTTATATTGGTTTTTGAATAAATCTAGTTGCATATGAATGCACCTGAAATGAGATCCATTCTATTGTGTTATTCATGACAGTTTCATTGGTTCATAAGTCCAAGATTGCATGCATATCTGCGAGCAACCACATGCAGTGGTTGATTTTGTGCAACATGCCATCGTGAACAGTCATTGAGGTTCATTTTAAGCCACCGCTGACAGTGAGACTAGAAGAATTTACATTTTTTTAACTCTTTCAGGGTATGTGGGCATTGCTGTCTGAGCCAGCATTTACTGCCCATCCCTTTGAACTGACAGGCTTGCTAGGCCATTTCAGAAGGCATTTAAGAGTCAACCACATTGCATCCCTCATCTGAAACCCACTCCACGATAAATTTGACCTCATTAAGCTGCATCCAAGAAGCAGCAACTAGTTAAAACCCAGACAAAATTAGAAGCCAACTCTGAGTTCCAGCTACTGGCAGGAAATCTAACCTGCATATCAACAGTTCACAGACACGACAATTTCATGAAGTGCATGAACAGCAGACAAATTTTCAGAATGGTAGCAGAAAATCTGAAAATCAACTTGAAGGCTTTGGGGGTGACATTGAACCAAAATCTTGCAAGAAACAGAGAACAAGATTATCGCTGCCCTACATTTATGACAAGCAATAATAGTGCACAGTTTGACTGTGGCTTTGTGGTTGCTCATTGTTGACCCCTTTCACCAGCATTACTTGGGCAGAATGTGAGGCAGGACAGCTGGTTGGAGATTTCTAGCCCATATTGGTGCCAAACTGTGTACTGTTACTGCTATAAGGACTGATATTAGTGCAGGGAAAGAAGTTTCTGCAAATTACTTCTCCCATCTAATGGCGGATGTCTGCAGCAATCTACAGCTTTTTGGTACAAAAACAGACGATGCTGGAAAATCTCAGCAGGTCTGACAGCATCTTGTGGAGATAGAATAGAGTCAACATTTTGAGTCTGGATGACCCTTTGTCAGAGCTGCTTGGGACTTGATAGCTAATGTCTACTTTCACTTGCAAACCAGGACTAGATTGGAAGCTATAGTATTGAAACATTAGGGATATTTTCATGCATTAAGGACACCATATAAATAGAAGTTGTTACTGTTTTCGTTGACAGGTTATACAAAGCAGTAATATATTTCTATTCTGTACTTAAGTTTTACTCAAGTCAAAGGGGTTCTTACCTTCCAACTGGAATGTAGTATTGCAGAGACCAAGTGGGTTTAGGCAAGATTTGAAGCAAGGGAATCCACAAGGGTAATAGTGCCATTCACACATTTCAGGAGCAGGGTTGTAGAAACTGCAGTACATAGCTGAAATAGGAGGAAATAGATATTCATTACCTGCCACTTGATTTAAAAAGTTTACCAGATACTTCATATTTTTGCCTAGCCATTTTATCACTTCAGTATTTTGTCTCTCCTTTAGTATCTTATTTTTCAGAACCCAAGTATCTCTTTTTATCATAGTTAAGGCAAAATCTTGAGCCTGCATTCGCTTCTGCAAAGTTGCTAGTGGGCTCAAGATTCAGAAGTTGCAGTTATTGCTGGCAAGAACGCACTATTGGATCTTCTCCACCTCTAGCTGGCAACGTCATCAGGTTGGTTCACACCCACAGCAGATGTGAAGCTGTTTTGAATGCATTGACATGTATTTCAATTTTAATAAACAGGTTCACACAGACGTGAACCTGTTGTGGGAAGTCTCCTGGGGCGCAAAGTATAGCCAGTGGGGGATGAGGGACTTGGCCTGGCAGTGCCCTGCCAATGCCCCCTGACAGTGCAAACCTGTACCAAGCATTGGGGGCGGGGTAGGAGAAGAGAGTAAGAGGGCCAATGATCATGGGGCGAAGGCGGAAAAAAGAGATAGAAAGGACTGATGATTGTGCAGGGCAGATGTGAAAGTGATAGAAGGGATTGATGATAGTGCGGTGGGTGGGATGGGAGGTCGGACAGAATGTTCGTTCCGATTGGGAGACGGAAGGGGAGACTTCAGGCCTCAGTGGTGGGGTGGGGGAAGATTTATTGGAGTTCAGATCGGGGTACCATTTAAAGATGGTGCTCCAATCTCTGAACAGCAAGATTTTGCCAGCATGTTTAAGTCACACCTATCACGGTATGAATCAAGTCCCCTTGCATTTTTCTGACAGAATGTGGTAGATTCTGGAGAGAAAAGAACCTGTTTCGAGGAAAACACACCAGTTTTTGCTCCAGAAACAACACTTTTTGGCAAGATTTTGCCCATTGTGTCTTTCCTTAAGAAGCATAAGAAATAGGAGCAGATGTAGGCAGTTCAGCCCTTCAAGCCTACTCCGCCATTCAACGTGATTATGGTTGATCCTCTATCTGAATGCCATACTCCTGTTCTCTTTCTATATCCTTTGACACCTTTAAAGTCTAGAGATTGAGTATGTGGACATTAAGAAAGGGGATGTGTTGGAAGTTTTGAATAGCATCAAGGTAGATAAATTGCCGGGACTGGATGGGATGTACCCCAGGTTACTGTGGGAGACCAGGGAAGAGATTGCAGAGCCTCTAGCGATGATCTTTGCATCGTCGATGGAGACGGGAAAGGTTCCGGAGGATTGAAGGATTGCGGATGTAGTTCCTATATTCAAGAAATTACCGACCGGTGAGTCTAACCTCAGTGGTTGGTAAGTTGATGGAGAAGATTCTGAGGGACAGGAATTATGAACATTTAGAGAAGTCTAGAATGCTCAATAGTAGTCAGCACGGCTTTGTCAAAGGCAGATCGTGCCTTACGATCCTGGTTGAGTTCTTTGAAAATGTGACTAAATACATTGACGAAGGAAGAGCGGTAGATGTGATTTAAATGGACTTCAGCAAGGCGTTCAATAAGGTCCCACATGCAAGACTTCTTGAGAAAGTGAGAGGGCATGGGATTCAAGGGGCTGTTGCCTTAAGGATCCAGAACTGGCTTGCCCGCAGAAGGCAGAGGGTGGTTATAAATGGGTCTTTTTCTGCATGGAGGTCGGTCACCAGTGGAGTACCCCAGGGATCTGTTCTGGGACCTTTGCTATTTGTCATTTTCATAAATGACCTGGATGAGGAAGTGGAGGGATGGGTTGGTAAGTTTGCTGACAACACAAAAGTTGGTGGTGTTGTAGATAGTTTGGAGGGATGTCAGAGATTGCAGTGTTTCATAGATAGGATGCAAGGCTGGGCGGAGAAGTGGTGGATGGACTTCAATCTGGATAAATGTGCAGTGGTCCATTTTGGCAGGTCAAATGGGATGAAGGAGTATAATAACAAGGGTAAGAGTCTTAGCAGTGTAGAGGATCAGAAGGACCTTGGGGTCCAGGTCTCTTAAATTGGCCTTGCAGGTAGGGGGTATGGTTAAGAAGGGTAATGGTGCACTGGCCTTCATCAATCGAGGGATTGAGTTTAGGAGTCGGAAGATAATGTTGAAGCTTTAAAAGACCCTAGTCAGACCTCTCTTGGAATACTGTGCTCAGTTCTGGTCACCTCATTACAGGAAGGATGTGGAAGCTATTGAAAGGGTGCAGAGGAGATTTACAAGGATGTTGCCTGGATTGGGTGGCATGCCTTATGAAGATAGGTTGAGGGAGCTCGGTCTTTTCTCCTTAGAGAGACAAAGGATGAGAGGTGACCTGATAGAGGTGTATAAGATATTGAGAGGAATAGATCGGGTGGATTCTCAGAGGCTTTTTCCAAGGGCTGGAATGGTTGCTATGAGAGGACACAGGTTTAAGGTGCTGGGGAGCACCTTAAGGTACAGAGGAGATATCAGGGGTAAGTTTTTCACTCAGAGGGTGGTGGGTGAGTGGAATTGGCTGCCATCGGTGGTGGTGGAGGCAAATTCGATAGGGTCTTTCAAGAGATTTCTGGATGAGTACATGGGACTTAACAGAATTGAGGGTTCTCGGTAAGCCTAGTAGGTATGGATATCATTGGCGCAATTTGTGGGATGAAGGGCCTGTTTGTGCTTTAGTTTTTCTATGTTCTAGATATACATATTTACTACTTAAGGTGTATTCAGTCATTTGACATCCACAGTCTTCTGTGGTAGTGAATTCCACAAGTTCACCACCCTCTGGAATCATTAAATTTTTAGGGTTTGAACATTTTGTATGTTAAGGGTGCAATACACTTACGACAGATTTCAGGTGTCCTCCAATCAATGCATATTCCAGTTTCATTGCAGGCAAAAGCATAGGAAGCTACCGCCATGCAAAAACACTCACAATCTCCACCACTGTCACAAGAACAGGAATCATGGACACAAGCATCATAAAATGGAGTTGGGTCAACCTGTTAATGAAACAGATTACTAATTTTAGTAGCATTTAAAAAGAAATATGGCAAATGATTATCTTATAAATGAAAAAGTTGTACAACCATTTGGTGACAATTTGCAAAGATGTCGCTTGTAATTATGGAGCATTGCTTCTGTGCCCAGCTTTTGCGGTGTGGTTTCTTAGTACAAGGGTCACCATCAGGCACAGCATCTGGGCAATTGGTGGATAGCTTCCAGGAATTTCCAAACTCAATCACATCTGTAACAACAGACTGGCTTCTCATCATGAAGTCATTGTTGGCGTTTCCGTCAAAATTACCACATAAGCCACAAATTTTACCCTGAAATTATAGAGTGATAATTACCCATTTAATGAAATAAGTTTACATGATTTTATTTTAAAAAACAGATATATCAATATTCAAAACAACTTGGCATAGGTAAATATTTCAGATTACTCATCATTGGTAAGTTTACTCATACCTCGTAAGAAGGGCTCAACTTAATAAAAACACTTGTCTTTTTGTCCCATATCAGAATCAACCCATTGTTAGCTTCCAAAGTCAGATAAAGGCCAAGAGAGCGGATAGTGAAAGGGACCTTCTTGTTCTCATTTCGTTGTATTACTTCATGTTTTCCTTCAGCAAGCTTCAGTTCAAAATTCTGGGACAAGATACAACATACTTAACATACATGAATGCAAATAGTATGAATCTGAAATGAATTAAATGTCAGTGAGAAATTGTAATACTCAAAGACACTACCTCAAAAAACAGTTTGATTGATTTAGAACATGTTGTTCCTGTTGTTCCGCAGGGAACATTTTCTGTAATTAAACTGAAGGTGCCATTGGTAAGATTATCCCCACAGTAATCCTGCAAATAAATAAATAATGTGATTTCCTTGACAGGTAATAAATAAGATTCACGTTATTGCACTGTTTAAGCAGCTGATTGCCTTAAAAGCAATATAGATCTCGTGGAATCAACACTAATGTTATGAAGTGGTAGGTGAATTCACTCTGTTGCCAAGGTTTGTCAGATCTCAACCACCTTGCTGGGGAAAGATTTGAGATTTCTTATAACGGAAATGACAAAGAAAATGATCTCGGCAGTTACTTCAGGACTTCTGAGGTACCTGATTCATTATAGACATGTAGCAAAAAACTACACCCCTCAGCCTGTTAGACTTTGTTGGGGATTTGTCTTATCCAAAAAACGACTCAGGGTGGGGGAATCTTGCTTTCCCATTTTCGGGGGAATGAGATCCGCGGCAGGAGCGAAAAGTCCGCGAGGGTCCAAAAATACAGTTGACATCGGAAGGATTTTCTGTTCTGGCTGCCTGAGCTCCCTGCCAGTGACATAACGGGGATACTGAAGTGGAAAGTCAGAATTCCCATTTGAGCGTATTTAAATATAATTATCGGGGCTTTGCGCTGAACTGATCCCCTCTGTTAAAATGTCCATTCTCTTCAGCATGAGGGCAAGCTGGTGTGAATCAAGATAGGTCCCCATGATGTGCCCCTGGTGATCAGAGCCCAATGGAGATGCACAAGCAAATACATCTCCCAGGGTGGAGAGGATCATGTCTGAGCAGAACTCTCGCACTGCCCCAGCTCATGCCAAAGGACAGTGCCTGCGGGCTGTTGGATGGGTGGGTGTTCTGGGGAGGGGAGGGTGTTCCATGGGGGGGTTTTATTTTTAATGTTTTGGCCCCAAACATTAAAAACTAAGTTGCTAGTGGGGTGGGCTCATTTAGGGCCTGCCCTGCCAGTGTGACAAACAGTATGGCAGGTAAAGCCGCCTTCAGGGTTGGCTGCTTCCTTGCCATTTTTCCCAACATTGTGCCTATTTTTGGGAAAATTCCACCACAAAAAGCCTTACCTGAGCAGCAACGTATTCACAGTTCCCATCAAAGTTGTAGCGCTTGCCATCAAATGTAATGTAATGACCACTCCCATATATTGTACATGCTCCAAAGCAGGGAATATTTGTGCAGTCCCAGCTTCCTTTCTGACAAGTACTAAATAAATTGAAATGATTTGAGAGCATCATCAGTCTTTTTTAATCAACAAATATCAAAAGGACACATTAAACTATAATTAAAAAAATTTGTATTATCTTAACTTCAAATGACTTCCCATCTCACAATTTTGAGTGGTTTGTTAAAATTTGGTGACTTCTTTCCCCTTCTCGTTTTGGGGCCAAATTTTTCAGGAGCAGTCTGCCCAGTTACATCAACGTTTTCCGGCTCAATCTCAGCTCAAAATATAAGCTGATAATGATGTGACAAGGCAGATTGATTGGCAGTCATTAACAGTGGTCATACTGTTAAAAGGGGTGCTTATACTTGTCATTACCAACTTTAACTTTCTGTGATGAACTTAATGGGTAGTTAATATATAAATGCAGCAACTTTGAAATTTTGGGGAAGTTAAGAGTCAGATGCCTTTAATGCGTAGCTAGCAGCTAAGCAAAATGCCCAAAAACAAGTGGAGATTCACAATTCATTGGTATCTCCTCATCACATGTTATTGCCTGGTTTCGACATTAATAATGGCATAGTGGTATTGTCATTGGACTAGCAATCTAGAACCCAGGGTAATGATCTGGGTACCTGGTTTAAATCCCACTACGGCAGCTGATAATATTTGAATTCATTAAGAATCTGGAATCGGGGAAGGAATCTGCCATCCTTATCTGGTTTGACCTATATGTGACTCCGGAATCAGAGTGTAGCAAGGGACAGTGCCTGGGGGCAAGTCACTCAGTTGAAGAGCAAATATGGATGGGCAATAAATGCTGCCCCAGCCAGCAATGCTCATATCTCATGAATGAATAAAACAAATAGCAATGAGCACCATTCAACTGCTCTTACTCTTTCATCACATGCAAGACCTCTTTACTTTTCAAAGGAGAGCTGCAAGTAATATATAAAGCATTACAATCCAATTTCATTGAAAGAAACATGGGTAAACACAGAGGGAATATTGGGATTTTAACAGAATATACAAAGTTTTAAAACATACTGCATGATGTTATCTGCAAAGTATTATTCCATAATTTTGATCGCAAGGATTTATAAAAGGACTATATCCTTATGGTTTAATGTCATGATATATTTTAATATTTAGAGATTTATATTGCAGTTAAAAAATTACCAAGTGTTGCAATCAACTGTGATTCTGCTTCCAGGTGGGTATTGAAAACCATTGTGCATACAGGGGCATTTGTCCTCAATAACGCAACTTCCATTTCTGTTGTCTAGCAGCCCCTCAGGACAAACACAACCCGATACACATTTTTCACTGTACTGTAGAAACCAAGAAACAGATCTATTTTAGGATTAAAATTAATAACAGAGAAAAGACAATTCTTTCTCAGGTTCATACAGCTTACTGTAATGGGCCCGTGGGAGTTATTTTTTTAACTTTTGACAGTGGTAAAGTAGGTGGTATCAGATAGATTGTCCATTTTACACCTTCCTCTCAATATTAAATCAGGCAAGTTGATTAACAAGAGGCTGTTTCAATGTTATTTGTTTTATGCACTGCCAAAAATTATTACCTCCCTCTTTTCCAAAACAATCTTTAGGATCTAAATACAAACTTATTCTAGTACCTTTGTTTTTGCTATTAACATAGAAATATATCTTGGAGCCCATGAAGAGTGAAATTTATTTAATGGAATAAAAGGCAATGATGGGAATAAAGACGCAAGTCAATTTTTCCTCAGTACGTCAAGAAATTAAGAAGATGAATAAAGTCCATCTTTTTCACTAATGAAATAACTCCACCTTTTTACCACATCTTTTAATTGCTTCTTTCTCCAGAATTGCTTCTAATTATCTCTTGCACCCAATTAGACTATTTCAGTGTCCTTAGTGGGAATTGATTTCACAAAAATAAACGTTAAATACTGTGAATGCTGCCATAGTCTGCCAATTGGCTGGCAGTTAAATTATCCAGTCCCTCTGATGACAACAGGTTTTCCTGTAGTTCACACCCTCGCCACTGAGGAATCCATGGTGGGACATCTCCATCGGTGGCACCAGAAGATCCCGCCGGCTGAAAGGATTGAAAAAATTTGGCCTCTGTTTCTCTCTGCCATATCTGCTGAGTATTTATTCATAACTTATTTCCCAATCCATTATATTCTGGGTGGAAAACATTCTCTTAAGTTTCGTTCTTATTTCTAACTTCCAAAATTTTAATGTGTCAGGACCTGAATCAATTGTGTCGCTTCTGTCAATTGCAGCAAGCTTTAACGAACAGCAATGTAACGATAGCCAAATAATCTCTAGTGGAGGTTCAAAAGATCGTGGTCACTGACATGATTCGGCATGTCACTTTGACAAAGAAAATGAAAAATCTGTTTTGATTGGGAATTAAATGATGGCAGCAATAACTCTCCTGCCCTTTATCAAAATAAGGCTACGGGATCTTCTACACCCATCTTAGAAAGGATCCAGGGAGCTGAACTTTCTTTACAAATGATAGTCGGATCCCATTCTGGGATTCCCAGCCCAATTTTTGATATTTCCAAATTTTGGGAATGCTTTTTAAGGCTGTGGGTTTGAAAAATAAAGCCCTACATTCCTTTCCAGGCTCCTTTACAGGGTAGGCATGTTCTAGTCATTCATAACTTTAATAGAATCATGCTTGCTTTTCAAAGAGTCATGGTTCAGGGCACATCTGAGGTGTTATCTGCACGAGGGGATATTTAAACGTAAATTAATAAAGACCTTCTTATGATCCTCCCCACAACAAGGTATGCCCCAAAACATTGGAAGTGTCATAGATTACCATGGTGATATGAGGAACCTAAGAGTTGTTTGGGAGCAGAATTTGGCATGGTGAGCATGAAGGGCCATAAGACTTGTATGAGGGCACATACGTTGGTATGTGGGGGTGAGTAGCTATACAGGTTGCACGGTGGGCATAAATTGGCATGGAGGGTTTAGATGATGTAGGGAGTGGGTGGAGGATAGGCAGTGTTTGCAGGGTGAGTGGGTATGAGAGATGAGGACTGGAGTGCCTTTCTGATTTTATTTAACTTGAACAAAGTCCTATAGCATTGAAGCAGGCCCTTTAAATAGTCTGCCTTAGTACCCAGCAGTCCTGAGATTGCCTCCAAATTCTTTTCTGGGCCACTAGGACCAACAGCAGGCCACTAACCCATCAACAGCACTCAACTATGACCACGCACCCCCTCCTCCTCACCCCCCGAACTCATAATGAAAAGAGCCTGTCCTTGTGGGCATTTTCAACCACGGCAGGCATGTCTAGCCAACAATTTTTCCTGCGACCCAACTCAAAGATACAAATCCAGCACAGCATCTGGGTTTAAAATCTCAGCTGACCAGGCAGCACTCTGCCTGTACTGGGTTGTCAACCTGCATATTATGTTCAGACTGTCACATTCACCTCATCAGGAAAACAAAGTTTTTAAGAGGTTTATGTTTGTATTTTTAAATATTAAAAATAAGGTATAATTTTAAATGACATTAACTTAGTGTTTCTGTGTAAGGAAGGGTAAACCTACAGTTAGATTTAAGTGTGGGGTTTGCTCAGCTACAACTGTGCTTCTCATGTGCTTAGAGAATGAGAAGGAGAATGATCAAAACAATGAACAAACGAAGAGAAGGAAAAGAAACACTAGGAAGAGAGACCTAGTGGCACCAGCTACCACTTGCAGGTTTTTCAATTAAGGAGTAATGAGATTATAGATTTCGCAATGGGTACTAGATGAACCTGGGGTGAGTGGGCAACACTAGTAGTCAGAGGGGTTTGGGAGTTCTTGTACAAGAAACACATAAAATTAATATGCAGTTAAATCAAGCAATTAGGAAGGTAAATAGTATGTTGACCTTTATTGCAAGGAGATTGCAGCACATGAGTAAGGGATTCTTGCTACAATTGGACAGACCTTGATAAAATCAGATTTGGAAATCTGTGAAATTTTGTTTTCTGTACCCAAGAAAGGATATGTGTTCAGTAAAGGTTGACTTGGTTGATTCCTGGGATGTTCAGAAGAATGAGAGATAATCTCATTAAAACATGTTTTGAAAACATTTGAGGGTAGATGTTAAGAAGTTTTACCCATTGCTGGAGAGTGTCGAACTAGGGGAAGTTGTCTCAGGATGAGATGTCTATTTTGATCCAAGATTTTTAAAAAATCTTCACCAAGAAGGTTAGAAATCTTTATAATTTTCTATTCCGGAGGGTAGTGGATGTTCAATCATTGAGTATAATCAACTGAGGATCAATAGCCTTTTGGACTCTAAAGGATTTGGGGATCTTGCAGGTGGAGTTGACATAGGAGATCATCCCTGACATTGCTGAATGGCATTGGGCTGAAATGCCCATTCCTTCTGCTATTTTTATGTTCTAACTTGATGGGTGATAAGAAAACCCCAAGTGTTACTTGTTGGGAATAAGTTCACATTCTAATTCTGGTGCAGAGGAGTCAAATTAATACCTCACTGGGCCAAGTTTCAGAAGAAAACTTTTGGATCTGCCAAAACAAATGCTTAGTTCAATTGAGAATCTACATAAAAACTTTTAGATAAAGACTCCAACTTGTCCCATGGCTTGACACAGAATTGAAGGAGGCCATTTGGCCTATCATGTTTGTATCTGCATTCCGAATGAGCAACTTACCGAGTTTCATTTCCCCACTTTCTCCCCATATCCCCGCACCTTCTTCCTTTTCAGACAAGTCCAATTCCCATCTGACTGCTTCAATTAAACCTGCTTCCACCACACCCTTAGCCAATGCTTTCCAGTCCTTAACCAATCGCTTTGTTAAAATGTTTCTCCTCCTATCACTTTTGCTTCTTTTACTAATTACTTTAAATTTGCATCCTCCTGTTCTCAATCCTTTCACAATTGAGAACAATTTTGCCGTATCTGCTCTGTGCAGACCCCTCATGATTTTGAATTTCAAATTTCCTCTCAACCTTCTTTTCTTGAAGGCAAACAGTCCTAATTTCTCCAATCTATCTTCATTACCTAAGTTCTTTATCCTTGGAACAATTTTTCTGAGTCTTTTCTGCACCCTCTTCACGGTGTTTTTGGGCATGACACCCAGAACTGGAAGCAATATTGCAGCTAAGGCTGAACTAGTGACTGAGACAAGTTCAACATTACCTCCGTGCTCTTGCACCCTATGCCCCTAAAAATAAAGCCCAGAACATTGTATACTTTATTAACTGCAGTCCCAAACTATTCTTCCACCTTTAATGATTTATGTACATGTATACCTGGATCCCCTCTGTTCCTGTACCCTTTTTAGAGTTGTACCCTCTGTCAGTGAGTTACCAAAAATCTGAAGCCTTCATTATCTCTCCTGCCCCTCCCCTTCTCCTCCAGCAGCTGATCTTCATCTTTTGCAAACTACAACCATTTTGAAGAAATCACAGGCTGTCAATCAGGTTTAGGCGCTGTCAACATTGCAGTCAGGACCAATGGGATACTTAAGGTGCACTGAGCCATGAAGGGAAATGAAAATAAACACAGATGGCTAGAGGATGATATAAATACATTGAGCTGTCAAGAGAAATCTTTTTCAAGGCACTGTTGAATTTATTAGTGATCAAAGGGTTCCAAGGGAATGGAGAAGCTTTTCAAAGAATTCAACTTAATAGGAAGCCTCAGAAACTTCAAATCAAAGCTGTGTGCATACTTTAGGGCTGAGTGTACAGCTGTGCAGACCAGAACTCCACCACCACCACCCCCTACTCCCCCTTCCATCCACCCCCGATGAAGTTGACATCTCCTGTTTGTCAGAGGACTTCAAATGGGCCTGCTCTCACCTGCAGCTTCTGACAAAGAGAATGAAGTTCAGTAATGATTTAAAAGCCTACTAGGTGACCGGGGGTCATGGAGGTTAAAGTTATCTGGCCACTTCAGAATTTTTACAGCTGACACGCAGGAATGAAGATATTGATTACAGGG
This sequence comes from Carcharhinus amblyrhynchos, assembly GCF_965287045.1. Classification (NCBI taxonomy): domain Eukaryota; kingdom Metazoa; phylum Chordata; class Chondrichthyes; order Carcharhiniformes; family Carcharhinidae; genus Carcharhinus; species Carcharhinus amblyrhynchos. Next base: position 63,347,160 of record NC_137329.1, read on the forward strand.
CTGCCTGAAATCACCATATCAGGTCTGATAGGGCTAGAAGGGTCAATCCAGCCACAACACCCTCGCAGCAGAGAGTGGCGCGCAAGGTCAAACCCTTGTCCCCAGTCCGAGCCCATCCAGTCTCCAGAAACCCAGAGGGACCCTTCCTCTGCAGCCTGGCAACAGCAGAGGGGCAAACGACCACTTGGCCTATCACCTTCACCCCACTTGGATCCAAGCACCAGGCTAGGATGCCAGTGCCAGAGTGCCAGTGGAAAGTGCCAATGGACTATGGGCACTGCCAAGGCGTGGCCTGAAGAGGGCTGCTGAGTAGGGGGTCTGAGGTGTAAGGGCAGGGTCTTGGTGGGAGGAAGACGAATGGAGAGGTGAGCTGAGTGGGGCAGACGCTAGTTGGGTCGCCCTCATGCCTGCATGGTATGTTTTGGTGTTTACCCATTATTTGTGGGTTGGGGTAGGATGTCCCTCTTTGGTGAGGGGCTGGCGCTTCCCAGGGTGGGGCCTGTCTCTGAGCACAGAGATTGGGGAGCTGTTTAAAAATGACAGAACAGTGAGGCTGGCCAGTGGGTTGCTCAAAATGAGTTTATTAGTATCTTTCATGTGAGTGAATCCCACATGAAAAAGCCTATTAACACCAGTGGAAAACACTCTTGTATTCCCACCAGCAGAATCTGTCATTCTCAAGTAGGAAATGAAGCGTGAAAGCTGAGTATAGCTTTAAGTCTATTTGTAATCTTCACCAGTGACCTCTATTCCCACTGAGCTTGTCGCTGTTAAGAGAAGCTGTATCTTACAGTTTCTTTAACAAATGGGTGGTACGGTGGCATACAGTGGTTAGCACTGCTGCCTCACAGCGCCAGGGACACAGGTTCGATTCCTGGCTTGGGTCACTGTCTGTGTGGACAGACCCCTAGATCGAGACACTTAGACCGAGCTTGTCCCACAAAACAAAACTTCCTCTCTACATCCACCCTGTCAAGACCCCTCAGGACTTTAGTTGTTTCAGTCAAGTCGCCTCTTACTCTTCTAAACTCCAATATACAAGCGTAGCTTGTCAAAGCTTTCCTCACAAGTCAACCGTCATGTCACAGATATTAGTCTGATAAATCTTCTCTGAACTGCTTCCAACACATTTACATTCTTCCTTAAATAAGGTTTAAATAGGTACAGAACATTTTCAAATGGCACAAAAATGTATTGATGCTAACTATATGTCATGGAATTAACCAAAATAGTGAAACTTTATGTTGATGTGTACAATTGTACAATTATAATACTTCATTATGAAATTGAATCTCAGGGTACCCACACAGTCCAGATTTTGGTTTCCACAAATCCTGCGACACTCTGCCCCTGTTGAGCCTGGCTGTGTGATATTGCAACTTAAATAGATCTTAGGTGGGGAACATTCTGTAAAGGGAAAGAAAAACTTACATTTACACAATGCTTTTCACAAAAAAATTGGGCATCTCAAAGATCTTTACAGCCAATAAAGTACTTTTAAAATGTGGTCACCATTATAATGTAGGAAACACAGCAACCAAATTACAATCAGCCAACTCCTACAAATAGCAATGTGATTGTGACCAGAAAATCTGTTTGCTGTGATGTTGACTGGGAGTTAACTCCCCTGCTCTTCCAAATAGTGCCGAGGGATCTTTTATATCCACTCGGGTAGGCAAGTTGGACCTTAGTATCAACTCTTCCAAAACAAGCATCTCCAACAGTGCACTGTTTCTTCAATCCTTTACTTGAGTGTCTGTCTCCATTATTTCTGTGTTCAACCCTGCAGTTGGAATTGAACGCAGAGCTTGTGATTCAGAGGTAAGAGTGCTACTAACTGAGCCATGGCTGACAAATCACAAAACGCTTGTAAGGTTGTGTCATATAATAAAATGTTAACGTTTAAATTAACAAATATAACATACACTGGGCAACAAAACTTACCCTGTATTCTATATAGCAAAGCAATGCATCGCATGTTTCCGCCTTGACACACACTAAAACAGATAGGTAGAAAAATGTAAGATGAAATCGTAAAAATACCATTCTTGGGCCAGCCCTCGTCCTCGATCTTCCATTTCCCCTCAACCCCCCAACCCACCGGCAGCCTCAACCTCGCCCGCCTCTTCCATAGCCTCAACCCATCCAGCGGGCTGACCTCCACCTCCCCACCCCATAATGGCCAGGCCTGATTGCTGGCCTCCCTGCCTCCTCCACCAATTCCAACTGCAAAGTGGCAGCAGGATACCCCATCCTGACTGATCGCCCCCAGAGACCTTGTCCCCAAATATCCTCACCCCTTGGCAATGTCCCATTCCCAAGGAGCAATGCCAAGGTGCCACCTGGGCATTGGCACTTTGCCCCTTGGGTAACATCCAGGAGGCATTCCCCAGGACCCAACCCTCTGGGGCCTCCACTGCCACCCTTCACTCCAGTGGGGTCAGGCTGCCAGCTCCCTGCAAGTGGAGCTACATTTTCTTTCACACAAAATAAACTCGCACTAAATCACACACCTCCTTCCCTCTCTCTCTTACACTTTCATACTCACACACTCATCTGTCTCTCCCTCACTCCGTGGCCACTTCCTTTCTCGCTCCATGGTCACTTCCTCGTCTGCTCCAAGGCCACTTCCCCTCCTGACCTGTGGCTGCATCCCCTCCTATCCTGTAACCACTGCAAACATTGCTCCACGTCTGCTCTCTTTCTCAATCTCACTGTAGGCTGGATCTTTTTGGACTTACTTACAAACTGTTTCCAGCTTGTCTAATCAGAGGCAGTCTCTGATTGACAAGCAGCTTTATATCATTTTTCAAATTTTATACATCAGTCTAGCCTTCTGTGGAACCCCTGGATGTATGCTATGAAGGCCCAGCATTCTGTGGACCCCGGGTGGCAGACCCTGCACTGCAAAATTACTCAAGTAGCCACTTCAAATTACCAATGCGTATCGCCTTGATTAATCATCTCTCCAGGATTCAAAATGGTGCCCTGATAGAGGCATGGGCATTCAGATGGAGGCACACATCTGCCATTGTCGTTCATGTACATTCCTTCTGCACAGCCACATCCGTCCACTGGTACATGTTGGATTCCACACGTAATATCCTTCTCACTCAGAGAACGGCATGTGCGCCTGCAGCTCTTCATATCATAACTGTATATTAGGGTTTCTGGACAGCTTTTTATGTAGGAGCCTATAACAGATGAGAAAAACCAAAGATTTGTAAGGTGCTTGTAATATCTATTAATCCATGCTGACAATTAATGGTAGATTCTAACTGAAGAAGATTTTGAGTGAAAATATACAATCAGAAACAATTATAATTTTTACTCAAACTCAAAACTGTCATCAAAAGTTATGTTATTTAGAGGCTAGTATACTAACATAGTGCTCACTGACTTCCACTGATCAGCTCAGCAACAGCTGGATTTTAAAATTCTTATCTTTGTTTTCAAAAATCCTTGCTGCTCCCTATCTCTAAACTTCTCCAGCTCCACAATTCCCTTCGTTCTCTGTACTCCTATTGCACATTGCCATTTTCAGCAGTCCATCATTAGCGGCTGTGCCTTAAGCTGCCTAGGTCCTAATTCTTTCCTTAAACCTCTCTGCCACTCTGTCACTTTCACGATTCGCCTTCTGACCTCTTCAACCAAGCTTTTGATCATCCATCTTAATAACACCTTAAGAGCTTCCATATTAAATTTTGCTTGATGATGCTCCTATGAAATACAGTAGATGTTTTACCACATTAAAGCTGTAAACACAATGAGCATTTTACCATTTTAAAGGTACAAATGCACTGGATGTTTTACCATGTTAAAGGTGTAAACAGATTGGATGGTTTATTGTGTAAAAGTTGCAACATAAATGCAAGCTGTTGTTGTGGAAATACTGTAAGAAGTCTCACAACACCAGGTTAAAGTCCAACCAGTTTATTTGATAGTAATCCCACAAGCTTTCGGAAATGCTGTTCCTATATCAGGTGTGTGGAAGGTGGCCAGATGACTGAACAATGAGTGTATTTTAATGTCAGAGCTGATGCTCCTACTCTAATATGATCCCACGTGCAAAGATTTTCTGTCAAAATTTACTCTATTAAATAGTTCCTATGTATATTTAAAACATCTACCTACAAATATATAACTGTATAACAGTGATGGTTTCTCTTTCCTTGTATGTGGCTGTTGCAATGTTGTTATATGGAGATGTTCAAATGCAGGGTTAACTGTCAGTTGCCGAACTGAAATTTTGGAGCAATGAAAAATTTATTCCTAATTGCCAACCCAGTACAATTTCCATCAGACAAAATTCCAAGACAAGTGTGTCTATTCTGGTTGTCTCTAGCCTCACTAATCTATTATAAATATAAAACAAAAGCTGACTTACGACAAACTTTTTGCCGCCAGTTGGTTAACATGACACCTTTGCTTGCACAAGCCCGAACATAAGAATAGAGAGCAGCACACATGCAATCCTCGTTTTTGTCACAGTTGCAGCTGTCATACATACATTTCTAAATAAAAGGTGAAGAAGAGTAACTTAGCATCTCATACAGTACAGGTTGGAGAGAAGAGTGTGAATAAAACCATCTTTACATTCATCTTTGCTTATACATCAGGGGAAGATTCTAAATCAACTTGTTACATTACAACTGTGTTTTTAAGGTGAATAAAATGCAAAATCTGGAACATGCACCTGTTACTCCCATATACATGCAGGGATATTTGTTGGAAAAACTGAGGTGATACTTATTCATTGTAAAATTGATCTGTAGTCTTGCATAACTACTGGAAAACTAAAGCATCCAAACAATTTAAGTGTAGACGCTGCTGGTTTTAGATTTTGAGAAATGCAAGGATTGTAAAAGCACTGGAGTCAGAAATAAGATATTATCAACCTACCATGAAATATTCATATGGTTGAACAGTGGAATGGCAGGGAGCAAATTCTCCTTCTGGCTCTTTTAAAAGGGAGCACCAGTACTCAGCATAGTTTCCTGAAAAATAATTTTGGATATATATTAGAATATTTCCTGATTCAGAGAATCCCACTGTAAATAGTAAATTTCACTGCACCACTCACATTGATATGTTACATACCCTAAATTATTGAACCAGTTGGAATATAGCTAGATGTTTGCCCATATGGACGAAAAGGGATTGGTTTAGGTTAGTGGGTCATTGTTTTTTAACTGGTCGGCGCAACATCGTGGGCCGAAGGGCCTGTTCTGCGCTGTAATGTTCTATGTTCTATAGGTTGCCCATAAGGATCATGAAATCCTGTCAATAATAATTGGTTCTCATCTGGGACATAAATACTGAAATTTACCTTAGCTAGAATTAGCTTACTGTTTCCAGTTTGTAGAAATATTTCAGATCTTTGAAAAAAATTGTTTACAACTGGGCAGAAATTGAAAATTCTGACTTTAAATTAAGCATGCTAATCTAGCCCAAATTCAGTCTCTTTTGTTCTTACTGTTTTCCACACTGATAGCGCAGGGGTCTTCAAGACGATTTGATCTAACTTTGCATCTCTGCTGGGCTTTCCATGTGTTTGCAAAGGATGCAGCTGTCCCTTCAATTATGCCATTACTTGCCATGAAATCATCGTGCAGAATGTTGTTAAAATTCCCACAAAATCCTAGCAGAAATAAAACAAGATTATATTCAAACAAAGCCTTTAGATACTTATTTAAAAAGAAAATAAAATCACAACCATGAAGTTAGAATACAGCATTGGAGCAGGTGAAACTAGACAAAAGAGAGACATAGATAAGCTGCAGAGCTGGGCTGAGAGGTGGCAAATGGAGTTTAATGCGGAAAAGTGTGACGTGATTCACTTTGGTAAGAATAACAGCAGTACAGAATATAGGGCTAATGGAAGGACTCTTGGTAGTGTCAACGAGCAGAGAGATCTTGGTGTACATGTGCATAGCTCCCTGAAAGGTATCACCCAGGTTGATAAGGTTGTTAAGAAGGCGTACGGCATGTTAGCTTTCATTGGTAGAGGGATTGAATTTCGGAGCCGTGAGGTCATGTTGCAACTGTACAAAACTCTGGTGCGGCTGCACTTGGAGTATTGCGTACAGTTCTGGTCGCTGCATTATAAGAAGGATGTGGAGGCATTGGAAAGGGTGCAGAGGAGGTTTACCAGGGTGTTGCCTGGTATGTTGGGAAGGTCCTATGAGGAAAGGCTGAGGGACTTGAGGTTGTTTTCGTTAGAAAGAAGAAGGTTGAGAGGTGACCTAATTGAGGCACACAAGATGATCAGAGGGTTAGATAGGGTGGATAGTAAGAGCCTTTTTCCTCGGATGGTGACGGCTAACATGAGGGGACATAGCTTTAAATTAAGGGGTGGTAATTATAGGACGGATGTCAGAGGTAGGTTCTTTACTCAGAGGGTAGTAAGGGCATGGAATGCCCTGCCTGCAGCAGTTGTGGACTCGCCAACTTTAAGGGCGTTCAAATGGTCAGTGGATAGGCATATGGATAACATTGGAACAGTTTAGGTCAGAGGGTCATTAGATTGGTTCCACTGGTCAGCGCAACATCGAGGGCTGAAGGGCCTGTACTGTGCTGTATTGTTCTATGTTCTAAATCTGTGACAAGAAAAAAAAATGCTGAGAACAAACAAAATGCTGAAAACAAACAGTTTAATGGAAAGGACTGAGTTAAGAGTTAATCATTAATTGGGAGTCTATGAAGAAGAGGTTTGATAATGACCCTCACAAGAGACTGTTAGCTAATACTGAAGTCTTTGTAAATGAAGGTAAATGATTGGCCTGAGCGAAAGGGTGAAGAAAGTCGAGATAATGGGTATGTACTCTAATTGGGAAGCTGTGACTGTAGGTGTTCTACAAGGATCTTTGTTGCTGCCTCAACTATTCACTGTACTTAATAATGACCTGGATAACAGGATAAATACCCACCTATTCAAAATTGCCAATGACACAAAGCTAAATGGTTGTAGATGGAAGCATCAGATTACAGAGATCCTAATGAGTAAAACTGTGGCAATCGGAGAAGAAAAAGGGTATATGGAGATAAACTATTTCTACTGCTTGTGAAGTCTAGGATTGGGGGGCATAGATTAAAAATTAGAACCATACCTTTTAGGAGCAAAATTAGTGAATAATTACCACCATAAAATATGCACAAGTTTGGAAGTCTCTTCCTTAAAGAGAAATTAATGTATGGGGAATGTTATAGGGAAAATGGAGTTAGATCACAGATTGGCCATGATATTCGTAAATGCTGGAACAGAATAAAGAACTAAATAATCCACTCTTGTTCTTGTGGTTTTATGATATTTGGAACCAAGAATTGGAATGGAATCATAGAATCCCTATAATGCAAAAGGAGGCCATTCAGCACATCAAGCTTACACCAACAACAATCCCACCCAGACCCTATTCCCGTAACCCCATGTATTTACTCTGCAACCCTTGACACTAAGGAGTAATTTAGCATGGTCAATCCACCCAACCTGCACATCTTTGGAGTGTGGGAAGAAACTGGAACACCAGGAGGAAATCCATGTAGACACAGGGAGAATGTGCAAATTTCACCCAAGGCCGGAATTGAACTGGGTCCTTGATGCTACGAGGCAGCAGTGCTAACCACTGTGCCATCGTGCTGCCCTTTTGTCTGAGTTGTCCATGAATGAAGGTGACTTGCAATACTATAATAAATCCGAGATGTTCGATACCTACCGCATGTCTTCCCTTTGTATGATTGTTCCAGTGTTATGAAGACTTGCATCAGAGGAACTAATTGGACTTGCAATTGCAGGCCAAACCGGGTCTCCAACAGGATATGGAATGTCGATGGTTTGAAAACTGTATAATTTGCTACAAAGACAAAGTTGTTCAATATTTATATAACTGCTGCCTTCTGGAACTAATCTCATATCATGCCCATCCCATCTTGTTATATGTAAGAAAGCAACAGGGCCCAATCAATTGTTTACTCCTCTTGAACTGAGCTAGTATCCAACTATTCCAATACACTGCACCACTGTCTAGCTTTTTGTGTTGTAGAAGCAGTCTTTAAACTTACGCATTTCCTGATGCAACTGTAGCATTTTTACATACATGACTGAAGCTATTTTTGGTAAAAATTTGTTCCTATAATGATGCTCCAAGCAGATCATGTTGAATCCCCAGGAGTAGATAGTGTCCCAGGACACTCAGTCTACATAGCTTTTTTCAATGAGGAATGCCACAAAGGCTGTGCAAGACTGGTCCTGAGCACTGGTTGTCCCCAGGAACAGTAAATCTCAAGCAATTCTATGCAAACAACTTTTCTTCTGTTATTTTAATTCATGGTATCATATTCCTATAAACATTAGATTTAGTTTACAAAGGAGGTAGAGTTTTTGTCTTAACATTCAAAATAATGAGAATATTACTTAGGCTGACATGTGGCCAAACATCTCACATCACCTGTGAGACAATTAAGTATTTTTGGTTGATTCCTAAGTATTTCTCATCAGCTTGATTTTCATTCAATTCCTCACCAGGGGTATTGTCTGAGCAGAATGTAAAGGTACTGCAAGCTCCTGCACAAATGTTAGGCATTTCATTCTAGTTGGTCAGTTTTAACAATAGCTCAGCTAATCCTTGACCCACAAATTTGAAGAAGACTGGTTTTATTTTCCTTCATTTTGCAAAGAGTGTCCATATATGTTAGAGAGAGACTTGAATGTACACAGATGTGTGAATGTACATACTCTGTAACTGAGAAAATTAGGACCATTTAGATTAGTAATTACAAGCTTTAAAGTTATCTTGGATTGTATATTGGTAGAGTCACATGCATTTATTATTTTTTGTGTGGGCGTGGTAAAAATATATTCAATACATTGATATTTCTATGTAACATAAGTTTATTTGTTTATAATCGTGATTTGTCTCACTAGAATGTTTTAAATCTTTGGCAATATATAGGGACTAAATATTATGATTCTAAGGACACACTACTGTTTGAATAGATATTGAATGGTAATCTAGACCAGGAGGAAGACAAGGTCAGCTTTTTCAGTGTGACCAATGACAAGGAAGAATCTCTATGCCATCCCATGGAATTTAAAACATAGTTAAAGTTGATTATGCAGTAGAACAGCATGCACCATCTCGGTTAAAACTAAACAAGACTGCTGTTTTCTAAATAATTCAACTCCCTCTGCTTCCCACTCTCCCTCATTAGTGGAACTATAATTTAACCTGATTCACAACTTATAAATTGTATTTCCTTCAGGATCATACACTAGGACAAAGGCTTGAGAACATCTTTGCAATTATTGTGAATTAAACTTTTTAAGCCCTTATTTACATGTCAAGATATTAGTAAACACAATTATTATTGGCCTATTAGCAGAACATGTTGAATTCAATGACTCTTTTAGCTTAATATAAGATCTAATACTGATAGTTGCTCAACAAATATTTTGACAAACACACTTCTGTGATTTTGTTTGGTGATATGAATAAATCCTGAAAATTCACTAGAAATATTTGATAGATGTACACAAGTCCCTAAAATATTGGTAACTCTCTTTTAAAAAAAGTGGCAAGACGCCTGCAACAAATTGCATAGGAACTGGTTCCTACCTGTCACCAGTGGTAATGTCACTTTCAATCCATTAAGAAGAACATTCCCATCATTTTTAAAAATAAGAGTCTGAAAATTAAACAAATAATCTTAGATGATCGCAGCACAGTAAACATTTAAGAGTAAAAGAAGAACTAATATAGTTGTTTTATTCCAGAGGTAAGTACCCATTTTCATTAGGGAATTGTGTTAAAAAGTAATTACTATTGTGGAAAAGAATGACAGAGATGAGATTTTGATTTGGTTTGATTTATTATTGTCACATGTATAAGCATTGATAAGCATTGCTTCTTGCGCACTATACAGACAAAGCATACCATTCATAGAGAAGGAAACAAGAGAGCGCAGAATGTAGTGTTACAGTCATAACAAGGGTGTAGAGAAAGATCAACTTAATGCAAGGTAAGTCCATTCAAAAGTCTGACAGCAGCAGGGAAGAAGCTGTTCTTGAGTCAGTTGGTACGTGACCTCAGACTTTTGTATTGCAGGCCACAGGCAATTATGATTAGAGGATGATCAGATTGGGTTTTAGAAGCCTGAAGCTTGTAGGAGAGAAAAAAATTGAAGGAATGCCAAAACTGTGGGATGTTCTGTATACAACGGGGTAGTGTAATGAGTCTTCCCTTCAGTGAGGGGAGAGTTGGACAGTGTAAAAGAAGGGTCAGTGGAACACTGGCTTGGAAAGTATAAATAAAATAGAGAAGGTGTTGAGAAAGATTACAATGCTGCGAGATATCTATAGGGCAGAATGGTGGCATACTAGTTAGCGGTGTCGTCTCACAGCGCAGAGACGTGAGTTCAATTCCCAGCTTGGGTCACTATCTGTGCGGAGTCTGCACATTCTCTCAGTGTCTGCATGGGTTTCCTCCGGATGTTCTGATTTCCTTCCAGAGTCTAAAAGGTGCACTGACCACGCAAAATTCTCCCTCAGTGTACTGAAACTGGCGCCAGAGTGTGATTACTAGGGAATTTCCACAATAACTTCATTGCAGTGTTAATGTAAATCAACTTGTGGCACTAATAAATAAACTTAAACTTATATTAGGCTAGAAGATGGCAAAGGGATTGCCTTCTCCTGCCTCAAATTGAAAAGTATATGAGGTCTATCGGAAAAACACTTCAGAGTCATATAAGTTAGAGAGACATGAATATACACCGAGCTGTACAGATCAAAGTTTATTTTGGAAAATAAAAGCTCATGGGTTAAGGTAACATACTGGCATGACTGAAGATTGGCTGAGTAACACGAAATAGAGACTTGGTGTAAATAGATCTTTTACTGATTGGCAAAATGTGATGAATGGTGTGTCACAGGGATCAGTGCTGGCACCCCAAATATTTACGATATATAAAACGGACTGAAAGAACTGAAGGCATGGTTGCTAAATTTGTTGATGACACAAGGATGGATAGGAAACAAAATTGTGAACACGATGTAAGAGGCTGCTCATAACATAGATAGGTTAAGTGAATAGCAAACTCAAATGTTGTCGTGAAAGCTACTAATTAGATTTGTCATGATATCGAAGGAACTTACATTATGCTTTTGATCAGTTGTTAACACCAGTGTTTTTAAGCAAGTTTCTGTTGGTATTGTTCCACATGGAACTATTTCTGCCAGCAATACGTACTGTTCCTTGTTGCAGTCCTGTTAACACATAAAAATGAGATGGTTATTATTCATCAGTTGGGATGCAGAAACAGGAATGACTGAAGGAAAACAGTGCTTGATGTGATTATGCCACAAGCATAATCAGTCCTTTTTTGATTCAATCCTATGGAAAAATGTGTCTATTTACTTACATAGTTCTATAAGTTACAAATATAGCTTTTAAACATCAATGACCAAATGCTGAACAGATAAACCACACAGTCAGACAGTGACTTTAGAATGTTTCAAGATTGAATTGAACATTTTAGACTTTGAATATGGATGGTAAATAAACTTATGGTTTGTTTTAGCAAATATAAATTATACTTTTAATGCCTTTGTGTCCAACTAGTGCTGTTCTGATTCTGTGGGATCTGGTTCCTGTGTTGATCTTTCTAAAAGCAGTTCAGGGATTTGACACTCATTTGTAAAATAATTTTTTCAATTAAACATTAAGGCTTCCTTGATGTCTTGACCATAAAAAACTCTATAGAATTGGTTATATAAGTTAAAATTTTAGTTTGATATGTTGACGTTTTATGATCACATCAGTTAGATGTACAGATGACAAAGCACAGAGAACAAGCACAGAAAAAGGATTTCAACATGAATAGATAGACTGGAAACAGCAGGCATGAACATTGGAATGAATGTGAACTGTGACAAGATCAAAGTGACACATATCTCAAAATCATCAAGAAATATTCATATATTCAGAGAAGGAAAAGAACTAAAACAGGTGCAAAAATGTATTGAGGAAGCATACTGTCAGCAAGTGGGAGGTGAAACAAAAAATTAAAAACGGGGTCACCATGAGAAATGCTGTATTTAGTAAAAGATAGTTGATAATCAGAAAGCTGAATAAGCAACTGAAAAAACAACTTATTAAGTGTTTGATTTGGAATGTTGTTTTATATGGATGTGAGACTTAGGCCTGATGGAAAGTGGATACCAATCTGTTAGATATCTTTGACTTGTGGGTTTGGAAGAAAATGGGAATGATTAGTTGAACAGAAAAAGTAACAAATGATATAATGCTGTGGAGAGTGAACAAACATAGAAATTTGCTGAATGTAATTTGGAACAACAGAAAGTCTGGGTAGGGCACACCTTAAGAGGAAACTGACTATTGAGATACATTATAAAGGGAAGATTTCAAGGAAAAAGAGGAATAGGAGGGAAAAGAATATAAATGCTGGATGGCTTTAAAATTGAAGGTCATTTTTGAAAAATGAGAAGACTGGAACAGGGTAGAGAGACATGGAAAAGACTATGAGCCAAAGACCTGCCTTCGTGTAGGGCACACATGATGATAGAATATATAGAGCATAGAACAGTACAGGCCCTTCGGCTTTCGATGTTGTGCCAAGCTTTGGCCGAAACCCAGTTCAAGCTATCCCACTCCCTATCATTCTGGTGTGCTCCATGTTGATTTGTCCTGGATACCTTGATAAGCAAGGGAGTGAAAAGTTATTGAGGGGTAGATGGGAATGTGATCTTCAGGTTACAATCAGGTCAGCCAAGGTCTTATTGAATGATGGAGTAGGCTAGAGAGGCCAACTGCTGTTCCTAATTGATATGTTGGTACGTTCACGGCATGAAAAAGGCGCTTGTCCCAATTCACCATGAACAGCTAATTAAACAATTTTAGTAGTAAATATTCTGACAGTCCTTCCCCATTCACGACCCCAGTCCCCCAGGAGACAACAGAAATAAGAAGTTTATCAAAAATAGCAATGTAGTACAATTAGAATAATATACTATGAATCTGCCTCGGCATCAACAAAAAACAGACTCCAATGCAGCATATTATTACAGTCTACAAATTATTTGTCATGTTACAGAAATAAATATTTACAAGATATTATTACCTTGGAGAGAATGTAATAGCAGTCTCCATGAAATGTGTATTTCATGCCATCAAAAGTGGAGACATGTGCTCCCCCCTCGAGTGAACAGACACCTGGACAAGGCAGATTTTTGCATAGCCATTTACCTCCATTGCAGACACTTAAATTGCAAGGAATACCAAATTAGTACATTTATTCAAAGCCAAGTACAAATTTTTGCAGAAGCAGAATTAATGTTGACTGTACCATTCTTCACATCCTGCTGAAATCACAGTGCCTGGATTGTAACGTTTGCCATTCAGTGCACATTTGCACTCCTTTACACTAATGCACTCAGTCCCAGAATAATCATCAAGCACCATTCCTGAAAAATATAAAGTATGAATATAATTATTCCACAGTATTTCTAGTTACTTTCTATGGGAGGGAAGATAATTGAAAAGCTTTATTGGTCTTATATGAATATCAAGGTGTTTGATAGCTCCTCCATGACTAAATATGGAGGATAGGTTACATTCAAATTAAAGCTCCCTTTACACTTTATCTAAAGTATATTTTAACACCAACTCACACAAATACCCTTTATATGTTCTGTTTTCGTTATGTTCACGGAATTTGAATATTGCTAACAAGGCCAGCAATTATTGCCCATCCCTAATTGTCTTTAATAAGCTGATGAATAGCCTCCTACTTGAACTGCTGCAGTCCATGTGCTGTGTGGGTGTACCTACACCCACAGTATTGTTGGGGAGGGGATTCTGGGATTTTGACCAAGTAATGATGAAGGAATGGCGACAGAGTTCCAAGTCAAGATAGTATGTGGCTTGGAAGAGAATTTTCAGATTACGTTGCACCAGGTGTCCGTGTTCCTCTTCGTGGTAGAGGTCAGGGTGTTTGCATGGTGTTGAAGGAGGCTTGTCAAGTTGTAGCAGTGCATCTTGTAGATTTTGTACATTTATGTTCACTGTGAGCCGGAGAGAGTAGATATGTAAGCAAGTGGATGAGGAACTGATCAAGCAGGCTTTTTTCCCAGATGGTGTCAAGCTTCTTGAGTGCTATTGGAGTGCAGTCATCCAAGAAAGGGTCGAGTATTCCATCACACTTCTGATTTACATTTTGTAGATGCTGAAGTCAGGTGGTGAGTCACTCATTGCAGAATTCCCAGCCTCTGAACTATCCTTGTAGTCACAGTTTTTATTTGGCAGGTCCAGTTATGTTTTTGGTCATTGGTGTCAGGGTACCAGATCAGAAACCCCAAGGTATATTGTGACTGGACCCATTGATGTGAGGATGTTTCATTCCGGGTATGATTCTACGAGGAAGCTTTTATCAAAACAAGCTCTATTTAACAACACAGTTTAATTGTGACAACTGAATCAGCTTAATCTTTAACAACTGAATAATACTTGAACATGAAAAGGTACAAGAACAACCAACCTATCTCTATAAGTTCCAATCCGACAAAATCCCCCTTATAGATTTAACCTCCTTTAAAATTAGTTCGAAAAATACAGGTATACTTGTTTATCTTAGGTTACCAGTCCTAGAGCTTTCAAAACATCTCTGGAGAGAGAGAGAGAGACACCTGTTTCTTCTGGCAGCTCAAACAGTAACTGTTAGTATATATTTTTAATGAAAAATACAAGCTTAACTCCTTCCATTAACCACATGAATCTGTCCCTGTCAATAAACCTAACCAAAACTCTACACTGAAACCAAAAGGGGAGACCCAAGAAAACAAACACATTAACCCTGCCTAAAATAAACACTCAGGGTCCCATTTTGATTCTAAGTGCTGGGCGAACTTGAAACTGGGAGTGTTTCAGGTCCGATGTTTAGACTCGTTCTCAGGTGCTCCATGCTCACTTAGCCTGCAAAAATATCAGCGATTCCGAATCGTGCTCCATAAGCCAGTGGGCAGGGCTTAATATGCCCAAAACCCTGCAGCGCTGATTGGAGCCTCCAACTGCACGTGTGCAGAAAAATAATGATAGAATGCTGCTCCCCTACTACAAGCCTCCTGGGCCAGATAATGCCTGCCTCTGGCCCCTACAGACACTGCCCAACATTACAGATAACCTCCCACCCTATGCCACCCAGACAGCCCCGCCTCCCCTTCACCAATCTCAGGCAGAGTGGCAGCACACACCCCCTTCCCCCCTCTCCCCCAACCCCCACCAAAATCAGGCAGAATGGCGGCGAACTCGCCCTTCCACCGACTGATCTCAGACAGAATGGCAGGGGACCCCCCTCCCCCTCCTCACTGATCTCAGGCAGGATGGTGGCACATCCCCCCTTCCCCTCCACTGCTCTCAGACAGAGTGGAAGCACACCTCCCTTCCCCTCCACCAGTCGCAGGCAGCATGGCAGTGGACGTCCCTTCCCTCCTATTGATTTCATAGAACATTACAGCATAGTACAGGCCCTTCGACCCTCGATGTTGCGCCAACCAGAGGAACGAATCTAATGACCCTCTAACCTAAACTATTCCAATATTATCCATATGCCTATCCAGTGACCATCTGAATGCCCTTAAAGTTGGCAAGTCCACAACTGCTGCAGGCAGGGCGTTCCACGCCCTTACTACCCTCTGAGTAAAGAACCTACCTCTGATATCTGCCTTTCCTCATAAGACCTTCCCACCATACCAGGCAGCATTCTGGTAAACCTCCTCTGCACCTTTTCCAGTGCTTCCACATCTTTCTCATAATGCAGAGACCAGAACTGTACGCAATACTCCAAGTGCAGCCGCACCAGAGTTTTGTACAGTTGCAACATAATCTCACGCCTCTGAAATTCAATCCCTCTACCAATAAAAGCTATGTCCTCGTGTCCTCTTCTAGCTCTTCTTAACTCCCTCTTTAGCTCCTTCCTGGCTAATTTGTAACTGTCCAGTGCCCTAACTGAACCTTCATGTCTCATCTTTACATTTCAGGCAGAGTGATCCCCTTCACCCTGGATCCTCCTACACAAGGCCCCCATCTCCTCTGAACTCCGATGGCTGTGTGACACCTCCTTCTCTCTCCCCTGTTCCCAATTATTGAGGCGCTAATCCACTACCACCCCCCTTCCCATCAGCACACCAGCAAGTGCTCACTTGCCTTACCCGCAATGCTAACAAGCAAACCTTGCTGGAATGTTCTGCCAAACTGCCTGCAGCTGATCTCCCCTAACGAGGGGCAAGTCCATTAAAAACTCAGGAATGGACAGGCAGGCAGTACAAGACAATGTGCGCATGACCAGCACACCCCACCCACCCCGCCCCCCCCCGCCACCACCAGCCCCCTGCTTTTCTGAGGGCGAATTGGGAGGCTACTGGATGCAGCAGAGATAAGGTGGAAATGCAGTCTGGGAGGCAATCGTTGCCTTGGTCAGTGCCAGGGCACTGGCCCCTCTCCAAACTGGGAAGCAGTGCCTGAAAAAGGTAATGACCTCATCTATGCAGCAAGTGTGAGTGCTGAACCTCATCTTGCATCTTCCTCCAAATTTCCCCCGATCCTCCATTCCCCAGCACCCTGCATGCTTCCAGCTCCTAATCCCCAAATACCTCCTTCCTATCCCCCCCAATGAGCACCACTGTGTTTGCCCTCTAAGGGCCACTACCTGATTCTCTGCAGAAGTCACACCATCATTTCTTTCATGTAGAAGACCGACCATAACACCCATGAGAGGGCAAAAACAGGGTGGTGAGCCAGACCTCCAGGTCCTCACCCGCTTTGACAAGTAGACACTGCAGCTCTCCAGAGAAGGGGAGATGCGGGTTGTCAGTGACAACATGGTTGAGCTGCTGTCAAGACATGAGCATTTGTCAATCCTCCACTCACTTTGAGGCAACTTCTCAGGGACATGAAGTTTGGGTGTGAGGCGTAATGTTTAAAGGAGATATACGAGGCATGTTTATTTGTACAGAGAATGTAATGGATGCCTGGGTCTTGCTGCCGGAGGAGGTCACAGAGATTGATACAAGAGTGGCCTTTAAGGGGCGTCTTTACAGTTATGTGAATGGCATTGGAATAGAGAAATATTATAGCGGTCTCCACCTCAGTCACAAGCCTCCACACAGGTGTCATCAGCCATGTCTGAAGCGGGTAACCCATATCACCCACAAGCCACCCCTGCAACCTGGGTTCCTCATCAAATGCCTCTGGGATGTCAGAGCTCCTAAGACTGAAGCTGTTGTGCACGTTGCCTGGGTGTCTTGCGCAGACGTGCATACTGTTTATATTGGGGCCTCAACTGTTTACCATTTATACAGATGATCTGGAGGAGGGGGCTGAGTGTAGGGTGATGAAATTTGCTGATGACACGAAGATGAGTGGAAAAGCAAATTGCATGGAAGGTGCGGAAAGTCTGCAGAGAGATCTGGATAGGCTGAGTGAGTGGGTGAGGACCTGGCAGATGGAGTATAATGTTAGCAAATGGGAGGTTATCCACTTTGGTAGAAATATTAGTAGGAGGGATTATTATTTAAAAGGTGAAAAGCTGCAACATGCTATGGCGCAGAGGGACCTGGGGGTCCTTGTGCACGAATCGCAAAAACCCAGTCTGCAGGTGCTGCAGGTGATCAAGAAGGCGAATGGAATGTTGGCCTTTATAGCGAGGGGGATAGAATATAAAAGCAGGGAGGTCTTGCTGCAACTGTACAGGGTACTGGTGAGGCCACAGCTAGAGTACTGTGTGCAGTTTTGGTCGCCACACTTGCGGAAGGATATATTGGCCTTGGAGGGAGCGCAGAGAAGGTTCACTAGGCTGATACCGGAGATGATGGGGTTAGACATGATTGGTGTGGAGTGGTGGTGGTGATATATTGGCTAACTAACAGATTGAATAGACTGGGTCTGTACTTGTTGGAGTTTAGAAGACTGAGGGGGCATCTTATAGAGACATATAAGATAATGAAGGGGATGGATAGGGTAGAGGTAGAGAGATTCTTTCTGCTTAGAAAGGATAGCAGAACTAGAGGGCACAGCCTCAAAATAAGGGGAGGGAGGGCAGTTTAGATCAGAGTTGAGGAGGAACTTTTTCACTCAAAGAGTGGTAAGTCTCTGGAATTCTCTGCCCATTGAAGTGGTGGAGGCTACCTCACTGAATATATTTATGTCTCGGGTAGATAGGTTTCTGATAGACAAGGGAATTAAGGGTTAAGGGGAAAAAGCGGGAAAGTGGAACTGATCCACTTCAGATCAGCTATGATCTTGTTGAATGGCGGGGCAGGCTCGAAGGGCTAGATGGCCTACTCCTGTTCCTATTTCTTTTGTTCTTATGAGTACACGGGACTTAATAGAATTGAGGGTTATAGGTAAGCCTAGTAGGTATGGATATCATCGGTGCAAAGGGCCGAAGGGCCTGTTTGTACTGTAGATTTTCTATGTTCTATGTTGTATTTTCATAAGCATATTTACAGATAAATGTAGCCATTGAATCTCAAAAAATGCTTAACATGTTACTCATAAATGTCTTTTTCATTATTAAAGATTGTCTTTTGGAATAATATCCACACTAGTCCTATTCCAAAGATGGATGGATGAGATTTTAAGTGGTCTGTCTGGTGTATGTTCCCTAGATGATATTCTAATGACAAGGTCCAGTGAACAAGAGCACTTCAGTAATTTAGAAGCAACTTTGGAACATCTTCAAGCATGAAAGAAAAGTGTGACTTCTCCAGACATCCATCCAGTATTTAGATCACATTAATGAAAATAAAGGTTTACATAAAGCATCTAAAAAGATGGAAGCCATTTTTGATGGACCACAAATATGATGCATTTGAGGTATTTTCTAGGATTAGTAATTATGGCAAATTGGTCCCTACCTTAGTTACATTATTGAAGCCATTGGAACAATCATGGGACTGGACAGCAGAATGTGAGAAAGAATACAAGGATGTCAAAGATACTTTGCAGAAGTCTGAAGTATTGGTTCATTTTAATCTGAAACTAACATTTCTGCTTGCTGGACCTTATGGAATAGAGGCAGTAGTTTCACCTATTATGCCTTTGGGAGAAAAACAACCAATAGCTTTTGCTTTGTATACTCTGACTAGTGCTGAATCTAACTTTGCTCAGCTAGAAAAAGAAGCAATGAATATACTTTTTGGCTTACCAAGCTTTCACCATTACTTCTATGCTTATCATTTCACATTATTAACTGGTCGTCGATTCATAATTATTATTTTTGAACTATAAAAAGCCACACCATCGTTAACTGCTGGTTGATTGCAAAGATGGTTACTGATCTTGCCTGCACATTCCAACACTATAAAGAATCATTAATAAGAATGCCATGCTAACGTTGATGCATTATCATGCCTACCTTTACCTACTGAGCAGACGCCACCAATTAGTTTTGCTAATCTTCTTTATTTGTCACTAGTAGATCTTTTGTGACAGTTTTGCAAATTCAGAGACAAACCAGAAATCATCCCATAATGGGGAAGGTAATGGATATGGTATTGAAAGGCTCCAAGCTGGAATGCATCACATGCATTCTGATTTGAAACCATACGTGTCAAGAAAGTTTGGGTTGACCGTCCAAGGTGGGTGCCTATTGTGGTGAATTCAAGTGACCATTTCTCATCGTTCGTGTGGAAGAGTTCTCGAATAACTACATGCAGGATGTCCTGATATAGTCCGGATGAAGGAATTAGCATGTAATTATTTTTGTGGCTGGGTGTGAATGCTCAGATTGAAGAAAAACTGGGACAGTGTTAATCTTGTTCACAAACAAGAAATACACCACTGTAGTTTCCTTTACACCCTCGGGAACGGCCTAAAATGCCACAGCAATGATTGAACGTTGCTGTTGTTGGTCTGTTTGACATGTTCTTAGCCATAATTGATACGCATTCAAAGTTGTTATCATGAGATCCACTGAAAAAACCATTTAACAACTTGATGACATTTTTGAAAGATTTGGTAAAGTGTTAGCAATAATGGTTCACAGTTTACTTTACAAGAGTTTGAAGATTATCTCGAAGTAAATAGTATTCAGCATCTAAAATCTGTACATTATCACCCATCAACCAGTGGTTTAGCTGAAAGATTTGTACAATCCTTGGAACATTTTTTTAAAAGCTTCAGAAGAGCAAGATTTGTTAACATGTCGTTATAGCATTTCAGCATTGTATAGAAACACTGCTCACGTGAATATCTAATGTTCATTTGCATTACTACTCTTAAAAAGAAAGTTGATAACTACATTTGATTTGTTACTACTTCCAGAAATCTCATAATAGAGTGCCAATAACAATTTCAAGTTCCTACACAAGAAGTGAGTGCAAAACAATGCTCATTTCCACAAGGAGATTGAGTGTTAGCTCATAAATGTGCCATGCGTGAGGAATAGGTGCCAGCCATAGTTTTATTAAAAACAAGTCCAATTTCTTACAGGATTCAACTCAAATATGAATTAGTTTGGTAATGCCATGCTGACAATTGTTGTCATCAATTTCTCGAATCAGGTCCAGAAGTAAAACTTCTTTAGTCCCTAGTGTTGTGAATACTACTATGGAAGACTTAGTTGAATCTCAGTTGCCTGATGACTGTGTCTTTGCTATTATACCATGTGAGAATGATGCAGAATTAGTTCCAATAGAGAAGTGTTCACCAAAGTTCCAAATCAAACTTCATGGGTCAAGCATAGACAAATTCCAGAATGATGTATATAACTAAAGCGGAATAAGCGTCCTCCTGATTTACTTTCTTGTTGATTGTGTATAATGATCAACAGTGCACAGTACTGTGTCCACAATATTATTACTGATCTTATGCATAACATCATAGTAATTTGTTGTTATTACAGCAAAAGTAAAACGGGAGGTATGTTATATGTTTAATTGGTTGCAGGCCGGAATGTTTCACAGGCTTCTATCTTAGTTTCATTTTCTGTTCTGTGCAGAGAACATCTCTTTCAATAAAACTGTTGTATGTTACTTTGAATCTACATATATAAACCCCATATTTTCTTTTTGTTTAAAACCCACAACCCTAACATGTGACATTGCAGTGGCAGACAGACATGATTGGTGTGGGGGGTTGGGGGGAGTGGTGGTGGTGATATATTGGCTAACTAACAGGAAACATAATTAGCATAAATTGATCTTTTCTGCTTGGTAGGATATGAATGAAATGATGTGCTACAGGGCTCAATGTTCAGGCCTCAACTATTTGCAATTTACATAAATGATTTGGATGGAGGGACTGAAGGTGTGCTTGTTTAATTTGCTGATGGTAAGTAGGAAATCAAATAGTGAAGAGGATGTAAAGAGCTTACAAAGGTACATAGACAGGTTAAGTGAGTGGGCAACAATCTTACAAATGGAGTATAATGCGAAATTGTCAATTTTGGCAGGAACATTTTTTTTAAAAAGGCTTATTATTTAAATGGTAAGAGATTGCAGAGCTCTGAGGTATGGAGGATCTGGGTGTCGTTTTGTATGAATCACAAATGGCTAGTATACAGGTACAGCAAGCAATTAGTAAAAGTAATAGAAGGTTATCATTTATTGTGAGGAGAATTGATTACAAAATTAGAGAGGTCATGCTTCAGTTGTACAGGGCATTGACAAGAGCAAAACTAGAGTACTGTGTCCATTATTAGTCTCTTTATTTAAGGAAATAAGTAAATTAATTAAAAGTAGTCAGAAAAGGTTTATTGCCATGGGATGGTTGGGTTGCCTTAACAGGAAAGGTTGGAGGGGTTAGATTTATATGCCCTAAAGTTTAGAAGAGTAACAGATGACTTGATTAAAACCTTTAAGATTCTGAGGAGCTTTGACAGGATGGATGTGTAGATGATGTTTCCTTTTGTTGGAGAATCTAGAACAAGGGTTCACAGTTGAGGCGTCATTCATTTAAGACAGCAGTGAGGAGATTTTTTTTTCTCTCAGAGGGTTGTGAGTCTCTGGAATTCTCTTCCACAAAGAACAGGAAGCAGAATCCTTGAATATTTTTAACGCATAGCTTGCTAGGTGAAAACAGATGAAAGGTTTTTGGGAAGGCACGAATATGGAGGATGATTCTCCCGGCCCGCTGTGCTACTTGTGAAACGCAGCAAGCTAGGAGATATAAGCAGGGAGCATGTAGCGGGATTCATGACTGGCATCCAGGCAATCACGACTGTCCCGGGCTTTTTTTTTAAGATAATCAGCCTCACCCTGGAAAACAGTGAGAGGCTGATTACCATATGGAAATTTACATTTCAATATCATTAGCGAGCCCGTGATGGTATCCACTCTGTGGGAGAGGTTCCACCAGCAGACATTAAAACTGGTCCCCATCAACGAAGACCAGGCATGATCACCCCAGTGGTGGAGACAGAGGCCATTGAGGTCCCCCAGTAGGTCAGGGGAAGAGGTGATGCCTTTCAGGCTGTGCCAGCCTACCCACTGCCCACCAGGTACCCTGGCACTGGGCAGTGCCAGTGTGATCAGTGGTGGTTGCGAGAAGGGAGAAACCTGCTGCACACTCTGCATTAGGGATTGGTGGAGTTGGAAAGGAGGAGGGTGATCAGGATGGGACATGGGCAGGGCAGGTCAGACTGGACATGGGAGGGGTTGGGCTGGCCATAGTGGGGGAGGACTGGCTGGATAGGGTGGTGGGGGCTCAGGATAGATATGGGGAGGGAGGGGGTGGTCAGACTGGCCATGAGGGTGGAGTACGGGCTGGGCAGAGGTTGGGGGTGGTCACTGAGCTGGCAATCTGGGGTGTTGGGGAAGCAATTGAAGGTCTGGAGATGAGGAGGCCAGCAATTGGTGGAGGCCAGTGCGCATGCACTGATCTCCCCACTGACAGATCGGTTCATGCGCAGTGGCCTGCTCAGCGTACTGATAGTGGCTTCTCTATAGGATTCCATATCCCCGGCCATTGGGTACTAAGTTTTTTTGGGACAATTGCCCCTGTGGGGTTGAAGATACAATCAGGTCAACAATCATCCTATGGTGGATCAGGCTTAGTAAGAAGTCTCACAACACCAGGTTAAAGTCCAACAGGTTTATTTGGTAGCACAAGTCACAAGCTTTCAAAGTGCTGCTCCTTCATCAGGTGAGACACTTGATGGAGGAGCAGCACTTTGAAAGCTTGTGACTTGTGCTACCAAATAAACCTGTTGGACTTTAACCTGGTGTTGTGAGACTTCTTACTGTGTTTACCCCAGTCCTGTGCCACCATCTCCACATCAGGAGCAGGCTTGATAGTTTGAGTGCCCTGCTCCTGCTCCTTACTTGTATGTTCGTATGATGCAGTTTAATGTTGATAAATGTAAAGTCATAGACTTTAGGATAAGGCATAACGGATCAGAATTACAGGTAGGGCAAAATGAATTATTGCTTGTAGAGAAATAATTACACTTATAATATTTCTATGATATTTGGATCAACATGTAAGTGGTTAATGCTCAAGTTCACACAAAACAATTTGTTGGCTGCAGCTAAAAGCCATCACCAGACAATGAGCCAGGGTAGATCTCCTCAATATCTAAGCTCTTAGTGCTCCATATAATGGTGGTTACAAATGATAACTCCTTAAATGTCATAAATATTAAGTAAGGCATCTAAATGTGAACCAATTTGGACATTCAGTGACAAAAGTTGACCAGCTGAAAATTCAATAATAAAATTAGGTCCACCATTTCTTCTTGTATTTGGACCACAGGACTGCCAAGGGTGGATAGTTTATAATATGCAAAGATGATTTGTCCTTCATCCATGAGAAGATTTATAAAGCAAACCATCAAATCAATTATCTGGCTGTAGATTTAAGTATTCCCTTTTTCCATTACTGACATTACCATTTAATAACAGAGCAGATTCTGATTCTGCTGCAGGATTCTTTGTGATGGAAGGAGACAAGTGAGTTACAGGTATTTGTTTGAAGAAGGTATGACACAATTGCTTACCTGGTGGGCAGAAGCAGCCATCCATATAGTGCTCCTCACACAAACTACTTGTGTCAAGGTGGGAACAGCTATTCATGCAGGGGGAGCCACTTTCCTTGTAGATCATATTTGAAGGGCATTTTTTTGCTGTAAAATAGCACACATAATATTGTTAGATAGTCAAATAAATATATACTCTGACATAATACCTGTGAAACAAATATATCTTAAGGAGCTAGAATCTACCAATAATCTAAAATAAAGCAAATTACTGCAGATGCTGGAAATCTGACATAACAAACAGAAAATGCTGCAAAAAGTCAGCAGGCGTGGCAACATTTGTGGAGAGAGAAACACAATTAACAACAGATTCAAAACATTAATTATTTATCTTTCCACAGATACTGTCACACCTGTTGAGTTTTTCCAATATTTTATGTTTTTATTTCTTACAATAACCTGCTGGGTATGTAAATCTAGAGACAATATTTTTCCCATGTAATAAGAAATAAAAATGCAAAAACTAACATTTCCTTTGATGGTGTTTTAAAAATGCCAATTTTGCAGTGAAAATAAACAGTGTTCACTAAAACTTCATTTATGGTGTGTCATATCTGTAGGAGGTGTCTTGGATTACATCAAGCACAGCAGTCAGAACTTTAAGCTAGTATGATAACTAATCTGGAGACACAGGGTCCTTTGCTGTGGTTTAGAAATATAGAAAATGTATAGAGTATATTAATTTGTGAGCATTTTAGTGTCCATACGTTTAGCTTCAAATTGCCAAAGATTTCTTCGGCACAACACCTGATGCAGGAACTAACTAAAGGTTTGATGGTCAAATGATAGATGACAGATTGGAAACTAAGACTGAAGTTGCATGCACAACTGGCTGCTGTGTGCTTATGTAATGCCAGTTAAAAATGAGGCATTCCTTATTTAAAACTCCTGCAAACTTTTCTAATTCTATAAACAAAGCTAAAAGCTAATTTCATACCTGCAGTGGGGATGAGAATAGATCAGAGATAGCCCAAAACCTCAAACCTGCTCTCCCACTGAACAAGATTCCCTGCTGGGGTACCAGATTTACAGAATTCCTGAAACTATTTATACTATTTTTGCTTGCTTGATTTTCTGTTACAGATGCATTCTTACTCATAACTTTTTAATATTTCACCTTCCTTTTTTACCACAATGAATGCGATACTTACGGCAAAATGTCTCTGTTCTCCAATTTTCTGGTTTTCCTCCAGCGTGAGAGCATTGCCTGGAATATTCAGAGGCTGTGCTGCACAGGCAGAATGAGTCAAAGACTTTGCTACAGGTGCACATGTCCTGCATGCAGGCCTGTATGTAATGCTCAGTATTTAAGCGGGATTTGCAATCTGCAAATGCTTTTTTTGAGAGGAGATTTTCACAGGCCTCTCTCTGAAAAACATGAGTGCGTTATAAAGAATTTTATTGTCTGAAAAATACAATAGTAACTTTAAAAATATGTATTTGTGTGAGTTATTGAATATTTGCATGAGTATATTAATTTGTGAGTATACATGACTGTGTGTATAAATGAATGTATGCAAAATAGAAATGTGCATGTATGTACATTTGCTTGTTCCCATCCTCTTTTAAATGTTCACAGAATTTTTGTACAAACTATTCCTTTGGACATTATATTTCTCTAAAATGCAAGATGATTTCTGCTTGCTCTTGCCGTTCTAAAGGCAATTTAGGACAGCAAGAGTTGGAGGAGGCAGGCCAAATTGTTCTCTGATGGGGGGGCGTTGCGGGAGGATGGAGGCCTGATTGTTCTCTGGTGGGGGTGAAGTGGGGCAGAGGTTGCGATCGGTCTAGGTAGCGGGGGTTTTGGGCAGATAAGGGGGACAGTTATGTTTGGGGGGGGGGGAGGGGGAGCGGGGAGGGTGGTGGGGTGATGTCTGTGGGAGCCATTGCTCCCGCTTTTCATTCCCAGGCTGATTTATCCACTTTTTGCAGCCCGGGAGTGATGTGACAGGGGCGCGTTTTTCAAACTTTTCTTTTCATTGTGCATATGCAGTTCAAAGCTCCGATTGGAATTGCAGCATTTTGGGTGCGATAAGTCCCACCCACAGCGCGATTAGACTTGTGATTTTCTTCCAGGCTCAGTGCGTATTGGGGCGCCTGAGAATAGGTTTCCAAGTCAGATCTGAATTGCGCCCAGATACAGCACTTGGAATCAAAATGGTAAAATCGGGCCCACAGATATGCAATTTTCTGTAAATCAAGTTGTTGCCATAGTTATATTGAATTAACTCTAGCAACTTAAGGACTTTCTGAGCCATAGATATAGACTTCAATATCCTCAGACAAATCAATGAAACTTACATATTGTTCACATAAAGCGCTGGTTTCTATCTCGTGCTCAACTACATCTTTACATCTCTCATTAGGCTGATGGATTTTTTGCAGATTTCCAAAACGAATGGGTGAAATTTGCTGCCCTAAAATTGATGAAAACACAAAATTTTAACAGTTAAGATAGTTTAGTTTAGCAAGGTTTAAAGAGATTCAAGAGTTCTTGACTTACCATTCACAATGAATTCATTGTATACAGGAAGGCCATTATAATCTCCACAGAGCCCACAGGTCTTATTTTGAAATTTCACATCAAGTTCCACCTAAAATAATGGAATAATAAACCAATTGAAATCTGACCAGTAGTTAAGTTCATGAGCGAACCTCATGATTGTCACAGCAAATAATTGTAACCTTAAAATGCCTTCTGCACCAGGAGCAAATATCTCAAACATGGCTGTCAACTTTAAAACAGAACTTAGAAATATAGGGCAGAATTTCACAGCCTCCCGGCATGTTTGTAGGCAGGAGTAGACTCATAAAATTCCCTGGGTGGCCATAAACTGAGATCCTTAAGTAGCTACAGTGAGCGCCCCATGTACCAGTAGAGAAAAAAAGCCTCAGTTAAATACCGCATTCAGCTCTGTGCTTGCCTTCAGCTTTGTTTATATTAGTCTAGAAAGAGACAACAGGGGGTGCCTCCTTTATGAAACTCATCCCTATTTTAATAGGGTTTCTATTTTTAGTCATTGTCAGGTAGATTTTGCTGGTTTAGGAAACTCTGATTAGGTGTAGGTGAGAAAAGCTGAATCCATGTGGTTTGGGCCGTTACAGTACTGCTAGTCGGTGAAGAAAAGCAGAAGTGTTTCCTCCAGAACCAACAAACTATCCTGCAAAAGCACTCCCATGCAGCAATTTGCAAAACCTGATCTTCCCTATGGCACCCCTATGATAATCTTCTCACCCCTCATGAACTCCTTATTCACCTGCACAATCTCTCCACCCTCCTCATCTCTGTACTCATCTCATCATCTCTCCAGTACTAGCATTTCCCTCTCATCATCTCTCTACTCCCCCTACAATCTCGCTGCTCCTTCACCTCCACTCAAGGATCTCTGCTTTCCCCTACAATCTAACCCTCCCCACCACGTTTTCTCTCCTCCAGCATATCTTTCCATCCCCTACATCTCTCCTTCCCTGAGTGATTTCTCTCTGCCCCTTCTTTTCTCATCCCCTTTCATCCCTCCATAATCTCTCTCCTCCCCTTCCTCCTCCCCATCTACTCCTGCTTAAGAACATAAGAAATAGGAGCAGGAGTAGGCCATCTAGCCCTTCGAGCCTGCCCCGCCATTCAGTAAGATCATGGCTGATCTGTCGTGGCTCAGTTCCACTTTCCCGCCCTCTCCCCATAACCCTTAATCCCCTCTCTTATCAAAAACCCATCAACCCGCGTCTTAAAAATATTTAGCGAGGCAGCCTCCACCACTTCAACGGGCAGAGAATTCCAGAGATTCACCACCCTTTGAGTGAAGAAGTTCCTCCTCAACTCCGTTCTAAACCGCCCCCCCTTTATCTTGAGGCTGTGCCCCCTAGTCCTACTGTCTTTTTTGAGCGGGAAGAGTCTTTCCACCTCTATCCTATCCATCCCATTCATCATCTTATACGTCTCAATGAGATCTCCCTTCATTCTTCTAAACTCTAACGAGTACAAGCCTAGTTTATTCAGCCTCTCCTCATAGCTCAACCCCCTCAACTCCGGTATGAGCCTAGTAAACCTCCTCTGCACTCCCTCCAAGGCCAAAATATCTTTGCGCAGGTGCAGCGCCCAAAACTGCACACAGTACTCCAGCTGCGGCCTCACCAATGCCCTATACAGCTGTAGCAAGACCTCCCTACTTTTATATTCAATCCCCCTCGCTATGAAGGCCAGCATCCCATTCGCTTCCCATGATTTCTGTCCTCTCCTCTCATGATCTCCCTCCTCTCCCAGGATTTCTTCCATTTTCCATTAAGATCTCCTGTTCTCATATTTTTTTCACTATCCCCACAATCTTTCCACCTCCCTACAATCTCTAGGTTAACCCCAAAATCCACAACATCTCCTTGGCCCTGAAACTCAATGTTTCTAGACCTACCTGCTCGTACCAGCCACAGGATTTCCTGACTGAGAGGCAGGCAGTTCACCATGCTGACTGTTTAAAGGAAACCTGGAGAATCAAAGTAACCATGCCCTGGGGTTAAAACTTCATAGTGCCCTTGGTGATGGTGGGTGGGTGGGGGTATGGGGGGGGTGGTGGATTGAATACAATGTGAGAAAATGTGAAGTTATGCACTTTGGTAGGAAGAATAGAGTACATAGACTATTTTCTAAATGGGGAAAGGTTTCGGAAATCTGAAGCACAAAGGGACTTGGGAGTCCTGGTTCAGGATTCTCTTAAGGTTAACATCCAGGTTCAGTTGGGAGTTAGAAAGGCAAATTCAATGTTGGTGTTCATTTCTAGAGGGCTAGAATACAAGAGCAAGGATGTACTGCTGAGGCTGCATATGGCTGTGATCAGACCCCATTTGGAATATTGTGAGCACTTTCGGGCCCCATACCTAAGGAAGGATGTGCTGGCCTTGGAAAGGATCCAGAGGAGGTTCACAAAATGATCCAAGGAATGAAGGGATGGATGGTCATATGAGGAGCATTGAGGACTCTGGTTCTGTACTCAATGGAGTTTAGAAGGATGAGAGGGGCTCTAATTGAAGCTGACAGGATACTGAGAGGACTAAATAGAAGTGGACATGGAGAGGATGTTTCCACTATTGGGAGAGACTAGAACTCGAGAGCACAACCTCAGAGTGAAGGGATGCTCTTATAAAACTGCGATGAGGAAGAATTTCTTCAACTCGAGGATGGTGAATCAGAGGGCTGTGGAGGCCAGGTCATTGAGTGTCTTTAAAACAGAGATAGTTAGGTTTTTGATCAATAAGAGGATCAAGGCTTATACGAGAATGCAGAAGAATGGGAATGAGAATCATATCAGCCATGATTGAATGGTGGAGCAGACTCAATGGACCGAATAGCCTAACTCTGCTCCTACATCCTATGGTCTTACGGGAGTGAGGGGGAACCCATACTTCTGGGTTTCTGACCGTAACTCTGCTTCCCCTCTGAACCTGTGTATTAGTAAATTGCATAGCAATTTTAGGATTACTTACCAGTAACTCACCAAATCACAACATACAACAAACACAACATCAATCAGAAACTAGAAAATTCTATGGGCATGATTTTAGCAGTGCAGCAAACTGTTAAGATTGCATGCGAGGCCAGAAATCAGGTTCACCCCTGGTTTGGCACTGTTCTTGGCTATGTTTTGTGGGTGGGATCGGTGAAGCCAATTTGCATATTAATGTCATCTTTTTGCATGATATTAATGTGACCCGCATGGCATCTTCAGGCCTCAGAGAGGCTTCCCCCACCTCCCTCCCCCCCATTCACTGGCATCACATTACGCCAGCGAGAATCACCACCTGTCTCCACTAGTGGAGACCAGAGATGACAGCCTTTCTGAGGGGATCAGAGGCCATTAAAGCCCATGGATGGCTGGGCAGTGTCCACTGGACAGTGATAGTCTGGAAGTGCCCATCTGTCACCGTGGCACTGTATGGTTGGGTACCATAAATGTGCTGCAGCAGTGTCAAGGGGGTGTGGCCTAATGAGTGGGAGTGGCGGTGGGGCTATGACCAGGGCAGGTGGGGGTATGCACAATGCTGGGCAAGGCTCTGCAAGTGGGGGAGCTCTTCAAGGGGGAGATTCTGCAAGAGGGGTCTCTGCAAGGACAGTGCCCATGGGACAGTGCCAACCTGGCTGTGCCCATTGGGCAGTGCTAGCCTGGCCATGCCAATGTGGCACTGCCCATCTGGCACTGCCCATCATGTACTCCGGTAGTGCCCAACAGGTACCCTGGCACTGCCTACTGTGCATTCTGGCACTGTCTACCAAGCACCATTTTTCTGATGGGGCAGAGCAATGATGGGGAGGGAGGGAACACTGCAGGGGTGGGAGGGAAGGGGGGATCTCTGCAGGGGTGAGCAGGGAAGAGAGAACTCTGCATGAGTGAGAGAGGAGTAGGAAATTCTGCAGGAGTAGGAGGGAGGGAAAGGAATTCTGCCTGGGTGATGATCAGGATAGGAAGGTGGAAAATCTGCAGATGGGCGCGATTGGAGTAGGAGAGCTCAGGCACTTTTCGCATTAAGTGCCATAAGATTGCAACTGACAGCTTCCCCAAAATCGGTACAATTCTCTCCTGTTTTCTTGCTCGTTCAGCACTTGGATTTTTTTTGTAAGATCGCACCCTTAGAATTTTTGGGGGAAAATCCCACCCTATGTGTACCACAGGATCGTATCATACCTTACGTACAATGCAGTACAGCGAATACTGTGGGGTGAGTGAAAACGTGTGTGCAAACATTGGGACACTAGATTAAGACACACCTATTTATTCCAATATAACCAGCTTGCAATTTTATGCTGTTAGCTTATTAATATATTTGCAGCATGCAGCCAGGTTTAAACACATTGAGTGACTGACCCAAAATCATGAGAGACTAGTGCCAGTTAAAACATGCCTACATTGTTTAAAGACAAAATGCATCTAATAGAGGAGGAGCAATGTGGCTGCAGCAGGTACTGCAAGTGGTTCTGATGCAAAGTAGTGGAAAGATATGGCAGATAGCAGGTTCTAAGATTCCCCAAAGCTGTATTCAAAATCTTGGTCAAAAAACAGCAGAAGAGATGTGCTCTATTTACAAGGGACCGAGAGGCCCCTCTGGATAACTCTCTGTAGATAATGAAAGCAGCACCAGGATGCAGTGCTGTAAAAAGTTCAATGGCCTCACAAGAGTGATCAGGGTCAATAAATACATCTTCAAATGTCATACTTAGCACAGAGGATGATGGGTCGCAAATGTTGAAGGCAATCCTCTCAGTCTCAAGATACCACTGTAGTTCATGTGGTGTAGATGCACCCATAGTGCTGCTGGGAAGCAAGTTTCAGGATTTTGATCTTGTGACAGTGGAGGAAGTGCAATATTATTCCAAGTTGGGGCGTGTGGCTTAGAGAAAAACTTGTAGATGGCGATGTCCCCATGTGTCTGCTTGTCCTTCCAGGTGGTAGTTAGTACAGATTTGGAAGGGATCATTAAAGGAGCCTTGATGATTTGCTGCAGTGCATGTTGATGTAGCCACAGTGTTGTTACTTTTTGTCTTTCCATAGTAGATTAAGACTACTTTTTTTTAGAATCCCTACGGTGCAAAAGGAGGCCATTCGGCCCATCAAGTCTGCACTGACAACAAAGCCCTATCCCCGTAACCCCATGCATTTACCCTAGCTAGTCCCTCTGACACTGAGGGGCGATTTAGCATGGCCAATCCACCTAACCCGCACATCTTTGGTCTGAGAGAGGAAACCGGAGCACCTGGAGGAAACCCATGCAGACATTGTGCAAACTCCCCACAGTGACCCAAGCTGGGAATCGAATCAGGATCCAGGCGCTGTGAGGCAGCTGTGCTAACTATTGTGCCATCCCTACTGAGGGCTTGCTTGG
Source organism: Carcharhinus amblyrhynchos (assembly GCF_965287045.1). Classification (NCBI taxonomy): domain Eukaryota; kingdom Metazoa; phylum Chordata; class Chondrichthyes; order Carcharhiniformes; family Carcharhinidae; genus Carcharhinus; species Carcharhinus amblyrhynchos. The sequence continues at coordinate 63,379,071 of NC_137329.1, forward strand.
CCATTTCAGAGGACAGTTAAGCGTAAACCACATGGTTGAGAGCCTGAAGTGTGGCAATGACTAAGGGCTTTAGTGAACCAGATAGTTTTATTTTACAATTGATGACAGTTATCTGACACTATATCTGATTTTTAAAAAAATAACCAATTGAATTAATTGAATTTAAATTCCACCAACAGCTGTGGTGATTAAGAGACAGTGTTAGGAGGAGCAATGATCTGCAAACTGATGTGAATCAAATATCAGACACAGATTAATGTCATGTTTTGCCTGCTTTGCTCATTCCTGGTGGAAACTCAGTGCACACAGAGAAACACCTTTCCAATGTGGCATCTGGTGTGGCTCTGCACACATTCTGGACCTCTAACAACACTCATAGAACCTAAAAATAGATGTAATGCAACTGAATTTTGCACCTACTTTGTAGTTTGCTGAAACTGACACACTTAGTACAAGACTAGTGGGTTACCTACAGCGTGCACCATAGCAAGCCAGCGTAATTTATAAAGAACAGCACTTACTGTATGTGATATAAACATATTCTCACAGTTAGACAGTGTAGTGGTTCCACAGGACTGTGATGTATCCAACGATTTTTCTTTAGTCCATACACCATGCAGTGTGAATTCATGATTATTCTCAATGTCTCATCCTGTGCCCTTCTCTTATTTTATGCCACAAATAATGTATTTCTCTTCTTATAGCTCATCACATCTATTACAGTACAAAAATTATATGCTGGAACACATTACAATTCTGTTTCTAAAATGTTCTCTAATGTTTGTACTTACCATAAGAGCATCTTCTCTATTCCACATTAGAGTCAACCCAAATTTTCCATAAATCTTTGTGTAATGAGTGGTTTGCTCTATATATAGACCAGGTCCAAAGTAGGGGAGTGACACTCTAAAAAATAAATTTAAAAACACATTACCAGACTTCATGCATTATACTTGCAGATGAAGTTCTAAAATCAGTGGCAATTGCTCAGTCCCAAACTCCACTGTGAATCCTGATATTCAGAATCAACTTCATCCAGGGAAGAAAACTGAGGTGACAGTTTAGTAACTTGGCTGTTCAACTTCCAGACACAAGATCAAATTCTGTTTAGAATGGTGAGATAAATGACTGTTCGGTAAGAGTTTGAAGTGAAACAAGTCCAGCTAGTTTCAACCAAGGTCCAACCAGGACTGGCACAAATAGGTCATTGTTTGGATTTTAGTGCTGCAATCATATTTACAGTTTTTAAAAAATACTTTCACAGCTTGTGGGTTTCACTGTCAAACTGGCATTTGTTGCCCAGCCCAACAGCCCTTGAACTGAATGGCTTACTAGGCCATTTCAGAAGACAGATTAGAGTCAACCACATTGCTGTGGATCTGGAGTCACATGTACATCAGACCAGATAAGAACAGCAGATTTCCTTTCTCAAAGGATTTTAGAGAATTAGTTGGATTTTGATGACCAAAGATGATAGTTTCATTGTCATCATTACTGAGGCTAATTTTCATTTTCAGATTGAACCCTTGTCCCCAGTGTATCAGTGCGAATTATTAGCCCAGTGACATTATCACTGCACCACTGTGCCCAATCCCCCCCCCTCCTTAATATGGTAGGATCTTCACAGATGCATTTTTACACAACATTTTGCAGTCACTGATCCTTGTGCTCAATAAGCAATAGCAATGGCTGAAACCATGGAATAACTTATTAACACAAATTAAAACACTCATCAGAACTCTTCCACCTCATCCGCCACAAAATCGGACTGGCCAAGGGTCTGACAACAGAAACCTTTGTTGACCTGGAGTGGGAATTTCAGGTCTCGCCCAAGCGAGGCCATGAAAGTCTCACGTTTATCTTATAAATGAGTTATTTGAAACGTAATACTAATGAGAAATGTAAAATGCATCAATTCTGTCAGAATACAAATAATGGACAAGTTGCTACTTTGGATGCTACTTCAGTTGTTACTAAGATTATGAGGAGCATGGACAGAGTGGATAGTCAGAAACTTTTTCCCAGGGTAGAAGAGTCAATTACTAGGGGGAATAGGTTTAAGGTGTGAGGGGCAAGGTTTAAAGAAGATGTATGAGGTAGATTTTTTAAGAACATAAGAACATAAGAAATAGGAGCAGGAGTAGGCCATCCAGCCCTTCAAGCCTGCCCCGCCATTCAATAAGATCATGGCTGATCTGTCACTGCTCAGTTCCACTTTCCCGCCCTCTCCCCATAACCCTTAATCCCCTCTCCTATCAAAAACCCATCAACCCGCGTCTTAAAAATATTTAGCGAGGCAGCCTCCAGAAGGTGGTGGGAGATTAGAACTCGTTGCTGGGGGAAGTAGTGGAAGCAGTTTCAGTAATGAGTTTTAAGGGGCGTCTGGACAAATACATGAATAGGATGGGAATAGAGGGATATGGTCCCCGAAAGGGTAGGGGTTTTAGTTCAGTCAGGCAGCATGGTCAGTGCAGGCTTGGAGGGTGGCAGGGCCTGTTCCTGTGCTGTAATTTTCTTTATCTTTTTTCTTTGTCTTTGTTGTTCAGTATTTATACGACAACCATTTTTACATGATATATGTACATGCAGTAAAAATTAAATACTAAAGATTCAAAGACTGTCAGACGAAACTGTAACTCAACAATAGGTGGCCTTTAAAGAGGAAATAGTTCAGGTACAACCAAGATGTATTCCCACAAGGAGGAAAAATAAGGTAAACAAATCCAGAGCTCTCTGGATGATGAACGTTATACAGATTAAAATTAAGCAGAAAAAGCACATGATAGATGTCAGGTTTATAATACAGCTGAGAATCAGATTCAATATTGAAAGTCCAGAAGGGAATTGGAGAAACAAATTAAGACAGCAAGGAGAGAGTGAGAAGAAATATCAGCCAACATAAAAGGGAATCTAAACATTTTTTATAGGCATAAGTAAAAGAATGGTAAATGGAGTGGAGCTAATAGGAATCTAGAAAAAGGATTTACCAATGGGGCAGAGAGCATGGTGAGATACTAATGGGTACTTTGCAAATGTCTAACAAGAAAGAAGATGTAGTCCAACTCGTGATGAAAGAGCACTTCATGGCTTAGAAATCGATAAAGAGGTAGGTTGGCTGGACTTAAAGTTGATAAGTCACCAGGACCAAAGAAATGATATTGAGAATGGAAATTGTGGAGACACAAGCCATAATTTTCCAGTGTTATTTCCTTAATTGGGTAGTTAGTAACATCTGATATGAAAAATGATCAAAACATCAGGAAGCCAATAAACGAGCCTTGAAAACAAACCTTCTCAAAACTGTTAGACTCCTTTGAAATAAGAACATCTCGATGGAGGGAATTAGATTATTTAAAGTGCTACATCTGGCCACCATTGCTATCTGGATGTAAAAGTTGGAATATAAAGCAAGTTAACAGAAGACAAATTAGAGGAGGACATGCTGTTGATTACATTTACGGGGATGAAGTGGAAATGATCGAGAACTTTGAGTTTCTAGGTGTCCAGATCACCAACAACCTGTACTGGTTCCTCCATGCCGACACTATAGTTAGGAAAGTCCACCAATGACTCTACTTTATCAGGAGGCTAAGAAAATTTGGCATGTCCACTACGACTCTCACCAAACTTTTACAGATGCACCATTGAAAGCATTCTTTCCGGTTGTATCACAGCTTGGTACGGCTCCTGCTCTGTCCAAGACTGCAAGGAACTGCAAAGTGTCGTGAACAAAATCCAGTCCATCACGCAAACCAATCTCGCATCTGTTAACTCTGTCTACACTTCCCACTGTCTCAGAAAAACAGCCAGCGTAATCAAGGGCCCAACGCATCCCAGACATACTCCCACTTTCTTCTGTCAGGAAAAATACATGAAAATCTGAGATCAAGTGCCAACTGACTCAAATGACTCTTCCCTGCTGCTATCAGACTTTTGAATGGATCTACCTCATATTAAGTTGATCTTTCTCAGCACTTTCAGTACAATGTAACACTGCATTCTACATTCTCTCCTATCCTTCTTTATGTCCAATATGCTTTGTCTCTACAGAGTGTAAGAAACAATACTTTTCGCTGTAATAATAAATGTGACAATAATAAATCAAATCCAGATCAAATCAAAAGGCATCAGAGATATGGCTTCTGAGACATATGATAAGGATTAGTTGGACAACACATACAACTAATGAGGAAGTTTTAAGAAAAACAGGCATACAGTAACTTTTTCAGATGATCACCAAGGGACAAACAACTATAATTCTTTGAGCACATGCTTGGGAGAGCGAAACATAAAAACATAGAAGATAGGAGCAGAAGGAGGCCATTTGGCACTTCGAGCTCTCGCCACCATTTCTTATGATCATGGCTTATCTTCCAACTCAATAACCTAATCCTGCTTCCTCCCCATAACCTTTGATCCTATTTGCCCCAAGTGCTATATCTAGCCACCTCTTGAATATATTCAATGTTTTGGCATCAACAACTTCCTGTGAAAATGAATTCCACAGGCTCACCACTCTTTGGGTGAAGAAATTTCTCCTCACCTCCATCCTAAATGGTCTACCTTGAATCCTCAGTCTCTTACCCTTGGCTATGGACTCCCCCACCATCAGGAACATCCTCCCTCTTCTGCCTGTCTAGACATGTTTGTATTAGTCTCAATGACATCCCTCCTCAATTGTCTGAACTCCAGCGAAAACAATCCTAACCTAGTCAATCTTCCCTTATAGATTAGTCCAGCCATCCCTGGAATCAGCCTGGTAAAACCTTCGCAACACTCCCTCAGAGCAATAACATTCTTCCTCAGAAAAGGAAACCAAAACTGCACACAATGGCCGTGATTCTCCCATCGTGACTCGCAACTTTTCTGTTGGGTCGGGGTGGGAGATGCGCATTGCACGCTATAAAGAGGGATTTGGGAATGCGATGGGAATGCATGCACATGTCCCAGAACCAGTGAACAGTTGCTGGTCAGACCACGATGGAAAGCGGTGGGAAGACAGCTAAGTAATTTACATCTTTTTAAACTATGTTTTAAATACGTTCATTGTTGGATTGAATCTCCCAGTCTGCCAGGATTACTTTATTCCAGTGGGGTTCAGACTAGCTACCTATGTTTGGGGAACTAGCAGGAGACCCTGCCGGAATGAAGAGGGGGGCAATCGGAGTCCCCAGGGGGTTGGGCAGCAGGAGGGGGCTAGTGCCCCCTGGGCATGGGCACCTTGACAGTGCCAGCCTGTGCCCCCGGCACTGCCCAAGGGGCAAAGTGCCCATGCCCAGAGGACACCTTGGGGACAAGGGACAGGGCCTATTGTGGGCAGGGCCTAGGGCGATCAGCAGGGGTGAAGGGTCCCGCTTCCACGCTGCATGGGGATCAGTCCGGGATGGAGGGAGAGCAGTGATTGATGCCAGCTGGGTGGCTGGTCTGCTGGGGTGGGGCTGCCTCCTGGGAGGGGGTCTGACCTGGAAAGGGGGGGGGTGGTGGAGGGATCGCCATTGCTGGGGGTGGGTGGGCTGTGCAGCGGCATGCTCTGGGAATGGGTGAGATCAGGGCTGGCTTGGGAATTGCCGAGGGGCCGTGGTGGGGACTCGAGGGGCAGCACTGCAGGGACCCTGGGCTGGTCAGCAATCAGGCTGGGCAGAAAATGGGACGTCTGACAGATCGGGACCACTGCACATGCGCAGAGTTCCAGAACTGCCAAATTCTGACACAAATAAGTCCTGCCCCCCTGGGTTTTTAATGATATTCTCGACTGGGACCTCTGCAGTGCACAGAGTGCAGAGATTCAGAACAGAAGCTGAACTGACAAAGCAGTCTGGATTTAGAACAGTTTTCCCGCCAATTCAGCATTTTTGGGAGAATCACATCCAATATCCTCACCAAGGCCCTGTATAATTGCAACAGCACATCCCTGCTCCTGTACGCAAAACCTCTCGCAATGAAGGTCAACATATCATTTGTCTTGTTCACCACCCGCTGCTTACCTTCAGCAACTGGTACACTAGGACACCCAAATCCCGCTGCACACTCCCCCTCCCAATTTACAGTCATGTAGACAGTAATCTGCCTTCTCTTTTATTGCTTCCAAAATGAATAACCTCACATTTATCCAAATTATGCTGCATCTGCCATTGATTTGTCCACTCACCCAACCTGTCCAGATCATTCCAAAGGATCCCTGAATCCTCGTTCCAGTTCACCCTCCCACCCACCGTGGTATCATCTGCAAACTTTGAGATGTTACATTTTGTTCCCTCATCCAAATCATTAATATATATTGTGAATAGCTGGGACCCAGCACCGATCCCTGTGGCACCCTACTAGTTACTGCCTGCCAATTTGAAAAGCACCCATTAATTCCTACTCTTTCTTTCCTCCCTGCCAACCAGTTTTTTATCCATTTCAATACACTTCTTCCAATCTCATGCACTTTAATCTTGCATGATAATTTTTTGTGTGGGACTTTGTCAAACGCTTTCTGAAAGTCCAAATATATCACATCAAGTGGCTCCCCCTTGTCAACTCAACTAGTTACATCTTCAAAAAATTCCAACAGATTTGTCAAGCATGTTTTCCCCTTCATAAATCCTTGCTGACTCTGTCTGATCCTGTCACTGCTTTCTAAATGCTCCACTATAAAGTCCTTGATAATGGATTTGAGAATTTTTCCCACTACCGATGTTAAGCTTACTGGTCTATAATTTCCTGTTTTCTCTCTACCTCCCTTTTTGAATATTGGAGTGACATTAGCTATCCTCCAATCTGCAGGGACTGTTCCCAATCTATAGAATCCTGGAAGATGACCATCAATGCATCCACTACAGCCATTTCCTTAAGTACACTGGGATGTAGATTATCAGGCCCTGGGGATTTAGTCACCTTCAATCACATCAATTTTCCCAGCATCATTTCTCGACTAATATTGATTTCCCTCAGTTCTTCCAGCTCACGAAATCTTGCATTCTCCAACATTTCTGGCATCTGATCTGTGTCCTCTTTCGTGAAGACAAAGTATGTTTTCGGCTACTCAGCCATTTCTCCATAATCCCAATTATATTGTACCTGTTTGCATCTATTTGTGTGATTAGTTCATCCACTTTATTGCAAATACTCCGCTCATTAAGGCACACAGCCTTTGAGCTTGTCTTTTTAACATTGTTCATCTTGCTTCCAAATTTTTTTCTATAGCCTTGTTGGAACTTTGTTCTTGGTTTCTCTGTCTATCACTTTCCTTATTCCCTTTTCTAAGAACATAAGAAATAGGAGCAGGAGTAGGCCATCTAGCCCCTCGAGCCTGCCCCGCCATTCAATAAGATCATGGCTGATCTGAAGTGGATCAGTTCCACTTTCCCGCTTTCTCCCCATAACCCTTAATTCCCTTGTCTATCAAAAATCTATCTACCCGTGACTTAAATATATTCAGCGAGGTAGCCTCCACCACTTCAACAGGCAGAGAATTCCAGAGATTCACCATCCTTTGTGTGAAGAAGTTCCTCCTCAACTCTGATCTAAACTGCACCCCCCCTTATCTTGAGGCTGTGCCCTCTAGTCCTGCTGTCCTTTCTAAGCGGGAAAAATCTCTCTACCTCTACCCTATCCATCCCCTTCATTATCTTATACGTCTCTATAAGATCCCCCCTCATCCTTCTAAACTCTAACGAGTACAAACCCAGTCTATTTAGTCTCTCTTCATAGGCCAACCCCCTCATCTCTGGTATCAGCCTAGTGAACCTCCTCTGCACTCCCTCCAAGGTCAATATATCCTTCCGCAAGTGCGGCGACCAAAACTGCACACAGTACTCCAGCTGCAGCCTCACCAGTACCCTGTACAGTTGCAGTAAGACCTTTTTCTATATTTTGTTTTTGTCCATGCTCCCTCCTCTGATCCCTTACATAGGTTCCCATTCCCCTGGCATATTAGTTTAAACCCTCCCCAACGGCTCTAGCAAACAGTCGCCCAGGACATTAGAGTCGGTCCTGCCCAGGTGTAACCCGTCCAATTTGTGCAGGTCCCACCTCCCCAGAACTGGTCCAATACCCCAGGAATCTGAAACTCTCCCCTGAGACCATCTCTTCAGCCACATATTCATCCAATGTATCCTGTCATTACTACTCTGACTAGCACATGGCACTGTTAGTAATCCTGAAATCAGTATCTTTGAGGTTCAGTTTAACTTTCTTTCTAGCTCCCTGTATTCTGCTTTTAGGACCTCATCCCTTTGTTTTATCCATGTCATTTGTACCGATGTGTACCACGACCGCTGGCTGCTCACCCTCCTCCTCCAGAATGTCCTGTACCCACTGCAAGACATCCTTGGCCCTAGCACTAGGAAAGCCACATACTATCCTGGAGTCTCATTTGCAGCCACAGAAATGCCTGTCTGTTCCCCATATATTTGAATCCCCTATAACTATTGCACTGGTACACTTTTTGCCCCTTAACGCTGCAGCAGAACCAACAAGTTTGGCTGCTGCTGCTTTTCTGTGTGTGGTCCTTCCCCTCAACAATATCCAAAATGGTACATCTGTTTTGCAGGGGAATGGCCACAGGAGATTCCTGAACTACCTGCCTATCTCTCTTGCTCTGTTTGGTGGTCATCCATTCCTTTTCTGTCTGCGGAATCTGAGCCTGTGATGTGACCAATTCTCTATAAGTGCTATCCACGATACTCTCTGACTAGCGGATGCTCCACAGTGTCTCCAGGTATCACTCCAGCTCTGAAACTCGAGGTTCCAAGAGCCGCAGCTGGAGACAGTTCCTGCACACATGCTGACTCAGGGGACTCGAACTGCCTGACCCAGATTGTCACATGGAGCAAGAGAAGCAAACCAAGACTTTGACCTCCCCTGTCATGTCTTACCCCTATAAATTAAACTTTTGAAAGATGTTTTATTTTAGATTATATCTAATCCTCTAGGGCCCTTCTTTCCTGCTCCTCGTGACTACCAGATGTAACTTTTACAAACTATAAACCACTGAAATTATATGGAAACACCATTGTAGTGTGCAACAACAACTACAATGCAAAGAGAAAATAAGAAAATAGAAAAACTACATACCAGTCACCACCTCGTCACTTACCTGCTGCCCTGATGGCACAGTTTGATTTCCTTCCACCTCTCACTTGCCCCCGAATCTTCCTCACAGGTCTGCCTCTCTGCTCCTCCCAAAGATAAGCAGCTCTTTCCCCTTAGCACCAAATTCCCACTCAGCTCCACATTCCTGATACCCTCACTCTAGCCGAAATCTCGCTCCGGCTTCAGTCTCTCTCCCACAGGCGTACGCAGGCTCACTGGTCACGCACTTGCTAAAACCACTGCCTTATATACAGCTGAGGTGAACTGGGATGACTCACACACCAGTCTAAAATTCCCAAGTGTTCCTAAGTAAAACTAAAATATCAGGTAGTAATGGATAACATTGTGGGTAGCTGAGCAAGACAAAGACAAAGAAGAAAATAAATTAACATATTAAAGAGGAAAATAGGTGTAAGATTTAGAACAACACCAAGAAGTTGGCAGATATCAAGGATCATGAAAGTTGAAGTATCATGACTGTTGACATAGCACGTGAAGAAGAATAGAATGGATAGATGAGGGTAATACTATTGATGTGGTGTACATGAACTTCCAAAAGGCATTTGATAAAGTGCCACATAACAGACTTGTGAACAAATTTACAGTTCATGGAATAAAAAGGACCTACATTCAATATGGATGCAGGACCTGGATGCAGAATTGGTTGAGTGACAGGAAAGCGAGTGCCAGTGAATGATTGTTTTTTAGACAGTAGAAAGGTTTATAGTGAGGTTTGCCATGATTAGTGTTAGGACCCCTGTACTCTGATGTATATTAATGACATAGACTCTGATGCATAGGCACTATTTAAAAAATTGCATTAACTTGGAAGTATCATGAACCATGAAGAGGAAAGTGTTAAAAAAGTGTTAAACTTCAAAAGGACATAGGCAGGTTGGAGCGATGGGTAGATAAGTGGGAGATAACATTGAATGCAAAGAAGTGTGAAGGAGATTAAGGAACAAGTGGATCTACGGGTACATGTGTACAAATCATTGAAGGTCGCAGGGGAGGTTGAGAAGACAATTAATAGAGCATATGGGACTCTGGGCTTAGTAAATAGGCACATAGAATGCAAAACAAGGAAGCTCATCCCATTATATATTAATGACATAGATGATGATATGCAGGGCATGTTTCCAAGATTTGCTGATGATATGAAGATTGGAAATGTTGTCAACTATGATGAGGATGGTCTTGAATTTCAAAAGGGAACAGACATATTGGTGGATCAGGCAAACAAGTAGCGGATGAAGTTCGATTCAGAGAAGTGTGAAGTGATTCAATTTGGAAGGGAGAGTATGGAGAGACAGTATAAAGTAAAGGTGGTGAAAGAACACAGGACTTTGGTATATATGTGCATAACTCATTAAAGGTGGCAGGGCACGTTGAGAGAGCAGGTAACAAAGCATATATTATCTCAGGCTTTACTAATAGGGTCATTGAGTACAAAAGTAAGTGGGTTATGTTGAACTTATATAAGACACTATTTAGGCCTCATCTAGAGTACTGCATCAAGTTATGGGTGCCATTCTTAAGGAAGCATGTGAAGATATTGGAGAAAGTACCGTAGAGATTCACAAGAATGATCCCAGGGATAAATAACTGTAGCCACAAAGCTAGATTGGAGAGATTGGGGCTGTTTTTCTTGAAGAAAAGAAGGCTGAATGTGATAGAGGTATTCAAATCCTGAGGGGTATAGACAGGGTAAGTAGTGAGAAACTGCTCCCACTCAAGACAGCATCAAGAATTAGAGAGCACAGATTCAAAATAATTAGCAAAAAGTAATGTGAGGAACACGTTTTTCACGCAGAGGGTGATTGGAATCTGGAAGGAACTTTCTGAGATGGTGGTCAAAGCAAGTTTGATCAATGTATTCAAAAGAAAATTGGGTTGCTATCTTAAAAAGAGAATGTGTAAGGTTTTAGAGATAAGGCAGGGGAGTGGGACTTCCTTGTCTTCAACTTTGACTAAAATTGTTAGATCGAAGAAACATTTGAAATGTCTAACCTTTGCAGCAGTGGAAACATTCTGTGTCCCCCCCCCACTCCCCGCTCCCCCTCACCACCCCCATTCCCCCTCCCACCCCAGTTTCCTACCTCTTTGAGAACAGGCTAGGCGGTACATGCAATTTAGGAATAATACAGTCGATTCCCCAGGTTTACTGTTTTATTTACCATGCATGCAAGCGCTGATTGAAATGTGCCTATTCCATTTTTTAATTTTGTTTTGGGTTAAAGTGAGTGCCAAAAGCTTTATGAATAGATTCAAAACCCGTGATGGACTCATGCAGACCCTGCCTTCGGAAAATATCACATGTTACCTTAGTCTGTAAGATACATAAAGGGAGGAACTGATTTGAAACTTTGACTCCTTTTCATGAATACTTGATACTGCTCAGTACCAGAAAAAATGGCGTTTCCATAACTACTGCTGGCCTCTGTGGGGCCTTGGGCAGTCAAACAGGCAGGGTAGGGGAAGAGACTGCTCACCAGGTATGATCATCGTTACTTCTCTCCAGTGAATCAGAGAAACCCTACAGTGCAGGAAGAAACCACTCAGCCCATCAAGTCTGCACCAACCACAAGTCTGTCCCACCCATCCCCTAGCCCGATATCCCTACATATTCTACCCACTAATCCCTCTAACCTAAGCATCTCAGGACACTAAGGGGCAATTTTAGCATAGCCAATCAACCTAACCTGCACATCTTTGGACTGTGGGAGGAAACAGGAGCACCCGAAGGAAACCAATGCAGACACAAGGAGAATGGGCAAACTCCACACAGACAGTGACCCGAGCCTGGAACTGAACCCAGGTCCTTGGAGCTGTGAAGCAGCAGTGCTAACCACTGTGCTACTGTGCTGCCCTTAAAGTGTGCCTCCTTCCTCCACTGATTTTTTTATGAGCTGCTTTCAAAGTTTTCTTCCCTCTGTAGTTCCTTCAATATCTTTTCAGCTGCCAACATATTCTGAGATGGTCCTTTTTTCTTGGACTCTAGGCTTGGATCTTGGTTAGTAGACAGACTATTGAAATATTTCAATATTTGCTTAATACTTCTTTATACTACATCAAAACGGCTTACACAACAGGCATGTTGCTCCTACGTAGAATTCCAACTTCCCTTTAGGAGTCTAATACATGACTGTGGGATCCTCTGTATGGTTTGCATTAGTTAGAAGGCTTCATTTGATGTCACTGGACCATCATCATCTCAAATGGCATACCCCATCTGTCAACACTTTATACTACATCTTTATTTTATCCCCTGCTGTGAAATTAAGTATAATATAGCTTCGATACAAAAAAACCCAATCTTCAGTGGAGGCACAATGAGCAACTGCCTCTTTCTGTGCCATAACTTTTCATTAGTTCTATGGTTGATTGTCCCCTCACGTATTCTCAGAACAGCTTCAGCATAGGTTAGATGAAAAATGAAGCTCAACTGACACACTGTCTCAAATGCTTTAAAGAAAACATGATCTGATTCAGAGGCAAGTTTGTAATCTGTTGAATCATGACAATATGGATGACATGGGAGAGTAAAGAAAGACAGTCCCTGTTAATGGATATTGTCACCCCACTTGTACATAAATAACTGACTCCTGCCAGTACAAAGATACCTAATGTCCTCTGGTTCATTCACAAAACACTGACTATCTTCTGTCCAACCACATATACACTGAATGTACCTTAAACTAAGCATAAACAATGACTATTTCCTGGTGTGATCAAACATATGAAGTGCCCACTGTTCATCTATACATACATTGCCTCCCTGTTGAAACCTGCAAAATGACCGTCTATATGTCCATTCAAAGACATTTAGCCAAAAACTGAAAGTCTCACTGTCCACTCACAAATCAATCAACCTATGCTCTAATCACAAACACTAAACATCACGATACCTATCCTCATAAATGACCACCTCCATGACCAGAAAAATGAATTGCTTTCGGCCGAGACACAGACACTGACTATCCTCCTGTCCATCAACCTGAAGTAATTGCGCCACTGTCCATCCATAAACATTGACTATTTCCTATTCATGCACATATTGACTGTCCACTTATCCATCCATACATACTGAAGGATCTCTATTCTATCCACACACATTGACTGTCTCCCAGACCATCCACACAGACTAACTGCACTTCATTCCAACCACAAACACTGACTGTCCTCCTGTCCATCTACACATATTCACTGTCCTCCTGTCCATTCACACACACTGACTGTCCCCATGTCCACCCACACAAACTGATTGCCCTCTTGTCTATCCATACATGCTGACTGAACTATTGTCCTCCTGTCCATCTACATACAGTGAATGTCCTTCTCTCTATCCACACACTGACTACCCTCCTGTCTGCCAAGATTCCATTGTCCTTCTCATTGCCCCTAAACATTAATTTTCCTTCTGTTGACCTCAATTTTGTGCAGTCATGAAATCTAAATTTAGTGTCCTTATTTACAATGTATGGTACATTCAAACTGAATTGACATTAGATAGGCCATATCCAACATAAATTTGACTCAAAATCCGGGACTAAATGGACATTGCCATTCTCCAATACCTTACAATAGAATTTGAACTCTTACTTCCTTTTAGCACATATACTATTTCGGACAGCTTTAGAAATAGATACCTTTAGGCTATTCAATCTTTCTGGAAATACTTCTTTACTACTTGGGATGTACAATTGCTCAGAGCAGCCTTTGATGAGAGGAGAACTAGAGGAGCTCCATCACCATGCCATGACCCATTGAATGGGATGATGTGGATGTCAGGATATGACTGGTTCCCACCTGAATAACTACCTTTCCAAGAATTACAATCTTAGCTTACACTAGGGAGATGGTGGAGGCTGTGAGTGCTCAATGTAGAACAAAGAACATAGAACATTACAGCGCAGTACAGGCCCTTCGGCCCTCAATGTTGCGCCGACCAGTGGAACCAATCTAATGACCCTCTAAACTAAACTATTCCAATGTTATCCATATGCCTATCCAATGACCATTTGAATGCCCTTAAAGTTGGCAAGTCCACTACTGCTGCAGGCAGGGCATTCCATGCCCTTACTACCCTCTGAGTAAAGAACCTATCTCTAACATCCGTCCCATATTTATCACCCCTCAATTTAAAGCTATGTCCCCTTGTGTTAGCCATCACCATCCAAGGAAAAAGGCTCTCACTATCCACCCTATCTAATCCTCTGATCATCTTGTATGCCTCAATTAAGTCACCTCTTAACCTTCTTCTCTCTAACAAAAACAACCTCAAGTCCCTCAGCCTTTCCGCATAAGACCTTCCTACCATACCAGGCAACATCCTGGTAAACCTCCTCTGCACCCTTTCCAATGCTTCCACATCTTTCTTATAATGTGGCGACCAGAACTGTACGGAATACTCCAAGTGCAGCCCCAACACAGTTTTGTACAGCTGCAACATGATCTCACAGCTCCAAAACTCAATCCCTCTACCAATAAAAGCTAACACACCGTACGCCTTCTTAACAACCCTATCAACCTGGGTGCCAACTTTCAGGGATCTATGCATATATACACTGAGATCTCTCTGCTCAGCCACACTACCAAGAATCTTTCCATTAGCCCAATACTCTGTAATCCTGTTACTCCTTCCAAAATGAATCACCTCACACATTTCTGCATTAAACTCCATTTGCCACCTCTCAGCCCAGCTCTGCAGCTTATCTATGTCCCTCTGCAAACTGTAACATCCATCCGCATTGCCTACAACTTCTCCGACTTTAGTGTCATCCGCAAATTTACTAACCCATCCTTCTACACCCTCATCTAGGTCATTTATAAGAATGACAAACAGCAATGGCCCCAAAACAGATGCCTGTAGTACACCACTAGTAACTGAACACCGGGTTGAATATTTCCTATCAACCACCACCCTCTGTTTTCTATCAGCTAGCCAATTCCTGATCCAAACCACTAAATCACCCTCAATCCCATGCATCTGTATTTTCTGCAGTTGCTTACCATGGGGAACCTTATCAAATGCTTTACTGAAATCCACATACACCATGTCAACTGCCTTACCCTTATCCACTTCTTTGGTCACCTTCTCAAAGAACTCAATAAGGTTTGTGAGGCAAGACCTACCCTTCACAAAACCATGTTGACTATCCTAATCAAATTATTTCTCTCTAGATGTTTATAAACCCTATCCCTTATAATCCTTTCCAAAACTTTGCCCACAACAGAAGTAAGGCTCACCAGTCTATAATTTCCAGGATGGTCTCTACTCCCCTTCTTGAACAAGAGGACAACATTTGCTATCCTCCAGTCTTCCGGCACTATACCTGTAGCCAATGATGGCATAAAGATCAAAGCCAGAGGCTCTGCAATCTCCTCCTTAGCCTCCCAGACAATCCTAGGATAAATCCCATCTGGCCCAGGGGACATACCTATTTTCATACTTTCAAGAATTGCTAACACCTCCTCCTTATGTACCTCAATCCCATTTAGTCTAAAAGCCTGTATCTCAGTATTCTCCTCGACTTCATTGACCTTTTCCTGTGTGAATACTGACAAAAAATATTCATTTAGTGCCTCTCCTATCCCTTCAGGCTCCACGCACAACTTCCCACTACTGTCCCTGACTGACCCTAATCTTGCCCGATTCATTCTTTTATTCTTGACAAACCTATAGAAAGCTTTAGGGTTCTCCTTGATCCTACCTGCCAAAGTCTTCTCATGTCCTCTTCTGGCTCTCCTTGACTCTCTCTTTAGTTCCTTCCTGGCTAACTTGTAACTCTCCAGTGCCCTAACTGAGCCTTCACGTCTCATTTTTACATAAGTCTCCTCCTTCCTCTTCACAAGAGATTCAACTTCCTTAAGTAAACCACGGTTCCCTCGCTCGACCACCTCCTCCCTGCCTGACAGGTACATATTCATCAAGGACTCGCAGTAGCTGCTCCTTGAATAAGCTCCACATTTCAATTGTTCCCATCCCCTGCAGTTTCCTTCTCCAACCTATGTATCCTAAATCTCGCCTAATAGCCTCATAATTATCTTTCCCCCAGCTATAACTTCTGCCCTTCGGTATATGCCTATCCCTTTCCATCACTAAGGTAAATGTAACTGAATTGTGGTCACTATCACCAAAGTGCTCACCTACCTCCAAGTCTAACACCTGGTCTGGTTCATTACCCAGTACCAAATCCAATGTGGCCTCACCTCTTGTTGGCCTATGTACATACTGTGTCAGGAAACCTTCCTGCACACATTGGACAAAAACTGACCCTTCTAATGTACTTGAACTATAGCTTTTCCAGTCAATATTTGTAAAGTTAAAGTCCCCCATAACAACTACCCTGTTACTTTTGCTCCTACCCAGAATCATCTCTGCAATCTTTTCCTGTACATCTCTGGAACTTTTTGGAGGCCTATAAAAAACTCCCAGCAGGGTGACCTCTCCTTTCCTGTTTCTAATCTCAGCCCATACTAACCTCAGTAGATGAGTCCTCATCAAACGTCCTTTCTGCCACCGTAATACTGTCCTTGACTAACAATGCCAGGCCTTCCCCTCTTTTACCACCTTCCCTGCTCTGACTGAAATATCTGAACCCCGGAACCTGCGACAATCATTCCTGTCCTTGCTCTATCCATGCCTCCGAAATGGCCCCAACATCGAAGTCGCAGGTACCAACCCAGGCTGCAAGTTCACCCACCTTATTATGTATGCTCCTAGCATTAAAGTATACACACTTCAAACCACCCTCCCGCCTGCCAAAACATTGCTGTGATCTTGAAACCTTATCCATGACCTCCCTACTCTCAACCTCCTGTACCCTGGAGCTACAATTCAGGTTCCCACCCCACTTCTAAATCAATTTAAACCCGCCTGAAGAGCATTGGCAACTTTTCCCCCCAAGATATTGATACCCCTCTGGTTCAGGTGTAGACCATCCCTTTTTGTAGAGGTCCCACCTATCCCAGAATGAGCCCCAGTTGTCCAGGTACCTGAAATCCTCCCTCCTGCACCATCCCTTTAGCCACGAGTTCAAACGCTCTCTCTCTCTATTCTTCTCCTCGCTATCTCATGGCATGGGTAACAAACCTAAGCTTCCACCCTAACTCCCTGAATTTTTGTTTTACATCCCCATCCCTTTTCCTACCTATGTCATGCGTGCCTATGTGAACCACGACTTGGGGCTGGTTCCCCTCCCCTTTAAGGATCTCGAACACACAATCGGAGACAATCACATGTAAGAACATGTGAGCCATTGGTGGGAAACAGGGTTGACAAAATATTTGGCAGTACTTCTTTTAGCTGCTGACATTTATATCTTCATTCGCTCAGAAGGGTCACCGTGTGGTCCCTTTGAATTGCAAGAAATCAATTAGATGAATTTTCATCTTCAACTTCTGGGCAGTAATTTGGTTAGATCCCAAAGATAAAACCTATGAGTCCACCTGCAGAACACCCACCTGTTTGGTAACAAAATTTTATCCGAATGACTTTAGGAAAGGAAGTTTAGGACAGGAAGAAACTCAAGGTTGGGAGAGAAAATGCAATGTAAAGCTATAATTTGTTGATGAACATGTTACTGCTTGGGTCGAACTACAGGGAACACAGGCGACCTGAGACCCAAAGACTGCCCTGGCACTGATATAAAATGCATAAAAATATATATCGTTCAAAATATTTTACTGCTTCACTTACAGAGCTCCATTGATGGCCACAATTTTAGGTGTCATATAAATCACAATATCCCTGATAGTTGTTGTGATGTAATGTATCATCGGATGCTTTTTGGAGATTGTACGCCTAATTTGAATGGAGAAATCCTTGTAGAATGGATTACAGTCTGACACAAAATTATAGTCACAAGTTCCAGGAAATCTGTAAACATCTCCATCAAAGGTTTTAAAGTGGTTGTTGCCCCAGGTGCTGCAGACATGATCCTTGTGGTTCGGTAATCTGGCTGAAAAACACAAATTCTAAAATTTAGCAATGAAGTAGAAAATCACAGACAGAGAATTGGCTGCAACTTGGACTCCCAGTATTCAAAATACTGTCAAGTAAAATAAAACTTCTGTAGTTTTTTATAATTCTTTGCAATGTGTCTATCTCTTATCTCACTGTCTCTAATACAGTGACAAATCAAACAGACTATTGCTATCCTGAAAAAGAGTAATTATTCCCAATTTTTCACACTCACCATGTTTGATTTCCACACAGAAGGTATATGAAACAGCCCATGTTAGAATCCCTATACTCCACAGACTCCACGGCCCCATGGTGGACCGAATTCGTGGAGGTAAACTTAGTTCACACGGACATCACCTTTCCTTTTAAGCTATCTGTCCAGGTCATAAAATTTAATGAGGTGTGGTTGTTATCATTTTTTCCTTTCAGTGTACGTGTATGGCTGCTTTAAATATAATGGGTGTATCTTATCATGGAAATCTGTATTTGTCATCTGTTTCAGTGACACTGTGCAATACATCCTGGGTTTCAGGGATTGCACCAATGATATAATAACATAGACCCGATTCCTCCATCCCGACACACAGGTTTTTTGGTGCATCTAGTTGGAAGAATCGTATGTCGGCCATTTCACAGGATTCACACGTGTTCCCGACGCATGCATGTCTCCCATAGCCGGAAAACTGGCACAGTCGGGACCGTGCTGGAAACAGGCAGGAAGACAGGAAAGGCATTTAAATCTGTTTTTCATGTATTTTATATCTCATTATTGGGCCCAGCTCGGAATTCCCTGGGCCCAATAGCATCTCCCACCCCGCCAGGAGTATTTCATTCTGCAGGGGTTTGAGCAGCTCTCCACTTGTGGGCAACTAGCAGGAGACTCTATCGGAGTGAAGAGGGCAGTCAGGGGCCCCCAGGGGGTCGAGCGGCAGGGTGAGGTGCCCGCTGGACATGGGCACCCTGGTAGTGCCAGTCTGTGTCCCTGGCACTGCCCAAGGGGCAAAGTGCACATGTCCAGGGGGCACCTCGGCATTGCCCACTGGGCATTCTGCAATGCCAAGGGGCAGAGCTTAGGCGAGGCGAGGGGGTGTGGCCAAGGGGACAGCACCAGTGTGGGGGGGGAGTGGACGGGGGGTGGGGATCGTCACTGCTGGGGGAGGGAGCTGGAGATCGGGGCGCTCGACGATGGGAGGGAGATCAGGTATGGCCCGGGAATGCTTTTTGTGGTTGCGACCA
Source organism: Carcharhinus amblyrhynchos (assembly GCF_965287045.1). Classification (NCBI taxonomy): domain Eukaryota; kingdom Metazoa; phylum Chordata; class Chondrichthyes; order Carcharhiniformes; family Carcharhinidae; genus Carcharhinus; species Carcharhinus amblyrhynchos. The sequence goes on from NC_137329.1 coordinate 63,398,353, forward strand.
GGCCATGGGTGGGCCGGTGGCGGCGCAGCCCTTTGAGGAACCCATGCTGGCCGATGATCTTCCATCTGTGCAGGCACATACGTTTTGGTGCAACTTTGTTGTAAAGCCAACTTGGGGTCGCAAACTGGTGAGCACCGCATTGAATCTGGTCCACAGCAGGTGGAGGTAGGGACAACCAAAGTCCGTGAGCACACACAGGATCCCGCTGAGTCCCAGTCCGATGACAAGCCTCTCTACTCAATTCTAACTCAGTTGATGGAGCTGTGAGATGATCACTGGGGCATCACGATTGGGTTGTCAGCTGTGCCTTTCAGATATCAATGTATGATGGAGGTGTCCATCTGTCTTCAGTCTGAGGTAATAGCATGCTGAAGCACTGAAGTCAACACTAGTAGGATCTCAGCTGTCATGGAGACATTGGTCCATGACATTTATCCTCCAGTGCACCAGGAGCTACATTCATTGATGCAGGCATTGAAAGAATTCATCAATGGCTATGCAAAAACGGGGCAGGGTAACAACATCTTAGCCCAGCTATCTCTTCTCAAAGACTCAACCAGGGGCCCATGGGCACCTGTAGGGATGAAGATCAGCAACTGAAGACCACAGAGTCATCCACTCAGATGACTCCAGCAATGTCCAGCTGATTCCAATCTCCTTTTCTTCAGACCCCATCACCTGCAGCTACACAAACCGAGTAGGGTGCATCAGTCGCACACAACAGGACACCTGAAGCAGGCGATGGGCCTCCAGAGGACACCTGCCAAAGCCATCACAAACAACATGGTGTAACAGTCAGCAGGCTGTTTCCACCTCCACTGTGGGTGTTGGGGATGCACCAAGATATAGCGGTATGGTTGTGAAAGAAAAGAAATATTAGGAGTACAATGGTGGCATGATTAATCACATATATATAATGTTCATGGAATCATAGAATCCCAACACTGCAGAAGGAAGCCATTTGGCCCATCAAGCCTGCATCGACAACAATTCCACCCAGGTTCCATCCTCGTAACCCCACATATTTACCTTCCTAATCCCCCTGACACTAAGGGGCAATTTATCAACCAGTCTGATATCAACCAGCACATCTTTGGATGAAATGGGTGCAAATCTATTTCGCAATGTAAATAGATTTGCACACATTTCTCATTCCCTCTCATGAATGTCTCCTTTTTATGATGAGCTGTGTTGTTATTCAGGTGTAGTTCCTCCTTCCGCTTTTCACAGATGTCTCTATCATGTGCCTCTGGTCCACCATATACTGATGATATGGAGATGCCGGTGTTGGACTGGGGTAAACACAGTAAGAAGTCTCACACCACCAGGTTAAAGTCCGACAGGTTTACTTGGTAGTAAACGCCACTAGCTTTCAGAGTGCTTCTCCTTCGTCAGGTGAGTAGGGAGTTCTGATCAGAACTCCCCACTCACCTGACGAAGGTGCAGCGCTCCAAAAGCTAGTGGCGTTTACTACCAAATAAACTTGTTGGATCACCATATACTGACAGTGTGTGCCCCTTCTCAGATCATTTCTGATATTAATGATGCTTTGTCCTTAATGTAAGGTGTGACTGTGAAAGGAATGTTGTTGATATGTTTTGCCAGGTCATGTTATGTTCATTCTTGGCTGTGTAAGATTAACCTGTCTTATCTGCATAAATGAAGGGTGAAGGTGTGGTATTCCAGGAGATGCTTTAATGCATGAAAACGGGTCATATATCTTGGAATCCGAAGTACTTTCAATCATCCAGCAGAATTTTCAATCTATGATTAGGCTTTTTTTATGCTATGAGCAGATTATCATAATTTCCATATTTTACCTCCTCCTTTATCGACGGAAGACTTTGGGATTCCTCTTTATGTTGGCTGATAGGCTCTTCTCATGATCCCTCTTCACTTCTCCAATGTGTTTTTTTGTCTCCCCTCTGAACCTTCTGTATTCCTCTTGATTCTTAACAGTGTCTTCTATCTGATACCTGTCATTCGCACAGTTTTTCTTCCTTACCTTAATTTCTATCTCTTTTTTTATCTAGGCAGTTCTAGAATTGTTTGTCATTTCTTTCCCTTTTAATGGAATATACCTTGACTATTTCTGGACCATTTCTGTTTTGAAGGTAGCCATTGTTCAGCTACACTTTTTCCCTTTTGTTCTAGTGTATCCTGCCGAGCTCCATACTTGGACCATTAAAGTTAACTCTCCCCCAGTTAATTATTTTTACTCTGGATAGCCTGTTTTCCTTTTCTATCATCATCCTAAACCTTACAATACAATGATCACTGTCTCCTATATGCTCCCTCACTGACACTTGATATACTTGGTCCACCTCAATTCCAAGACAAACAGAAAATGCTAGAAAATCTCAGCAGGTCTGACAGCATCTGTGGGGAGAGAATACAGCTGATGTTTCGAGTCTTAACCAATACTACAACCCCTCCTTTCCTAAACTTTCTGAACACCTTATATCCAAATGTATTGCCCTTTCTTCAGCCAAGTCTCAATTATCACCACAATATTATATTTCCACATGGTAATCTATACCTGCAACTCTCCAATCTTATTTACTATACTCTGTGCATACATATACATGCACAGCAACCCTAATTTAAACATCATTACATTCCCCATTACTCCAACTTCACTATTAAATTATTTTCTATATTAGTGCTTTCTGGCCTTCCTAGTATTTTGTGCATTCTGGTATTCTTGGCTCTCATACCACTGTTGAGTTAGTTTAAATAAGTTGAGGAAAACACCCCATAAGGAATTCAGTCCCAGCTACATTCAGGTGCAATCTGTCTTGTAGAGGTGGCATCTTCCCCAGAACCAGTCCCAGTGTCCAAGGAATCTAAAGCCCTCCCTCCTGCACCATCTTTCCAGTCACACATTCATCTGCTTTGTTGTCCTGTTTCTGTACTCACTTGCATGTGGCACTGGGAGTAATATAGAGATTGCTACATTTGAGGTCCTGCTTGCTAATTTTTTATCAAGCTCCCTAAATTCTAATTGCTGGACTCCATCTCCCTTCCTACCCACATGGACCATTACCTCTGGCTGTTCACCCTCCTCAGAAGAATGACCTGCAGCCACTCGAATCCTTGATCCTGACACCAGGGAGCAACATTCAACCTCGGAGTCATGTCTACAGCCACAGAAACACCTGTCTGTTTCCCTAACTAATGAATCCCTATCACTATTGATCTTTTCTTCTTCTTCTTTCCCTCCTGTCATGCCACAAATCTGACTTAGATTGCACTCCTTTGAGGAATCAGCATCCCCAACAGCCTCCAAAACAACCTTCAAAATGGAAAACCGATCAGCAAGCTGGATCCCAGGGGGCTCCTGCACTACCTGCCTGGTTCTCTTGAACTGCCTGATGGTCACCCATTTCTTTTCTGTCCCCAGGCTGCTATGCTGAGGTGTGACTACCTCTCCCACATGCTATCAACATGAGTTCTCAGCCTTGAGCCACAGTGACTCCAGCTACTGCACCAGCTCCAGAACCCGGACCTCAAGTTTCTGCAGCTGGCAACATTTTCTGCACATGATCAACTAGAACACCAGTAGTGTCCATAATTTACACATCCTTGGCAAAGCTTTTGCATCTGACCTAATATCTCCTTATGTGGCTTGGTGTCACATTTTAGTCCATCATGTTCTTGTTAAGTGCCTTAAGATCTTTCACTGCATTGAAGATGTTTATTAAATATAAGTTGTTTTTGTATTTGTGTGTTCAATAAGATGAGGGTGTCAGTGCTGCTAAACAAAACACATACTCATCTTGGGTCATGCTGCATTGACATTAAGCACTTCCAAGACAGTGAGAGCATAGGTTTCATGCTGAGTAAAGCTTTCTCCACACACTGTCGCCTTATACACTTCATTAGATATGGCTTAGATTAGATGTAGAATAAAGGCACTTCTATACCAAGCGCTCCTAGGGCAGCTGCAGCATGGTCACTACTCAATAATGTGCTGTAATGCGAAAATGAATTGCAGGAAAGCAATCCATATGGAGTACAGAGACATTTCCATTTCCCACACCATCTATTGCTTTTGGCTTCTATAAATGCAATTTCCGATTTTGAGCTGAATTAAGGACAGATTTTGCTGTGTCTTATTACTTGCACATAAATTTTGCACCCTTACAATTGGTAGAACAAAGCATCAGGGTAAGATTCAAACTAATGCTAAAGGGCAGTGTGCTAAATTTTTCACAGATGGCTCCCAAAATAAATAAATAAAGATTTGTCATTAAGATTCTGCATTTCAACACCCTTATTATTTTGTAACATTCATAAGAATAAATACAAATTATGACAAGGAATGAGGTAGCCTAACCCTTCCCTCATGCTCTGAGTACTCTCCAGCTGTTGAGGAATTGGAATTGTTTGCTATGAAAATGATGTATATCCTGGATCACAAGGAACATGTATTCATTTGAACAAGGCATTGTAGAAATCAAATCTTAATATTGCAATGCAAGACAATGACAACAGGAAACAAGAGGCAGTCCAAGAAGTGGAGAGAGATTGATAGAAATAAAAAGGTTGTAATTATAGGGAATTTGATAATTAGGAGATATGTAGCATTCCCTTAGTCATTAGCCAGAGTCATGGGGCAACTTTTCCACCTCGTTGCACCTGGCAGGATTGCCCAATCCCAGAAAATAGCATGTGGACCTAAAAATTGGCTTTGCACCAGGCAGCAAACAGTTTGCAGTTGTAGTGGTCCCTCTTCAATGGTGTGAACCAGACCACACCCATGAAGGGTGTGAGGTTGATCAGTCTATTTAAAGCAGTATTTAAATATGCATAGCCTTTTCAACTCCCAACATACGGAATCTTCCGGCCTTCAGGTGGTCTCCACTAATGGAAATCTGCCGCAGTGCCATCAAAGCCCCCGGGTAGTCAGGAACACAGCTGGGCAGTATACACAGGACACTCTGACAGTGCCCACTGGGCACCCTGGCAGTGACTACCAGACACTCTGGCAATGCCAGTTAGGCAGCACCAGTGTGGCAGGAGCAATGCCAAGGTGGGGCCTAAGTGGGGACTATGAGGGGCAGAGTCGTGCAAGAGGATTGTGCAAGGGGTGTCATGAAGCACGTCAGGGGTCATAATGGGAGGGCATTTCGAGGATCAGGCAGGGGGACCCATGCAAGGGCCCTGATGCCCCGATGTAGGCGACATGTATCAGGAACGGGGTTGGGGGAACATGCTGCCAAGGGCAGCGGAGAAAGAGTTCCCAGTATTCTTGAGGGATAAGTGGGGGTCTCCTAGTGCACTGTGAGGTCAGGGTAGCATTGTGGAATGGTGTCTGAGTGCTCTGAAGCTGGGCTCCGCTCCCCAGTACGAAACTCACTATTCTCCAATAAAGTGACTGCGTGCAGGATAATTACGGTGTGGATTACGCCTGAGAGATCAGCACGGATCACTCCATTATTCCCATCATTATGACACATCATTTTTTGGGGGGAGAATTCCACCCATAGGGCGTGTGTCAAATATAGGATGCCAGGGTGAAGGATATCTTGGAGCAATTAGAGAGGAACATGCTGATATTTCAGGGTCAATGACAGTGGGGAAACCTACAACACGATTATCAGAGCTAATTGGCATAGGAATAGGCAGATCAGATAGATAATATGTCTGGCTGAAAGACTGAGGTGGGAAGAAGGGACAGTAGCATTCAAACTAGGACAGGATGGAATTGTACTGCAAGAACACAGTCTACCTAACCATAATAGGACCAAGGTCCTAACATAATAAGTCGAGCTGTAGACTAGACTTTAAATTCATAAGGCTGTCAAGGAGTGTAAGATTTAGCAGAACTGATCGTAAACTAAACATAAAAGAAATAGGAGAGGAGAGTAAAGGACAGCCTAAAGAAAGGACTAAGGATCACATAAACAGTCAGAAAATAGAGTTATGGAGAAGTATAAAATAACTTCAAAATAAAGTGAGAGAAATAAATAACAAAAACAAATTAGATTGCCTGTACAATAATGTACACAATATCTGAAACATACTGGAAGCAATGATTAATGGTGAAGAACCGGTTATACATACTGCCTGAAGAACAGGATTGGCAGTTAAATGCTGCAAGATAATATATTGAGAAAGAATAGTGAAGGAAGTAGGGTAGATGTACGATTTAGAGATAACACAATGGCAGCGTAAAGAACACACATGGATCCATATGGATACAAAGTTACGAAAAAATTTATCATGCTAATTGGGATAGGCTACAGATCACATAGTGATACAAGGGAAGTTGAGAGAAAAATATGTATGCAAATCTATGGAAGGAGGAAGATAAGTTAACAGTTATTATGGGAGATTTCAACCAGGCTGAAACCGTGACTGGTTGAAATGTGCAAGCTTATAATGTACAAACCAATAAATAAATGTTTATAAATATGTGAAAAGGTTGGTCCAGTTTTATCCAATATAACATAGGAACAAATGGATGGTTACCCAAAGGTAAAGGTTGAAAACTAAGAAAAAAAAATCAGATGGAAATCTAATATCCTACTGGCCATTATTCTTGTTTTAAATTCATTTTACAGGACATGAACAACGCAGGCAGGGCATTCATTGCTAGTTCCTTCGAGTTGTTCACACCCTCAGCCGCAATGGGACTGGACCAATCCATCAGCAGGAACGGCTGAAAAATCCTGCCCAAAGTATTTTGTGAACTGAATGATCAACACTTGGATGATAATGAAGGCTTGGACCTTTAATTTAAGTTCCTAGATGAAATTTACATGAAAAATGAACTGTTAAATGCTTACAAGGTTTGGCACAAAATCTGATAGATTTTGGAAAGCAAGTGGTCATCTTAAGAAAGAAGACATTTTGTCAAAGCTTTTTGTCTTGCATTCATGTAGACAATCACAAGAATACCAATGTATCAATGTCAGGTGAAACAACAACTTTATATTGAATGAGAAGACTACGCTGATTAGTTTCAAGTGTACTCTGATGGAGGCATTGCCATGGAGACTGCACTATTGAACGGTGACTGACAGTTAGCTGCCAAGCATTGTTTGAAAATTGAAACCAAGCAGTTCGATTCTGAAAGGTCAAAGTATTGCTCTGAGGAATGAACCTGCAAATGGCTATCACTTAATTTGTTAAAAGAGGGGCAATATGTGTACCTGCTCTTTCTGCCAGCAAAGAGCAGGACCCTGTGTATTATTATTTGTAGTTTCTATTACATGCAAATGCACCACACTGTAAGCCTAACTGACAATCTTATATTGGTTATCAATGTCATTTTTAGCACACTGAGGATTATTTAGCAAATAGCAAATGGGGCAGATGTAAAGTGGAAGGATAGAAGTGGGAGTAGGGAATATGATGGCAGGCGAATGGCGGAAGAGTGGGAGGTGGTGGCTGCTGTAGGATGGAGCAGACGCTGGACATGAAGGCAGGCAAAGGCTGAAAGGAGGATAGGATGGAATGAGTACCAGGTACAAGAAGGAGGCAAACATTGGAAGAATGGAAGGGGGTAGGGTGGAGTGAAGGCTGGCTTGAGGATGCAGGCAAAGCCTGGAAGTGGGGATAGGATGGAGTGAGTACTGGATGCAGGAAGCAGGTTTTTAAAAATTCATTCAAGTGATCTGGGTACCCGCTAGCTAGGCCAGTCTTTATTGCCCATCCCCAATTACCCTCAAGATGGTGAAGGTTGTTGGGGGAGGAGGAGGAGGAGGGGAGGGATTTGGGAGGGGTGGGGTTGCAGGGTAAGGTGGAGCAAGGGTTGTATAGTAGAAGCACATAGAGGCTAGAAGTAGGTAAATTGGAGTGATAGGTTGGACATGGGAGGCAGGTTAAGATTGGAAGAGGACAGATTGTCCAGGGAAAGAAAACAGATGTCCGGGAACAGTGAAGGAATGAAATATGCAGTAATGTGGGATGGAGAAAGGGCCTTGCTTGCTGGCTTTGGGGGTCATATGGCTGGGTAGGGGAGGGGAATTTTCATTCAGTGATGGTGATAGAGAGATGGTCCTGGTGCTGTTGATGTGTGGGTATTGGGGGTTGACCTGAGGCTACTGGGCAGTGGATAGAATTGTTTGAGGGGGGAGTGTAGTGGGAAGGAGTAAGGTGACAGAGTTGGGATGATAGTTGGCTAGCTGAAGATTTCATAGTGGGTGGGGGTGAACGGGGACATCATGGAAACAGCAAAACAGGTAGCTTGGATTATGGGGAGTCAGGGTCATAGCAGCTATGGGGATGATAAAGGGAAGGAGGGGGGAAGGCATATGGAGGTGGATAGTCAAAGAAGCAAGGGTAACAGACAGAGGAACAGTGATACTCAGCGGATCAGTGGTGACATGGGGAAAAGCTGATATTAGGAATGGGTTAACAGACCTTCCGATTAAGTCCTAATTTGATGGGAAATTATTCAATAGAAGTCACTGATATATAAAGGGACCACGTGGCAGTGCGTGTTGGTGGAGAATTGTGTACGGAAATATTTTGTGAAGAAACAGAACTCATGTCTCTTTTACTGAACAGCAACTGAGAGGCTCAGACAGTGATAGCAGAGAATGGTTGTTGGTTCCAAGTAAAGGGCTGCAAGTTATGACATTTTTGGTTTAAGAAAAGACTTCACTCAAATTCTAAATCAACAAAGGAATGAGCTAGAACAAAATGGCAGAAGCCAGAGTAAAAGTGTCAGGATTTGACTTTCTACCATTATTTTTGGAAATTGAACCTTACGACCAATGGAGAAGTAAAGTCATCATGTGCACCATGGTAACAGCTTTAGGGAAAGGAAACAAGGTATGGCCTTGGCTCTTTCTTTACCATACAGAAGTAAAATCATGTGGAAAGTATTTTCTAAATTGGAATTCACAGAATTAAAAGATGTGAGGCATCCGGCCTCCACCACCCTCCCAGGAAGTGCATTCCAAGACTGTCACCAACCTCTGGGTAAAAAAGTTATTCCTCAAATCCCCCTCCTTAATCTCCCACCCCTCACCTTTAATTTGTGTCCCCTTGAAACTGACCCTTCAATTAAGGGGAACAGCTGCTCCCTGGTCACCCTGTCCATGTGCCTCATAATCTTGAACAACTCAATCAGGTTGCTCCTCAGTCTTCTCTGTCCTAGCGAAAACAAGATGAGGAGAAGCCAACTAGGACTGGGCTAAACACAGTAAGAAGTCTCACAACACCAGATTAAAGTCCAACAGGTTTATTTGGTAGCACAAGCCACTAGCTTTTGGAGCGCTGCCCCTTCATCAGGTAAGTGGAAATTTCTTGGGCCTCAACCAGGATCTAGGGTTCATGTCACACTATCTGTAACCCCCATGACTTGCCTGGGCTTGCAAAATCTCACTAACTGTTCTGGCTGGAGACAATACACATCTCATTAACCTGTGCTTAACCCTCTCTCCAATCACAGTCTGCACTTTTAAGCCTTGATTACCTGTAAGGACTCACATTTCAACCACTGTTTTGTAAATTGAGTTTGTGTTTTTACATGCCCTGTTTGTGAACAGAACTCTACTCACCTGATGAAGGGGCAGCATTCCGAAAGCTAGTGGCTTTTGCTACCAAATAAATCTGTTGGACAGTAACCTGGTGTTGTGAAACTTCTTACTACAGAAAACAACCCAAGCTATTCAATCTCTCTTTATAACTTAAATGTTCCAGCCCAAGCAACATCCTGGTGTACCTCCTCTGCACTCCTCCTAGTGCGTTCATGTCCTTCCTATAATGGGCGAACAGAACTGCATGCAATACTCCAGCTGTAGCTTCACCAAATTTCTACACAGCTCCATGACCTCTCTGCTTTTGTAATCCTCACCCTAATAGATAAAGGTTAGCGCACCTTATGCCTTTTTCACCACCTTGTTAACTTGCCTTTCCGCCTTCAGAGATCCATGGACAAACATGCCAAGGTCCCTTTGTTCTTCGGAACATCCTAGTATCAGACTTTTCATAATATACTTCCTTGTCCAATTACTCCTTCCAAAGTGTATCACCTCACACTTTGCAGGGTTAAATTCCATCTGCCCATCTGACCATCTCATCTATATCTTCCTGTAACCCAAGACACTCAACCTCACTGTTAGTTGCCTGGCCAATCTCTGTCTCATCCGCAAACTTGCTGATCTATCTCATACATACTGATCAATGTCATTTACATAAATGGTGAGCAATTGGGGGCCCAGCACAGATCCCTGTGGTATGCCACTGGTCACTGGCCTCCAGTCACTAAAGCAACTTTCTGTCATCACTGTCAGTCTCCTACCACTAAGCCAAATGTGAATTCACCTAATTAGGTCACCCTGTATCCGATGTGTGTTTGCCTTAAGTCTCTGATATGAGACTTTGTCAAGGGCTTTGCTGAAATCCAGGTAAACTACATCAATTGCACTCCTGTCATCCACACATTTGGTTACATGCTCAAAAAATTCAATCACATTTGTTAGGCATGATCTCCTTCTGATGAAACCATGCTGACTATTCCTGATCAAACCTTGCCTCTCCAAATGGAGATAGATTCTCTCCTTCAGAATCTTCTCTGTAGTTTCCTAACTACTGACTCTCTGGTCCGTGGTTCCCTGGCTTATTTCTACAACTTCTCTTAAATATTGGGACTTTATTAGATGTTCCCCAGTCCTCTGGCACCTCCCTGGTGGCCAGAGAGGAATTAAAAATTTGGGTCAGAGCTCCTGCAACTTCCTCCCTTGCCTCCCACAACAGTCTGGGACACAATTAATCAAGACCTGGAGATCTATCCATTTTTAAGCTCTTCAATACCTTGTCACTCTCTATGACTTTCTCTAAAGCCTCATAGTCTCTCTCCCCAGTTATCCTCTTCCCATTGCTATAGAGAATATCTTAAAATTTTTGCTACTTTTGCCAGACAGAATTTTCTCATATCCCCTCTTTGCTCTCCTAATTGATTTGTTAAGCTCCATACCACACTTTCTGTACCCCACTAATGCCTCTGCAGACTTAGTCCCCTTTACTTACTCAAAGCCTCTTTTCCTTCTCATTGTATCCTGAATGTCTGGGTTTGTTACACCTTCCTATTAGCCTGGAGAAAACATGTTGGGCCTGTACCTCCATTTCATCTTTGAATACCTCCCACTGCTCTTCTGTAGATCGTACCAGTCTACCTTGGCCAAATCCTGCTTTATTTTGTTAAAATCTACTCATTCCCCATTTGAAAAACTTTTTCTGCAACTTGTCAATTTCTTTGTCCGTAACAAATTTGAATTGAACCAAGTTGTGATTGCTATCATCAAAATGCTCCCCCACCAACACATCAACCACCTGTCCAGCTTCATTCCCCAGAATTAGGTCCAGCACTGCGCCATCCCTTGTTGGATCCTCTACAGATTCACCTAAAAACTTTCCTGTATACATTTTAAGAGCTCTACTCTATCTATGCCCTTAACATGTTGGCTATCCCAATTAATATTGGGAAACTTGAAATCACCTGATATAATTATCCTCTTCTTATTTTTACACCTCTCCATGAATTGCGCACATATTTGATCTTCAATTTCCTGCTGACTATGTGGGGGATTGACAATAAACGCCCAAGAAAGTAGCTGTCCCTTTTTTATTCCAAAACTCTACCCACAGCTTCATTTGATGCCTTCTCCAAGGTATCTCTCCCTACTGAAGTAACTGTCTCCTTAACTAATAATGCAATGTCTCCTCCTCTTTTGCCCTCTCTTCTGTTTCGCCTGAAGATTCTATATCCCAGGATGTTGAACTACCAATCCTGCACCTTACTCAACCAATTCTCTGTGATGGCTATTATATGATCATTACACCTGTCAATCCTCACCCTTAACTCATCTGTTTTACCTTTATTCCTCCATCATTAAAATAGAGGCCCTCCAGCTTTGTCTTACTCACTTAAAACTTATTACTGCTGAACTCCTTCTGACCTGATTGCTTTTCTATGTTATACTCTGTTTCTATTCTGCTAACAATCCCCTCCCCCTGCCAAACTAGCTTGAACTATTCCCAACTAGCGAACCAGCCATGATGTTAGTCCCGCTCTGGTTCACTTGTACAGGTCCCACCTTCCCAAAAAACAGTCCCAGTGGTCCATGAATCTAAAACCCTCCCTCCTGCACCAACTCTTAAGCCACGCATTCATCTGTGCTATTTTCCTATTTCTGTACTCACTAGCTCGTGGCACTTGGGAGTAATCCAGAGATTATAACACGTGAAGATCTGCTCCTTAATCTATCGCCTAACTGCCTGAATTGTCAATGCAAGATTTCATTGTTAGAACATTTGAACTCGGAAGAAAGTCTGGACAATTTATTAAACTTTATGGATAAGATTTATCAAAAGGATGACTTAAGTGCGTATGAAGCCTGGTGGGAACTTGATAGATTTCGGAATTCAGAGGATATTTCTATTGAAGAATATGCGATAGAATTTAGTAGACTATATAAAAGGCTGCAAAAACACTGCCTGGAATTTCCACAGTCGGTGTTGATATTTAAGATATTGGACTGTGTTAAAGTTAGAGATATAGATAGTTTTGATAGGAGTTAAGTTTGCAGATAAAAATACCTTATTTGATCAAATGTCAGAGACCTTAAAACATTTTTTTAGGGAAACATTCTGTCCCTACGGCTTTTATGATACAAAGAGCCAATCAGTGATAAAACAGTACGTGGAAGATACACTGTTGACAGGATGATGAGATTGTGGAGGCACAAGCAGGCTATGAGTGTATGGCAGAAGATTGGGACCCAGAAATTGAGGACAGAACCCCCATTAATACCGATAGCAGAAGGAAGGATATGGAAAACGGTAATGGGAAAATGAACCCGAGAAGAGCCCAGATTACGATAAATCAATGTTTTCAGTGTGACACTAAACTTCATTTTGTTTTCAACTGGCTGAAACAATCAAATAGTATTTGAAACTGCGCATGACACTGAAGAATCGGAAGAGGAAAGACATAGTGACCAAGTTGAGCTGAAAGGCCTGTTTCCATGCTGTAAACCTCTATGACTCTATGACCAGAAAAAAGGCATTGGTTTATTAACAAGAAGCTTCATTCTTGAAATGAGGGTTTTGGTTGCAAACTCCTTTAATTGTGCTGTATTGGACAGTGACTGCATATCTACCATGTGTGGAATTAACTGGTTAAAATATTACATGAAACTCAAGTGCTGAAAATTGGAACAAGGTTAAAGAATTTGAAACTTCAAGTTTCACATTTGGGATTGATAATACCTTGAAGGCACTGAAAAGAGTGCATTATTGCAGGAGTGAATTATTTCATTAGCAAAGGTGCTATGTCAAGTGAGATACCTTTGCTTCACTGTTGATTAAGAAAGCACACATGAAACTGGATATGGAAAATGAAAAGGCAACAGTTTTTGGAAAAATGGTGGAATTACAATTTACACAGCTATTCCGTAAATGAAAAATAATTTTTTGGGTCAAGAGGTTAAGGAAATGTGATTAGCTAACAGAAATGGGACTTCAGCTAATAAAAAGCTCATTGTATTGAAACTGCATTGGCAATTTACACATCCAAATCCTTGGACTGCAAAATTTATTAAAGGATACAGGGGTAAGGAAGAAGACTTTACTAAGCTGTTAGAACAGGTCAATAATCACTGAGGTTTATAGGAAGTATGGAAAGACACCATCACAACTGATAGTAACTCTACCCTTGGTCAGAGATTTTAATGACACTGACCTTAAGATCTGGGATAAAGCAAACTATATATTCATTTTGCACTTCGTAGATTTAGTGACCAGATTTAGTCAATCAACCGTTGTACATGACAAAGAAAAGAGTAATCCTGGATCAGATCACGAAAAAGTGGATAGGGACAGGATTGGGGCCACTGGCAAAGATCCTTATAGACAATGGGGGGGAGGGGGGAATTTGCTAATGATGAGTTTCAGGATATGTGTGAAAACATGGATATCATAGTCACGAATGTGACTACGGAAATTCCATTCAGTAATGGGGTGTGTGAGAAACCATGCAGTAATAGATGAGATGCTCCAGAAAAATTTGGCAGATACACCAAATTGCAAGTTAAATTTAGCTTTAGCAAAGGTGATACATGCAAATAACTCATTGCAGATGGTCAGGGCCTATAGTCTATGAATTAGTATTTGGTAGAAATCATAAAATTCTGTCCATTTTGATTGACCAGCCTCTAGTTTGGGAAGAGATTACAATTATTTCTGTCTTTGCTGAGCATATTGAATGGCAGGGCAGGCTCGAAGGGCTAGATGGCCTACTCCTGCTCCTATTTCTTATGTTCTTATGTTATTTAAATGCATTGCATACAAGTAGAAGAGTATTTTTGAAGTCTCTGACAGAATTCTGCAGAGCATTAAGGCATAATATAGAGCTATCCAACACTGTTCTTCAGCAAGGAAACATATTACACTATCAGAGAATCAATTTTATTGAATGGATAGACCCAGGGAAGGTTATAGGCATAGGTGGCAACACAATTGTTTTGCAACATGATAATCAGACTGTTAGGGTGCATTCATCAAGGATAATGGGTACAGATTACAAACTTGCGAATTCAGAAAGAACATGATGAACGACGCTCATCTGAAACTCTTTTTTTTTGTTTTTATTCCAATTCAATCAAATCAAGTCCAATCAGAATCTCAACAAGGTGAGACATTCCTGATCCAAGCTGACAAGACAGGGCTCTCACCTCCTGTCTTGGGTTTGAACTACATGATCCAAGCTGATTGGAATAGGCATAACTCCTTCTCCAAGGCTTGATCTCACTTGCATCTTAGCCAAAAGGCCAATACGTTACAGAATTGAGGACAGTTAGCTGAAATAGATAGGATATCTGTAGAGGAACACAATACTTCTGAACTGGAACAGGCCATTTTTCCTAAAGAACAACTGCCAAAGGTTGGTACAAAAAAGTAACTTACTTGCCTGAAAGATCTAGTCAATGGAAGGATGCAACGGTCACTAGTAGAGCAGGGAAGGCCACTGGAAAGTATAAACATTGGTTGAATGTATAGAATACAGGGGAGGATATCAGGACCATGGATTGTGAAAACAAAGTTCAAAAATGAAGGGCACAGAAATGTATCATAGCATAGAATCTTTACAGTGCAGAAGGAAGCCATTCAACTCATCAAGTCTGCACCGACCACAATCCCACCCAAACCCTACATTTAGTCTACTAATTCCCTAACCCTAGGGCAATTTAACACGGCCAATCAACCTAACCCGTACACCTTTGGACTTTTGGAAGAAACTGGAGTACCCAAAGGAAACGCACACAGTCACAGGGAGAATGTGCAAACTTCATATGCACAGTCACCCAAGGTTGAAATTGAACTTTGCTGTGAGGCAGCAGTGCTTAACCATTGTGCCATCATGCCACCCCACGTAGTGTCAGTTCAGACAGTAGGTCCGATAGTGAACGTGATCACAGGAAGATATCGAGAACTATTAAAAGAACATCCCACCACAGGAGGGAAACATCAAGCAGGGGTAATACAGAACAAGATATCAGGAGGGATAGGGACATAGCTTGACAAGGTCTCGAATATGAGGTAAGACTATGAACGCTACTAGGAGTAGAAGCCCACATGATCATGAGATTTTGGTGGTTTCCAATCAATTAGATGAAAAAGTTTTTAAAAAATGCTGAAATGAACAGCTGGAGTAGAATTCCAGTATACATGGAGGTACCAGAAAGGACACAAAGAGCTCTCTCTCACAGATGGATTTGCATGGAAAAGGTGCTTCCTGATGGAACTTGTAAGGCAAAGGCCACATTCTTGGCAAGGGTATTTAAAGAAAACTTGCAGGACCAGGATTTCAGAATGGATTCAACCACAGCGGGAAAGATTATTTAAAGATCACCTTGGCTCTGTTAGCTACAAAGGCATGGCAATGCAAATCTGTAGATATTAAAGCTGCCTTTTTGTAGGAGCATCAGCTTCAGAGGGACATTTTTCTCCGTCCTCCCAAAGGGACAGCTAACATAGAAGGGGTGCTATGGAAGTTAAATACATGTGTATTTGGGCTAAATGTTGCGTCTAGAGTTTGGTATCTTTTGGTAAGGTCGGTTTCATTGAAGTTAAGCTGTTGCCAGTTGATAGCAGATCTGTGATATTTAACTGGCACCAAGAAGGAAATCTTTCTGATATCTTTATGATGCATGTTGATTTTTTGTGGGATGGTAGTAGTGATTTTGAAGCTATTGTAATCTCTGGGTGGAAGAAGGAATTCCAGGCTGGAAGTCAGGCTTCAGGCACTTTCAAATAAATTGGGCTGGAAATTGAACAGACTGAATCAGGTGTCACTTTACATCAGCAATTTCATTTGGAGAGTGTCAGCCCAAAAGCAATTAATCATTTTAAGGCTTCACAAAAGGATGTGGTGGTTTCTAAGACGGAAAAGGAGGAGCATTGAATTGGCTAGGTAGACAGACCAGACCTGACATCTGATTTCGATGATCCTACGGTGGAAGACGTAATGAGAGCAAATAAAACATTGGCCAAACTATAAATGGAGGAGTGTTTTGAAATTTCATTTTTTGGGTGATCTTAGGCATTTGAAACTCATAGTTTATAGTGACGCATCCTATGCCAATTTATGTGATGGGTTCTCATGTGCGGGAGATTTTATAATGTTTCTTTTGGGGAAAAGTGTTGCCCCCTTGTGTGGGAAACAAAAAAAAAAGGAGAGGTTTAAGCACATTGGCTGCCGAGACACTTACCCTTGTAATGGCAGTGGATATGGCCTTTTACATATCCCAGATACTAATAGAAATTTTGGGGTTAGGGGATTTGAGTAAGATACTCTTAAGTATTACATTGACAATAAATCCCTGTGGGAGAATGTGCACTCCACAAAAAGTAAACAAGAAAAGATTGAGGATCGACATAGCCAGCTTAAAGCAAATGCAGGACAAAGGGGAAATATCCAAAATTAAATGGGTCGACAGCAGCTATCAGTTATCCCATTGTTTTACTTAAGAGAGGGACTAGTTCGAAGAAACTTTTGGACATTATTAAGGAAGGGTATATCTTTCTGTGAATGCATGTTTTTATTTAAGAAATGTATTTTTTTTAAAAAGGAAGGCGAAAGAATCTCCTTCGTGTTTTCTGTTTTTCTGTGTAAACCAATATTCATCAAAATATTTTTTCTCCCAGGAAGGGGAGACTGTTAGGAATGGATTATCAGACTTTCTGATTAAGTCCTAATTTGTCAATTATTTAGTAGAAATCACTGATATAGAAAGGGGCCACAGGTGACACAGGGGTGTTCGAGAATTGTGTGTGGAGTTGGATCAAAGAAATAAAGGTATTTTATGAAGAAGCAGAACTCGTGTCCCCTTAACTGAACTGCAACGAGCAGCTCAAGCAGCTGGTGGCAATAGGGGAAGCACAGAAGGTGGTGGAGTAAGTCTCAAATGTTATACATAGCATTTTTTGATTCTTACCTATACAACGTAGTCATTGTAATACCATAAAGTGGGAGGAGATTCATTTCAAGATGGTGTCCAAAGAAGTTCATAGAATCCCTGCACTGCAGAAGAGGGTCATTCAGCCTATCAAATCTGCGTCAACTCTCTGAAAGAGCATCTTACCCAGCACCACCCCCCCCCACCACCCTCACCCTATCACCCCATGCATTTACCATAGCTAATCCAACTAACTTGCACATTTTTTGACATTAAAGAGCAATTTAGTGTGTCCAATCCATTAGCCTGCACATCCTTGTGTTTTGTGTTCACTGACCAGAGTTCACGTCATTTTGACAAACAGCTTACAGCATCCATTGGCCACTTTGTCAGCAGATGTGGAGAAATGGGCTCATGCTGTGATTTTTCAAAATGTGGAGATGCCAGTGTTGGACTGGGGTAAACACAGTAAGAAGTGTCACAACACCAGCACTCGGAGCACTCCGAAAGCTAGTAGTGTTTACTACCAAATAAGCCTGTTGGATTTTAACCTGGTGTTGTGACACTTTTTATTGTGATTTTTCAAATGCAGAGCTAGAAGACCACATTGTTGAGTGGATGTTTGCATCCACTCCCATGGAAGAATTCCAGAAAGATCTGCTCAACAAGCCTCAAATGTACAGCATCACAGAGATCCTCAAGGATAAGGGTAAGTTTGAAATGATTCTCGCAGATTGACGAAGTTTATAAGTTCTCAGCAAAAATCCAAATATTAATGCACTCACTGGAACACCCAAACCTCGCAAAGCATCTGGAAAATATGGCCTTCTGCATGTAATAAGCCAATTCCCAGTATGTCATCTAGTCTGCAAAGTATGTAACGGGGCAATTGGCAATAACGACGCACTGTAAGAAAGGTTGATGTAGTTATAGAGAGCTGTCCAATGATCAAATAGGCTATACGCCATGGGTACCTTCATATATGAGTGACTGACAAACAGAACATGAAGATCACATGTGCAACAAGACAGAGTGGTGAATGCAGATTTCACACTGTAAATCACACTGGAAAACACAGATATCATCCAAATTATTTGCCAAAATTCAAATGATCTTTCCTAAGAAGGTTGATAATTATTATTGGCTGAGATTCATATAGGAACAAGTGTCAACATAGTATCCCTGCAGATTCTAAAAGACAGATATGCACAGCCATGGGAGACCATGGTAAAATCTACTACTGCACACTTTTCAGTGTACAATCAAAGAACAAACAAAGAACAAAGAACAACACAGCACGGGAAACAGGCCCTTCGGCCCTACAAGCCAGCACCGCCCATTTTAAGATTTAGTGAGTGCCTCATTACCATCCTTCTTCTACCTACACCTCTTGGACTCCACAATAAAGGTGTGCAAATTTAGAGAATTATAAGTGTGCCAGATTAAGGGAGGTCTAACTTAGGACAATTTGTTAACACCAATCAGCCTAAAAGCACGTTTTTGGGGTGTGGGAGGAAACCGGAGCACCCGGAGAAAATGCACGCAAGCACGGGGAGAATGTGCAAACTCCCACAGACACCAACCCAGGTCCATGTATCTGCACAGCAAACAGTGATAGTCACTGAGCTGTCGTGTTGCCCATCAGTTGGTCCAGTTTAAGCGTACACTAACGACGTGAAGCACTAGGCAACTCTCAAAGCAATATCCAAGAGCAGCCCTCGCACGACCCACCACGTGTATGCCCCTTGTTGGTCAACAAGGCGGACCAAATCACCTGTGAATGTAAAAAAAGAGACATCAATAAACATATACAGCCTATACAGACATTCACGGAAGATCTCCAGAAGCTCAAACGTAAGAGACAGGTGAGCCATAAAATGTGTTGGACGGCCCATAGGAATCTATTGACTCCCAGGAACGTCCTGAGGCACTTGATCCTTAACGAGAACATTCTTATGTATCCCTCCATCTCTAGTCTGCTCATGTGCCTATCTAGGTAAGCCTTAAACAACTCTAGCATGCCTGCCTCCACCACCTTACTTGGCAGTGCATTCCAGGCCCCCACAACCCTCTGTGTGAAAAACCTTCCTCTAACATCTGAGTTATACCTCGCCCCTCTAACCCTAAGCCCATGGTCCCTCGTGATTTTCGTATCCAACCTGGGAAAAAGTTTCCCACTGTTCACTCTATCTATACCCTTCATAATTTTATACACCTCTATTAGGTCTCCCCTCATTCTCCGTCTTTCCAGGGAGAACGGCCCCAATTTGCCCAATCTCTCCTCCTCGCTCAGACCTTCCATACCAGGCAGCATCCTGGTAAACCTCCTCTGCACTCTCTCCTGGGTCTCCACATCCTTCCGGTAGTGCGGTGACCAGAACTGGACGCAGTACTCCAAATGTGGTCTAACCAACGTTCTATACAACTGCAACATTAGACGCCAACTTTTATACTCTATACCCCTTCCTATAAAGGCAAGCGTACCATGTGCCTTCTTCACCACCTTCTCCACCTGTACTGCCACCTTCAAGGACTTGTGAACTTGCACACCTAGGTCCCTCTGCGTTTCTATACTCTTAATAGTTCTACCATTTATTGTATAACTTCCCCCTACATTATTTCTTCCAAAATGCATCACCTCGCATTTATCTGGATTAAATTCCAACTGCCATTTCTCCGCCCAATTTACCAGCCTATCTATATCCTGATGTATTGTCCGACACTGTTCATCACTATCAGCAAGTCCAGCCATCTTCGTGTCATCTGCAAATTTACTCCCTCTTCCAAGTCATTTGTGTATATTACAAATAGCAAATGTCCCAGTATGGAGCCCTGCGGCACACCACTAGTCACAGACCTCCAGCTAGAAAAAGACCCTTCTCCTGTTGCCAAGCCAGTTCTCAATCCATCTAGCCACCTGTCCTTGTATCTCATGAGCCTTAACCTTTTTCACCAACCTACCATGAGGGACTTTGTCAAACGCCTTACAGAAATCCATATAGACGACATCCACAGTTCGTCCTTCGTCAACCATTTTTGTCACCTCCTCAAAAAATTCTACCAGATTCGTAAGGCACGATCTCCCCTTTACAAAGCCATGTTGCCTGTCACTAATCAGATTGCCATGTTCTAAATGCGTATACATCCTATCTCTAAGAATCCTCTCCAACAACTTCCCTACCATTGATGTCAAGCTCACCGGCCTATAATTACCCGGGTTATCCCTACTACCCTTTTTAAACAACGGTACCACATTCACTATCCTCCAGTCCTCTGGGACCTCACTTGTGTCCAAAGAAGAGACAAACATTTGCGTCAGAGGCCCAGCAATTTCATCTCTTGTCTCCCTGAGCAGCCTCCCTGAGCAGCCTAGGATAAATGCTATCAAGCCCCGGAGATTTATCAGTTTTAATATTACCTAAAAACCCTAACACTTCCTCCCTTGTAATGGAGATTTTCTCCAATGGGTCAACAATTCCCTCCAAGACACTTCCAGACAACAAGTCCCTCTCCTTTGTGAATACTAACGCAAAGTATTCATTCACGATCTCCCCCATTCCCTTGGGCTCTAAACATAGTTCCCCTCCTTTGTTCCTAAGAGGACCGATTTTTTCTCTAACCACCCTTTTGTTCCTAACATATGAATATGAATCGTTCACTAATTCCATGTGCAGGATCCATACTACTGGAATGCAAGTAAAATAAATATTCCTGAGTGCCATATATTCTACATCATTAAAACTAAAGGCCCAGTGATTGCCGGTCTTTCGGGATTCAGTGACCGAGCACGAGTGACAATCCATGGAATCTGTCAGACTCAAATGCAGAAAAACCTCAAACAGCTTGTCAAAACATCCTGGATAAGTCATGAATTGACCTATCCAGGATGTTTTGACAAAATTGACAGTTTCAAGGGAGCTGCAATGTTATGATCATGAAAACCTGTCAATTGATCTCGATTTTGCATAACACAAGTACCAGCAGCTACACAAAGAATTGGTGAAACACTCTACACTACAGAAACTCTAGAAAACTTTAACTAAGGATCACTTGATTCAATTCAGTATGCCCATGAACACAGGGGACCATTTTGGTTTTATTGGGACAAGCTAGGCATCTCCCATGGAGTCATTTTTAAAGGTAGGGAGGTCATCAAACTGGAATTTTTGTGACCTGATAGCTTTCAACAACTTCATTGTCATTATCATTATCATTATTCATTATCATGAGCAAAGATTGGTTATGAGAAGACTAACTAGAGATTCTAAACAATGACACTGATGTCGTCATCAAGAAGTGCAAGACACTTCAAAGCTTATGCCAAATTAACAAAGAACCACTAGGTTTCTATCCATCCTTGTCCAAAATCACATCCAACCTCTTTCTTATCCATGACACTGACTTCATCAAGCTTTAGCACAATTGCACAATTATTGCATGCACTCTAAACACTATTTATTTGGTGTACCTAGAGTGATCACATAATAGAATAGAACATTACAGCGCGGAACAGGCCCTTCGGCCCACAATGTTGCGCCGACCATTGATAAGCCATTTCAGGATGTGAGAAATGAGATATTGATTACACAATTTTCTCTCATTACCTGAGATCTAACAGCCTAATTGAATGATTCACACCATGAAATCCTCAATTGTCACATTAGACACACCAATCAAAATCTACACATTGCAATGTTATATCTGAGAGCACAATGTAGCTTTAAAGTTCTGTTAAATACATTTTTTTCTAACTAGTCAATATAATGCAACTCATCACGATTTTCTCGAGGGATGAACAACAAATGTTGGCTTTGCCCATAACACTGACATCCCTTAAAAGAATTATATAAAAACTACAGTTTAGAGCAGGTTGATATGAACATGATTCTTAGTTAATATTTGTTTCAGTTTCAGAAAGTAAGGGGACGATGCAGACATTGTAGTTAGGAGTATGAAATATTAGATATGAAAAACATTGAGGAGCACAATATTGAGATATTTGTCTTGAAAGAGGATAATTCACAACAAGGCATAATATATCCAAGGCTGTTAAGAACATAAGAATATAAGAACATAAGAAATAGGAGCAGGAGTAGGCCATCTAGCCCCTCGAGCCTGCCCTGCCATTCAATAAGATCATGGCTGATCTGTCGTGTCTCAGTTCCACATTCCCACCCTCTCCCCATAACCCTTAATCCCCTTGCCTATCAAAAACCTATCAACCCGCATCTTAAATATATTTAGCGAGGCAGCCTCCACCACTTCAACGGGCAGAGAATTCCAGAGATTCACCAACCTTTGAGTGAAGAAGTTCCTCCTCAACTCCGTTCTAAACCGCCCCCCCTTTATCTTGAGGCTGTGCCCTCTCGTCCTACTGTCCTTTCTGAGCGGGAAGAACCTCTCCACCTCTATCCTATCCATCCCATTCATCATCTTATATGTCTCAATGAGATCTCCCCTCATTCTTCTAAACTCTAACGATTACAAGCCCAGTTTATTCAGCCTCTCGTCATAGTTCAACCCCCTCAACTCAGGTATCAGCCTAGTAAACCTCCTCTGCACTCCCTCCAAGGCCAAAATATCCTTGCGTAAGTGCGGTGACCAAAACTGCACACAGTATTCCAGCTGCGGCCTCACCAGTGCCCTGTACAGTTGCAGCAAGACCTCCCTACTTTTATATTCAATCCCCCTCGCTATGAAGGCCAGCATCCCATTCACCTTCCTGACCACCTGCTGCACCTGCAGGCTGGGTTTTTGCGACTCACGCACAAGGACCCCGTGGTCCCTCTGCACCGTCGCATGCAGCAGTTTTTCGCCATTAAGTAATAGTCCTTCCTACCATTATTCCTACCAAAGTGGACAACTTCACACTTGCCAACATTAAATTCCATTTGCCAGTTCCTGGCCCATTCGCCCAGCCTGAGGAGGAAACAGGAGAGGCTCTAATCATAATTTTCCAATCTTCTCTGACTCTCTGGTGCCGGAGGACTGCTAGCATTGTTTAAAAAGGGAGGATGGAATACCTGAGTAGTTACAAACCTTTTTTGTGCACAAATTAGTGGAAAGATTTCTGAGGGAGGATATAAAATGCCATTTAGAAAAGCATTCTTTAATTAAAGACAGCATGGATTTGTGAAGCGACAGTCTTTCCTAAATAACCTGATTGACCTTCCTCCTTATCTCTTCAAAAAATTCAATAAGAGTAACACAATTGATGTAGCTTTCATAGATTTTACTAAGACTTTAGACAAGTCCCCACATGGCATGGCAGACTTGTCAGAAAAGTAAAAGTTCATGGGATGCTATGGAAAGTGGCAAGTTAGATCCAAAATTGATTCAACAGCAGAAAGCAGAGGACACTGGCTGACAAATGTTTTTAAAGGCTATTTCATGTTGAATTTTACAAGACTCAATAGTAAGTTCCTTGCTGTTCTTGAAATATATACATATTTTAGAGGTATAGTACAGATGTTTTCACAAAAATTGGCAATATAGTTGATACATATGCATATAGATTAGGTGCAGGAATAGGACTGTCGATCCCTCAAGCCTGCTTTGCCATTCAATAAGATCATGACTACTCTGAATATAACTTCAAGCCCACAATTCACCTACTCCCGATAGCCTTTCACCGCTTTCTTAACTAAGTATCTGTCTTGCTCAGCCTTAAAAAATATTCAGATTCTGCTTCTGTTGTCTTTTGAGGCAGTGAGTTCCAAAGATTCACAAACCCTGACAGCAACATTACTCCTCATCTGTCTTAAATGAGTGACCCCATATTTTTAAACAGTGACCCCACAGTCCTCGATTTTCCAGCGAGAGAAAACATCCTCTCAATCCATGCTGTCAATATCACTTAGGCTCTTAATGGTTTCAAGCAAGTCACCTCTTACCTTTTGTACTTCAGTAGATACAAACCTATTCTTTTCTCATAAGACAACTCATTTTATTCCTTAGAGCTAAAGGCAAAAAAACAGACAGGATTTATTCTATGGGGGGATGGGAGGAAGCGTGTAATTGGATAAAAGGACTGTAAACAGCACTCCATTTCTACTTATTTCACTACTTTTCATCTCACAAATCCATTTTTATCCCTTTTAATCTTATTTTTATTTTTCCATTTCTAAACTCACTCTCCATCTTCATTCCAACAGCCACCCCCACCATCCACAGTATTTTGCTTTTACCCACCCTTCCTTGTATTAGTTGGGTAAACCTTTTCTGAACTCCTTCTCTAAGCTGCTTCTAATGTGTTTTGTTTTCTTAATTAACCAATTCCGTGGACAATGCTCCAGCATAATGGTCTTGTAAAAACTGGGTCAGTCACACCTGATACAATTAACAACTATGTGAAAACATGTAGTCAGGAACAGAAGAACCTAAACTTTTTTGATCCAGAATATGAAGCTGTAACTTGTGGTCTCACTAAAGTAGGGAAGCATAACTTAGTAATCACTTCCCCCGATAACATTTTATTAGCTCTCCTAATTACTTGCTGTATCTATATACTTGTGAGCAAGTATTTTTTTTATTCATTGGACATGGGCATCGCTAGCTGGCCAGTAATCACTGCTCAGCCCTAGTTGTCCAATGGTAGTTGTGAGTCAACCACATTGTTATGGTTCTGGAGTCACATATAGACCAGACCAGGTAAGGATGGCAGATTTTCTTCCCTAAAGGACAGCCTCCCATCCATTGACTCTGTTGACACTTTCCCACTGCCTCAGCAAAGCAGCCAGCATAATTAAGGACCCCACAAACCCCAGACATTCTCTCTTCCACCTTTTTCCTTAAAGAAAAAGATACAAAAGTCTGAAGTCACGTACCAACCAACTCTCAAGAGCAGCTTCCTCTCTGCTGCTATCAAACTTTTCAATGGATTTACCTTGCATTAAGTTGATCTTTCTCTACACCCTAGCTTTGACTGTAACTCTACATTCTGAACTCTCTTGTTTCCTTCTCTATGAACGGTATGTTTTGTCTATGTAGCACACAAGAAACAATACTTTTCACTATGTTAATACATATGACAATAATAAATTGAATCAAAATCAAATTGGTGAATCAGATGTTTTTTTTCTAACAATCAATAATGGTTTTGTCATCAGTACACTCTTAATTCCAGATATTATTTATTGAATTTAAATTTCACCATCTGCCATGGTGGGATTCAAACCCAGGTCCCAGAACATTAGCTGAGTTTCTGGATGAATAGTCTAGTGATAATACCACTGGGCCATTACCTCCTCCTCCCACCACTCCCCACATTAGGAATCTAAGAAGTGTAGAGGGACCCTAGAGTGCAAGACCAAGACTCCTAAAGGTTGACGGACCAAGAAGTAAGACAGTTAAGAAGGTAAACAGGGATACTTCCCTTTATTAGCTGAGCCTGGTGTATAAGAGCAGGCAGGTTATGCTAGAATTAAAACATGAATTAGTAACAGTGTTGTTCTGATCACGGTATTGTAGGAAAGATATGAAAAGGTTCCAAAAAAGGATTCATGACAGTGCTGCCAGGAATGAAGAATTCTAGTTATGGAAAATTTGGACAGGTTGAGATTGTTCTCTTCAAAACAGAGAAGGCTGAGGTCAGATTTAATTGATGTCTATAAAATCATGAGGTATCTGACAGCATAGAACATATTTAGCCGTACAGGATGGCACGATAGCATTGCTTCCTCACAGCACCAGGGACTGGGGATCCGTTCGCGACTTGAGTCACTGTCTGTGTGGAGTCTGCACCTTCTTCCTGTCTGTTTCCTTCAGGTGCCTTGGTTTCCTCCCACAGTCCAAAAGACATGCTGGTTAGTTGCATTGGCCATGCTAAATTCTTCTTCAGTGTACCTGAAAATGTGCCAGAGTGTAGCAACCAGGGGATTTTCACAGTAGCTCCATTGCAACGTTAACGTAAACCTATGTATGACTAATAAATAAACTTTTTAACTTTTTCCCTTCTCCAAAGAGGTCAACAACCAGGGACCATAGATTTAAAATAATTGTCAGAAGGATTAGAGTGAATTTGAGAAATATTTTTTTCATTGAGGGTGATTCAATCTGGAATTCACTGTCTGAATGTGTGGTTGAAGTGATAACTCTTACAGTATTTAAACATACTTGGACATACACTCGAGTGCCATAATCTATTGGGTTATGGACCAAGAACTGGAAGGTGGGATTATATTGGATAACTGTGTTCAGTCAGCAAAGGCACAATTAACAGAACAGTTCCTTTTGGGCTGTACACTTTCAATGGACTGAACTGCATGCTTGGGGCTTGGTCAACTCACCCTACAGCTGTTGGCCATTAGTTGGCATGAGACAGGCCATCCACTCCACTTGAAAGGTAGCCCAAATCAAAAGGGTTGGCAACTCTTTGATCCCAGCAGTGCAATCAAGAACAATGGTCAATGTTAGGACTGCAGACAATTGGAAGGTAGCATTCTGCAATGAGCCTGGATAAAGTTAGGTCTGGGCTGTCTAGTGGCAGGAGTTGGAATTGGGCCTTGTAGGAATGGAGTGTGGGATCAATCTAGGCCTTGAAGCATTTGGTTGTAGGGGGGGAGTTGCTTGTGGGTTGTGTTTGGTGGTTGGGTCTTGGGGATGAGGATGGGAGATGTGGGTTCAGGCCTTAGGTGGGAAGGTGGGGGAATGGTGTTAGGCTGGGCATTAGTATTGGTTCCGGGTTGGGTAATCGAACCTGCTGTGGGATAGCAGTGCTAGCTGCTGTGTTGCAGATTTTATCTCTACATTTTACCAAGTTCAAGCCATGCAGCATTTTAAAAGAAAATAAGTCCTGGTTACAGATAGATCCAGCAAGGAATGAGAAAATGTTTTGGAATATGTTATAAAACATGTAAGTTGGAGACAATCTGGAGGGCATTGAGCCTAGAAATTAGACAGGAAATGGAGGCTGGGATAATTAGGAGATAAGTGGCAAGTCATAAGTAGTTTTAGGACTTTAATGGCAGCTGGTAGAATGGTTGATACTTGAAAGGAATCAGGGTTGGGGAGTCTCAATCGAGGCCTGAGATCAATTTAATGGGATTGGGTGCTACACTCTGGGACTTGGAATTAGGAGAGCAAAGGCCTTAGAAAACTTAGCACGGATTCAGAGAAGTGTGTTCTGGGTATTGTGACATCTGGGGGGGAGAATGTAGTTGGCACCTGGAAATCCTTGGGACTCACAAAGATCACTAGAACCCTCTGGAAGTTTTTAAGGAATCTGGATTTGTTAATGCTTCTGGATGACTGGCAAAAGGGAGCAATGAGGAAATGTAGTTTGCAGTTCTGAATGCACCAGGCCAGGGGGAGCTGGAAATATTCAGAACTTAGATGGTTTGATCATAAGTCACATGGAATATCAGTGCACTTGAGGACAGTTCAGGATGCAGACCAAATGCAGGTCTATGTCCAGTTCACAAGTAAAGGTCAGAATCTGAAAGAAACCACAGGTGTCAGCTCATAGTGGAAAACAGATTTTGCCTTGGAACTGACCAGAGTTTGAGAAGAGCCTGGTGCATGGGAAGGACAGACTGAGTCCTGAAGACAATGCTGGGAGGTATATACCGGAAAAGCCTATGAACCTTTCGTTTAGCACCTGAAATTTCTGAGGCAGGAATGCTGAGTTAAGGCAGAGTTCTGAAAGAGGAATGCCAAACAACTAATCTGATAGTAATATGAGATTCTACATACTAGAGGAACAGAAGAAAACAGTCAGTGCAGCAGTAAATCACAGTCTTAAGAAATATGACTGGTTCCTTTTCAGTTTATTTTCTGATGAGTAATACTTGTCAGGCTTGCCATTTGCTCTTTAATTGCTCCAATTGGGCTATTATCCTTAATGTAACCTGCATGAAGATATGAACAATAACGTTAGCAGATTAATAATTAAACGTTGTTTACCAAAGGAGGCTATAGAATGGAAACTAAAGGAATTTTGCACGTCACCTAAACTAAATTAAAATGCTATCTCAAACTTCTTCAGTCCTGCAGAGGTCATAAACTTAAATATAGGAAGCCATTTAAAACAATATTCCTGCATAATAATTAACACTGTGAATTGTAAAAGTAAACAGAAAGTTAAAATGGCTGCTTTCTTTATTTAAAAGATCCTGGCACACCTACTTGGAAACCTCAGTGGGTTTATCTACTAAGTAACTGAGCTGCAGAGACTGAAGACTTATGTTCAATCCTTTGTGTATGTTATCTAATCTTACTTAGGGCAGTGGTGTAATTTGCTTTAGTGTTCCTGGTTAAGAAAGGAAACAATATTCAGAACTCCCTCCTTGACTATATTCAGTGAACCCTGTTAAGTGCCAATTACAGACAAGGACAGGATTGATATGAACACTGGTCAAAAATATTACTAAAAAATGGTAATGTTGGTTTTGACATGAAAAACAACGCTGATCTATTTTCAAGCCAAATCTTATGTCTCAATAGTGGTCATTTTCACGCTGCTTCAGTGGCATGTTTCCTCTGATTCGTCCGCCCTGCAGTGATTCAACTGCTCCAAGCACTGGGAAGCTCCATATAAATGCCCCCCGTCCCCAGCACTTGTTCCACAACAACTGCAGGAGACAGTAACCAAGAAGGAAGCATCACACTTTTTGGAGAGGGCCCTCACAAAGATGCTGGATGGAGTGCAACGGAGGCAGGACACACTCCATCTTCACACCAGAAAATGGCCTTCCAATAGGGTCACTATCCTTGCCTGGGATGCAGTGGCAGCCCTGGTCAGTGCAAATGCCCTCCAGAAGAGGACAGTGCAGCAGTGTTGGAAGAAGATGAATAATCTTCTTCACTCAGCCAGGTTAAGTGAACCAACTCCATTCCCACTGGACCCCTTGCATAGTCCTCACACCCTTTCTCTCACGCAGTCACCTTGGCCTTTGCCAACGCCAGGCAGCAAGGTCCCCCTCCCTCGCACAATTACCATGGTTCCCACAGTAGCTGCTATGCTTCTCACACTCCAGCTCCCTGCCAAGCCCCCTGCCTGCCAAACCGCATCACCATCTTAAATGTTAACACTCTCACCTGCGCTCTCCCTATCTGTGTCATCGGAGGAAAAACACCACGACAACAGGTACCATAGGTGCAGCCCACTGGAGTCATGCCTGACAGAGAACGCTCACACATTTTATGGAGAGAGCTCTCAACCTGGTCAGGGAGGAGGATTAGCATGCCTGCACTGCTAGTTTAGTGGGGGCAGCAGAGGAATGAGAATCCTCAACTCGTAATCATTCCTCAAGTCTCAAGTGAGTAATTACTGATCCCTTTGTAACCCTTGTAATGCAGGGAAGAACATCCTCACTACTCCTGGAATTACTGCATTCCAGCAGTGCAGAGAGTGACTTCTGACCTCACTAATGAAGTGTCATAGCTGTCACCCACACCTGGCACCAGAGCAGATATACACACCTTGGTGGGTCCAATAAGTAGGCAGGCTTCTGGGCCTCTCACCAGCAATAAATTTTATTTCGTTCACTCTCAGAGCCTCCACCCTGTCTGTTCACGCCATCAAGCTTCAGGGAACATTGTGTTCATTTGGTATGTCATCCCTGTGGATTGTGAGAATGGCAGTGCTATCTCTCACCCACCCGCTTGCCAGCTCACACAAAAGAAGGGCACTCCCTCAGTTGCAATATGGACAAGAACCCAGGAAGCAGGACATGAAGTGCCGCCTGTACATTCCTTTTAAAACAAAGGGCGTCCTGACATGAAGGGAAGGTAAGGCCTGCAAGTGACCCCTCTCTCTGCAATTCTGGGATTCCCAGCACCAGTAGTGGAAACTGTGGAGGATGCTGGCTGCCTGAGCAATCATCTCCAAAATCTCCCTCAGAGGTGAAGGTCATAGATTCAAACTTGTATAGATCTATTGGAAGTGGCACTGGCATGATTCATGTCAGCGCCTGCTGAATATCTAGTGAGGGATGGGGGGAGAGGAGTCTCAGAGACAGTGCTCACCAGTGACATGCTAATATATTAAAGTGAGCTTTGAGTTCCTGCAGTGTGTTTTAGGCCATCCCACTGGCAAGGGGCTGGTAAGATTGAAACTCGGAAACCTGCCGACGTGAATCATGCTGTCCAGATTTTGAGCATGCACCACCATTCCTGCAGATGGGAAGTGCAAGCTCAAAATTTCCCCCTATCATTGACAGGTAGACACCACTAAAACTTACACAGTGTGAAAGCTCCAGGCAAATCTTATTTGATTCCAAAACCCAAAGTTTGCATAATGAAACTACTGCATCATGAAAACATCACTACAATGACTGCACAATTGTAGTAGGTTTTCTGTCTGCCACTTTCTTTTTCCAAGTATGGACCCTTTTCATTCTCACATTAGAGGATTCGTTAACTAACAGAAAGCAAAGAGTGGGGATAAATGGACGTTCTTCTAGTTGGCAATCAGTGACTAGGGGTGTGCCTCAGGGATCAGCATTGAGACTGCAATTGTTTACAATTTACATTGATGATTCGGAGTTGGGGACCAAGTATTGTGTCAAAATTTGCAAATTGCACTAAAATGAATGGTAGAACAAAGTGTGCAGAGGACACTGAATGTCCGCAAAGGGAAATAGATACTTTAAGTGAGTGATAAGGGTCTGACAGATGGAGTACAATATTGGTAAATGTGAGGTCATCCATTTTGGTAGGAATGGATTATTATTTAAATGGTAAAAATTACAGCAATGCTGCTGTGCAGAGGGACCTGGGTGTCCTTGTGCATGAATCACAAAGTTGGTTTGCAGGTGCAGCATGTAATTAAGAAGGCAAATGGAATTTTGTCCTTCATTGCTAGAGGAATGGAGTTTAAAAACAGCGAGATAATGTTGCAGCTGTATAAGGTGCTGGTGAGGCCACACCTGGAGCACTGCGTACAGTTTTGGTCTCCTTACTTGAAGGATATACTGGCACTGGAAGGGGTGCAAAGGAGATTCACTAGGTTGATAGGGTTTGCTTATGAGGAGAGACTGAATAGACTGGGACTATACTCATTGGAATTGATAAGAATGATCGGGGATCATATTGAAATATGTAAAATTATGAAGAGAATAGATAAGGTAGAAGCAGTGAGTTGAACCAGAACTAGGGGGGACTGCCTCAAAGTAAGGGGGAGCAGGTTTAGGAGTGAGTTGAGGAGGAACTTCTTCATCCAAAGGGGTGTGAACCTGTGGAATTCCCTGCCCAGTGAAGCAGTTGAGATGGCTCATTGAGTGTTTTTAAGGCAGAGATAGATTTTTGAAGAGCAAAGGAATTACAGGTTACGGTGAGTGGGCAAGTAAATGGAGCTGAGTCCACAAAAAGATCAGACGTGATCTTATTGAATGGCAGAGCAGGCTCGAGGGGCTAAATTGCCTAGTCCTGCTCCTTGTTCTTATGTTATGTTCTTAGATTCCCAATATGAGGAGGATATGAGATATTGCAGCAATTCTTACTACTATGCATTTATAGCAAAGGTACTAATTATGGGGGATAAAGGTGAGTTAATGGACTAAATTTTACACTTTCTGGGGGTGGGTAGGTGACAGTGAATGGGAGGAAGTTGGGGTGAGGGGGGGAAAATGGGAACAACACAGTGATTGCCATTCCCAATGTTTCAATCATTATTTGTGTTTTGAACAAAGAAAATTACAGCACAGGAACAGGCCCTTCGGCCCTCCAAGCCTGCACCGACCATGCTGCCCAACTTAACTAAAACTCCCTACCTTTCCAAGGTCCATATCCCTCCCTTCCCATCCCTTTTGTGTATTTGTCAAGATGCTCCTTAAAAGTCACCATCATATCTACTTCTACTACCTCTCCTGACAGCAAGCTCCAGGTACCAACCTGCCTCGTACACTTCCTTTAAATCTCGCCCCTTGCAC
The DNA here is from genome assembly GCF_965287045.1 of Carcharhinus amblyrhynchos. Lineage (NCBI taxonomy): Eukaryota > Metazoa > Chordata > Chondrichthyes > Carcharhiniformes > Carcharhinidae > Carcharhinus > Carcharhinus amblyrhynchos. The sequence goes on from NC_137329.1 coordinate 63,430,640, forward strand.
CTTAACCCTATGCCCCCTAATAATTGATTCTTCTACCCTGGGGAAAAGCTTCTGACAAACCATCCTGTCCATGCCTCTCAATTTTGTAGACTTTTATCAGGTCACCCCTCAACATCCGTCGCTCCAGTGAGAACAAACCAAGTTTCTTCAACCTCTCCTCATAGCTAATGCCCTCCATACCAGGCAAGATCCTGATAAATCTTTTCTGTACCCTCTCCAAAGCCTCCACATCCTTCTGGTAGAACTGAACCCTATTCCAAGCGTGGCCTAAGGTTCTATAAAGCTGCAACATGATTTGCCAATTTTTAAACTCAATGAAGGCAAGTGTGCCTTCTTGACTCTTTCTCCACCTGTGTTGCCACTTTCAGTGACCTGTAAATCTGTACACGCAGATCCCCCTGCCTATCAATACTGTTAAGGGTTCTGACATTTACTGTATATTTCCTGCCTGTATTAGACCTTCCAAAATGTATCACCTCATATTTGTCCGGATTAAACGCCATCTGCCATCTCTCCGCCCAAGTCTCCAATCAATCTATATCCTGCTGTATCCTCTGGTCCTCATCACTATCCGCAAATTCAACCTTTGTGATGTCTACAAACTCACTAATCAAACCAGTTACATTTTCTTCCAAATCAGCCCTCCATTCAGAAACACACCCTTCCACTGCTATCCTCTGACTTCTATGACCACGTAAGAAGTCTCACAACATCAGGTTAAAATCCAACAGGTTTATTTGGTAGCAAAACCTACTAGCTTTCGGAGCACTGCTCCTTCATCAGGTAAGTGGAACTTCTGTTCACAAACAGGGCATATAAAGACACAAACTCAATCTACAAAATAACGGTTGGAATGTGACTCTTTACAGGTAATCAAGTCTTAAAGGCACAGACAATGTGAGTGGAGAAGTGTTAAGCACAGGTTAAAGAGATGTGTATTGTCTCCAGCCAGGACAGTTTGTGGGATTTTGCAAGCCCAGGCAAGTCGTGGAAGTTACAGACAGTGTGACATGAATCCAAGATCCCAGTTGAGGCCGTCCTCATGAGTGCAGAAGTTGGCTATCAGTCTCTGCTCAGTGACTCTGTTTTGTGTGTTGTTAAGGCCGCCTTGGAGAATGCTTACCTGAAGATTAGAGGCCAAATGCCCGTGACCGCTGAAGTGTTCCCCAACAGGAAGAGAACACTCTTGCCTGGTGATTGTCGAGCGGTGTTCATTCATCCGCTGTCATAGCTTCTGCACGGTCTCCCCAATGTACCATGCCTCAGGACATCCTTTCCTGCAGCGTATCAGGTAGACAATATTGGCCGAGTTGCAACAGTACATACCGTGTACCTGGTGGATGGCATCCATGTCAATGATCCAGCATGTCTTGCAGAGGTTGCTGTGGCAAGGTTGTGTGGTGTCGTGGTCATTGTTCTCCTGAAGGCTGGGTAGTTTGCTGCAGACAATGCAGGTTGTGCGGTTGTTTGAAGGCAAGAAATGGGGGTGTGGGGATGAAACAGAAAGAAATTCCACAACACCAGTTTAAAGTCCAAACAGGTTTATTTGCAGCAAAAGCCGCAAGCTTTTGGGAGGGTCTGTCCCTTCGTCAGGTGGCTGGGTATGGCGATGGCCTTAGCAAAATGTTTGTTTTTATCAGTGACATGTTGAAGGCGTCAGAGAAGATGTTGCAGTTTCTCCACTTCGGGGAAGTACTGGAAGACGAAGGGTACTCTGTCCACCATGTCCTATGTTTGTCTTCTGAGGAGGTTGGTGCGGTTTTTCGCTGTGGGGTGTCGGAACTGCCAATCAATGAGTCAAGCGCCATATCCTGTTCTTATGAGGGCATCTTTCAGCGTCTGGAGGTATCTGTTGCAGTCCTCCTCATCTGAGCAGATCCTGTGTATACGGAGGGCTTGTCCATAGGGGATGGCTTCTTTAATGAGTTTAGGGTGGAAGCTGGAGAAGTGGAACATCATGAGGTTATCCATGGGCTTGTGGTACAGTGAAGTGCCAAGGTGACCGTCCTTGATAGAGATTCGTGTGTCCAAGAATGCAACTGATTCCAGAGAGTAGTCCGTGGTGAGTCTGATGGTGGGATGGGACTTGCTGATATCATCATATAGTTGTTTCAATGATTGTTCACCATGAGTCCAAAGGAAGAAAATGCCATTGATGTATCTCATGTACAACATCAGTTGAAGGTCCTGTATGGTGAAGAGGTCTTGTTTGAACCTGTCCATGAAGATGTTGCCATATTGAGGTATGAATTTGGTCCCCATGGCTGTTCCGTGTGTCTGGATGAAGAACTGATTGTTGAAGACATTGTGGTTCAGGATGAAGCGGATGAGTTGTAAAATTGCATCTGGAGATTTGGCAGTTGTCGGTGTTGAGTACTGAGGCAGTTGCAGCAATGCCATCATCATGAAGGATGCTGGTGTAGAGTGCCAAGTAGTCCATTGTGATGAGGAGTGCTCCTGGACTGAGCACAAAATGATAGCCAAGTTCTGCACACATGAGAACGGCCTCAACTGGGATCTTGCTCATTTCACACTATCTATAACCTCCACGACTTGCCTGGGCTTGCAAAATCTCACTAACTGTCCTGGCTGGAGACAATACACATCTCTTTAACCTGTGCTTAACCCTCTCTCCACTCACATTGTCTGTACCTTTAATATTTGATTGCCTGTAAAGACTCACATTCCAACCATTATTTTGTAAATTGAGTTTGTGTCTTTATATGCAGTGCTCCGAAAACTAGTGGCTTTTGCTACCAAATAAACCTGTGGGACTTTAACCTGTGTTGTGAGACTTCTTAGTGTGTTTACCCCAGTTTAACACCAGCATCTCCACATCATGACTTCTATGACCAAGTCTGTTCTGTATCCATTTTGCCAGCGCACCTCTGATCCCATGTGATTTCACCTTTTGCACCAGTCTGCCATGAGTGATCTTGTCAAAGGCCTTACTGAAGACCATGTAGACAACATCCACTGCCCTACCCTCATCAATTATCATCGTCACTTCATCAAAAAAAAATCAAGTTAGTAAGACACCACCTCCCCTTCACAAAACCATGTTGCCTCTCGTAAATATGTCCACTCGTTTCCAAGTGGGAATAAATCCTGAATCGAAGAATCCTCTCCAATAATTTCCATAGCACTGATGTAAGGCTCACCAGCCTGTAATTACCTAGTTTATTCTTGCTACCCTTCTTAAACAAAGGAACAACATTGGCTATTCTCCAATCCTCTGGGACCTCCCCTATAGCCAATGAAGATACAAAGATTTCTCTCAAGGCCCCAGCAATTCCCTCCCTTGCCTCTTTCAGAATTTTCGGGTATATCCCATCAGGCCCTGGGGACTAATCTACCTTAATGTTTCTCAAGAACACCAAAGCACCTTTTTGATCTCAACATGACTCAAACGATCTACACACCCTTTCCCAGACTTGTCATCTACCAAGTCCTTTGTTGAATACTGATGCAAAGTACTCATTTAATACCTCACCATTACCTCCGGCTCCATGCATAAATTTCCTCCCCTGTCAACCCAGGCTATGCAGGGCATGTGGGGGCATTTATTTTTTGGGTTTAATACCAAAACAGTCTCTTCCAGAAATCTTATCACCTAAGTGGAAAGCTGAAAAGAGAATTTCAATGGGAGATGAAAATTCCCCACCCGTTTTTAGTCACTGCGGCTAGCTTCAATTTAAGCTCTCTGTCAATTACTTTGGAAGTGATATTTTATTCCTGAACAGTCAGTCTATCTGGGACATCCTACTTTGAACAACTGGGTTGTACTTTTGGTGCTGCCATTTTGTTCCTGAGTTATAATCCCTAGTTTAAGAAAAAGGTACGGATGTTCTGATGTCAACAGTGATTCGTTCGGTCCTATATTTAGAGTTTGAGTCATAAATGCTGCATTTGTTTTAACCAGGAAGGAAGATATCCTGTTTCTCATCAGCTTACCTGCTGTCACCTGGGGTGTGCTGTACATCCTATTACAAGTAAATGAAGTTTGGTGATAAGAGCTTTAAAATGTTATTGTCATGACGAGAATAAAATCAGGAATAAAGACAGGCTAAGAAAAATACAGAGGTTAGGATTGATTCTCAGTTCATAAAAGGAAGATTAGTGTTTCTGGTCCAAAAATACTGATGAATCAGACTTGACGAGCTAAGATTGTTAGTGGAGCAGAAGATTGGTGTTTTTGTACAGGGAGACAAATGACCAGGTTGGTCTACAAATTTGGCCATGCAGTGCCATGCCAACTCCAAATTTAGTAGCACGAGAAAAAGGTAACATCAACTGTACTCAAAAGAACCAGGTTGACATTCAATCTTGAAAGAGCCCAACTGTTAGGACAATACCAATAATTCTTAACAGAATGTGGAGAATCCTCTATTTAAAGCACTTGGGCCTCTGCTACTCCCAACTCTGATCACCATCCCAACATTGGATCCTAGCCACCACCTTGACTGGATTTCCTGCTTCCTGATCAATTTCTTTCCTATGCCCTTTAATCACTTAGCTTATTACAGCCATTACAGTGGCCAAATTTTTCATCATGCCTTAAGCAGGACAGCAGCTCAGTGGTAATGATGCCTGAAGCTCAATATCAAGTCTGCTACTGGCATCATCATTCAGTTGATTGCTGTGCCTGATGGACCCAGTAAAAAGTCTGACAACACCAGATTTTAGTCCAACCGATTTATTTGAAAATAAACTCACAAGCTTTCGGGGTTAGTCCCTTCGTCAGGTGAATGGAGAGTTCTGGCCTCAGACAGAGCATATAAAGCACAGACAGTTTAGAGATTACTGATTAGAATGCAAATCCTTACACCTAACCTGCTGTTCAAGACCTGAAGTGGCTGACAATGTGAGTGGAAGGAGCACTGATCACAGGTTAAAGAGATGTGTATTGTCTCACATGAGGATGGTCTCAACAGGGATCTTGGGTTCATGTCGCACTATCTGTAACCCCCGTGACTTGCCTGGGTTTGCAAAACCTCACTTACTGTACTGTCTGGAGACAATACACATCTCTTTAACCTGTGATCAGTGCTCCTTCCACTCACATTGTCAGCCACTTCAGGTCTTGAACAGCAGATTAGGTGTAAGGATTCGCATTCTAATCAGTAATCTCTAAACTGTCTGTGCTTTATATGCTCTGTCTGAGGCCAGAACTCTCCATTCACCTGATGAAGGGACTAACCCCGAAAGCTTGTGAGTCTATTATCAAATAAATCGGTTGGACTAAAACCTGGTGTTGTCAGACTTTTTACTGTGTTTACGCCAGTCCAACGCCGGCATACCCACATCCTGATGGACCCACCAGAATATCCTCTTGAATTTTGTGCATACAACAGAAAAATAAAACTATTATCAGGGAAGGAGTGTAAATTCCACTGGTCACTGTGCCATGCAGCACTGTCAATGTATTTGTGACAATTTGTGCCATTTGGCACTTTTGACAAGTAGGTTTTTAAAATATTATTGACAGAATGGGTGGATGAATGGTTAGTAAAAGTTTAAAATTTGGGCAGTGACAGAACCAGTAAGAAGTCAAAGCGTCATGGTTCCATACAATTACTTGGAGATTGGCCAGTTTTACATATCAGGATTTTAAATTCCAGATCACAATCTTGCTGCCATTTTGGTTCTGACATGAATGATAATATGACTTTGAAGGGTGTTTTGATGGTTGTGAAACCATCGCACTCCTTTGACTTTAACTTTATCCTGATGTTTGGGAAACAATTATTTCTAATTTGCATCAGGACACTAAAATCTATAAACTAACTAAACTGGTTGATGCCACAGCAATAGTAAGAGACTGCGGCAAAAGAACACTGCAAAAACAAGGTGCAAGAAATTTGGACATGGAACCAGGACTACAACATGTAATACTGAAAAACCTTTGTAGTTTTGTGGTCCATTGCAGAACCACTCATTCAGAGAGTGTATCTTAGAATAAGGACAAAGAGGGCTTCAACAGAAAGAAGATTAAGTCACAGCAAATGTGCAATGCACTGACAATCTTTTCAATTACACTCAACTGAGATTGCAGGAGTCCACTCTAAACTTGAGTGAGTTGATGTTACAAGCCATTGAGATGATGGATGGAATTTTCTGCTACGGAGACAAGGTGCGACGACAGGAGGGATTAGCGGAGAGTTCCCCACTGATTAGCAGGTCAGAAATTGTGCCCGATTTTATGCTTGGAAACTTATTAATTATGCACTGGCTGGTAGCTCTCTGAATCATATGACAATGATTTGTCCACACTGCTGAACCTAATGGGGCTAAACGACCTGATGGCGTGTATAAACATTATTCCCTACAGCCTAGCTCTGTGGACTACTATGGTAACTGAAGACCACAAATAAGGTAGTCAAATGCATTGTTTAAAGAATGATTTTCTTTATATGAATAAATAATGAAGTTTAACAATAATAGTAACACAACAGAACAGTAACTATGAAAACAGGAGCATGGATAAAGCAGGTCTCACTTGCAAAACACTCTCTTGCAGGCTGGAAAGCCTTCCCAAATCCACACTTGCTCAACGTACTCAACAGAATTGATCTGAATTATTATTGTCACATGTATTAGCAGACAGTGAAAAGTATTGTTTCTTACGCACTATACAGACAAAGCATACCACTCATAGAAAAGGAAAGTGCAGAATGTAGTGCTACAGTCATAGCTAGGAGAAAGATCAATTTAATGCAAGTTAGGTCCAAACAAAAGTCAGACAGCAACAGGGAAGGAGCTGTTCTTGAATTGGTTGGTATGTGACCTCAGAATTTTGTATCTTTTTCCCGACAGAAGAAGATGGAAGAGAGAACGTCCGGGGTGTGTGGGGTCTTTAATTATGCTGGCTGCTTTGCCAAGGCAGCGGGAAGAGTAGACAGAGTCAATGGATGGGAGGGTGGTTTGTGTGATGGATTGGGCTATGTTTACGACCTTTTGTAGTTCCTTGCAGTCTTGGGCAGAGCAGGAACCATACCAAGCTGTGATACAACCAGAAAGAATGTTTTCTAAGGTGCATCTGAAAAAGTTGGTGAGAGTCATGCTGACATGCCAAATTTCCTTAGTCTTCTGAGAAAGTAGAGGTGTTGGTGCGCTTTCTTAACTATATGTTGGCATGGGAGGTACCAGGACAGATTGTTGATCTGGACACCTAAACTTGAAGCTCTCAATCCTTTCTGCTTTGTCCTGTTAATGTAGACAGAGGCTTATTCTCCTCTACTCTTCCTGAAGTCAATGACAATCGCCTTCGTTTTGTTGACATTGAGGGAGAGAGTATTGTTGCTGCACCAGTTACCAGATTCTCTATCTGTACTTTGCTCATCACTGTTTGAGATCCAACCTACTACAGTGGTGTCATCAGCAAACTTGAAAATTGAATTGGAGGGGAATTTGGCCACACAATCATAGGTGTATAAGGAGTATAGTAGGAGGCTGAGAACACAGTCTTGTGGGGCACCAATGTTGAGGATGATTGTGGACAAGGTGTTGTTGCCCAGCCTTATTGATTGTGGTCTGGAGAAAAGGCTTCTCAGTGCACTCTATACTCAAAATGACACACTAACATTTCTCTGCCCCAAAAATTTCAATCCTCCATCAAGCCAGAAGTACAACAAAAATGTCTTAACTTAATGAAAGTCTGTCAGGAACTATGTGGGTATTGGACCTGGGTGGGTTTGTGGTCAGTGCAGACTTGAATGGCCACCTTCTGCACTGTAAAGATTCTATGAATGATACTGGTGGATTTGGAATCCAAGGCGGCACGGTAGCACATGCTTGGCACTGCTGCTTCACAGCTCCAGGGACCTGGGTTCGGTTCCCGTTTTGAGTCACTGTCTGTGTGGAGTCTGCACATTCTCCTTGTGTCTGTGTGGGTTTCCTCCGGATGCTCCGGTTTCCTCCCACAGTCCAAAGATGTGTGAGTTAGGTTGATTGGCCATGCTAAAATTGCCCCTTAGTGTCCTGAGATATGTAGGTTAGAGAGATTAGCAGGTAGGGTTATGAGGGTAGGGCCTGGGTGGAATTGTGATTGGTGCAGACCCGATGGATCGAATGGCCTCTTCCTGCACTGTACGGTTTGTATGTTTGATTGTATGAAGGCATAGAAGTAGGCTTGGAATCTGCAATTGAATGTTCCTCTTCCACAGACCACAGCAGAGTCAATTAGCAAACCTTGAGCCTCAGGAACAACTTCCTGGTGATCATCCACTGTAGCATTACCTTCTGTCATATTATCAGTAACGGCTGTGGACTCAAGCTGCCAGAAATGAATATGATCTTGGTGTCTGCAAGCAATTCTTCTGTGTTGCAATCCCACAGCCCAAAATTCTGGACCATTTTGGTTTAACATTATTTCTGGTAACTACCGCTGGTCACTACCAAAGTTCCTGGTGTAAGCCTAATCATCCAGTTCAAACTGCTTTTATTTGGCACAATAGTTGTGTCCTCCTTCTGATTCTCTTGTTTCCTGCTCACCTTTGCTCTGAGTTGTGGACGATGCAATTGAGACTTTGGCCTTCTACCTGACAACAATTCTGCTGGAGAGGGCCTGATTATGAATTGTAGTGCGGTACAATTCGGGAATAAGAATCTGGAGAGCTTTGTACTCAAGAGTATTACCTGCCATTCTCTTCAACGCCTCCTTCAAATTTTGAACTGCTTGCCTTTAAAACCATTCAAAGCTGGATGAAATGGCACAGTACGCACATGGCATATGTCATTCTTTTGCATGAATTCTTTAAATACCTCACTTGCAAACATAGTGCTGTTACCTGAAACAAATAAATGTGATAAACCAAGAGTTTGACATAGCTTCTCAATTGTCACAGAAGCTGTAATAATACTTGTATTTACTTCCAACCATTTTGTGTATCTATGACAACCAAAAATATGGTTCTTAAAATGTCCCACAGTGTCCATAGATGATCTGGCCACTACCAAGGATGAAGAGGTGTTGGTGGCTCCATCTTCTGATTTATCTGACAAGCAGGACAGGACTTCACCTTGTTGTTAGGTCCACATCCACAGCCACCAAACATGACCTGGCTAGATTTTTCATTCTAGAGGCTGCTGGATGAGTCTCATGAATTTCAACTATGACTTGCAAATGCCCAGAGGCTAGGACAACCACTCTTGACCCCCACAGTATACATCTATCCTGCACACAAATCATCCTTAAGCTTCACATAAGATTGTAATTCATCTTCTATAACAGTGGGCCATCTTTGCATCAGAAATCTCTTGCCTTAAGATAGGATCAGATCTCTATTTATTTATTACTCACTGGAGATTGGGCAAGCCTCTCTAAAAATAAAATTGCCTCAGGGGAACACAATATCTTGCACAGCAAATCTGGTAAAGGGAGACCACTTAATGTGTCTATATTTGCACTGTCTTTCGCGGCTCTGTATATGTTTTACTGACAAGCTGACAATGTAAGCACCCAGCACACTACACCTTCTGGGGTCATGGAGGGAATACATTTTGACTCGCTTGAAATGGCTCATCAATGGCTTGTGGTCAGTACATATGGTTAACAAATGGCCAGAGACATACTGATCAAATCTTTTCACTGAGAAACGATAGCTGGACCTTCATTGTCCAACCGTGAGTATCCCTTTTTATCCTTTGGCAGCGCCCCAGATGCAAAGTTGATGGGTTTTTTCGGACTCGTCCTCCATTAGATGAGAAAGTACTGCCCTCTCACTGTAGGGCAAGGCATCACACAACAGGCTATGTTCCCTGTTTGGATAAAAATAGACTAGCAGATTAGCTGATTGTAGCAGTGCTTTTACATCTTCACAAGCCTTCTTTTGTGCAGACTACCATTCCCACTTGGTTTCTTTGTACAGAAGTACATAGAGTAGTGCCAACACTGATAGTTTACTATGATGGAAAGCTCTTGTCAGGCCCAAGTCCAAAAATGACCTGAGCTCTGACACATTCGTGGGTTCGGCTTCCTTTAATGGTTTGAACTTTCCCCTCAGGCAATAAGCCTTGTGCAATGATTCTGTGGCCTAGTTACTCCACACTTTGTGCCTGGAAAATGCACCAGCTCCTCCTTAGATGCATTCCTGCCTCAATTTTTTCAAAAACTTGATCCAGACTGCTGAGGTGCTCCTCCTCAGTCTTCCCTGAAATTAAAATGTCAATCAACTAGACTACACCCTGAGGAATGCCTCGCAACAGATTGTCCATCATTCTTTGAAAGATTGCCAGATTGGAAGGTGCCCCAAAAATCAAACACTTGTAAACCCTTTGTGTTTATGGTCATGTATGTCTTCAAATTTCCCTTTAGTAAGAACTGTTGATATGCCTGGCTCATGTCCAGTCTTGAAAATGTCTTGTCTCCTGCAAGAATTGAAAACAAATTGCCCACTCTAGGTAATGGATAAGCACCTAAAATGGAAACTTGGTGGGTGGTGAGCTTGTCGCCACATATACACACTGTAGCATCATTTTTAAGGAAAAGAACATTGGAAATATCCAATGATTCCAAGCTTTGTAATCATTCCAATGTCTCTTCCACTTTCCTTCTCATGGTATAGGGCACTGTTTTAGGCTGGAAAACGTGAGGAGTAACTTAAGGATCTACATACAACTTCACAGCAGTGCCATGCAATGTTTCCAGTTCATCCTTGAACACATCCAGATACTAATTAAGCATATTCTTGATCATATTTGTGTTCTTCCCAGTTCAATGGAATTTTGCTGAGCAAGTCACGCCCTCACAACATGGCCCCTTCCCTTTGGCCATAGGTGGTGTGTCCTTGCTTCTTGACTATCATACACAATATGGACTTCTAATTGTTGTGGGAAATTCACCACTTCAGTGTCAGACTTGGAGGTTCAGCAAACAGTTTTATTTGGACAAGCTTTGGGAGAAGTGTGGCACTCCGCAGTACAGGCAGCCACCTTCTCAACTACACTATCGTAGTTGAGCATCTTTTATACTTTTTAGATAATAGACAGTATGGACATTAGCCATTAGCACATCATTACAAGTTGAACAGACAGTACAGACATCGACAGTTAACACATTGTTATACACAGACATGTACAGACATCGATAGTTAACACATCATTGTACATAGAGTAGATACATTTATGCAGTTATGTCCTCTATCAACAGCTGATCTTGTTATATACATTTATGCATGTATGTCCCCATCAGTGGCTGATCTTGTTATCAAACTCATAGTTTTGGGTCTGCTTTTATCTCAAGTTTAAGGTGCCTCAAGGTCTGACCTGCTTCCTGCAGTAATAGGTCATGGGTGGAGGGGGGGGTCTCATAATGTTAAAGGAGGAGCTGATGCATTTTCCAGGCACAAAGTGTGGAGTAACTAGGCCACAGAATCATTGCACAAGGCTTATTGCCTGAGGGGAAAATTCAACAGGCCGAAGGGCCTGTTTTCCGTGCTGTGTTGTTCTTTGTTCTTTGTAATTTAAACATTGCCGGTTTTAACTCTTTATGTAATGTCTGTGCCCAAAGTCACTGCCTCTTAATGTCCCTTCCCAGAGTCCATTTTGTGTGCCAGGTAACCATTTTGTGTCCTTTACTTTGATTTCACTCTAACACAATGCCCTGAGCAAACATACATTCTCCAGTGTACATCTGAAGATTAATCTCTGCTCAAGTAACAGCTGACACTCGGTTAGAGTCCCACATCAACTTGTAGGTTTCTTCACCAATTACAGATGCTGAGATTCCTGAGCCCACTTCCATCTTGACTTGTTTAATGTCAACTACAACTGTGGCACGGACCTCATTGATATTAAGCATGTTGTAACCTTGCGTGTCTGCCTGCTCCAAACTTTCCATATGGTGCATAACTGATTGAAACTTCTTTGAATTAAGATTTTCTTGCTTCTCACCTTGCTTCTCGTGCCCCTATATTTCTTCACTAAATGCTACACCAGTGAGGAACAGCATTCATAAACTTGCAATGATTGGCACAGTGTGGCCCTACACACCTAAAACACTCCATTGCTTTCACCTTTCTGCTTGCAGCTTCTTTCTGTACACGAAGCACTGCCCGAACCTGGGCACTACCATTTGTTTGTTGGATATCTTTAGTATTATTGTCAGCCATTTCCATGCCCGGAGGGATTTCCAGAACCTCCTTAAAGGTAAGTGTGACATCTTCCAACAGCTGAATGCTGTTCTTCTTAATGCCACAGACCAGCCTATCTCTGAACATATCTTCTAACACTGCTTTGAAATCAGTGTTTAGAATGCTGGAATAATTCTGTCATAAAGTTAGCTATTGACAGAGGTGTTTTTCAAAAATGGCTATGAAATTTGATTCTTTGAATAATCATTGAGGACTTTGGATAATGGTGATTCTCAACCATAGCAATGAAATTTTGCCTGGCTTCCTTGGCATGGTCAGATTCTTCATCAACTTAAATCTTTGATTGGATTGCTTGTCCACAACAAAAGAAAAGATCCTAGACTGGAATTGTAGTGGCAGACATCAGTATCTCCAAGTTTAAGAAGCATGCTACCTACCAGGTTGGCAGGCAAGGACAAAAAAATGGCAAACTCCATCCCTACTTCCATGTTTCCTTGCACGTCACCTGCCTTACGGCCCAGCCTCACTTGACTTACTGTTGTGCAGACAGAGCACTTTGGTGGAGATTAATGTAAGGCAAAGGCTAAGTTATCTGTTCTCAATTTAAGGTGGCAGACATGCTGGAAGAACCAGAAAATTTGGAGTGTGGCCAAAAGGTAGTTTTTATGGATTTTAACTTCTGTGCACAGAGCACTGACCTACATTTCACTAGACAGCTTCGACTCTGTGTAAGGGCAAGAGCAGAGGGGTGGAAGTAGGGTCTGAAAGGCACATGCTTGATTGGAGGGGAGGGGTGAGACCAGGCAGAGAAAAGGAAAGAGGCTAAAAGGTCCATACTTGTTTGGAGTGAGGAACTTTGGAGTGAGGAAGTCAGGAGTGAAACTAGACAGATACAAAAGAAGGGGGTTGGAAGCCCACAGGCATGCACTTGACTGGGCTGGGTGGGAGGGCAGGGTAAGACTAGACAGATGCAAAGGAAGGCGTTGGAAGGTCTATGCTTGACTAAGGAGTGGGGTGGTGTCTGACTGGAGCACACAAGGGGAAGGGATCAACTGTGCCACATCACTGGAGGGGGGAAAGAAGAGGGTGTAAAGTCTGAGGCAGTCTTGGGGCAGAGTGCACTACGCAGTTGAGGAAGGAAACAGAAGCAGTCCTGGGACATACACACTATGCTACAATGCTGTAGATGGCATGCATGACCTGGTCCTAGTCTAGCGAGAGTTAGGACCTGTCCATTCACTGTCAGGCATGCACAACATAATATACAGGGCATAGCCAATCCTTCACACATCTTGGTTTTGGGCTGCAGCTAGCACTGTTGCAGTCAGGGAGGCATAAACAAGAGGTTAGTTAGAGCATGCCCTCCACCCTGGAAGGCTTGGATGAACTTTTATCTGAGGTCACCATTGCAGATGTCAGAGCAGCCTTTTCAAAAGTCAACCCACAGAAAGCGACTGGCCCAGATGGGGTACCTGGGTGTGCACTCAGATCCTGCATGGATCAGCTGGTGAGGGTAGTCGTAGACGTCTTCAACCTCTCCTTATATCAATCTGAGGTCCCTATCTGCTTCAAGGTACCAAAGAAAAGCCTTAATGACTATTGTCTGGTGGTGCTGATATCCATCATTATGATGTGCTTCAAAGGGTTAATCATGAATCGAATCAATTCCAGCCTCCCAGATTGCCTGGATCCACTACAGTTCACCTTCCACTGCATCAGGTCCACAGCAGACACCATCTCCCTGACCCTGCACACAGTCCTGGAACACCTAGATAACAAAGACACCAATGTCAGACTCCTATTTATTGACTGCATCTCAGCCTTCAACACCATTATTTCTATAAAACTCATCTCCAAACTCTTTGGCCTGGGCCTCGGCTCCTCCTTCTATGACTGGATCCGAACTTCCGAACCCTCAGACTAGAATCAGTAAGGATAGACAACAACGCCTCCTCCAAGATCATTCTCAACACCGGTGCTCCACAGGGCTGTGTTCTTAGCCCTATGCTATATTCCTTATACACCTATAACTGTGTGGTCAAATCCCCCTTCAACTCGATTTTCAAGTTTGCTGATGACATCTTCATAGTGGATCGGATCTCAAACAATGAGGTGACAGAGTACAGTAATGAGATGGAGAATCTGGTTGAACTGGTGTAACAACAATACTCTCTCCCTCAGTGTCAAGGAAATGAAGGAGATAGTTATTGACTTTAGGAAGAGTAGTGGAGAACATGCTGCTTTCTACTTCAATGAGGACAAAATAGAAATGGTTGAGAGCTTCAAGTTTTCAGGTGTCCAGATCACCAACAACCTATCCCGGGTTCCCCCACACTGACGCTACAGTTAAGAAAGCTCACCAGTGCCTCTATATTCTCAGAAGACTAAGGAAATTTGGCATGTCAGCTACTACTCTCTCCAACTTTCACAGATGCACGAGAGAAAGTATTTTTTCTGGTTGTATCACAGCTTAGCATGGCTTCTGCTCTGCCTAAGACTGCAAGAAACTAAAAAGTCTCATAAATGAAGCCCAATCCATCAAGCAAGCCAGCCTCCCATCCACTTATTCTATCTACACTTCTTGCTGCCTAGGAAAAGCAACCAGCATAATTAAGGACCCCACACATCCCAGACATACACTTTTCTACCTTCTTCTGTCAGGAAAAAGATACAAAAGTTTGAGGTCACGTACCAACCGACTCAAGAAATGCTTCTTCCTTGCTGCCATCAGACTTTTGAATGGATTTATCTCGCACTAAGTTGATCTTTCTCTACTCCCTAGCTATGACTGCAACACTACAGTCTGCACCCTCTCCTTAACTTCTCTATGTACGGTATGCTTTGTCTGTTTTGTGCGCAAGAAACAATATTTTTCACTGATTACTAATCCATGTGACAATAATAAATCACATGACAAATGCAGCCTGTAAATGGCAAGTGGTAACTCGGGGGGAGCGGGGGGGAGGCACTTGGTGATCTCATGGGGGTGCTTTCATTTGGTCACATTGCAAGGAGCTTTGAGATGGAGAGGGGTGAGGTTGACATAGAGTATCAAAACATTAACAGTTCAGAAGGATAGGGATATCATCAAGAATTACGATGGGCTCCAGGTTTAGAGGGGGAGGCAGGAGAGTGACCAGAAGGAGGAGAACTTGCTCCTGATATTCTTCCCAAATGAAAGGAGAGAATTGAATGGTGAAAGAGTTAGAAGCTGGTCTTGTATTAGACCACACAGTTAGGCCACAGCCAGAGCAATGTGTACAGTTCTGGAATCCACATTATAGGATTGGAAAGCGTGCTGAGGAGATTTACAGAATGTTGCTAGACTGAAGAGTTTTAGTTATCAAGAGAGATTGGTTAGACTGGGCTGTTTTCCTTGGAGCAGATTGAGATGTATAAAATTATAAGGGGCATAGATAGAGTAGACAGGAATAAACTTTTCCTCTTGGTGGAGGGATCAATGACGAGGGAGCATAGATTTAAATTAAGGGATAGGAGATTTAGAAGGCTTGCGAGGAAAACCTTTTTACCCAGAGGATGGTGGCAGTCTGGAACTCACTGCCTGAAAGAGCAGTGGAGGCAGAGATTCTCATAACACTTAAGAGGTATTTGGATGTACATTTGCAATGACAAGGCATACAAGGCCACGGAACAAGTGCTGAAAAATGAAATTAGAATAGTTACGTACTTTGTCCTTGACAGGTGCAGAGGTAATGTGCTGAAGAGCATTTTTCTGTACTGTAGACCTCTATGACTCTAGAAGGAGAGTGCCACCATTTTGACAGCTGATGGAATGAAGCAGTTGAAATGAGCCAGAGAAACAATTACCAGGGAGGGGTTTGAGGGCTTGTGGGAGGAGTTCACTAGTCGACTACCACACTTTTGAGCTGAATGAAGGAGCACCTTATTAATTTCTGCTTCAGGACATGTAGAGCAAGGCTCAGCTAAGACAAGTTAGGAAAACTCAAATGCCAGGACTTGGGGACCTTAACTCATGATGCACATTCTTGTGAGAATCCGGAGCAGCTTTGGAGCCAAATGTTGATTGGGTTTGAATGGCCTACTGTTTCTCTAACAGGAATGCACAAAGTTTAATTATAGGCCAGTGAGCTTGACATCTGTGGTAGAGAAATTTTTGGAGAAGATTCTTAGCGATAGTATCTATTCACATTTAGAACTAAATAGTCTCATTAGCGACAGACAGCATGGTTTTGTACGAGGGAGGTCATGCCTCACAAATTTGGTTGAGCTTTTTGAGGAGGTGATAAAAATGATTGATGAGGGAAGGGCCATGGATGTCAGCTACGTGGATTTTAGTAAAGCATTTGACAAGATCCCTCGTGGCCGGCTGGTGCAAAAGGTTAAATCTTACAGGATCAGAGGTGAACTAGCTAGATGGCTACAGAACTGGCTTGGCCATAGAAAAATGTCTGACAACACCAGGTTTTAGTCCAACCGATTTATTTGATAGTAAACGCACAAGCTTTCAGGTTAGTCCCTTCGTCAGGTGAATGGAGAGTTCTGGCCTCAGACAGAGCATATAAAGCACAGACAGTTTACAGATTACTGATTAGAATGCAAATCTTTACACCTAACCTGCTGTTCAAGTCTTGAAGTGGCCGACAATGTGAGTGGAAGGAGCACTGATCACAGGTTAAAGAGATGTGTATTGTCTCCAGACAGTACAGTGAGTGAGGTTTTACAAACCCAGGCAAGTGTTGGGGGTTACAGATAGTGCGACATGAACCCCAGATCCTTGTTGAGACCGTCAGAAGGTCAGAGGCTGAATGCCTCTGACCTTCGGGTAAGCGTTCTCCAAGGCGGCCTTCACGACACACGACAGCGCAGAGTCGCTGAGCAGAGACTGATAGCCAAGTTCCACACACATGAGGACGGTCTCAACAAGGATCTGGGGTTCATGTCGCACTATCTGTAACCCCCAACACTTGCCTGGGTTTGCAAAACCTCACTCACTGTACTGTCTAGAGACAATACACATCTCTTTAACCTGTGATCAGTGCTCCTTCCACTCACATTGTTGGCCACTTCAAGACTTGAACAGCAGGTTAGGTGTAAAGATTCGCATTCTAATCAGTAATCTGTAAACTGTCTGTGCTTTATATGCTCTGTCTGAGGCCAGAACTCTCCATTCACCTGACGAAGGGACTAACCCGAAAGCTTGTGCGTTTACTATCAAATAAATCGGTTGGACTAAAACCTGGTGTTGTCAGACATTTTACTGTGTTTACCCCAGTCCAACGCCGGCACGTCCACATCTTGGCCATAGAAAACAGAGGGTAGCAGTGGAAGGGGTCTTGTTTTGATTGGAGGTCTGTGATTAGCGGTGCTCTGCAGGATTCTGTACTGGGACCTGTACTGTTTGTGATATATATAAATGATTTGGAAGATGATGTAGCTAGTCTGATTAATAAGTTTGCAGACAACACAAAGATTGCTGGAGTTGCGGACAGTGATGAACATTATCAGAAAATATAACAGGATATAGGTAGGCTGGAAAATCGGGCGGAGAAATGGCAGATGGAATTTAATCCAGAAAAATGCGAGGTGATGCATTTTGGTAGGTCCAATGCGGCGAGGGGGGGAGAAACTATACAATAAATGGCACAACCATCAGGAGGATACACACACAAAGGGATCTGGGTGTGCAAATCCACAGATCCCTAGATGTGGTAGCATAGGTGGAAAAGGCGGTGAAGAAGGCATGTGGCAAGCTTGCCTTTATTGGATGGGGCATAGAGTATAAAAGTTGGCATGTGATGTTGCAATTGTATAGAGCGTTGGTTGGGCCACATCTGGAATACTGCGTCCAATTCTGGTCATCACACTACCAGAAGGACATGGAGGCTTTGGAGAGAGTACAGAAAAGGTTTACCAGGATGTTGCCTGGTATGGTGGTTATTAGCTATGAGGTGAGATTGAGTAAACTAGGGTTGTTCTCCCTGGAAGGACAGAGGTTGACGGGGTGACCTAATCGAAGTTTATAAAATTATGAAGGACATAGATAGGGTAAACAGTTGGAAGCTTTTTCTGAGGTCAGAAATGACAAATACAAGAGGTAACAAGTTCAAGGTAAGGGTAAACGTTTCAATACAGATTTGCGGGGGACGTATTTTACACAGAGGGTGGTGGGGGCCTGGAACACACTACCAAGAAAGGTGGTTGAGGCAGACATGCTAGGATTATTTCAGACTTATTTAGATAGCCTCATGAAAAAACTGGGACTAGAGGGATTCAAACGGATGGTCTAGTTAAGAACACATGATCGATGCAGGCTTGGAGGGCTGAAGGGCCTGTTCCTGTGCTGTAATGTTCTTTGTTCTTTAGATGATCCAGCTGTAAATGTAGCAAATGCTCACTTGACAAATTTTCCAAAGGTCTTTAGACATTGTAGCCAAGAGGTGCAGGCTTTACATGTCTAACAATTACAATCACTACAGTAGTGAAAAGTTGTGCTCAAGACCACTCCAAACATGATAGGCTAACAATGTTCTGACTGAGGCTAATAATGCCTGGTGTATTCATCCAGAAAGAAGTCTGATAACACCAGGTTTAAGTCCAACCAGTTTATTTGGTTGGATCAAATAAATTGGTTGGACTTAAACCTGGTGTTATCAGACTTCTTACTGTGTTTACCCCAGTCCAACACCGGCATCTCCACATCGTATCCATCCAGATCCAGGAAGCTAAGGAGCTGCAATTCCTTGCTGACAAGCACAACACCTGGGGCTTCTTCAGTGCCACCAAGGCAATATATGGACCCTTTGTGAAAGAACTGTCATATCAGGAGTGTCTTCATGTCTCAACTCATGATCCTTAATGTTGTATGACAGCTGAAAGGGAGGTTCTGGGTCCGGAATAGCTGGAAGAAGGGCAACTCAAGGGTTTCACAATGACTCCCCAGCATAATGACTGCAAGTGATCATTGCAGGGTAATGTTCAATCATGTTTCTCTTCAATTTTCCCACAGAGGATTTGGACGATGATTTTCCCTGCAATGGGGACTAGGAAGATTCCTTGGTGGTTCCCACAGTCTTACTTGTCTCCTTTTTTGAAGGTACTGATGACAGCACCCCTGAGGTCGGCAGGAATTTCTTCCCTGTCCCAGATTTTCAGGAACAGCTGATGAAGATGACAGGTGATTTCTTTTCCTCCAAGTTTGAAAATCTCTGCTGGAATCCTGTCTACTCCGGTTGCTTTTCCATTCTTCAGTTTAATGGTGGTTTCGACTTCATCCAAGATCATCTTTGGGGAGTTGGGGATCTCCTCAAACAAATTCTCATCTACAATTGCAAACTTGTTTGAGGCCTAGGGATTTGGGTCCATATATTGCCTTGGTGGCACTGAAGGAGCCCCAGGTGTTGTGCTTGTCAGCAAGGAATTGCAGTTCCTTAACTTCCTCGGTCTACCATTAGTTCTTGATTACCCTAGTTCTTCTTTTACTACCTTCTTTGATTGATGAGCTCTTCTCTTTGCCTTGCTGATTATGTAATTTTGTAAGGCATGGAGAGCTTTCCTCTTCTTTTCAATGAGGTCTTGAATGGTTTGGTCATTCTCAACATAACTGTCTTGGTGTTTCCTGGTCTTCACAGCATGAGATGATGGCTGTCTTGAGCTCTTACTAGTTTTCCTTCACTCTATTAGAATGAATACTATAGAGAAGAGATTGTTGGAAGTTTATTAGCATGCTTGGTTCTTAGAGCCACTCAACACGGATCTTTTTTCTGAGCTGTTTCTTCATCCTCCATTGCTTTTGGTGTAGTCTGATGGACGTAGAGAACAGATGAGTTTGTGGTCTGTCCAGCAGTCATCTGCACTGGTCATCGCTTTGGTGACGAAGGCATCCTTTTGGTTTCAGGATCAGATGATGACATAGTCAATTATGTGCCTGTGCTATGATTGTGGATGTCTCCAGGAAATTTTGAACTTGTGTTTTTGGCAGAACAGTGTGTCAGCGATGTAAATCTGGTGCTCTCCGCATTTGGTGAGCAGGAGAACCTGTTGGAGTTGCAGTTCCCAACTCCTTCCTTTCTAATGGTTACTTTACAGAGTTGAGTGTTTTTCAACCCTGGCACTGAAGTCCCCAAAGAGGATGATCTTATCTTCCTCCAGAACGTTGTAGAGTATAATGTCCAGAATGGAGTAGAAGCCTTCTTTAGAGTTATCATTGGCATCATGGCTTGAGGTGTAAGCGCACACACGACATGTTAGTTCTTGGAAAGTTGTAGACAGAGGGTCATGAGGCACACATTGATATTGACAGGAAGCTTTGAGAGTCAGCTGACGAGTTTGTTCATGATGACAAACCCAATTCCATGCGTCCTAGGTTAATCTTCAGGTTTTCCTTTCCAGAAGAAGATGTAATCACTGCTATCTTCCCTCAGCAGCCTTTGCCTACTCTTCGCATCTTTTGTAGGGCAACGACATCAATGTTAGAGTGTCCGAGTCACAGTTAACAAGGGCAGTTCTTCATTCCGGTTGATTGTTTTGCTCATTATCCATGTGGGTTAGTACATGCCAGGTTCCAAAATTGAGTTTAGCTTTGATTTTCTGACAGCAGAAAGAGCCTGCCTGGATGTGGTTTTCCAACCAGGTTGCAGATGGAACAGACTATTTTAAGGCACCTTTCCTCATGCAGAGTGAGCAGAGTGAATCCTGAAGAGGGCTGTGAAGAAAGTTGCCGATACACTCACCTATTGCTGTTCCAAGAGTGAGATGACTGAATCAAACCCCATAGCCTACATCTGGTCTGAAGCTCAGGACTTCCAGATCTCATGGTTCTGTCCCCATCATCTTTTGCTGACTGCCACAGGGCTTATATATATGGGCAGGGGTGTTGGTTTCTTCTATGTAGATGTCTATAATGAGACATCTTTTAACGTGGGTATGCCATTGCACATCAGTAAACACATGACCCTGACAGAGGATAAATCCAGTTCCAGTGGCAAGGGGACTTTGATGACTGAGGATCTCCCTACTGCTCCTGGTTCTCCTGTGAGCAGGTTCCCCTGCTCTCCAAATCAGCCTTTATCCGCCATCACAGCTGTTGATATCATATGAGTATGTTCTGCGTGATCCACTGTTGAGAACTTGTTGTGGATTGGGTGTTGTCTGGTCCCTCCCCTCTGACCTTATCATCATGGGTGACCCTGCCAGGAGTTTAAGACTTCTGACAGCATTGCTCACGGGATCAACAGGACGTTCAAGTCTCTCCACCAGGGCAAGGTGACAATCCAAGTGAATGATCCGTATTGAGTGGCCAAAACAATCAGTGAAATAAATCACACTCCTAAAAAAAAATGCACCAGTTACACCATTTAACTTGCTGAAATGTTATTAGAGAAAACCCAGTCAACTCATGAGTGTTTGTTGGAGGGTGAAGAAAGTCTGATGGCAGCCAGGAAGCATCAGCTGAGAAGAGATTGGAGGGTCCCTCTCTTAAACCCTCAGCTACCAGGTTGGTAAAGTCCAGAATTTTGAAGGACCTCACAGAATCATTGAATCCCTGCTGTGCAGAAAGAGGCCATTCAGTCCGTCCATCTAGTCTGCACCGACAAAAATCCTGCCCACGCCCTATACCTGTAACTCTATGTATTTACCCTGCTAATCCCCCTGACATTAAGGGTCAACTTAGCATGGCCAATCAACCTAACCCACACATCTTTGGACTGTGAGAGGAACCGAGCACCTGGAGGAAACCCACATAGACATGGGGAGAATGTGCAAACTCCACACAGATAGTCATCTTGGCTGGAATTGAATCCGGGTCCCTTGTGCTAATGAGGCAGCAGTGCACTCTGTCCCTTGAAAGCCCAATTAACACACGGGACCAAACAGCGGAGGAAAAAGTGTAATTTCCCTCCTCAAAAATGTAAATAAATTAGTAGGGAATAACTAGAGCATACTAAGTAACAGTTCATGAAGTGGGCATGAGAGACAATCAACCAATCAAAACCCTATCATCAGAACCCTGACAAGTTGGCTCAGGTCAGACAGGAAATCCAATACATGCTGGGTAGTAACATCATTGAGCCTAGCCAGAGTAGATGGAGCTCCCTCATTGTACTGGTCCACTTGAAGTTCACTGGATCAAATTTGGAATGTAAAATGCAGTAATTGGGACCGACTCCTGGTCAATCCTGCAATTTAAGGATTGCAGAGGCAAGTTGGACCACTCACCCTACCTCAACACAATCTTCAAAAGGGTACTGGCAAGTCCTTTGACTCCTGGGAAGAGGGAAAGCTCAGCCTTTGTCACCCTGGATGGTTTATTCCAATTTATTCAAAAATAACCCAGCAACCATTCAGAGGTTGACAAATCAGATAGCAGTTGGGCCTAGCAATTGTTCAGTGCACCTGGATGACTTGATCATACATAGTAACACCTAGCATGATCATTTAGACCACCTGCAGGCAGTTTTCTAGAGTCTGAAGAGGGAAAATATGTGAACTTGGGGGAAAAAAATGAGTTTGCAAAGGCACATGTAGTGGTACAGGGAACGAAGCTACCCTACAAAGCAAAAACTACTTACCGTAGTCAACTTTCCTACTCCCAAAAGCCAAAGGGAAACCAATTTTTAGGAATGAGGGTTCTATAAAAGGTTTGTCCTGAACTTTAACATCATAATCACCTACTTAACGGATATACTAAAAAAAATTGGACAATGGTATGGACAGAGCCGTGATAAGGGACTTATGCAAAATTGAAAGCAAAACTGAAAACCTGGTAAACAAACTGGTGTTAGGTGTTCAAGACTTTAGCAAACCTTTTAGAGTGGCCACAGATCACAGTCATCTGGGGCGGGGAGCTGTGCTACTCAAGGAAGATATTCTAGAATTGAGCATCTAATTTGGTATTTTTCTGAAAAGCTCACTCAACACCAGGAAACCTAGTCCTTGATTGGGAAAGAAAACTTGGGTCTCCTCCTAGCTCTTTTACTTTTCAAAATCTCTGTTCACCATGGACACTGCAAAATCCTAGTGTACATGGAACATGTTAAAGAAATTTCAAATAATCAGGGATTTAAGATTAATAAAACTACTAGCACTAAGTGAGATGACTCCAGATCAGACATACAGCCGAACAGGGCATAACAGGTGTCTACATAAAGACACATAATCGCAATAAGAGGTTTAAACAAGTAAGAGATTTGAACAAGTATTTCTGATTTAAACATGCTTTTTTGGATTTTAAAATGTAATTTTAAAGTAACCCATACACTTTAGCCAAAAGCAGACTGTCCTACAGCATGGTTTGATGAAGACTTGGTGAAACAAACCACATTCTTTGAAACAATGAAACTACAGAATGTGTATATTTTTATCAGCATAAGTTATAGACAGTATGGGTTCCCAAAGCTACAGTATGAATAGAGCTGTTCAATTGGTAATGATAAGATAGTGCTTCTCAGACATGGGAATATCAACTGTCTGATTTGACCACTGACATAATTGAGAGTTGGTGAAAACAGTGCTTTTTGAACTCTGTAGCTAAGTATCAGGTGTTGCTAAGTGACAAGGAGAAGAAGCATCCGGATTTATGGACCAATGAAATCCCATGATGCCAGAGGGTAGAATATAACTGGCTACAGTATTTGACAACTGTTAACAATGATTGATTTGTACCAATGACGACTGGTTCATAACTAACGTGAAGACGGGAAAAGCAAATTTGAAAATGTATAATTATTCTGTCTGATGAATTGTAACTTCAGAGTGGTATTGGAATGCTCAGGGCCTTCTCTTCCGAGAGGTGTTGGACTGACTTATGTTATCTCTCCCAGTGATTGTTGCTCAAATAAAGGTATATCTTTAACCAGGATACTGACTTTGCGACTCTTTTTATTCACTAAGTTTTGGCAAAATGTAGTCTCTGAAGAAACGCCACAACAGAGCACAATGCTTTAAAATTTCCAGAAAAGTTCAATGCGATATCAATACCAAGTTGTTCCACTGAAGTCTGCTATTGTAGCTCTCTAACCTAAGAATTAGCCACACCACAGGAAAGGACAATAATATCCAACTCTCCGCTAAAAAAAACCTGAAATATGCAGCAGGGAACTGACATTGCATCTGCTAGCTATGTATTTAACTTTCAAATGTGGATGAAAGAATGAATGTGTACCATTTTGCTTCAATGTTGTCTTTTACAAGACCACATATTTAAAAAAAAGAAACAGAATTCAAGTTTTCACAGCACGTAGAAGAACTGGTATGCCTCAAGTCATGAAAAGATCATAAACTATAGAAATCACAATCAAACTATAGAAACTATAGAACTAAGCACAATTCTTTTGTGCTTAGTTAAGAATGAACTTTGCTGAACTAAAAAATGGATGCCACAAGTCACCTGATACCTGGAATTATCAGGTGACCGCTGAGACATTCACTGGAATACCACTATCCCGCCTGCCATGGGAATCAAAGCAGTCGAGTGGCGGACAATGGGAAGATTCGTTAACCTTTTGCTAATAATCGCCCATCATATTAACCCTAATGGCAATCAGACAATATTGGTAGCTACAATGTTCACAATTCTCTGTGCTCCAAAATTGTTCTATCCATCATACAGTTTTACCAATTAAAGTATATATGAATCAGGGATGTGTTACATCCTGTGTGTTGCAACCTTGCTGTTTGTGAACCTGGGTACATCAAAATGGAAACAAATGGCCTGTTATTCTCCATATCTTACTCATTATCTTTAAATATATTTCACTGACATCCCAATTCCTCCTTCAACGCAGTTGCTCCAGGATATAGGATCTTTGAAAATTAATCTTTAACAAGCAAAATCTTGAGTTATACCGTAATGCTTTCAGCTTACCTTAAAGAAAACAAATCCCTCCTTGGTCAAATAGTCAACAATCTATAAACATCACACTGAGAGTGGAATTTAACATAGGTAACAGGCTTTTGCTGGCTGGTGAGTGAGCGAAAGGCCTGCGTCACCTCTTCCCAGGTTAATTATTAAGTACCAATCAAGCACCTAAGCAGTGGCAGATTTTCTCCAGGATAACAGACCAAGGGTGAACGTCCTGCACACCAAAAGTTATTGAGCCAGAGCTTCAATGTTCAGTATAGCCAACAGTGAGGTGATAGCTGCTGGAATGTACCCACCTGACTACAGGTTACTGTGTGGAGTTTACATGTTCTACCCATGTCAGTGTGGGTTTCCCCTGGGTGCTCCTCCTACAGTCCAAAGCTATGCAGTTTGGTTGATTGGCGATGTTAAATTGTTGTTTAGAGACAGAGGGACTAGCAGGGTAATACATGGGGTTATGGAGATAGGGTTTGGGTGGGACTGTTATCAGTGCAGGCTCTATGGGCCAAACAGCCTGCTTCTGTACTTAGGAATTCTATGATGCTATGACTGAGGGAAGAGAACAGGCTGCAGGGGAATGGCTTCAGTGACAGTATTAGGTGGGGAAGGTTGCACAAAACACATAACTGGGGGCGGCGCTAAAGGGCTACCCAACTGAAATGTTAATTCCAAAATGAGGACAGAGTCACAGCTGAGACATGTTAGCAACTGCTTAAATGAGAGTCAAGTGAAGGAAATATGCCTATTTAGGCAAAGCAAATATGCCTATTCAAGCAACATTGATCCTTCAAAGTGGCAATAATTGTTCCCCCAGTTTTACCTGCTCATTCATAGTCTCCAAATTCACCAGAATATTATGGGACTGCAGAACTATTGGACAAACTTGAGGGCACTCTTGGAAATGTGGCCTTGAAACATTCACAAAGGACCTTGCAATTCTGGACCTTGCAATTATTGCAGTGTAGGCACTGATCATTCTCACTCATGGTTAGTGCAAACTGTGGGGTCTTGGAGTGCAGATTAGCACACGCATTTGGATTGAAAGAACATCTAGTCGCCTGGCCAAAGCTGTCATGTGGCTTGGGGTGGCTGGGATGGGATTATGATGAATATTTATGTGCTGGCACCGTTTCAGGAACTAAAATTCACTAACATGAATGATGTCTTAAGGCCTCAATTGCGAATTTATTGGCCAAAAGTTAGCCTTTGGAAACAAATGCTTACTCTTGTGTCTCTCTCATCAATACTGCACTGAGGAGACCACCAAGAGTATGGAGCCTGCTGTGGATCTACTGTGTCCTGTGTTCACCTGATTGTGACCCTGAGGCTATTTTAGGACTAGGTCCCAATGAGGTGTGCGCCTCTGTGCTGGTAGTAAGTGCTGTGATGGTTCTTCAAAGGTGCTGTCCTCAGGTTTCTCATTGGAAATGTCATTAGAGCTGGAGTTGAGAGCCTGGCTCCTGACTGCACTCAACAGCTTTTCAGAGGTGCCAGAGAAAGAAAGTAGAAAATTTGTGCGTGGCAGGTCTACATCCCATTATGACCATTGCCTGACTGTTTTCAAAGTCTGTGAGAACCATAAGTTCGGTGATTCCTCTGGAGCATGGGACCTATGTTATTGTCAGCCAACTTGTCCTGCATGAAAACAGATGGAGAGAGCGTGAACAAAATACATGCAAGTGCAGACGATAAGGATGCCTGGCATTTATTGATGGCAAGTGGTGTCTTGGACAGGGTAAGGATGCAAGCTCCAGCCAGAAGAGATGAGATCAGATGGAGATGTGAGAATGATTGGTAATGTGCCTTGAAGTGGCAGAAAGTTAAATCCTGTGAGTCTGCGTATTGAGAGTGATAAGATGGTGACATCTTATCACTCTCAATAGAAGAGATCATTTGTTCTCTTCCTGCAATGGGTGGCTGACCTTTTCTGCAGGGAATTGTCCACCATTTCAACTGCCTCTTCAGCTGGATTTGTCACCTTGCTGGAACTCCCTCAGGCAGAGGGGTGTCGGAATGGGACTAGAAGCAATCGCTGTGAACTTCAACTGCATCCAACAGGCACGCCAGTGAGATGTCACTGGATTTGGGTGCAGTATGCTTTTTTTCCTTTAAGTGACATATCTTCTGTGGATTTGTGTTAAACTGCAGAGAATGCAAACACAGTGGAAGGGTGTTGTTTAAATAAGGTCCCAGAATTAAGGAGCACTGAACTCACAGCAGGTTGGATGAATCAGAGACTGTCCGCCAGCAATATGGCATGATCCCAGTGCATAAATATTTAATGAAGTTTGAAGCGCATAATACAGTGCAAACCTTGCCACTGCAGCTGGCGGGTTGAACGGCACTTTAGGCACCCGTTATTGTATTCTGCGTTTTTCAGGGGAAATCCCACCTATAGTTTAAACAGAGCATCAAAATTCTGACCTGACTTTTTTTCTGGGTTGTGTTCAATTGTTTTGCCCATGTGCTTCCACATTCTATTGTTCCACAAAAATAATTCTGAGTTGGATTCAGAACTTTCACATTTTGGGATTTTTATTTTGAAATAAATGACTTAGTTTAACTGTTTTTTAAAATGATTATTTTCATGGTGCAGTCTGATTGTGTACGACTCGTAAATTTCGGACTGCACTTCCCTGGAACGCATGTACCAGCAGAGAGGACCTGTCTGGCTGAATTCTGTAGGCCACTTCCTTCACTTAATTTTAACGGGCTCTCTGTGCATTGAAAACGTATAGAAAGAAGCAAGATGGGCATGACCTTACCAGCTTGCCGCTGAGCGAAATTCAGATTTGCGCCTATTTTCGTGCCACAGGGAATGTAAGTGACGCTGTTGGGGGCCAAGTGGTTGAGAGCATAGCTGGACAGTGCTCATTTCATAGTGCCAGCCTGGCAGTGCCCAGTTTGCACTCTGGCACTGCCCACCAGGCACCACAATGTGTCAAGAGCATTGCCAAGAGAGTGGTATTATGGTGGGGGAGGCAAGGGGTGAGCTCTGCAGGGAGGGGAAGGAAGGGAGCTCTGTGGGTGGGAAGGGACAAGGGGAGGAGTTCTGCAGATGAGAGAGAAATCCGACACAGAGGGTGATTGGTGGGGACAGTCTGACACAGGGGGTGGGTGAGAAGTTGAACCCTGGCACAGGGGGTAGTCGGCAGATGGGCAGAGACCGGCAAAGAGGTGCAGGATGGATTGCGACAAGGGATTCATCAGGAAAGTCCACAATGCCAGCGACCCTTGTTGCCATGATTTAGTTTTAAAGTTTATTTATTGGTGACACAAATAGGATTGCATTAACACTGTAATGAAATCACATGAAAATCCCCTAGTCACCACATTTCGACACCTGTTCCGGTACATTCAGGGAGGGTTTAGCATGGCCAATGCACCTAATCAGCATGTCTTTCAGACTGTGGGAGGAGACTGGAGCACCTGGAGGAAACCCATACAGACACAAGGAGAACATGCAGACTCGCACAGACAGTAAATCAAGTCAGGAATCGAGTCCAGGTCCCTGGCGCTTTGTGGCAGCAGTGCTAACCATTGTTCCACCATGGAGGGGGAGGGGGGATGTTATACAGCTATCGATGATGAGCGGAAAGCGCGGAGAGGTGGCTGGAGGTCTCCCGGTTCACTGGGGGTTTGGGGTGCCTATGCAATGGCAGCCTGAACACTCTGAAGCTGGCTTCAGCAGCGAGATTAGACTTCATCCCACCCAAACTGGTGAGAATCACACTTACGTCTAAAAAAGTGACAGAATGTCATAAGATTACATTCTCAAACTTGCCCAAAAAATAGTCTGAAACTCATCCTTTTCCTTGCTTATTCGGCCATATCAACTTGCTGGCTCATGCAAAAATGGAAGAGCCAAAAGCTCATAAATGTCCATTGAGATTAAAGGGAATTTTCATGTTTGCTTCATTATCCTAGAGATATATGCTGATTGGAAAGGGTTCTGAGGTTCTGTCATTTACAGTACATAAGGCAGAGGGGAATAATGATTCCTTGAAAGTCCTGCAGCTGGAGATGGCCTTCGAAGGTCAGCCAAATCATTTTCGGGACAGTCACCATAGACCCATCTTCTGTGGTTACCAGCTGTCTATGTGTGAGTGACACAGCAACATTCTACACGGCTTGATGGGGTCATATTAGATTGCTGATTAAGAGGAAAAGCAAATGATTTGTGAAACATTAGTCTGTGTAGAAACGCAATAGTAGTGTAGAGGATTGCAGAGCAACTTTGTGTAAACTTGCTAAATTATTATACTGGTGTTGAAATCTCTTCTAATTGTAAAAGGTCCCACCTTGAACATTTATTGAAATAAAGCCTTGCCCCACTACAGCTTCCTGGTTTATTTAATTAACAGCTGTGTAACCTTGCTTTTGATTCTTGATAACAACACCCTGATGTGTCATTGAAAGCTAGTTGCTTCATTTTTTCCACTTTCCAAATGGTTTTATTGACAAATGGCAATGTCAATTTATGTTTTAAAATGCTGTGCTTACAGTAAAGGTGCAGTGCAGGCAGATGTGGCATAAGTTGGTAGTCAATTGCTGAGAGATAAGGATAGCTGCAGTCCTAATATTAGTCATCAAAAATATACACGCTCTATTTACACTTTACGCTTTAATCAATGTGCAATCTCTTACATTTTTAATAAATGAAGACCACTTGATAGTGAATAAGTAACAAGTTAACTGTTTCATATATATAACAAAAACAACTTTGGGCACAAATCTAATTTTATAAAAATTATTAAACATGACAAAACATAATTATGAACTCTAAGTGATTAAATATCACTGTCCTGAATAAAAGCGGTAATATATTAATAGTTTCTAGCCCAACAATGCCCAAACTATTGCTAGCTTATTAGACTAAAGACCATAAAGATTTTATAGAAAATAACTGGGCATTGATTTTAGTGAGTTATGAATGAATAAATAAACTAAACAACAAGGATTACAACCTCAAGGGTTATAATCTCTAGATTACTACCCAAGCCACGTGCAAATTGGCATAGGGTTGAGAAAATTAGTAAGTTAACACGTGGCTAAAGGAATGGTGCGGGAAAGAGGGATTCCATTTCATGGGGTATTGGCATCAGTATTGGAACAGGAGGGACATGTACCAATGGGCTGGTCCTCAACTAAACCAATCGGGTAGCACTGTTCTAAGGGCTTTAAACTAGCAAGTTGGGGGTAAGGGAAGAGTAAAACTACAGGAAGTGTAATGGTTAATGAAAAGCAAAGCAGCAGGTTAGCACGTGGAAAGAAGGTTCCAACTACATCGAAAATCAGGAAAAAAGTTAAAAGGAAGGAGAACTCAGCAGATGTTATTAATGGAGGATTCAAAAACAAGGTACAAAAACTAGCAGAAGGGCACTTTGTCTGAATGCCTGTAGCAGTCGAAACAAGGTGAATCATCGCAAATGAGTATGATTTGGTGGCCATTACAGAGACATGGTTGCAGGATGATCATGACTAGGAGTTAAATATCCAGGCGTATCAGACTGTTCGGAAGGACAGATAGGGAGGTAAGGGACGCAGTGTAGCTCTGATATTTAAGGATGACATCGGGGCGGTAGTGGGAGGTGATCCAGGTTCTATGGAAATAGAGGTTGAATCCATTTGGGTGGAAATTAGAAATAGTAATTAGAAAAGTCACTGATAGGCCACCAAATAATAACATCATGGTGGGGCAAGAAATAAAAAAAGAAATAACTGAAGTACATAAAACTGGTACAACAATTATCATAGGGAATTTTAATCTATGTATCAATTGGTCAAACCAAATCGGTCAAGGCAGTCTTGAGGAGGAGTTCATAGAATGTATCCAGGATAGCTTAACAGTACGTAATGGAATCTATGAGGCAGCAAGCTGTCCTAGATCTGGTCCTTGTGTAATGACACAGGAATAATTAATGATCTTACAGTTAGGGATCCTCTCAGAAGGAGCAATATGTCTGAATTTAAAATGCAGACAGAACATGAAAAGGTAAAATCTAATACCGGTGTCTTGTGCTTATAATGGGATGAGGGAGGAGTTGGCTAAGGTAGACTGGGAGCAAAAATTTTATGGCAGGCCAATTGAAGAACAGTGGAGGACTTTCAAAGCGATTTTTCACAGTGCTCAGCAAAAATGTATTAGCAAAAATGTATCAGATGTATTAGCAATTTTGAAAAACCTGAAGGTGGATAAGTCCCCTGGGCCAGATGGGATACATCCTAGGATACTTTGGGATGCAGGGGATGAAATTGCGGCGCCTTTAGCTTTGATCTTCAGGACCCCACTGTCAACGGGGATAGTACCAGAGGACTGGAGAGTGGTAAATGTTGTTCCTCTCTTCAAGAAAGGAAATAGAAATGACCCTGGTAATTATAGACCAGTTAGTCTTACTTTGGTGGTCGGTACGTTAATTGAAAGGGTCCTGAGAGATAGGATTTATGACCATTTGGAAAGATGCAGTTTAATCCTGGATAGTCAGCATGGTTTCATGAGGGGTAAGTCCTGCCTCACAAATTTGATTGAATTCTTTCAGGAGGTAACTAAGTGTATGGACGAAGGCAGAGCAGTTGATGTCATATACATGGATTTTAGTAAGGTGCTTGATAAGGTTTCCCATGGTAGGGTCATGAAGGTAGAATAAAAGGAAAGATAGACTATGATGCTAAACTAGCACTAAATGATCTTCATGATCTTATTGAATGGCGGGGCAGGCTCGAAGGGCTAGATGGCCTACTCCTGCTTCTATTTCTTATGTTCTTATGTTCTTAAATATAAAAAAGGACAGTAAGAGTTTTTACAAATATATAAAGAGGAGGCTGGCTAGAGTGAATGTTGGACCCTTAGAGGATGAGAGGGGGGATTTAGTGGTGCGAGATGAGGAAATGGCTGAGGCCTTAAATAAGTTTTTTGCCTCGGTCTTCACGGAGGAGGACATGAATAGTTTGCCGGGTATTAAAGATAGAAGGATGGTAGGAGTTGAGGGCCTGAATGCGATTACTGTCACTAGAGAGGAAGTGCTTGATAGACTATTGGGACTGAAGGTGGACAAGTCCCCAGGACTGGATGGAATGCATCCCAGGGTTCTGAAGGAAATGGCAGAGGTGATAGTGGATGCCTTAGTAAATATTTGCCAAAATTTGCTGGATTCCAGGGAAGTGCCAGAAGATTGGAAAACGGCTAATGTTACGCTGCTGTTTAAAAAAGGTAGCAGACAAAAGGCAGGGAATTATAGGCCAGTTAGTTTAATGTCTGTAGTTGGAAAAATGCTTGAATCCGTCATCAAAGAAGAAATAGCGAGGCACCTGGATAGGAACGGTTTGACAGAGCAGACGCAGCACCGATTCGTTAAGGGGAAGTCGTGTTTGACGAATTTATTGGATTTCTATGAGGATGTGACTAGTGCGGTAGACAGAGGGGAACCGGTGGATGTGGTGTTTTTAGATTTTCAAAAGGCGTTGATAAGGTGCCTCATAAAAGGTTGCTACAGAAGGTTAGGGTGCGCAGAGTTGGGGGTGTAAGGTGTTAGAGGATTGGTTGTCTAATAGGAAGCAGAGAGTTGGTATCAATGGGTGCTGGTCTGATTGGCGGTTGGTGACTAGTGGAGTGCTGCAGGGATCAGTGCTGGGGCCTCAGCTATTTACCATTTATATAGATGATCTGGAGGAGGGGGCTGAGTGTAGGGTGACGAAATTTGCTGATGACACGAAGATGAGTGATAAAGCAAATTGCGTGGAGGGTGTGGAAAGTCTGCAGAGGGATCTGGATAGGCTGAGCGAGTGGGCGAGGGCCTGGCAGAAAGAGTATAATGTTAGCAAGTGTGAGGTTATCCACTTTGGCAGAAATAATAGTAGGAGGTATTACTATTTAAAAGGCGAAAAGCTGCAGCATGCTCCGGTGCAGAGGGACCTGGGGGTCCTTGTGCATGAGTCGCAGAAATCCAGTCTGCAGGTGCAGCAGGTGATCAAGAAGGCAAATGGAATACTAGCCTTTATAGCAAGGGGGATAGAATACAAAAGTAGGGAGGTCTTGCTGCAACTGTACAGGGTACTGGTGAGGCCACAGCTGGAGTACTGTGTGCAGTTTTGGTCGCCGCACTTGCGCAAGGATATTTTGGCCTTGGAGGAGGTTCACTGGGCTGGTACCGGAGATGAGGGAGTTGGACTATGAGAGACTAAATAGACTGGGTCTGTACTCATTGGAGTTTAGAAGGATGAGGGGAGATCTTATAGACACGTATAAGATAATGAAAGGGAGGGATAGGGTAGAAGTAGAGAGATTTTTCCCGCTTAGAAAGGATAGCAGGACTAGAAGACACAGCCTCAAGATAAGGGGGGGGAATTGAGGAGGAACTTCTTCACTCAAAGGGTGGTGAACCTCTGGAATTCTCTGCCCATTGAAGTGGTGGAGGCTACCTTGCTAAATACATTTAAGTCGTGGGTAGATAGGTTTTTGACAGACAAGGGAATTAAGGGTTATGGGGAGAAAGCGGGAAAGTGGAACTCATCCACTTCAGATCAGCCATGATCTTATTGAATGGCAGTGCAGGCTCGAAAGGCTAGATGGCCTACTCCTGCTCCTATTTCTTACGTTCTTATGTTCTTAGAACATAAAGATGTGTGTGATAGAAGGAAATTTGGCCGATTGGATAAGTAACTGGCTACCTCATACAAGACAGAGGGCGGTGGTGGAAGGAAAATTTTCAGACTGGAGGCCAGTTACCAACAGTGTACCACAGGGGTCAGTGCTGGGTCCTCTGCTATTTGTGATTTTTATCAATGACTTGGAAGAGGGGGCTGAAGGGTGAGTTAGTAAATTTGCTGATGACACCAAGATTGGTGGGGTAGTGGATGAGGTGGAGGGCTCTTGCAAGCTGCAAAGAGACATTGATAGGATGCACAGCTGGACTGAGAAGTGGCAGGTGGAATTTAACCCTGATAAGTGTGAGGTGATTCATTTTGGTAGGACAAACTTGAATGTGGATTACAGGGTCAACGGCAGGGTTCTGAGGAATGTGGTGGAACAGAGTGATCTTGGGGTTCGTATCCACAGATCTCTGAAGGTTGCCACTCAAGTGGATAGAGCCGTGAAGAAGGCTTATAGTGTGTTAGCATTTACTAACAGAGGGTTTGCGTTTAAGAGCCGCGGGGCTATGCTGCAACTATACCGTACGTTGGTGAGACCACATTTGGAATACTGTGTTCTGTTCTGGTCACCTCACTATAAGAAGGATGTGAAAGCATTGGAGAGAGTGCAGAAGAGATCTCCCAGGATGCTGCCTGGTTTGGAGGGTAGGTCTTATGAGGAAAGGTTGAGGGAGCTGGGGCTTTTCGTTTTGCAGTGGAGGAGGATGAGAGGCGACTTAATAGAGGTTTATAAGATGATGACAGGGATTGATAGAGTGGACGTGCAGAGACTATTTCCTTGGGTGGATGTAGCTGTTACTGGGGGGCATAACTGTAAGGTTCATGATATAGGAGGGATGTCCGAGGTAGATTCTTCACTCAGAGAGTGTTTGGGGTGTGGAGTACACTGCCTGCTGTGATAGTGGAGTCGGACACTTTAGGAACTTTCAAGCGGTTATTGGATAGGCACATGGAGAACACCAGAATTATAGGGAGGGGATAGCTTGAACTTGGGATTGGACATAGCTTGGCACAACATTGAGGGCTGAAGGGCCTGTACTGTGCTGTAATGTTCTATGTTCTATGTACACCAGTGATAAAGAAGGACTGTAGAAAGAGATAATCAGCGATGGAAATCTAAGGAAATAAAGGAGGGTATCAAATTGAAAGAAAATGCATAAAAAGTGGCAAAGATTAGTGGATAACTAGAGGATTGGGAAATCTTTAAAAGTCAACAGAAAGCCACAAAAACATAGAACATTACAGCACAGTACAGGCCCTTTGGCCCTCAATGCTGCACCGACCAGTGGAACTAATCTAATGACCCTCTAACCTAAACTATTCCAATGTTATCCATATGCCTATCCACAGACCATTTGAACGCCCTTAAAGTTGGTGAGTCCACAACTGCTGCAGGCAGGGCATTCCACGACCTTACTACCCTCTGAGTAAAGAACCTACCTCTGACATCCGTCCTATAATTACCACCCCTTAATTTAAAGCTATGTCCCCTCGTGTTAGCCATCACCATCCGAGGTAAAAGGCTCTCACTGTCCACCCTATCCAATCCTTTGATCATCTTGTATGCCTCAATCAGGTCACCTCGTAACCTTCTTCTCTCCAATGAAAATAACCTCAAGTCCCTCAGCCTTTCCTCATAAGACCTTCCCACCATACCAGGCAACATCCTGGTAAACTTCCTCTGCACCCTTTCCAATGCCTCCACATCTTTCTTATAATGCGGCGACCAGAACTGTACACAATACTCCAAGTGCGGCCACACCAGAGTTTTGTACAGTTGTAACATGACCTCATGGCTCCGAAATTCAATTCCTCTACCAATAAAAGCTAACACACCGTACGCCTTCTTAACAACCTTATCATCCTGGGTGCCAACTTTCAGGGAGCTATGCACATGTACCCCGAGATCTCTCTACTCATCAACACTACTAAGAGTCCTTCCATTAGCCCTATATTCTGTATTCCTGTTATTCTTACCAAAGTGAATCACCTCACATTTTTCCATATTAAACTTCATCTGCCACCTCTTGGACCAGCTCTGCAGTTTATCTATGTTCCTCTGCAAACTGTAACATCCATCCTCACTGTCTACAACTGCTCCGACTTTGTTGTCGTCAGCAAATTTACTAATCCACCCTTATCTAGATCATTTATAAAAATGACAAACAGCAGTGGCCCCAAAACGGATCCTTGAGGTACACCACTTGTAACTGCACTCCAGGTTGAATACTTCCCATCAACTCCCACCCTCTGTCTTCTTTCAGGTAGCCAATTCCTGATCCAAATTGCTAAATCACCCTCAATCCCATGCATCTGCATTTTCTGCAATAGCCTACCATGGGGAACCTTATCAAACACTTTGCTAAAATCTATATACACCACGTCAACTGCCTTACCCTTATCCACCTCTTTGGTCACCTTTTCAAAAAACTTGATAAGGTTTGTGAGGCACGACCTACCCTTCACAAAATCGTGTTGACTATCCCTAATCAATTTATTTCCCTCTAGATGATTATAAATCCTAACCCTTATAATTCTTTCCAAAACTTTGCCCACAACAGAAGTAAGGCTCACTGGTCTATAATTCCCAGGATGGTCTCTACTCCCCTTCTTGAACAAGGGGACAACATTTGCTATCCTCCAGTCTTCCAGCACTATACCTGAAGCCAATGACGACATGAAGATCAAAGCCAAAGGCTCTGCAATCTCCTCCCTAGCCTCCCAGAGAATCCTCGGGTAAATCCCATCTGGCCCAGGGGACTTATCTATTTTCACACTCTCAACAATTGCCAACACCTCCTCCTTATGTACCTCAATCCCGTCTAGTCTACTACCTGGTATCACAGTATTCTCCTCGACTACACTGACTTTTTCCTGTGTGAATGCTGTCGAAAAACACTCATTCAGTGCCTCTCTTATCTCTTCAGGCTCCACGCACAATTTCCCACTGCTGTCTCTAACTGGCCCTAATCTTGCCCTAACCAATCAAAAAGGTATAAAAAAGATGGATTATGAGAGTAAACTAGAGTAACTATCTAAAAACAGATAAGCAAAAGTTTTCACAAATACAGAAAATGAAAAAAGAGTGGCTAAAGTAAACATTGGTCTTTTAAAAGATGAGAGGGGGAATGTAATAACTGGAAATGAGGAAATGGCTGAGGCATTGAACACGTATTTCGTGTTGGTCTTCACAGTGGAAGACACGAATAACATGCCAGTTAGGTTTAAGGCTGGTTACAGGGCTACAGTGTGAAAAACAACCCTCTACAATCATTCTCTGAATCTGTCATCAATCCAATTTTGTATCAATTGGCTACCTCGCCCTAGGTCCCATGAGATTTAACCTTATGCGACAACCTACCATGTGATAACTTGTCAAAGGCCTTGCTAAAGTCCATGCAGACAATATCAGCTGCACTGCCCTCATCTACCTTCTTGATTACCCCTTCAAAAAATTAAATCAAATTTGTAAGACAGGATTTTCCACTCACAAAGCCTAATCAGTCCTGTCTCTCAGAATGCCTGTACATCTTGTCTCTCAGAATGCCTTGTAACATCTTACCCACTTCAGATGTTAGGCTTACAGCCAGTAGTTCCAGGCTTTTCTTTGCAGCCCTTCTTAAATAAAGGCACAACATTTGCCATCCTCCAATCTTCAGGCACCTTACCTGTGGCAGATAGTCATTAAGGCACACTGCTTGGTTTTTCTTACGAAACAGGATGATGGTCATCTTCTTGAAGCAGATAGGGAGCTCAGATTGTTCTAAAGAGAGATCTTCACTCTACTCAAACATTCTTTATACTCTTCAAGGGCATGGTGGCACAGTGGTCAGCAGCATGGACCCAGGTTCGATTCCCGGCTTGCGTCACCGCCTGTGTGGAGTTTGCATGTTCTCCTCGTGTCTGCATGTTTTTTTCTGGAAGCTCTGGTTTCCTCCCCCAGTCTGAATGATATGCTGGTTAGGTGGATTGACCCAAACAGGCGTCGGAGTGTGGTGACTAGGGAATAACTTCATTGCAGCGTTAATGTAAGCCTTATTTGTGACTAATAAATAAACTTTACTATGATCCCAGCTACCTATGCATGTCATATGCTTCCTTCTTCTTCTTGACCAGGCCTCAATATCCCAAGGCATCCAGGGTTCCCAACTTTTACCAGCCTACCAGTGGGCATGGTGGCACAGCGGTTAGCACTGCTACTTTACAGCACCAGAGTTTGATTCCAGGTTTGGGTCATTGTCTGTGTGGAGTTCTCCCCGTGTCTGTGTGGGTTTGCTCCAGGTGCTCTGGTTTTCTCCCACAGTCCGAAAGACGTGCTGGTTGGGTGCATTGGCCATGCTAAATTCTCCCTCAGTGTACCCAAACAGGCATCAGAGTGTGATGACGAGAAGATTTTCACAGTAACTTCATTGCAGTGTTAATGTAAACCTACTTGTGACGCATAAATAAATAATAATCAAAACTTCACTCTGAAAGGAACATGCTTACCCTGAACTCTGGTTAACACACTTTTAAAAGCCTCCCATTTACCAGCCTTCCCTTTGCCTGCCAACAACTTTTGAAAGTTCCTGTCTATTACCATCAAAATTGGCTTGCCCCAGTTTAGGATTTTAACCTTTGGGCCTGTGAGCGCGAGTGGGCGAAATGACCACTATGGACTCAGGGTGAAGTTCAATAACGGCACAGCTTTACTTTCTTTACGTCGATGGAGAAGCACAGTCAGGACATACAATCGGACTGTCCCAAAAGTGCTCTGCCCGTCCTCGCAGCAGGCTATAGTTATGCCTGAACTTCAGTGCAGTATGCGATTCAAATGCTAATACTTTGTTTACAGTATTCGACCTTAGCCATCCTGTGTCGATGTTTCCAAGTGTTGAGGAAATTGTTTTAAGTGTGTGTTAATTGTTTTGTCTGATTGGTTATTTAATAGTCTAGAATCTCTGGGGTTTGAACCATAGGTGTGTCATTGATCTCAAAAGAAGTTTTGAGGGGCCAGGAATGTTTCCTTAACTATGTTAATTTTAGGTGTCTTCATGGGTTGTTTGACTGTTTTAAAGGTGCTGATTTTGATGGGGTGGAGATTTAGTTCCTGTAGGTGCCATCCTGTCCAGCTTCCCTTATGTGCTAGTCCTCATTTGCATTCTAAAAGCATGCTCTTACCTACTGATCAGTGTCTGTTACTTTGTGATTCTTAGTGGAGAGCTCTGAGGGTAACTTTAGTCTGCTTCCATTTTGTGCACCCAATTTCATAAAATTTGTTGTCCGATAACAGGCCAAACCTATTATTCTCCACAGCTACCTTAAAACTAATGGAATTATGGTCAGTGGCCCAAAGTCATTGATGGAAATTGTAAAACGATGGTGCTCCAGCACCATCTCGTCACATCCTGCCAATCAAACAAAGACCCATTTAGGCTCTATTTTCTACCAACCAGCCAACCTTCCATCCATTTAGCATTGTCTGTAAGAACCTTGTGTGCTGTATCTTATTGCTAAAGGCTATATTGATAGCTATATTGATTCCTTATCTCTCTATTTTTGACCACCTGCCACTGGAATTTCAATGATCCATATTATTGGCAGCTCCATCCCATTTGTTTCATTTGAAAATTCACACTGCTTTTTCTCTGATATCATATTAAAATCATTCATAAGTTTCAAAAAATATTGGGACTTTGGAATTCATAGGATGGCAGATTACATTATCATTCACTCTGTTCAATCTCAAGCACTGAAACACCCTGAACTGCACTGAAGCATTTCTTTCCAAATTAATTCATCTTCCTAGTCAGCCTATTTGTCCTTATTTGATTCCTTAGATTCATTCAATTTTCATTTCACAATCCTCATCCCTCATTCTATTTCTTTTCACTTTGTGATTCAATCTCCTCTGAGACAGTGTGTCAAAAACTGGTGATTCCAGCATCCTGCCATAAGTGCCAAGATGTATTTGTTTATGACCCTGGGCACCAATGTTGGTTCAAAGGGGGGATTTCCAATATAAATAACTGAGGTAGGCAAGGCTTGAGGTACATCATGGATGTCCACCTGTCTCTGGAGACTGCAAAATATGATTAAGTGTCCAAGTGCACAGGAGAAAGTTTCTAGGAGCTAACTTGGAATAATGTCAAACTAACCTCCTGGCCCTATCCTGGTCAAAATATTTTTACTAATTTATTTGCCACATTCAAAGATCAATACTACAATCTAAGACTGGAATCAGGTGGATTAAATGTCTGCCATTAGGTGGATTAGCACAACTGGTCTCATTGAACACACCAACCTAGCAATGCTGCGTGGAGTCAAAGACTTAGGAACTCAGAGAAGGAGGTGCTGGAAGTCTTAAATTGCAACAAGGTAGATAAATCCCTGAACCTGACGAAATGCATCCCAGGACATTGTGGCAGGCTGGGAAGGAAATTTTGGGTTCCCTAGCAGAGATAATTGAATTGTTAATAGTCACAGGTGAGGCGCCTGAAGATTGAAGGATGGGAAATATTGTGCCTTTGTTTAAGAAAGGCTGCAGGGGAAAGCTTGGGAACTACAGGTTGGTGAGCCTCACTTCTGCAGTGGATAAGTTGTTAGGAGGTATTTTGAGACACAGGATCTACAGGCATTTAGAGACACAAGGACTGAATAGGGTCAGTCAGCATAGCTTGGTGAGTGGAAAATCATGTCTCACAAATTTGATTGAGTTTTTTGAAGGGGTAACCAAGAAGGTAGATGAGGGCACTACATTTGATGTTGTCTATATACACTTTAGCAAGGCCTTTGACAAGGTACCGCATGGTAGAATGTTACATAAGATTGAATCTCATGGGATCCAGGGTGAGGTAGCCAAATGGATACAGTATTGGATTGATGACAGAAGACAGAGAGTGGTTGAAGAAGGTTCTTTTTCAAACTGGAGGCCTGTGACCAGTGGTATGCCTCAGGGATTGGTGCTGGGTCCACTGTTATTTGTTGTTCACATTAATGATTTGAATGAGAATTTAGGAAACATGGTTAGTAAGTTTGCAGATGACACCAAGATTGGTGGCATAGTGGAAAGTGAAGAAGGTTATCTTGGGTTGCAACGGATCTTGATCAATTGGACTAGTGGGCTGACGAATGGCAGATGACGTTTAATTTAGATAAATGCAAAGTAATGCATTTTGGTCGATGGAACCAGGACAAGACTTACTCAGTTAACGGTAGGGCATTTGGGAAGAGCTATAGAACAAAGAGTACTAGAGGTGCAGGTTCATAGCTCCTTGAAAGTGGAGTCACAGTTGGACAGATTGGTGAAGGCATTCAGCATTTGCTTTCATTGGTCAGAACATTGAATACAGGAGTTGGGGTGTCTTGTTGAAGGTGTACAAGACGTTGGTGAGGCCACATTTGGAATACTATCTGCAGTCTGGTCACCCTATTATAGAAAGGATACTATTAAACTAGAAAGAGTTCAGAAAAGAGTTACTAGGATGCTACTGGGACTTGATCGTTTGAGTTATAAGGAGAGACTGGATAGACTGGGACTTTTTTTCCCTGGAGCGTAAGAGGCTTAGGGATCTTACAGAGTTCTACAAAATAACGAGGGGCATAGATCAGCCAGATAGTCAACATCTTTTCCCAAAGATGGTCTAGAACTATAGGGCATAAGTTTAAGGTGAGAGAGAAGAGATATAAAAGGGTCCAGAAGGGCATTTTCTTCACACACAGGATGGTGAGTGGAATAAGCTACCAGAGGTAGTAGTAGAGGCAGGTACAATTTCATCTTTTAAAAAGCATTTGGACAGTTACATGGCTAAGATGAGTATAGAGGGACATGAGCCAAACACAGGCAACTGGGACTAGCTTAGGTTAAAAAAGGGGCAGCATGGAAAAGTTGGGCTGAAGGGCCTGTTTCCATGCTGTAAACCTCTATGGCTCTGTAACTCCAGGCCTGGGATTCCCTCGCTTCTATCTTTGCCACTTCTTAAACTGTTGGAATTGTTTTGACTGAGTGAAGTCTGCATCTTACAAGATCCCAACCTAATATCTGACGTGTTGTAATCTCTCATAGTTACAGTGAATTTTTTGGAAAAGCCATGGATTTCCAGCCACAAGAGTATCGAGAGTTTTTTCGTTCACTATTGTTTGGTCGTTTCTTGGAAGAATTTGAATAGCTTACAGCTCTATTTAGAAACTTGAAAACAACAGGAACAGAAAAAAGCTGACTATCTGACAAGTTCAAGGCATGAATATCTGTCAACCAGCCACTCTTTCAAATATTTAACTGTCTCTCAGTTGGTTCTACAGTTTACCACCCACCACATCAAACAGTTTCATCAATATATGCACTTTCTAAATTCACAGCTTAAGTCCATATTTCCTGGTACAAGAGTTTGAGGCAGTCTGAAATATTGTATTGTCAGCTCTCCAATCTGGAATGCTTGGGACCAAAGCATTTCTGGATTACGTAATTTTCTGGATTATAGAATAATATAAAATACCTAACCATAAGTGTGTGAATGTAACACATGACGGTGTAACACATGATGCAGAATTAACACAACTAACAGACCTATTCTGGGAAAGCAGAGTAATGACTCTTCAATAAAAAGTCAATTAAAAAATGTAAACTATTTCCTTTCTCAGAGAGATTAGTAAAGGCACGGTGGCATAGTGGTTAGCACTGCTGCCTCACAGCACCAGGGACCCAAGTGTCACTGACTGTATGAAGTTTGCTCTTTCTCCCCGTGTCTGACTGCATTTCCTCCAGGTTCTCCGATTTCCTCCCACAGGCCAAAGATGTGTGTGTCAGGTTGGTTAGCTATGCTAAACTGACCCGAGTGTCAGGGGGATTAACAGGGTGAATGAGGGTTATGGAATTAGGGCCTGGGTGGGATTGAGGTTGGTACAGACTTGATGGCCTCTTTCTTTACTGTAGGGATTCTGTGATTCTAAGTTGTTACAATGTCAGTTGGTGTTACTGGTGGACAGGAGGGTCCCAGGATGGGACCCTGGCTCAAAAGATTGTAACTTTTACTTTTTTTTAATGAAACAAAGAGCAACAGAGTCACAGGACTGCTAACTAGTTTTATTAAACATTTAATAAACATGAAAAATGGACTGTACTACTACAATATTTCTTTACTCCTTTATCTTAACGAATATACACAGGTTTTAAGATTAACACGGATTACTAAATCCATTTGACGCTACAATGGTCTCATCAGCATACAAAGTTAGAGTTTGCAGATTTCTCCTCAGAATCACCTCACCAGATGGTCTGACACGTGTAAAATTACAAATTATACAGTGAATATTAACTTTTGACCAAATTATGATTAATTGATAAAAGAAATAGAAAGTTCACTATTAATGAGTCCTTTACTGAAGTTCATGGTTGAGGCAAATATCTTCCATCATGGTCTTAAAATTCCAGTTGAGTTGCAGCCAATTTCTGGAGACAGTGGCTTTTAAACCATAATCTCCTTTTTCTAAGGTCAGTGCTATTCTACCTGCATATCTTTTGATTGAAATTCTCTATATCTGTAATGGATTCTAAAATGTATCAGATAGGACTCCAAACTGGAGAACATCAAAGAGAGAGGGATGGTGTTAATGCTCCATTTTTCGACTTCTTCAGACACCAAAAAGCAACTAGGGTGTTGTAATAAAAGATTATTCAAAATCGTGGTTCTGATTAGCCAACCTCTCAATGATGAATATTTCATAGAAGATAATGGATTTGTTCATGGCTTGACAGACTATGGTTATTGTATTATGGCCCAGGTGATTAATTTATTTTCCTATCCCAGCCATCACTCTTGAATGGACCATTCTTCCCTGTGATGAGCTACGAAGAACATATCAACTCTCTCTATATCGCCAATGTCCTGGTAGACTTCCTGTCTCTGCCTGAAAGGTTGTTTTCCTGAAATACAAATGATGTATTTGGTACTGTGCCTTTAAGAAAAATATTTTAATCATGTTTCTCTGCAGGATACTTTGTCAGCACCATTTTGGCTGCAGCTGGTGTACTGCATTGTACTGAGGCAATATACTTGATATTATGTTGATTTTAATCTAAACTAATGCAGTGTTCTGTGGTTTTAATGGGAATACTGAGTAGAGCTTGATTTGGG
This sequence comes from Carcharhinus amblyrhynchos, assembly GCF_965287045.1. NCBI lineage: Eukaryota > Metazoa > Chordata > Chondrichthyes > Carcharhiniformes > Carcharhinidae > Carcharhinus > Carcharhinus amblyrhynchos. Next base: position 63,474,334 of record NC_137329.1, read on the forward strand.
GGTGATTGACAGGTGATGTCATGTGGCAGGTATTTTTCACAGAACATTGCAAGTTTTAGTTTTGTTTCTCTGTTCCACCAGATCCTGGCACCAATTAAGCAGTCTCTCTCTCTCTCTCTCTCTCTCTCCAAAGGCTTTCTGAAACTTTGGAGTCTGGGGAGCCTCGGAGGTTGGATCCAACCTTCAAAGTACCAATTCACAGCAGCTGTCAAAATGTTGAAAATTCAGCATCACGTTAATATACTTGTTTTTGTCCCAAGGATGTATGTCTATGGGGTGGTGTTTAATTTGGAACAAAAGAGACTGAGTTGAGTGAGTGGGCAAATGATTGGCAGATGCAGTATAATATGGATAACTGTGAGGTTATTTGGTAGCAAAAATAGGAAGGTAGATTAGTCTGAATGGCTATAAATTAGGAGAGGGGAGCTTGGATGTCCCACAGCAGAAGAACATTCACAACTTACGTTGTGTGGTAGTGTGCCTGACCTGAGGCAACTGATCAGCATCGAAGGGCGTGCCATGGAGCAGGCAGCGGGTGATGGGGGCATCCTGAATGGTCACAGACAGTGAGGTCGACATCCAACATGCAAGTAAACAGAAGTGTACCTTCAACCTACGTCCTCCTTGAAGTAAGTGCAATGCTGCATAGAATGTTTGCCTCCCTTCCCTTAATGTGTGCTCTTTATTGCAGCTCTGGACCCAGAGGAAGCTGGCCCTTCAGGTGTTGCAACCTGCTGCTTTGGGGCAAATGGCCACGACCCCTTGGATGTCACCTCGGAGGCAGGCACTGAAGAATTCTCCAAGGGCTGCACCACTGAAGCAGTACAAGCATGTACCACGCAACCCACCAACACAGAGACCATCACCATGGTGGGTACCTTTAGTGTTGAGGCTTCTGGGTCAGGAACTGGTGAGTACATCACAGACACTGATGCACATTGGGTGGAAGTGGACACATGGAGGTTTGCTGGAGGCCAGGATTCAGCTGTCCCCAAGCCAGATGCTGGGCCACAGGGTGTGTTCCTCCCAAGGCTGGTGGAGATGCATCAGGAAACCTGGGGAGTTGTGGATGGGCTGTCAGCAACCATGCTGTGACTGCAAGGCTGTTTAGGGAAGCCAGAGTGCTGTTGCAGGAGGTGGTGCTGACACAGGATATAAACCAGGCCAATACTGCACGGATGGCGACTGCAGTGGAAAGTCTGTCTCAGGGGTCTGCCCTCATGGGTGACAGGGTCCAGACCATCGCCACAACAGGCGAGTGTGTTTCCAGCATCCAGGAGGCACAGCATTCCATGGCCACTGGTATCAGGGACATGTGGGAGACACTGCTGGCCATGGCTGGGAGTCTTGCTGGCATTCTGGAGACACAGCAGGCTGTGGCTGTGAGACTCGACAACTTAGCCCAGCTCAGAAGGCTCGGGCTAAGTGGCACCAGAGACTGGTTTGTTCACAGAATGCTGTGGTGGAGGTGCTCCAGAGTTTTGCCCAGTCTCAGAGGGCCAGGGCTGAGGGATCACAGATCAGGAGCAGACGCATCTAGGCCTCCAGGACTGGTAGAGCCAGGTCATGCCAAAGCTTCTGGAGCTCAGTCCAGCTACGTCGGTGTCCCATGGAATGTCCCCAGGGCCTCTGGGCACCCCAAAGGAAAAGGAGGTGCTTGAGCCCATGCCGGGGCCTATCACCCAAGAGATCCCAGATATCTCGAGACCTTCTGATTCCACCCTTCCTCACATTGGGGTGTCTCAGGGCCAGCTAGATGAATAGGATGACACTGAAACAGTGCCATTTGCAAGTCAGCTGGGGCTCTCCAGATCCTGGCCACCCAGGAGACATCCACCAAGGGCATCACGTCTGGCAAGGGCATCACAGGCAATGGGGCAGCTGGACACATCCACCTATGATGTGCATCCAGAAGCAGTAGACCACGCAAGTAAGAAGGTTGTAGTTCACTCAGAGGGCACGGCTGAAGGTCACAAGTACCCAGGGTTTATTAACCAATAAATTTAAGAACAAACTGTTAATTGCACCTCGCAGCTGTAACTAATGTGTCTCTGATTCCATGCTCCCACCACCCCCCCCAACAGAGCTGAGTGCTCCCCATTCCCATGCACTGAGGTGCTGTCTGTGGCGTCTTGCAGACTCAGCCACATGTCACAGAGTGCCTGCCCTACCTTCCTCAACATCCATCAGACACTTGGTGCAAGTGCACCCTCCCCCCCCCGCAACCGCATTGGCCAAAAAATTTGTCTCCAACTGTTACTGGAGTGCCCCAGGGATCTGGGTGCCCCTGGGGCACTCTATACTGGAGTGCCCCAGGGATCTGTTCTAGGACCCTTGTTGTTTGTCATTTTCATAAATGACCTGGATGAGGAAGTGGAGGGATGGGTAAGTAAGTTCGCTAATGACACGAAGGTCGGTGGTGTTGTGGATGGTCTGGAAGGATGTCAAAAGTTGCAGCAGGACATAAATAGGATGCAGGACTGGGCGGAGAAGTGGCAGATGGACTTCAACGCGGATAAATGTGTAGTCGTCCATTTTGGCAGAACCAACGGGATGAACGAGTACACTATCAAGGGCAGGAGTCTTAGTAGTGTTGAAGAGCAGAAGGATCTTGGGGTCCGGGTCCACCGGACTCTTAAATCGGCCTCGCAGGTGGAAGAGGTGGTCAAGAAGGCGTATGGTGTACTGGCCTTCATTAATCGAGGGATTGAGTTTAGGAGTCGGGAGGTAATGCTGCAACTTTATAAGACCCTTGTCAGGCCTCATTTGGAGTACTGTGCGCAGTTCTGGTCGCCTCACTATAGGAAAGACGTAGAAGCTATTGAAAGGGTACAGAGGAGACTTACAAAGATGTTGCCTGGACTGGGAGGCATGCCTTATGAAGTTAGGTTGAGGGAGCTGGGTCTCTTTTCCCTGGAGAGACGAAGGTTGAGAGGCGACCTGATAGAAGTTTATAAAATGTTGAGAGGAATAGATAGGGTGGATTCTCAGAGGCTATTTCCCCGGGTTGAAATGGTCGCTACGAGAGGACACAGATTTAAGGTGCGGGGAGGAAAGTACAGAAGTGATGTTAGGGGTAAGTTTTTCACTCAGAGGGTGGTGAGTGAATGGAATCGGCTGCTGTCAGTGGTGGTGGAGGCGAACTCGCTGGGGTCTTTTAAAAGACTTCTGGATGAGTATATGGGGTTTTATGGGATTGGGGGTTATAGATAGGTCTATAGATTGGTAGGTGTTGATGTGATCGGCGCAACTCGTGGGCCGAAGGGCCTGTTTGTGCTGTAGTGTTCTAAGTTCTATGTTACAGCTACGTGGGTCAGGGTGGCAGCATGCATTTGGAGTAGAGGTAGGAGTCAGATATGAATGGCAGCAGGGTCAGGATACCAGTGTGCACAGCAGCGAGTCGTCATCATCCTCCAGTCTTCAACCATTGCCAGCCCAGGCACAGGTTTGCATGTTTCTGGGGGAAGGAGCGTTAGGATGACAGAGGCTGGGGAAGGGTGATGTGGTGGTTAGAGGGTTGGTTTGGGGGGGAATAACGGCTGCACTTTTTCCTGGGGTGTGGTGGATACTTGGTCGTTGCAGCCCCCTCACTGCACAGCACCAGCTGGGTGAAGCGGGCTGCAGTCAAGGCTTCCCTCGCTGCCCTTCCTTGCTGGACACCTGCCATCATCGCCTGACCTCTTTGCTCCTGCTCTTCATGTGGTGGGACATCCATCTCGCAACCCCCCCCTCCTCCTCCACCTCCTCTTCCTGCTCCAGCTGGTTTCCCCACTGCTGGGCAATGTTGTGCAGAGCACAGCAAATGATACCAATGCATGAAGTACAGCCACGTTCTGCAGGGCAGTCCCAGAGCGCTCCAAGCAGTGGAACCACATCTTCAGCAGGCCAACACAGCTCTACGGTGGACCGGGTGGCTGCATGGGCCTCAGTGGTCTCCGCCTTGGTCTGGGGCCTCCACTCAGGCATCACCAGCCATGACTTTAGCAGGTACCCTTGTCACCCAGTAGCCATTCCGGGAGCCTGGGCTGGTTTTCAAAGAGCCCAGGGATGTCCGACTGCCAGATCACAAAGCTGTCATGGACACTCCCTGGATGGCATGCATCAACCTGCAGGATCTTCAGCTGATGGCTGCATACAATTTGGACTTTCAGGGAATGGAATCCTTTCCTATTCACAAATTACTGTAGTCCTGCATGTGGGGCCAACAATGTGATGTGTGTCCCAACCACTGCTGCCTGGACGATCCAACAATGGGAGTGAAGCCAAGAGCCCAGGCCTCTTGCTGTGCATGGCCCACAATCAAAATTAATGAACTGTCCTGCCCGGGCGTACAGGGCATCTGTGATCTGCTGCACATAATTGTGCCTGGGAGATCCCAACTAGGTCATGACTGGGTGCCTGAAATGAGCCGGAGACATAAAACCTCAGGGCCGCCGTAACCTTCACATCAACAGGGAGCAGGTTGTCGCTCCTCCCCTGATGTGCCAGTTGCGAGAGCACCTCACAAAGATGCCACACCATGGTCTTGGAGACTGCAGCTGGCAATGGCACATCCATTAATAGACTGGTTGATTGGGCAGATATATGGCAAATGGAGTTTAATCCGGATAAATGTAAGGTGATGCATTTTGGCCGGAATAATGTAGGGGGGAGTTATATGGTAAAGGGTAAGCCCGTAAGGAGTATAGAATCGCAGTGAGACCTGGGGGTGCAAGTGCACAAGTCTTTGAAGGTGGCAGTGCAAGTGGAGAGTGTGGTGAAGAAAGCCTATGGTATGTTAGCCTTTATAGGAAGGGGTATAGAATATAAGAGCTGGAGTCTAATGTTGCAGTTGTACAGAACGTTGGTTAGGCCGCATTTGGAGTACTGCGTCCAGTTCTGGTCACCTTACTACAGGAAGGACGTGGAGACTCTGGAGAGAGTGCAGAGGAGGTTTACCAGGATGTTGCCTGGTATGGAAGGACTGGGGTATGAGGAAAGATTGAAGAAATTGGGGCTCTTTTCCCTTGAAAGACGCCGACTGAGGGGGGATCTAATATAAGATTATGAAGGGTATAGATAAAGTAAACAGAGGTAAGCTGTTTCCTATGATAGAGACACATAGGCCAAGGGGCCATGAACTTAAGGTGAGGGGGGAAAGGTACAACACAGATATTAGAGGGAGGTTTTTCACACATAGGGTAGTGGGGGTATGGAATGCTCTGCCAAGTAAGGTGGTGGAGGTAAACACGCTAGAGTCATTTAAGAGTAACTTAGACAGGCACATGACTGGGTTGGAGATGGGTGGATATAGGAGATTGTTTTAAATAAGGGCCATTAGCATTGGGACGTCCCTGGTAATGTAAATGGAAATGGTATGATAATGTTTTTTCTCTTTTCGTTCACAGGTTTTAAGTCGGTCCGCCTTGTGTCCAACGAGGGACATACAGACGATGGGTCGTACTGGGGCTGCTCTTGGTTGTTCGAGATTGGCCTAGTGCTTCATGTCGTTAGTGTGTGCCTAAACAGGACAAGATACTGGGCAAGACGACAGCTCAGTGACTATCACTGATTACTGTGCAGATACATGGATTTGGGCCAGTGTCTGTGGGAGTTTGCACATTCTCCCCGTGCTTGCGTGGGTTTTCTCCAGGTGCTCCGGTTTCCTCCCACACCCCAAAGATGTGCTGTTAGGCTGATTAGCAGGAATAAATTGTCCCTAAATCAGTTTCTCTCAATCTGGATGGCCATAAAACATTAGATAGGGGTCATGGGTGGAGGGGGGGGACTGGTGGTGTTGAGATGGCGGCACAGGCTCGTTGGGCCGAAGGGCCTGTTTCCCGGGCTGATTTTGTTCTTTGTTTGTTATCTCCTCCAAGAGGGCCTTGAATGAACTGCAGGGCCTGTACCTCCTTGGCTTTGGCACCCTCCGCCTTCTATGCACCTTCTCGGGAGCCTGCTCACCCACCTCCTGGGCCTTAGTAGCAGCCCCCTGTCCTCTTTCCTGAAGGTCTGGTCTTGTTACTCCTGCGGTAGTCTCCACGCCTGCCACCTCCTGAGCCGCCTCCTCCTCTGCTGCTACCAACATTGCCAGCTCTAGATCGAGCAAACCAAGATCCATCAAGCAGAACTAGAGGGCAGAGCCCCAAAATGGGGGGGTGGCGTGCAGTTTAGATCGGAGTTGAGGAAGAACTTCTTCACTCAAAGAGTGGTGAGCCTCTGGAATTCTCTGCCCGTTGAAGTGGTGGAGGCTACCTCGCTAAATATATTTAAGTCACGGGTAGATAGGTTTCTGATAGACAAGGGAATTAAGGGTTATGGGCAGAAAGCAGAGAAGTGGAACTGATCCACTTCAGATCAGCCATGATCTTATTGAATGGCGGAGCAGGCTCAAAGAGCTAGATGGCCTACTCCTGCTCCTATTTCTTTCGTTCTTATCTGCACAGTGGGGTTTGGAAAGAGCATAGAATGACAGATCATTATTATTGGCTGCATAGACCCAGCGCCACCCCAATCTTGCACGTGGGCCAGTACCCCCATTTGTGGGTGCTGGCAACACCACACAATCCATGAGGGGGTTGAACTATGAGGAGAGGCTGAATAAACTAGGCTTGTACTCATTAGAGTTTAGAAGAACGAGGGGAGATCTCATTGAGACATATCTCATTGGTGCGGCCGCACTTGGAGTATTGTGTGCAGTTCTGGTCCCCACATTATAGGAAGGATGTGGAGGCTTTGGAGAGGGTGCAGAGGAGGTTTACCAGGATGTTGCCTGGTATGGAGGGAAGGTCCTATGAGGAGAGACTGAGGGATTTGAGGTTGTTTTCGTTAGAAAGAAGGCGGCTAAGAGGGGACCTTATTGAAACATATAAGATGAAAAGAGGTTTAGATAGGGTGGACAGTGATAGCCTTTTTCCTCGGATGGAGAAAGCTAGCACAAGGGGGCATAGCTTTAAATTAAGGGGTGGTAATTATAGGACGGATGTCAGGGGTAGGTTCTTTGCCCAGAGGGTGGTGAGGGATTGGAATGCCCTCCCTGCTGCAGTTGTAAATGCGCCTAGTTTGGGGGCGTTTAAGAGATCCGTGGATAGGTTTATAGATGGAAAGGGTTTGGTTTAGGTTAGGGGGTCATTGCTTTTTAACTGGTCGGCGCAACATCGTGGGCCGAAGGGCCTGTTCTGTGCTGTAATGTTCTATGTTCTATAAGATGTTGAATGGGATGGATAGGATAGAGGTGGAGAGACTCTTCCTGCTCAGAAAGGACAGTAGGACTAGAGGGCACAGCCTCAGGATAAAGGGGGGGTGGTTTAGAACGGAGTTGAGGAGGAACTTCTTCACTCAAAGGGTGGTGAATCTCTGGAATTCTCTGCCCGTTGAAGTGGTGGAGGCTGCCTCGCTAAATATATTTAAGACGCGGGTTGATAGGTTTTTGATAGGCAAGGGGATTAAGGGTTATGGGGAGAGGGTGGGAATGTGGAACTGAGACAAGATCAGCCATGATCTTATTGAATGGCGGGGCAGGCTCAAGGGGCTAGATGGCCTACTCCTGCTCCTATTTCTTATGTTCTTATGTTGCCATGCGTGACCCGATTAGAGTTATGTGAGATTCCCATCATGACAAATGCTGGCATAGATTATGCAGGTCACTGTGCAGCCGTGGGCAAAGTGCACCCTTGAGCCATCGCTGTGTGTGCAACTGCAGCATCCATTACAGGCATGTGTTGCTGGGTCACAGGGCAGGGACAGACTGAAAAGCAGCACCCGATGGGTGCCCTGTGACAGCAGATTCCACGCAGTCCATGTCTGAACCTCTGTACCCCGGCCTGAAGCAGCAGCTGCTTCATCTAGTTAGGTCGCAGTCAGCACGTGGTGCTCCTCCCCCACCCCACCCCAGAACACCAGCACTCAACTGAGTCCCTGACCACACCCCACGGCAAGACAATATCACTGAAAAGTGCCCTGGAGGGGAAGGCCAAGCAGAGCAGGACTCCTCAAGGGTGCCTCCCACAGTGAGCTACAGTGCTACACTGGAGGGGAAGGCTGAGCAGGACTCCTTCACGGAACTTTACCCAGAGAGCTCTGAGAAAATAGAAGCTGCCCCCCACCCCTCAATATCACTGGCCCATGGGCCAGCACCTGAAGACAGCAGCAGGAAGCCCACTAGGCATCTCCAGGGCCTGCCTGCAACATCCCCCCGCACTCCACTAGCAGCACTTATCCCCCTCACGCCAGTTGAAGGCTGCCACGCCAGGTTGAGACTTTTATATACCTACTCTGATTCACGCCAAAGAGGTGGGAGACGCAAACGTGGTCGGAGATTGCCGTGTCGATCCCGATAATGGCATGCTAAGGTATGGTAAGTAATGCAAATCAGTGGCATGCCGGTTTTCAGCACAGTCCCGGTGGCGCCATTTTTTTAAAACCGGGAGATGCACGTGGGTTGGAAACGCTCGTGGGGAACACGCGAAATGGCCAACACGAGCATCTCCTGACCCGACCCGCCTCATCAGAAAATTTGTGGGTCGCGATGGGAAAATCACCTCAAATACTTCTTGATGTATGCTAATATATGTGACAATAATAAATCAAATCAAAAATCAAAAGATGTTCCTTGATCACACGCATCTCTAATTTCCTGTTTGATGTCATTACCAACATCATTGCTACAGTTTGGGAGTCTGTATACAACTCCTACTGATGTTTTTTGCACCTTGATGTTTCTTAGCTCTACCTATAAAGATTCCACATTGTCAGAGCTAATATCTTTCTGCAGTATGGTTCCTCTTTAACCACCATCTCCAACCATCTTTACATTTTTCTCTCTCCTTCTGAAATGCTGAATACCCTGGATGTTTCATTCCAGTGAAAAGTATACAGTGAAAATTACTCTCTTATCGCTATACAGACAAAGCATACCATACATAGAGGAGGGGAGAGTGCAGAATGTAATGTTATAGTCAAAGCGAGGGTGTAGAGAAAGATCAACTTAATATGAGGTAGGTCCATTCAAAAGTCTGATGTCAGCAGGGAAGAAGCTGTTCTTGAGCTGGATGGTACGTATCCTCAGACTTTTGCTTTTTTTTCCTCACGTAAAAAGATGGGAGAGTATGTCTGGGTGGAGTCCTTGATTATGCTGCTTTTCCGAGCGGGAAGTGCAGTCAGAGTCAATGTGTGGGTGGCTGGTTTGTGTGATGGATTGGGCTTCATTCACGACCCTTTGGAGTTTCTTACAGTCTTGGGCACAGCAGGAGCCATACCAAGCTGTGATCCAACCAGAGAGAATGCTTTCTATGGCGCATCTCTAGAAGTTGGTGAAAGTTCTAGTGAACATGCCAAATTTCCTTAGCCTCCTGAGAAAGTAGAGGCGTTGGTGGGCTTTCTTAACCACAGCATCAGTATGGAGGGACCAGGACAGGTTGTTGGTAATCTGCAAACTTAGAAACGTGAAGCTCTCGACTATTTCCACTTAGTCCCCATTGATATAGACAGGGGCATATCCTCCATTACGCTTCCTGAAGTGAATGACTATCTCCTTCAGTTTGTTGACATTGAGGAGAGATTATTGTGGTTGCACCAGTTCATCAGATTCTCTTTCTATTCCCTGTACTCTGTCTCATCATTGTTTGAGATCTGCTCCACTACGGTGGTATCATCAGCAAATTTGAAAATCAAATAGGAGGGGAATTTGGCCACACAGTCATAGGTGTTTAAGGAGTATGGTAAGAGGTTGAAGACACAACCAGTTTTGAGGATGATCGTGCAGGAGGTGTTGTTGCCTACCCTTACTAATTGCAGTCTGTGGGTTAGGAAGTCTAGGATCCAGTTGCTGAGGGAGGAGCTGAGCCCCAGGCCACGGAGTTTGGAGGAGAGTTTTGTTGGAATAACGGTGTTGAAGGCTGAGCTGTAGTCAATAAATAGGAATCCAACATGAGTCTTTGTTATCTAGATGTCCTAGGGTTGAGTGTAAGGCGAGGGAGATGATGTCCTGTGAACCTGTTGCAGCAATAGGTGAACTATAGTGGGTTCTGACAACCTAGGAGGCTGGAATTAGTCATATCATGACTAACTTTTCGAAGCACTTCATAATGATGGATGTCAGAGCTACCTGACGATAGTCATTAAGGCACACTGCCTGGCTTTTATTTGGTACTGGGAAGTTAGTCGTCTTCTCGAAGTAAATAAGAACTTCAGATTGGTGTAAAGTGAGGTTAAGGATAGCTGCGAATACCCCATCAGCAGGTCCGCACAGGATCTGAATGCTCATCTGGGTACCCCATCCAAGCCATTCACTTTCCTTAACTTTCATGGAATCATAGAATTCTACAGTGCAGAAGGAGAACATTCAGCCCATCAAGTCTGCACACACTCAATTCCACCCAGACTATATGCCCATAACCCCATGCATTTACCCTAGCTAGTCCCCGACACTAAGGGGCAATTTAGCATGACCAATCCACCTAATAGGCACATCTTTAGCGTGCGGGAGGAAACCGGAACACCAGGAGGAAATCCATGCAGACATGGGGAGAACGTACAAATTCCACACAATGACCCAAGCCGGGAATCGAACCTGGGTCCCTGTGAGGCAGCAGTGCTAACCACTGTGCTACTGTGCCTCCACACTTTCACTTTCCATACTCACCTCCACATTTAAAAGCCTAGTAGAGAAAAATAAACAAGGATTAACTAAAGCAGAATTATCTGAAAGTCATGTCCTAAACCTTTTTATCAAGGTCTTACACTTACTAGTATAATTCATCGCTTTATGTCCATGGGGAGACCTCTGATATGAGTGTGCAGAGTACTGAGTGAGTACTCCTATTTTAATACTACTGAATGTACCTTGATTGTTTTAGAAAAATCTTGCTTTTCACCTTTTTTTAAAAAACTAATAATACTTGGAGAGGGAAAGTTCAATGAAGATCCAGTGGCACAGATTTCCTGCTCCATTACACAACATTAATCAGATATATGGACAGACAAAGATTGTCCTCAATTCTTTCCATTTATTCCCAAATCATCTCTGCTAAATTGAAGCTTCCTTCACAGGTTGCCTTTATTTGACAATAAAGTTTCCAGTTCAATCCTTTTTTTCCCACAAGCAGCTCACAACATAAGCCAAAAGGTTTTTTTTTGCTTAAAGTCACTTACCCCAATAAAAATATCTCCACCCAACCCATGTTTCTCTGTTCCAGTGGTCATCATTCCCATTCCATATAAAAATGCACCGACGCTCTTGTTTATCCTTCCTGGTAAATATAACAATATTGTGTCAAGACAATCCCAAAACGGACAGCTGGTGGTGGAATGACAATTTTTGAAGCAATCCCTAAAATTGCTACATTATGCAGATGACCATAAAAATATCTGAGGTGTGAAAATGACCTGCTGCTTTGATTAGCTGTGCCAAGTATCAAGCACAACAGAACTTTCATTATCTTGTGAATGAAACCACAACAGGCAAATTGTTACTGTGATAATCTAGTATATTCTGCCACCTAGAGGTGATATTCAACACCACTGCAGCATTTTTAGCAGCTGTAGGCTCCCTCAGGACCCTTTACTTTTTCAACAGCCTAAAATTCATCACATTTTAACCTCTCCAGTTCTGAAGAAGATTCATATTGGACTCAAACCATTGACTCTGTTTTTCTCTCGATAGATGTTGCCAGACCTGCTGAGGTTGTACAGCACTTTGTTTTTTTTAAGTTGATCTATTCATCACAAGTAAGGCTTACATTAACACCGCAATGAAGTTACTGTGAAATTCCCCTAGTCACCACATGCCACAGGTCAATGCACCTAACAAACACATCTTTCAGATTGTGGGAGGAAACCCAGGCAGACATGGAGAGAACGTGCAGGCTCCACAGACGGTGACCCAAGCCAGGGATTGAACCTGGGTCCCTGGTGCGGTGAAGCAGCAATGCTAACCATTAGGCCACTGTGCTGCTCCGTTCAAATCGCTAGCATCTGCAATATTTTGCGATTACTATTATTGCATGCTCTGCTTCTGGTTTGCTCAACTGCACACCCATCTCCAATTTTAAAGGCCTACCCCCCCAATAAAATTATTACTTCCTCTTATCCTTACTATTCCATCTAGGAAGATCCTCATTTCTGATCAAGCGTTGCAGAATTGAAAGGATATGGTGGACAACACATTTAGCCATCCACTGCCAAATCTGGCTGGACCATTTAAAAACTATTAGGTCCTTCTGACACCTGCTAAAACTGCTCACTGTGAACATAACCCTAAATCTTCTCTCTACTGCAAACTGTCTTCTTAAACCCATCTTTCTTTTATCGCTAACAAGTGCGAGAAGCTAATGAACTTCTTCTGGCCTAAGATTGAGATCATTCCATCAGCTGTCTATGCCACATCCCTCCCTTCCACTAGCCAACCAGGCCACAATTCTCCCCACTGCCCTAGCCCTGAACTTGCCGCTTTCTCTAGTTACTTTCCAATCTCCCTCATGTCCTTTATGAGTTTTTTGTCCACGAGTTCCACCTCCTGTCCCCTTGATCCTACTCTCATTAAATTGCTAACTACCCAATTTCCCCTCCTGGTTCTCATGCCAACCAATGATGTAAATAGTCTGCCATTTTCAAATCTCTGCTGTCACCACATCTCTTCTCAAAAAACCCTTGATTTTCCCTATCTTGAAACTACTTCACCACCATCATACTTGACTCTTCCACAGTTGCTAACTATCAAACTGCTTAGCTGATTTTCAGTGCTGGATGAACATAAAATTCCTCTAATTAGCTACTGGGAATATTAAAACCCTGTGGCAGACTTGCACTTTGGGGGCCGCACTCACCTTCATTTCTACCCCCTCCTGCTATGATGTCACACCCCTCCACTCAATGACATTTGCATTTCAAATGCTAAATAGCTATTGGTCTTACTTCACCTAATGTTCCCCCCTAGTGAGAGCAAATCATGCCAGAATATTAAAGGATGATTTAATACAAGTTTTTATAAGTTTTTTTTAAAGAAGAAACAACAATGATTGAACACACCTCATTTCATAAGACAGTAAATGCTAGTTTAAAATGACATTATGATCCCACAGTGCAGCCTGCAGGCAGTTTTAAACTTCCAGTATTCCTCAGCTAATATGGCATTTCCTGACCTTTGTACACCAGCCGTGTTTAATCACAATGTAACTAAGACAATGGAACTGTTGGTTCTTAGTTTGGCCATGTATTTCAAAAAAACTTCAAACAGAACTTGATGCACTATTTGTACAGACCTTAGACCACAAATCAACTGAGCCTTTGTGCACACTTAGAGTAACTCACACAAGCTAATATCTCCCACACACGCGCGTTCAAACTCTTCCTCACACATATAATCCTCTGAATTTCTCTCCCTCACTCACATGCATCTTTCATACAACCACTCACGCACATACACAGACTTATGCTCTCCATCTCCCTCACAGCTACAATCAACCGAATGCATAACTCTCAATTTCAGGTTCAATTTAAACTACTGACATTGTTTGGAATATTAAAGTCTGTAAAGTCATTGAGAAGGGAGAATAAATGGAAGTTGATGAGTTTACCAAGGTCCCCCTCTCTGGGACAAGAGTCCTTAGTTTGCGAGAGATCAGTACTTGTAAAATGACAAGCTGAAACCAGTACCAGAATGGATTTTCGGAAAGAGGCACACACACACACACACACACACACACACACACACAGGGGCAAGGTTAGGAGACAATGCAAATACAACCAGAGAAACATTGTTTTAATAATTAAAAATTGCAAATACCATAAGGAGTAGAGAGGGTGACTGAGCTCCAGTGGAAGGGAGCTGAACCAGAGTGAGAAGAAATTGTTCCTTATATTGTCCAGCTTCTCACAATGGACACAGTGCTGGGCAGAAGTGACAGGAATAGCTGGCAGCTCATTGTGGTTCGCAATGTTGCAGATGCAAGCAGTTCCAACAGCAGTTGGGGTACATCTTGATCACGTCTCAGCAAGAAACATCAGAGCAGGCAGGACTACAGGTGCTCCCCAAAAAAGCTGAAAGCTGTCACCAGCCACAGCCTGCCAGAGTTGGGTGCTCTGTAGCAGCCCAAGGCTCAGTGAATTACACTTTAAAAGTATCTGTTGTAATTATTGCTTCTCTTTCTCTCACTGAATGCAATAATATTGCTGCAGATTTTGAATCTAATACAAATCCAAGGAACCGCACACACTCTCTTCAATCAATCACATACTTTTATCAATCTCTGTCCTTCACACACACTCAATGACTCTCGCTTCTCTCAATCTCCCTCCCCAATTCACCTACGTACAGACTTTTTATTGTGAAGCCTCTGGGCAGGTTTTACGTACTGTGTTGATTCGGATGATAGCTGCCAAAATAGAAACATTCAAAATAGATGCAGGAGTAGGCCATTTGGCCCTTCGAGCCTGCACCACCATTCAATATGATCATGATTGATCATGCACTTTCAGTATTCTAGTTCCGCTTTCTCTCCACACCCCTTGATCCCTTTAGCCACAAGCCACATATCTAACAAACTGTCCCCAACCACTTTCTGTGGTAGAGAATTCTAGAAGTTCACAAATGAGTGAAGAAGTTCTTCCTCATCTCAGCCCTGGATGGCTTACCCCTTTATCCTTTATTCTTAGACTGTGACACCTAGTTCCCCAGCATCAGGAATATTCTTCTCGCATCTAGCCTGTCCCATCAGGATTTTACATGTTTCTATGAGCCATGATCTTATTGAATGGCGGGGTAGGCTCGAAGGGCTAGATGGCCTACTCCTGCTCCTATTTCTTATGTTCTTATGTTCTGCTAAATTCCAGTGAGTACAAGCCCAGCTGATCTAGTCTTTCTTCATATGTCAGTCCTGCTATTCCAGGGATCAGTCTGGTGATCCTTCACTGGACTCTCTCAATAGCAAGAATGTCCTCCCTCAGACTAGGAGACCAAAACTACACACAATACCCAAGGTGTGGCCTCACAATATAACCACTGGAATATATCCTTACTTCTATACTCAAATCCTCTTGCTATGAAGGTCAGCATGCCATTAGCTTTCCTCACTGCCTGCTGTACCTGCATGCCAATCTTCAGCAACTGTTCCGCCATGACAACCAGATCATGTTGCACTTCTTTTTCTAAACTGCCACCATTCAGATAATAACTTTCCTGTTTTTGCCACAAAATGGATAGCTTCACATCTATCCACATTATATTGCATTTGCCAAGTATCTGTCCACTTAGCCAGTGCGTCCAAGTCACCCTGCAGCCTCTAAGCATCCTCCTCACAGTACACACTGCCTCCCTGCTTAGCGTCATCTGTAAATTTGGAGATATTGCATTCAATTCCTTCGTCCAAATCATTAATGTACATTATGAATAGCTGAAGTCCCAGCACTGAACCCTGCAGTACCCCACTAGTCACTGCCTGCCAGTTTGAAAAGGACCTGTTTATTCCCATTCTCTGCTTCCTGTCTGCTATCAATTCTCTATTCACATTACCCCAATGTCATGAGCTTTGAATTTGTTCACTAATCTCTTGTGTGGGACTTTGCCAAAAGCCTTCTGAAAGTCCAGATACACAACATCCACTGGTTCACCCTTATCCACTCAACTGGTCACATCCTCAAAAAAGTGCATAACATTTGTCAAGCATGATTTCCCTTTGGTGAATCCTATGCTGACTTGGACCAATGCTGTCACTGCTTTCCAAATACTCAGTTATTACATCTTTAATAATTGACACCAGATTTGTCCCAACCACTGATGTCAGGCTAACGAGTCTATAATTCCACATTTTCTCTTTCCCTCTTTTAAAAAGTGAGGTTACATTTGCACCCTGCCAATACATTGGAACTCTTCCAAAGTCTATAGAATGCTGGAAAATGATCAACAATGTATCCACTATTTCTAGGGCCACTTCTTTGAATATTCTGTGATGCAGAGCATGAGGCACTGGGGGACTTATTGGGCTTTAATCCTAGTAATTTCCCCAATACAATTTCTCGACTAATAAGGATTTCCTTCAGTTCTTCCTTTATGCTAGACTGTCTAACCCTTAGTATTTCTGGAAGGTTATGTGTGTCCTCCTTAGTGAAGACAATTCCAAAATTTTTATTCAGCTGGACTGCCATCTTTTTGTTGCCTGTTATGAATTTACCTGATTTTAACTGTAAGGGTCACACAAATGAAATCTATTTTCCACTGTGTCAGTGCCCCTGCATGCATTTACATACCCATATACATATAAATAAGGCAAGAAATAGAGCAAAAAGACATTTGTAAGAAGGGATAAAAAAGGGAAAGGAGGTAAAAGCAACAGTGGCCATGAAGCTGCTCCAAAGCAGATGTCTGATTGTCATCGTTATTCATTCCTTGTTGCTGTTGGCCATTTCATACTTCTTAGATTGCCAGAATAAGGTCCTAGCTCCTAGGGAGCAGCCCCTTCCCAGGGAGTGCTCAGATACTCTGGCCCTGATGTCTTAGGGGACTTGGAAGTGGATTTCAGTGTCGGGGGCATTTCACAGTGCAGACCCGGTGCAATAAGAGCAAACTGCACATTTACTTACACACCACCAGGAGAATTGGCTGCTTGTTCACTGGTGAGTTCTTCAACCAACAGCCTGTGGTCTTCTACCTGTATGTGCCCATGTAGCAAGCTCTTTACCTGGGGAACACTGAGAGCCTGCAGTGGGTCATGTGGGACATGTTGCGCTCATTTTTCCAATGCAACTTCACTGTGCTGAGGCTTTACTCAGCCAAATTTCATAATTTGGATTTTTTTTAAAAACACAAAGCCCAGTCTAAACAATTGCTTTAGATTTCAACATAAATAGCACAACTGTTATTTAAAATCGTGGATAAAGACTTTGAACAGTCACCTCAACTACTATAGATGTGCTATTCTGCTCCAAAGGAACTCAACCATACAGAGTCTGATGTTGCTCACCGCAGAGCTATCAGGCTCTGATTGGTGTCCCCACAGACACTGGCTGGCACGAGGCCCCCCCCATTGGGACTGTGTGATTAGGCACAGTGGGTGGGATTTTATGGCCTTGCTCATCCCAAAACTGTAAAATCCCACTTGAGGTTAACAAACCTTCGCATTGTCCGCCCCTCACCCGTTTCAATTCCCATACCAGGTGGGGCAGTAAAATTCTGGCCAGTGTCTTTTATTATAAATCCGCATCTGCTAAAACCATTGTTTTTTGTTCCCCCCGCCCCCAACTCCATTCCCTAACTACCAACTCAATACCTCTCTTGTAACAATATGAGATTAAACCAGTCTTTTCACAATCTCAGTGTCACATTTCACCCCAAGATGTAGTTACCCCCCACATTTGTGATATCACTAGGACTGTCTCTTTTTACTTCAGGGACACTTGGTCCCTGTATCAGCTCATCTACTGCTGAAATCCTCTGCTGTTATTGTTTCTAGGCTTGTTTATCTCACACATGCTTCCCACCCTAAGCTTGAGGTCATGCAAACCTCGGTTGCCTGCGTCATAACTTGCACAAAACTTGTTCCTGCAATAAACTTGTACTCATTAACCTACATTGGCTCCCAGTCAACCTGTGTCTTGACCTTAAAGTTCACCTTCCTTCAGCCTTTTGCTCTAATCTTTTTCAGTCCCATAACCCTTTCAGCATTTGTGATTCTCTAATGTTAGTCCCTTGAGCATCTCCAATTTCAATCACCATATCATTCATGGTCAAGTCTTCAATTAGCTAGGCCTTAAACTCTGGAATGTCCTTCTATACCTTCCTGCTTCTTTCACTCATACAGTCCTTAAATCTACCTCTTTGACCAAGCTTTTAGTCATCTGACCTCATATTTCCTTATATAGCTCAGTGACATTCTGTTTTATAATGCTCCTGTAAACCATCTTGGGACATTACTGGGTTATGAGGAAAGATTGGGCAAATTGGGGCTGTTTTCCCTTGAAAGGTGGAGACTGAGGGGAGATCTAATAGAGGTGTATAAGATTATGAAGGGTATAGATAAACAGTGGTAAGCTTTTTCCTAGATTGGAAACAAATATTACAAGTGGCCACGGGCTTGGGGTGGGGGGGGGGGGGGGGGGGAGGTATAATTTGGATGTTAGAGGGAGGTTTTTCCACACAGAGGGTTGTAGGGGTATGGAATGCACTGCCAAGTAAGGTGGTGGAGGCAGGCACGCTGGAGTTGTTTAAGGGATACTTAGATAGGCACGTGAGTGGAATAGAGATGGAGGGATATGGGAGACTGTTTTAAATAAGGATCAAGAGCCTTGGGACGTTCCTGGGAATCAATTAATTCCTATGGACCTTCCAACATATTTTCTGGCTCACTTGTTTTACTTTTGAGCTTCTGGGGAATTCCCTTGAATGTTTGCATGTTAACATGT
This sequence comes from Carcharhinus amblyrhynchos, assembly GCF_965287045.1. Classification (NCBI taxonomy): domain Eukaryota; kingdom Metazoa; phylum Chordata; class Chondrichthyes; order Carcharhiniformes; family Carcharhinidae; genus Carcharhinus; species Carcharhinus amblyrhynchos. The sequence continues at coordinate 63,492,706 of NC_137329.1, forward strand.
GCATGTTATTGATGTTTTTCTCTTTTAATCCACAGGTGCTTCTGTCAGCTTTGTTGTTCAACGAGGGGCATACACGCGGTGGGTCGTGCAAGGGCAGCTCTTGGATGTTTCAAGAGTAGCCTAGTACTTCATATCGTTAGTGTACGCTTAAACTGGACCAGCTGATGGGCAACACGACAGCTCAGTGACTATCACTGTTTGCTGTGCAGACACACGGGTTTGGGCCGGTGTCTGTGGGAGTTTGCACATTCTCCCTGTGCTTGCGTGGGTTTTCTCCGGGTGCTCCGGTTTCCTCCCACACCCCAAAGATGTACTCTTAGGCTGATTGGTGTAACAAATTGTCCCTAAATTAGTCTCCCCTCAACCTGGTTTCCAACATGAAGTGCCATAAGCGTAGACAAAGGTCATGGGTGGAAGAGGGAACTCACAATGTTAAAATGGCCACGTGAGCTCATTGGGCCGAAGGGCCTGTTCCCCATGCTGTGTTGTTCTTTGTTCTTTATTTTGTTATGTTGAAAGTGCTACAAAAATAAAAGTTATTATTCAATTTAAGTGCACAGAGTATACTGAAGTTATAAAACAAGGTTAGTTTATTCACTTGGCATCAAAATAAACTATCTACAGTCACTATCATTATCAGTCCTCCAGACCTTTGTCCTATTTGGGGTCTCAGCTCCTTCCTGGCTGCAGTCTCTCTTCTCACAGCTTCTCAGACTCAGGAATCTGCCATTTGGTTTGACTAGGTTTCCAATTCCTTTTCTGATTTTTTAGTCACTCAGAAACTTCAAACTGCCCTAAGCTTATGCCACATTACAACTCACAAACACTTAACTCTCTCTGCTTTCTTCCTCACCTCATGGCATCTGATTCTGCTTCTCAGCTTATCACTGCAGGGAGAAAACTAAAGGGTTTGACCTGTTCCCCTGTTCAGTAGTCTCCCCCAACATCACCACCTGCTGGCAGAAGCCCCACTGCATCCAGTTTTTAAACTCGCTTCATCAACCAATACTAAACTGGCTCAGTACTTCAATATCAGTTGAACCTATGCCACTTGATAAATGAATGCACAAAGAATGAGTAAAGACCACCAGACCCATCAATTCACTCCACAGAAGCATCTCTATATTTATTTATGATTATAGCAGTCAGGTTTTTCTCCTCTTCCTTGCTCATCATTAGGGCTTCTCTTCCCTACTTACCTCTCCTCCTTTACCTCTCTGTCTCCTGAGAGGGTGCTGCACTTTCAGAGATTTAATCTTTTGGATAAGATGTTAAATCCATGGCACTATTTTGAGGATGATCAGGAGAATTAGCTACAATGTCACGGCCAATGTCACTTCTGTCAACATCAGCAAAAGCAATTATCTGCTAATTAACACATTGTTATTTGTGAGAGGTTGCCATGTGCAAGTTGGCAGCTGTCTTTTCAACATTAAAGCAGTGACCACATTTGAAAATTGCCTGTGTTGGACTTTGTGACATCTGATTGTTGTGAAAAGCATAATATAAATGAAATGCTGTCCTTATTTTGGAACAAATCTTAAGCCTATTGTTCTTTGTTGAATGCTAATGGACTTCCTGGAAAATCCTAGTGTTTTAAAATTCTGTGGTTGAACACTGTAAGTTGACACTATTCATGTCACTAGGGCAACAATGTCAAAATATAATAGGATTCTTGGACTTGAGTTCAACAAGTTGGCATGGCCTAAGCACCGATTTAAATAAGCATTGGCACTGTAGAATGCTGCCAGAATTAGTATTTTGCAAACGGTGTTTAAAGTGTTGGGAGTTCCATTTCAAATTGCGTGCAATAATGACTTTATTTTAAAGATATTGTTTATTATTAAGACTCTCTACGATGTTGGAATGTTCTTCACTTAATTTGACAAGTTAGCACTGCTGCCTCACAGCAGCAGGGACTGGGTTCGAATCCCAACTTGGGTCACTGTCTGTGTGGAGTTTGCATGTTCTTCCAGAGTCTGCAGGGGTTTCCTCCAGGTGCTCCGGCTTTCTCCCAGAATCCAAAGGACATGTTGGTTAGGTGCATTAGCCATGCTAGTTTCTCCCTCAGTGTACTCAAACAGATGCCAGAGTGTGGTTTTCACAATAACTTTATTGCAGTGTTAATGTAAGCCTACTTATGACACTCATTTAAAAAAAGTACAACTTCAGCCATAGGCAGAAAGTTCAACACTATTCAGTATAAAGGAACCTGCTGGATCAGCACCCATCAACATCTTAAACATTTACTCCTCCCACTGTCAATGCAGTGGCAGTAGTGTGTATAATCCTCAACATGTATTGCTGCAATTCATCAAGGGTTCCTTGATAGCACCTTTCAAAGCCTTAACCTCTACCATCTTGAACACTAAGACCTGCAATTTTTTTCAACCAACAATGCCCACATCTTGTGAATAAATAAAAATAATTAGAGTATAGCCTCTGCTTTTTTGGTCCTGGAACACAGCACAATATGACAAGAAAACATATTAGAAAACTGAAAGTGGAGGCAAGCACACCTGTCAAGACTCAATGGCTGGAGTTTGCATATTCTCCCAGTTTCTGTGTGCATTTCCTCTGGGTGCTCTGGTTTCCTTCCAAAGATGTGCAGATTAATTGAATTGGCCATGCTAAATTCCCCCCTTAGTGTCCAAAGGTGCGTAGGTTATGGGTATTCGTGGGATTAATGTGTGGGGTTATGGGGTAGGGCAGGGTGTGGGCCAGGGTAAGATGCTCTGTCAGAGAGTCAGTGCAGACTCGATGGGCCAAACAGCCTCCTTCTGCACTGTAGGGATTCTATGATTCTGTGAAACAGTCTGCTCAAAACTCTAACTATTAGGATCTGGTTGCCATTTTGGGTTTGGGGAGGTTTGACATTAATGCCAGAACTCTACTACCTCATCCATATGGAATCAGAGTGAGTGTGTGTCCGACAATGGAAATCCCCATTGACCTCGGACAAGGATTTCTGGTCTTGCTTGAGCGAGGCCATAAAATTCCATCCTAAGACGCTTAGCAGTGCCTATTTTGCGGGCATTTACTGGCCTAATAAGCCCCAAGCATGTAAAATATATGTGACTTTTCTCATACCTGAAGCAAGCATTAGCTTTTACATAAAAAATTAAGGAACCTAAAATAAAAGCAAAATATTGCGGATGTTGGCAATCTAAAATAAAAATGCTGGAAAAACCTAGCAGATCTGGCAGCATACATGAGAGAGAAAAACATTGTTCAAGTTCAAAATGACTTTTCTTTGGAACCAACCATAGAAAAAGTAGAAAACAATCTATTTCTCTTAAGAATATTTTTCTCTCAGAGTCATTAACTTTATACTCTTAGAATACTTCTAGAATAAAACAATGCAGAAAAAAAACCCTTCAGCCCATTGAGCAGGCACTGACATGCAAGAAACACTTGACCTCCCACCTAATTCCATTTACCAGCACTTGGCCCATAGCCTTGAATGTGATGACGTGCCAAGTGCTGTTTCAGATACTTTTCAAAGGATGTAAGGCAACCCACCACTACCTCCCTCCAGTCAGTGCATTCCAAACCAGCACATCACCCCTAGAAAGCAGTGAAGACAGAGCCATTGAATCATTTTAAGGCTGAGTTAGATATCTTCTGGCCTGACAATGGAGTTAAAGGGGATAGGGGAGTAGACAGGATAGTACAGCCCACAGTCAGATCAGCCAGGATCTTATCAAATGACACAGCAGACTTGAGGGGTCAACTGGCCTACTCCTGCTCCTAATTGATAAGTTTGTATATTTAAATTTGCTTCTTCTGCTCACAATTCTGTTTTTTTTTGTCTCAGTCTGTTCTATTTATGTCTGCATCTATATTCTAATTGCCCTCCGGCTCATTGCTTGTAGCTCTCCTTTTTCGTCTGCAGCTCTCCTTTGTGTCTGGTCACACAGCATTTTTCTAACTTCCAGGTCAGGGATCTCCTTCCATGCTGTATACTGTGTGCTGGTGGTGGTTGCACTTATTTTTGACAATAGGCAGCCTTAACATCAATGACTGTAGAGACGCACAGCACATGTTCCAGAACTTCTCAATCCTCAAGGATGGGAAGTATGTTGTCTTCTTCCTGCAGGAAACCCACACACATTAGAAACAAAGTTATGAGGCTTCTTGGAATGGAAAAGGGGGATATACATGGTCACCTGACCTCCTATTTCGTTAGGGTGGCTATCTTGATGGTTTCATATTTTCATCCAGAAATCTTAGGAGCCAAGGAGCCTGTGCTAGACCAATTTCAGCACCTCATGATCCATTTGAGGAATGCAACACTTTTCATTGTGAATCTATACACTTTGCAACAAATGAGCTGAAGAGGTGTCTGCTCATCTCAGATCCATGAATGCGGGCTTGTTCATTGTCATTGGGGGAAATTTTAATTGCACCCTTGGGCCAGAGACATGGTGCTGTCCTGTGGTATTGAGTATCTATAAGGAAGTTAAAGGGCCTGATCAGGTCCGAACAAGTGCCGGAATGTGGCGACTAGGGGATTTTCACAGTAACTTCATTGCGGTGTTAATGTAAGCCTACTTGTGATTAATAAATAAACTTTTAGCTTTAAAAAGATTTAGTGGAAATCTGACAACATCTCTAAGTGGGGAACTCCAGAATTTTCACTTCTGTGTTTTTATCAAGGCAGCGTTTGACCAAGTATGGCACCAAGGAGCCCTAACAAAACAAGAATCAATGGGAATTAGGGGGAAAACTCTGCTGATTGGAGTCACACCTGGCATAAAGAAAGATGGTTGGAAGTCAAATCATCTTAGCTTTAGGAAATCATTGTCAGATTTCCTTAGGCACAATAATCTTCATCAATGACCTTCCTCCCACCATAAAGTCAGAAGTGGGCATATTTGCTGATGACTGCACAATGTCCAGCACCATTTGAGACTTCTCAGATACTAAAGAGTCCATGTCGAAAAGCAGCAAGACCTGAACAATATCCAGACTTGGACTGACAAGTGGCAAGTCACATTCGCACCACACAAGGTCTAGGCAATGACCATCTTCATCAAGAGAAGATCTAACCATCATCTTTGACATTTAATGCATTACCATTGCTGAATCCCCCACTATTAACATCGTGGGATTATTATAAATGCTGTGGCTACAGGAGCAAGTCAGAGGTTAGGAACGCTGAGGGAAGTAGCTCACCTCCTGACTCGCCAAAGCCTGTCCACCATCTACAAGTTATGAGTATGAAGGAATGCTCTCCATTTACCAGGATGAGTGCAGCTCCAACAACACAAGAAGCACAACACCATCCAGGACAAAGCAGGTCACTTGATTACTGCCCCATCCACAAACATTCAATCCATCCTTCACCAATGCACAGTGCCAACAATATATACTGTCTAGAAGATGCACTGCAGGAACTTAGGCAGCAATTTCCAAACCCACAATTACTACTATCTAGAAGGACAAGAGAAGCAGATACCTGTGAACACCACTACCTGCAAGTTCTCCTTCAAGTCATTAATCATCCTGACTTGGAAGTAAATCAACTTTCTTCACTGTCACTGAGTCAAAATCCTAGAATTCCCACTTAACAGCACTTAAAACTCACGGATGCAGCAATTCAAGAAGGCAGTTCACAATCACCTTCTCAAGGGCAATGAAGGGTGGGCAATAAATGCTGACCTAGCCAACAAAGCCCACATCCTGTAAATGAAATTAAAAAATGATGTCCAAAGTTCCATGGTACTCCTTCAAAGAAGTTGGTTAAACATGATTTTGCTTTCACTAAACCATGCTGATTCTTCTCAATTACCTTAACTTTTCTCTAAGAAGAATTTTATTTTATCTTATTCTTTTATGTAATGTGGGTGTCACTGACAAGGTCAGCATTTGTTGCCCAATTGCCACTGAACTGAGTGGCTTGCACACTATTTCAGAGGGAGAGTTAAGAGTACCATATTGCTGTGGGTCTGGACTCACATGTTAGCCAGACAAGACCAGGCAAGGATGGCAGGTTTTGTTTCCTAAAAATCATTAATGAACCAAATAGGTTTTTATAACAATCAACAATGGTTTCATGGTCACCATTACTGAGGGGCCAGCTCTTCAATTCCAGATTCTTACTTGAATTCAAATTCCTCCAGCTGCCATGGTGGGATTTGAATCCTTGCCCCCCCCCCAACAAAGTGCAGCAGATGGAGGGTGGGGATTGGGTGCTCTGGATTTCTAGTCCAATGATATTATTACTATGTCACTCTCTTGCCAAAGTCCTAATGTGAGCACATGTGCAGTAGTTGTATGCAAACTTCAAAATTCTGATGCCTTGTAACCCTTATTGTTGCCTATGGCACTACCTCTGTCATTAATGACTTGGGCCTAGAACTTTTAGTTGCAAGACTAGGATCATGGTGGGAAGTGATTTAAGGCAAAAGCTATAATTGGGAGTCCCTTTTCTTGTATAAATTGATTTTAGAAATAAACTTGCTTTTGTACCATGCCCCTAGTCCTCGGGTTGACTTTGCTGAAGGTTGCATCCTTCAACTGGGAGTGGTAACCCCTAAAGCTCCAGAAAAAAAAGGTAAGGACACCAATTTTACCACAGTTAGGAGTGAGTGCCTGGCTTCACTCCAGACTGGGATAGCTGGGCCATTGTCCCTCGGTTAGTTCCAGTGATAAGTAAAGAAGTCTGTAGGTCTGTTTCAGCCCAACTCAGACGAAGAATCTGGAACAACATAAATGTCTAGAGGTAGTTTCTCCAGAGATTTGCAAAAAGGAAACTATTTCAATAGAATGTCAACAAGTCAACCAAAAATACCAAGGTTCATTAGTAGGCCAATATAGCCTGTTGTTACTTCTGAATTATTATATTATCACAATCTTCGGATAGAAATGTTGATCTGTTTGACCATTAAATGTCTATTATTTATGTACATGGGATGCTACAAGAAATATGAGGGAGACAACATAAGGTCTGGCAGATACCAAAGGGTGTAAAAGATTCGGAAGAGGAGCTAATGCAGATGGTCATGACTCAATGATTAAGAATGGAAGCAAACGAGTAGTCCAACCCAGCTGGATGGCGATGTAGAGACATTAGAGGACGATAGTGTGGTAGGTGACCGATGAGCTCCAAAACTGTTACAGAAACATTAATAATTTTTCATGAGCAAATAAAAACTCAAAATGAGGAAGCTAAGTTTAAACCCAGCCAGACTCTTTAATTTTCAAACTGTAAACCTGGAACAAATAGTTTTCATGCAGCCAGGGTCTTGGGCCATCAACTTCCCACCAAAGCAGACAGGCTTGGAACTGCCTAGGCAGATGGTAACAGCTACATTGTTTCAGAATGAACTATTACTTATAACTCCAGTGAACCTGCTTTGTTGGAAGAATGCTATGCAGACTTGGTGGCACCCTGCTCAATAGGAGGCCAAAGGCATAATGTAGAAGTATTGGACACAGGACAAAGAATCTTGGAGAAGGGTGTGAGGAGAGCAATCTGAAGCCTTAATTGTCTCTCCCTCTCACCCTTTTTGCACTTTCTTCAGTGGCATTTCCAGATAGCACCGTCGACTGGCAGCCGTGCAGTACATACAGCACTTTCAGTTCCTTGTATTGTGTGGCGAGCATCAACAAACCAACCAGACCAAGAGGACTATCTCTGTGAGACAAAGCAAAGACCAGAACCAGCCCTAGACAAGAGGGAAAGTCCAAATCAACGATTGCAAACATTGAACCATCAGCCAATGCTCACAGACTGAGGAACAGCCTGTCCCAGCTTTATTGAGTGGCTATTACCACTCCTTTAGATAAACAGTTCAAATATAGTGTTAGGGTGTGGATAGAGTATAGCAAATCCTTGGAACACATGCTAGAAGTAGATAGCTGGTGTTGAGATGGTTTACTTAGAAATTTAAGACTGTTTTCTAAACAATCTCTTTCCTTGATAAAGTGTTCAATAAAGTTGTGTTGGACTGTCACTTGACTTATATCCCCTTCGTCTATCTCACTGCGTAAGCACCTGAGTTAAAAAGGGTGACTGCAAACTGGTCAAGATTAGTCAGGGTTCAGTTACCCACCTTTCACTTTAGAACAATGGTATGATCAACCTAATCAAAAGGCTGCAGACAGGCTCAGAAGGATATGGATGGATTGGTTACCTCTCTCGTGCGAAGCGATAGCATGTTCCATTGAAAAACAAATTTTTTCTCTACCAATGTAATAAAACAAAGCATCTGTGTGGTTTTTCAATTAAAATAAAAGATGCAATATTTGGGGTCATGAAAAGGAAATAATTTGTATTCTTAAAGCTTTTATGTCTCTATGATGAAATGAAAGTCCAATCCCATTTCTTTCCCTGACCAGTGACATTGCAGTCGTTGATGTCACCCATTTATTTTCAACTGGTCAAACACAGTGGAAGAATTTAAGGTATCACTCATTGGCTGTCTACAGAAATTTCGCACATAAATGTTCCAATCTCCATTTTCTTTCAAGATCATTTGGCCATCTTAAGATATATTATTGAAGACGTTGTAGTCTGCAAAATACATTTCTGGTTGTTGGTAGAGTTACTCTGAAAATAAACTCTAACATCAACATTCCTCATTGAGCAAAATATTCCAGTGTATAATGTTGCCATACAACTATGACACACTGCAAGAAAACTCTGCTGTTCAAAACTGACTGCTAATGTGACACAAATAATTGGCTGTCCAGGCACCAGATACAACAGTATGCAAGATAAAATCACAACTTGTTATACATGAATAATAGGCTTTTTGTGCCTTTTGGTCTTTGAACAATTTCTTCCCATGTTTGTACATCACAACTAATTTCTATTATATTTGAGGGTTTAATTCAAAATCTTGTTCTCCTCCAAAGAGCTTATACAATTTGCTGAGTGGCTTTGTGAAGCAATTACAATTACATCTGACTTGGGTTTAAAACTATAAATGTTCACAGTCAAGATTGGGAGCAATGTGTTTGGGGAAAGGAGAATTACTTCAGTTAAAGATTCAGAGTTAGCATAATGCCTTGATTTTGTTGTGCACTTGATGCATCTTGAAGTGATTTCCAGCTTGCAGGTTTTTCTTAGTAACTATCCTTTATTGATATAGGAACAAATGGCCATTCTCAAACCTCAGCTATTAGTTATTTTATCCAGATTATTCTATAGCCAATCCCAGAACAGTATGGTGAGAGGCTCTTTGGATGTCTTGACACGCCAATTTACAACATCACTGTTAACTTTGTCCCTGATAAATGTAATTCAGGTTAAGACAAAGCAAAAGATGTATGGGATGGATTGTTTTTATTTTACCATTTACTGAGGTATTTGTAGAGGAGTGTAAATTTCTAGGGATCCAAGGGGCTTGTGAAAATAAGGAACAGAAATAAATTATTATTAATAAAGAGGTAGTACTCAAAAAATTAAATTAATGGAAGGTTAATAAAAACTTCTGGATGAGCAATGCTCCAGAATTTTCAGAGAGGTAGTTAGAAAGATAATGGATACATTGGTGGTATCTTTCAAAATTCTCTTGATTGCGAAAATGTTCTTGCAGGCTGGAAGGTAGCAAATTTAAAGAGACGGAGGGAGAGAAAATGGAGTTCAGAAGATCTATTAGAGTGCTATCAAAATTTAGGGAAAATGTTGAATCTATTATAATCGATATGATAACTAGATACTAAGAAAATAACAATGATTGGGCAGAGACAATGTGGAATTAGCAAAGGGGAATCATGCTTGACAAATCTGCTGAGAGTTTTTTGAGGATGTAACTTGTGGTATAGATCAAAGAGTACTACTGGATGTGGTGTATTTGGATTTTCAGGTCATTTTTGACAAGGTCCCACACAGTAGGTTAGTAAATAAAACTAGAGCATATGGGATTAGGGGTAATATACTAATGTGGGTTAACAATTGGTCAAAGGCAAAAACAGAGATTTGGAATAAGCAAGTCATTTTTAGGATAGCAAGTTGTTACTGGTGAGGTATGGAAAAAGTCAGTGCAGAGATGACAGCTTTTTACAATCTATATAAATGATTTAGATATGGGAGCCAAATGTGATATTTTCTAATTTGCTGATGACACAAAACTAGGTGGGAATTAACTTGTGAATAGGATGCAAGGAGGCTTCGAAGGGATTTGGGCAGAGTAAGAGAATGAGCAGGAACATGGCAGATGGAGTATAATGTGAATAATTATGAAGTTATCCAACTTAGTGGAAAAAAGAGTATTTCTTAAGTAGTGAGAGATTCAGAAGTGTTGATGTCCAAAAGGTACTGGGTCCTTATTCATGAGTCACTAAAAATGAGCATGTGTAGCAAAGGGCACTCCTCATTTTTTAATTCTTTCATTTATCCTGATGCACAGCCCTAATCATGGAGTGAAAATTCCATATTATGTTCCTGTAAGATTTCTGGTTAAACTTTGGAACAAAATGCTGAGAAGTCATGAAAATCCTTGACTGAAAGAAGCAATCGGAGGAAGCCAGGGTGGAATGGAGCCCTCAAAAAGGTGTTTTGATCAGTGAGCATGCTCTTGACCCAGAATTGCAGGTGATGATTGTCAATTTGTTTAAGGTCATAGATAACAAATTTGGCCTAATGGAACAGAATTTCAGTGCTCCCAACTAAATACTTTGAGAACCGACTACCACGTTTACTTAATCTCAACATGAAAGCCTAGTGTATTAACCTTGAAGGGGCATTTCTATCCTGTTTTTGAGACCTGACCTTCCCTGACTGGTAATCATGCATTTTCATAGCTCCAGTCACAGTTATTTTGATGAAACTGTAAGATGTCTGAAAGTTATCTTGAATGCATTTTGCCTTGTTTTATGCTGCTATTCTGAGAGTGACGTTGACAATTTTACCAAAGCTTTGGTCTCTTTAAACTCCATGGATGGCAATAATTTGAAGTCATAATCTGTAGCTCATAGCTAATCCTGGATCTTACCCTTGTCATTGCACTGCTGTTTTGATTTTGTGATGCTATTTATCATGTTAACAGGGGTGATCTAGTATACGAACACTGGGGCAAATGAAAGCGCCTCAGATCAGACCTGACTATATATCCTTGTTGTGATAGGGTACAAGGTGGCACAGGGAACTACCTACATTGCTTCTGGTCCTGTATCAAAATTGAACTCATGTGGTTTAATGTCTTAAAGCACTTGAATGTGTTGGGAGGCATGTGTTGTATGGCATTTAGGCTATGTGATATTTATATGTTTTTTCTTCTTTTAATTCTTGCATTTGTAATGGTGGTATATACTACATGGTATCCTTCGCTCACATCATGGCTAATATGAGCAGCTGCAAGGAGATGGGTGGATGGTTTGGAGTAGAGGAAGCAGGAATTGTGCAAGAGGTCCTCTCAGCTGGTGAGGAAAATTCCCTTAGAACTATTGGTGTTGCATAGTTATTTTCTGTATTTTTATAATCTTGGAGTTAAAGAAATACCTGATGTACTCTTGTAAAGATGTAGATGCAGCACATATCCTGGGTATCATGTTTTGTATCACTGGCACCCCTCGTATAGTCGGAGGTAGGGATGTATGCTTTGGTGTGCGCCTTGGCATGGCGCTAAAATCTCTGCTGTCAGCCTTCTCTATACCTGCACGAATATCTTTTTTTTATTCATTCGTGGGATATGGGCATCACTAGCCAGCCAGCATTTATTGCCCATCCCTAGCTGCCCTTGGTGAGCTGTGAATGCTGCAGATTGACCTACAGTGCTAGTAGGGAGGGAATTCCAGGACTTTGACCCAGCAACTGCAAAGGAATAACGATACATTTCCAAGTCAAGATGGTGAATGACTTGGGTGGGTGGGGGGAGGGGGGGGGGAGCCTTCAGGTGGCATTGCTCCCATGTATCTACTGCCCTTGTCTTTCTAGATGGAAGTGGTTGTGGGTTTGGAAGGTGCTGTTCAAGGATCTTTTGTGAATTGCTGCAGTGTACCTTATAGATAGTACACACTGCTGCTACTGAACATCAGTGGCGGAGGGAGTGGATGTTTGTGGATGTGGTGCAAATCAAACAGGCTGCTTTGTCTTGGATGGTGGCAAACTTCTTGAGTGTTGTTGGAGTTGCACCCATCCAGGCAAGTGGGGAGTCTTCCATCTTGCTCCTGACTTGTGCCTTGTACTTAGCGGACAGGCTTTGGGGAGTCTGAAAGGTAAGCCACTCTGTAACAACTCTACGGAGGCAAAAGTCCCATATCAAGTTATTTTATTGACATCATACATTTGTTTACAGCCTGCTCTTCAGTTGCCCCCAGGCAAATGCAGGCTGGGAATCTGACACACTTGCTTTAAATAGAAAGCATGAGGCTCCCTGATTTAACCATCAATCAAGACTTATCAGCTACTCTTTTAAATACCAAACAAATGAACAAACTCAAATCAACATAGGGACAAATTAAAAAGGGCAGCTTCCCAGAAGGAGGGGGAGCAGCCCGAACCCAAAAAGCAAAGTAGAAAGAAAACTTAAAACATCAAATCAAAATGTGATTGTCGGAGTTTGTAGTACACCCCAGCCAAGACTCATCAGGTAGTTCATATTCGAGCAAACCAACCTCATTAGCCCGGCTGAGGTCCTCCACAACCCATCACACCCTCCTCTCTCCCCCTTCCCAGCATCCGAGGAATTCCTCAGTTTGCTTCCCTCTGCTTGAACACCAAGTCAGGATCCTCCAACTTCCTTACTTAAGAAAGGATATACTGGCACTGAAGGGGATGCAGAGGAGATTCACTAGATCGATTCCGGGGTTGAGAGGGCTGGTTTATGAGACCGAATTGAGTGGGGCTATACTCATTGGAATTCAGAAGAATGAGGGGACATCTTATAGAAACATATAAGATTACGAAGGGAATAAATAAGATAGAAGCGGGGAAGCTGTTTTCACGACTTCTGGCAGGTGAAACTAGAACTAGGGGACATGACCTCAAAATAAGAGGGAGCAGATTTAGGACTGAGTTGAGGGGGAACTTCTTCACACAAAGGGTTGTGAATCTGTGGAATTCCCTGCCCAGTGAAGCATTGAATGTTTTTAAGGCAAGAATCGATAAAGTTTTGAACAGTAAGGGAATTAAGGGCAATGGTGATTGGCAAGATGTGGAGCTGAGTCCAGGAAAAGATCAGCCACGATCTTATTGAATGGTGGAGCAGGCTCAAGGGCCAGATAGCCTACTCCTGCTGCTAGTTCTCATGTTCTAACTCAGCCTCTGATGTCAGTGGTGTGTAATGGTTGGACACCTGTCTCTTCTGCCATGAACGCTGGAGGTCTGGCTCCTCGTCCATTTCAGGAGTAGGGGAATCGTTGCAGCTTTGTCCCCTGTGTCCATTTTGGACCCTGAGGACCCCATCAAGGTTGCAGGGGAGGCTTCACTAGCTTGTCAAGAGGGACTCTCCAAGTCTCTAGTGCTGAGCTCCTCAATCATTGAGAATGGGAATATTTGTGGAGTCTCCCATTCCGCTGAGCTGTTAACTGTCCACCACCATTCTCGACTGGATGTGTCAAGACTGCAGAGCTTAAATCTGATTTATTGGTTATGGGATTGCTTTGCTCTGTCTGTCACTTGTTGTTTATGCTATTTTGCATGCAAGTATCCTGTTTGATAGCTTCATCAGAATGGCACGTCATTTTTACGTATGCCTGCAGCTGCACGTGGCATGCCTTCCTGCATTCTCCATTGGACCCGGGTTGATAGCCTGGCTTGATGGCAATAGTTGAGTAGGAGATATGCTGGGCCATGATTAGATTGGATTTGATTTATTATTGTCACATGTATTAGCATACAGTAAAAAGTATTGTTTCTTGCGTGCTATACAGTCTAAACATACCATTCATAGAGAAGGAAACAAGAGAGTACAGAATGTAGTGTTACAGTCATAGCTAGGCTTAGAGAAAAGATTAGCTTAATGCAAGATAAGTCCATTCAAAGTCTGATGGCAGCAGGGAAGAAGCTGTTCATGAGTTGGTGGGTACATGACCTCAGACTTTTGTATCTTTCTCCCGACGGAAGAAGGTGGAAGAGAGAACGTCTGGAGTGTGTGGGATCCTTAATTATGCTGGCTATTTTGATGAGGCAGCAGGAAGTGTAGACAAAATCAATGGATGGGAAGCTGGTTTGCCTGATGGATTGGGCTACATTCATGACCTTTTGTAGTTTCTTGCAGTCTTGGGAAGAGCAGGAGCCATGCCAAGCTGTGATACAACCAGAAAGAATGCTTTCTATGGTGCAGTTGTAAAAGTTGGTGAGAATCATAGCTGGCATGCCAAATTTCCTTAGTCTTCTGAGAAAGTAGAGTTGTTGATGGGCTTTATTAACTATAATGTTGGAATGGGGGACCAGGACAGATTGTTGGTGATCTGGACACCTAAAAACTTGAAGCTCTCGACCCTTTCTACTTCATCCCTGTTTATGTAGACAGGGGCATGTCCTCCTCTTCGCTTTCTGAAGTCGATGACAATCTCCTTTGTTTCATTGACATTAGGGGAGAGATTATTGTTGCTGCACCAGTTCACCAGATTCCCTATCTCATTCTATACTCTACCTTGTCATTGTTTGAGATCCAACCCACTATAGTAACGCTGTCACAAACTTGGAAATCGAGTTGCAGATGAGGCTGTAGTTGTGCTGGAGTTCAGTTCCGCTGCTGTTGATGGCCTACAGTGCATCATGGCTGCCCAGTCTTGAGTTGCCACATCTGTTTGAAGTCTGTGCATTTAGCACAATGATAGAGCCACACAAAATGCTGGAGGTTATTCCCAATGTGAAGGTGGGGAATTTTCCTTGGCTGAATACATAGTAGCAGTAACTACTTTGAAAATTCTGGAATGTGCAGGCAATACAATTGTTTAAATGGAATGAATCCCTCAGTGTGTTCCTCTGATGGATTGTGGGAGATTTAGCCGAGAATATCACACTGTCTACGTTACTTTAAGCCAAAGACAGAGATTTGACCCGATTATATCCTTGTTGCATTAGTGATTCGGGATGGGTAGTCTATTCACTTTGCCCTTGCCCCTATATCAAAATTAAAGCCTAATGGTTTAGTATCCTTGAAGAGCTTGAGAAGTTATCCTGGCATTGGCCTTATGGAAAAATATCCTTTGTTTATGATTGGCAGTGGGTCTTCTTCATTTTTTTGGAGAGTGCACTGTGTAGGCTATATAGTAAAGTGTGTCTTTACTTAAATGGGAGAGGGTTGATATAGTTATATTTCCAGAAATTACTCCAGGGGATGGGGGAGATAGTGGGGGGAGGAGGGGTGTCTCAAACTGAAAGGAGTCATGTTTGATGTGCCTCCCTGTTGCCTTTTGGGTAAGACCTTCAATAAGATACTACATGGTAGACTGGTCAGAAAGATTAGATCACATGCAATCCAGGGAGAATTAGCCAACTGAAAATAAAGTTGGCTTGTCAGTAGTAGACAAAGGTAGTGGTAGAGAGTTATTTTTCAGATAAGGGGCTTGCGACCAGTGGGCTGTTGCATGGATCAGTGCAGGGTCCTGTTGTTTGTCATTTACATAAACAATTTGGATAGGAATATAAGAGGCATGGTTAGTAAATTTGTGGATGACACCAAAATTGGTGGTGTAGCAGTAGTTCCAGCTATAGGAACAATGTTATTAGACTGGAAAGGATGTAAAAAAAGATTTACAAGGAAGTAACCAGGACTGGAAAGTTTGAATTGTGAGGAGGGGCTGGAGGCAGAGGATGAGCGGTGACCTTATAGAGGTTTAT
The DNA here is from genome assembly GCF_965287045.1 of Carcharhinus amblyrhynchos. NCBI lineage: Eukaryota > Metazoa > Chordata > Chondrichthyes > Carcharhiniformes > Carcharhinidae > Carcharhinus > Carcharhinus amblyrhynchos. Next base: position 63,508,448 of record NC_137329.1, read on the forward strand.
AAAATCATGAGGGGCATAGGTAAGGTGAATGGTCTTTTCCCCAGGGTAGTGGAGTCCAGTACTAGAAGGCATAGGTTTAAGGTATGGGGGGAAAGATTTAAAAGGGACCCGAGGGACAACTTTTTCGCTCAGAGGGTGGTGCGTCAATGGAATGAGCTGCCAGAGGACGTGGTAGATGTAGGTACAATTACAGAATTTAAAATACACTTAGGCAAGTACATGGATGGGAAAGTTTTTTGGGGGATGTGGGCCAAATACAATCCCACAGAATGGGACCAGTTCAGTTCAGGAAATCTGCTGGCATTGATGAGTTGGGCCAAAGGGCCTGTTTACATGCTGCATATCTCTGAGTCTATAACTTTGAAATTCTGAGATAAAGCTGAGGAAATACAGATATGAATATGCAAACATACGAATTTAGAGTAGGGGTAGATCACTTGACCCCTTGAGCCTGCACCACCATTCAATAAGATCATGTAGATCTGATTGTACTTTCAACCTCACATTCCTGTCTAACCTTGTTATTAACACCTCCTTGTTAATGAAGAATCTACTTTAGGCTAAGATCAAGCATTGGATAAAGCTCAAGATGGGGTGCAATTGGCTCTGAGCATTGGCTGTGTAACTTTAAGAAAATAATAAAAATTTTTAAACAATCAATGAACCTGCTTTGAATGCCTTCTGAGCCAATGAGTTCCAAAGTCACACGATTCTTGTTCGAAAAAAAATTTCACTGGTGAGAATTTTATGTGCGACTTGTGTGCACAGCAGTTGGGACCATAAGTGGCTGTATTTCCCATTTAAGCCTGTGATGCTGGAAATAATGCAATATTATGCTGGCTGGCCAATTAAATGCTAGTTTGCTTGAAGTGTATCTGAATAGGGTCTGTGAGGTAGACAGACACGCAAGTGTGATGAACGTTGTGTCCAGTAGTGATTTGGTGGAACATTTCAAAACGATATTTAAAGGCAATCAGACAAAATCAACATTGATTTACAAAAGGGAAATCATACTTGACGAATCAGTTGGAATTCTTTGTGGATGTAACTAGCAAAATTGACCGAGGAGAATCAATGGATGTGGTTTATTTAGACTTTCAGAAGGCTTTCGACAAGGTCTCACATGACATACTACTATGTAAAGTTAAAGCACATGGGATCGCAGGTAATGTCTTGAGATGTATAGAAAGCTATTTAACAGATAGAAAGCAAAGAGTTGACATAAATGGGTCTTTTTCTGATTAGCAACCAGTGATTAGTGGGGTTCCGCAGGGATCTGCGCTAGAACCGCAAATGTTCACGTTACATATTAATGATTTTGAAGAGGGAACTGAATGTTTTCCAAATTTGCAGATGATACAAAGTTGGGAGGGAGGGTGATCTGTGAGGAGGGTGCAGAGATGTTTCATGTGCTTTGGACAGGCCGAGTGTGTGCAGGGCAGGTGCAGTATAATGTGTATAAATGTGAGGTTATCTGCATTGGTAGCAATAATAGGAAGGCAGATTATTACTTGGATGGGTGTAGATTGAGAGACATTGATACTCAGCGAGACATTGGAATCCTCATGCATCAGTCACTGAAAATAAGCACTCAGGTACATCAGGCAGTGAAGGCAAATGGTACGTTGGCCTTCATAGCGAGAGGATTTGAGCAGAGGGATAGGGTCGTGTCGCTGTGATTGTCTCGGCCCTTGATGAGGCCACATCTGGCTTATTGTGTGCAGTTTTGGTGTCCTTATTTGAGGAAGAGGAAAGATAGCGAGGTTTTACCAGGCTGATTCCTGGGATGGCAGGTCTGTCATTTGAGGAGACACTATGCCGGTTAGGGTTATATTCACTGGAGTTTAGAAGAGTGAGAAGGGATCTCATGGAAATTTATAAAATTCTAACAGCGTTAGACAGGGTAGATTCAGAAAGAATGTTGCCAGTAGTGGGGTAGACTAGAACTAGAGCTCATAGTCTGAGGATAAGGGGTTAACATTTTAGAACTGAGGTGAGGAGAGATTTCTTCACCCAGAGGGTGGTGAATGTGTGGGATTCACTACCACAGATATTTGAGGCCAAAACATTATGTGATTTCAAGAAAAAATTAGATATAACTCTTGGGCTAAAGGAATCAAGGGGTATGGAGGAAGGGGGGCAGATCAGGATATTAAATTTGATAATCAACCATGATCAAAATGAATAATGGAGCAGGCTTGAAGGGCCGAATAGCCTACTCTGCTTCTAGTTTCTATGACTGCCTGAGGCTGCTGAAGACATCCAAAGTGGTAGAGAGATGTCTGCATTTTGGCAGCACCACCTGGCAGACACACCAGGAGGGGGGCACGTCAGGTGGGCAGCAAGTCCCCAGGTTCTCAGATGATCATCTCCTCGCTCTGTGCAGGCAGTGACTGACAGTCAGGAGGGATATCCAAATGTTACAGGATGGCAAGAGGAAGACACGTGACCTCACCAATATGGCCTGGTAGAAATAGTAGCTGAGGTCATTGGGCGCAATTTGATCACCGCACGTGGATTCAGTTCTGTAAAAGGTTCAATGAACTTCTGATTCACTGTAGCAAGCCATCATAGGTTCATGATGGGAGGTAGTGAGGTTGCGGGGCTGGTGAGGGAACACAACTGTCCCGCTTATATGACAATGGAGATATGCATCAGATAGAAAAGCCATTTATTAGTTGAGACTTTTAGATAAACAAAATATGTTTATAGATGTGCAAAGTACATGCAGTGAATGAACCTGTGCCACTTATGTGTTTTCAATATTTCCTATTTTTCTTGCCTACTGCTATATCCAAATTTTTTCCCGGCAGCCGCAATAGGTGAAGGTGGACTGCAGACTGCTATATGTTGTTGTCAATGATTATCTTTATAATCTAACTCTGAATTGTCCAATAGATACACATTCATTTTCATCAGCCATTTCTTCCTCTGTTTTGCTTTCAGAATAAAGTTCTTTGTCCTTCTCTTTCAATTCCTGTGCTAAAAATATGGATGTAATGCAGCTGCCTCATGTAAAAGATTCCAACATTCCTGAAGAGGTATATCATTGATCTGACCCTGGCATACGTCAACTCAGAAATTGGCCTTTCACATATTTTAGAGATTCGGCTGCAGGAAGAGTCCATGAAGGTGAACCACCAGCCACAATTGTGCAGGCAGGAATTAGGAAAGGGGATAGGATGTCACAGGTGCCAGCTTACAAAATCACATATTAGCTTTGCTGCAGAACATTTAGATGCTGACTTAATGAGTCCAGACCACAAGTGAGGGTATCTGATGGACATACACCAGTCAACGAAAAGTGGACTGGGTAGTTTTGTATTGAGCTTGACTCAATGGGTCATAGCAAGGGGGAATTCAGCTCCAATTTATATCAGTTGTTCACGTGGAGCATAGAGGCCATGGTGTTCAACATGGAGAAACTGGTCAGCTCCATGAAAATCACAATGGAGCCTCTGCTGATAGCTCCGGCTACTTCTATACAATGCATGCTACTGCTTTACAGAAGTTGCAATCTTGGTTCTAAGGTTGATAAGAACTCTTACTCCCTCCTGTATTCTTTTCTTATAGTCACAGGAGACTGTCCTTAGTTCCTCTCAGATTATAACATGCCTATTCTGCTTCCAGTCATGTTTTCAATGCCTTTGTTACTGCTACACATACCTAGACGTGACTGCCCTGGCCCACACAAAGAAGCTAGACCTTCACAGCCCAAAGATGCTGGGCTCACCTACAATGACCCTTTAAAGTGTTTTTAATGTAAGTTAATCAGCTCTCACTTCCTACATCGTAATTATACCATAAGAATCTGGCACTTACAGGGTTAACATGGAGTACAGTATGTCACAGTGATGCAACGGAGGAAATGGTGGCACAGTGGTTATGTCATTGAGCTCGTAATCTAGAGACTCTGGGAATGTGGGTTCAAATCCTACCAGGGCAGTTGGAGGAATTTGTTGTAGGGCAGCACAGTGGCACTGCTGCCTCACAGCACCAGGGACCTGGATTCAATTCCGGCCTTGGGTGACTGTCTGTGTGGAGTTTGCATATTCTCCCCATGGGTTTCCTCCGGTTTCCACTCACTCCAAAGATGTTCAGGTTAGGTTGTTTGGCCATATTAAATTGCCCCTTAGTGTCAAGAGGATTAGCAGGGTAAATATATGGAATTGCAGGGATAGGCCTTTGGTGTGATTGTTGTCAGTGCAGGCTTAATGGGCTGAATGGACTTCTCCTGCATTGTAGGGATTCTATGATCTACATGACCCACACCCAGGAGTAAGTCTAGTGTTGGACAGAATTATGTGCACAAGCAATCTCTTAGCTTGAACCCTTTACTATATGCAGATTTGTACATACTTCTTGGAGTTAATAAATACATACAGTTAACTTAAAGTTACAGGTGCTGTGGATAAAAATAAACTGGCGGATATACTGTCCTTAGATTCCAGAAGGCACTTGATAAAGTGCCACATCAAAGGTTATTATGGAAAATAAAAGCTCATTGCGCAGGGGTGACATATCGGCATAAAAGCATCATTTTCTGGTTGGCAAGGTATGATGAGTGGTGTGTCAAACGGATTAGTGCTGGAGCTTCAATATTTTCTAATTTACATAAATGACTTAAATGAATTAAATGAAGGAACAGAAGGTTGTTAAATTTACTGATGGTATTAAGATAGATAGGGAAGTAAGTTGTGAAGATGACATAAGGCAGCTACAAAAGAAATACAGATGGCAATTAGAATATATGAAAATTTGAAGTTGTCCATTATGACAAGAGGATAAAAAGATACACCTTATCTAAATAGTGATGGATTATAAAGCTCTGTGATGTAAAAGGTTCTGGGTGCCCTGGTACATGCATCACAAAAGATTATGATGCAAGTAAGCCCAGCAAGTAATTAAGAAGGCGATTGAATGTTATTGTTTATTGAGGGAAAGTTTGACTTCAGAAGCAGAGCCGCTATGCTTCAGTTGTACAGGACATACAGGCATAAGGTTAAATCTCACAGGTTCCAGGGTGAGGTAGCCAAATGGATACAAAATTGGCTAGATGACAGAAGACAGAGGGTGGTTGCAGAGGGTTGTTTTTCAAACTGGAGGCCTGTGATGAATGGTGTGCACCAGGGATCAGTGCTGGGTCCATTGTTATTTGTCATTTATGTTAATGATATGGATGAGAATTTATGGTTAGTAAGTTTACAGATGACACCAAGATTGGTGGCATAGTGGACAGTGAGGAGGGTTATCTCCAATTGCATTGGGATCTTGATCAATTGGGCTAGTGGGCTGATGAATGGCAGATGGAGTTTAATTTAATAAGTGCAAGGTGATGCATTTTATAAAATCGAACCAGGGCAGAACTTACTCAGGTGATGATAGGGCATTGGGGAGTGTTATAGAACAAAGAGATCTAATGATACATGTTAATAGCTCCTTGAAAGTGGAGTCACAGGTGGACAGAGTAATGAAGAAGGCATTCAGCATGCTTGGTTTCATTGGTCAGAACATTGAATACAGGAGTTGAGAGGTCTTGCTGAAGCTGCACAAGACATTGGTAAGGCCACACTTAGAATACTGTGTACAGTTCTGATCACCCTTTTACAGGAAGTATTTTATTAAACTAGAAAGAGTGCAAAAAAAATTACTAGGATGGTTTGAGTTACAGGGAGAGGCTGGATGGACTGGGACTCTTTTTCTCTGGAGCGTAGAAGGCTGAAGAGTGATTTCATAGAGGTCTATAAGATAATGAGGGGCTCAGAACAGCCAGATAGTCAATATATTTTCCCAAAGGGAGGGGAGTCTAAAACTAAAGGGCGTAGGGTTACGGTAAGAGAAGAGAGATACAAAAGGGTCCAGGAGGGCATTTTTTCACACAGAGGGTGGTAAGTACTTGGAACAAGCTGCCAGAGGTAATAGTAGAGGTGTGTACAATTTTGTCTTTTAAAAAGTGTTTAGATAGTTACATGTGTAAAATGGCTGAAGAGGGATATGGGCCAAGCGCGGGCAATTGGGACTAGCTTAGTGGACTAAAAACAAAGGGGCAGCATGGACAAGTTAGACCGAAGGGCCTGTTTCCATGTTGTAAATCTCTATGACTCTATGTCACTGGTAAGACCACACTGGAGTATTGTGTAAAGTATCTGTCTCCTAGTCTCCTTCTTTAAAAAGAACGTAAATGTATTGAAAGCCATTCAGGAAATGTTTGCTGGACTAATTGAACAGACTCGGTTGGTATCTACTGGAGTTTAAAAAAGTAAGAGGCAAGTTGATTGGCACATGAGATCCTGAGGGGTCTTGACCAAGGTTTCCACTTGTGGGAAAACCTAAAGCTAGGAGGTTACTTTTTAAAAATAAGATTGTTGAATTATTAAGACAGGCATGAGGGAGAATTTTTTTCTCAGAGTATATTAAGGTTTTTAAACCTCTGCTCAAAAGACAGTGGGAGCGGAGACTTTGGGTGGAATTTATGAATGTAGGGTTATGAACATAGCCCAGTCCATCATGCAAACCAGCCTCCCATTCATTGACTCCGTCTACATTTCCCATTGCTTTGGAAAAGCAGCCAACATAATTAAGGATTCCATACCCCCCAGACATACTCTCTTCCACTTTTTTCTTTCAGGAAAACAATACAAAAGTCTGAGACCATGAATCAACTGGCTCAAGAACAGCTTCTCCCCAGCTTCTCGCAGACTTTTGGGTGGACCTACCTGATATTAAGTTGACCTTCTCTACACCCTAATTATGACTGTATCACTACGTTCTGCATCCTTTCCTTTCCTTCTCCCTTATATACTCTATGAATAGTATGTTTTGTTTGCATAGCACAAGAAACAATACTTCTCACTTTACACCAATACCTGTGACAATAATAAATGAAAAAAAATTTTGTGAAAAAAATCCTAAGTGCCAAATGAATGAGCAAATGGGAGAGTTTCAGACTCATCTATTGGGCACTTTTGAAAAGGCAACCTTATGGTACTTAGAGGAAACAAAAGAGCCAGGATACGATTCTTGCCAGCAGCCGGGGAGTGGTGGTGGTGGTGGTGGTGGTGGGGGCGGTGTGGTGGTGGTGGTGGTGGTAGGGGCCGGCGGGGGGGGGGGGGGGGGGGGGGGGGGCGCTGCGGGGGTGGGGGTGGAACGTGGCTGAGCTCTCGGGGTGCCATTAGGCAGATGCCCTGATCTCCCAGTGTACTGGGGGAATCTCCTGCTGCCCATCACCCCTCTCCACTTACCCCATGGACATCAGGAGCCCTCCATTCCCTTCCGGAGTTCCCACTCTCCCTCGCCAAAGCATCACCCTCTGCCCAGCAGGGTTCACCAGCGCCCCCCAATCAGAACTTCCCTCCCACCCTGCAGATCTCCTTGCTTGTCTCCCCCTGTATGGCTCTGCCCTCTGGGTCCGCCCCCTTGGCACTGCCCCAACACAGTAATGGTGCCCAGTGGGTACTGCCAAGGTGCCAGGTGGCCTTTTGCAATGGTGAATATTAATTATTTCTGTTAACTGCAGGATAGAATTAAATTGTTGGATAAATGTATTCCTTACTCTGTATTTAGTATTGGCATTTATTTTTGGAGGAATAGAATCATAAGTCTAGACTGGAGAAACACAATCAGATGGTGGCAGGAAGTATAATTGAGTTCAGGACTTTGGGATTATTAGTGTATTGTGGATGGGAGGAATAGTCCACTTAAGTCTCTCTGTAATGATGTGCCAAAAGTGAGATATCCAGTGGCTAAAAGCATAAAATTGTCACTGCATTCCTGCACTTGACCTTTATGTTGCTCTTCCTCCTCCCATTGCTGCTCTACTAGCCTTACTTCTTTCTAGTGTTAGACTCTCATGATGGCAAGTTACATAGCATGCAATGGACAATCACAAAAGCAGGAAACACCTTTAGGTCTTTGCTGCAAAGCTCTTCTGTAACAGTACAGGGAACGGATGTGTTGTTTGAACATACCAACTATCTGCTCAACAATGTTCTACCAACAGTTTCATTTTAGGTCACCTTTGCAGGTGTGTCTGGATTTTTGATATCATGCATCATGACTCAAATCTGGAGGCCAGGACCTATGCCCAGAAGCGAGGCTGGTTTAAATAAAATCACGGAGGACTGGTGCAGAATGAAGGCATCATGAACACTTCCAGGAAACTGGGCACAGATCTTCATGGTGTGCTGTTGGTTTTTATGTACAAATTGGACATTGTGTCTTCAGAAAAAATAACAATGATAATGAGGAATGTATAACATAATTTACGGAACCTTGAATCCTGAAGTAGTCGTATTCTTTGATATTGCTTTGTTCTGTCCATAAAGAATGAGAATATATATATTCTTCACTTGTAGAAAGTCAGTGTATTATCTGAAATATATCACAGCAATTCAGTTCACTATGTGTCCTGATACAAGCTGTAGTTGCGGCAGGTGACACAGCTCTATGAAGTCTCCTTTGTAAAACAATACTCGCAAAATTTAATGCCACATATCTGACTTGCACTTAAAGTCCAGTCCTGTTATGCAACACTTGCATGACAGGCTCTCTTTGGCAAAACATCACCTAACTTATCTACCCATGTAATTTTACATCTTTAACACACTGTAATAAATACCCTTCCAAATGAATTGCCTTTAGATGGCATTCCCACCATCTGCTAATATCAAATGAAGGACACTTTGGAAAATGTTGAAATGTTCATGCAACCAAATTTGATTGCCTGCAACTTGGAACATGCATGTGGCTGGTAATTTTTTTTATCTTATGGCTTCCTTTTGGTGACAATATATACTTTGTATGATCTGGAACACATTTCTTCTCAGAACTCCCGTTCCATTCTCCCTGTTTCTCTTTCTGTTTAAACTTGTAACCTTCACCTCTAAGAACATAAGAACATAAGAAATAGGAGCAGGAGTAGGCCATCTAGCCCTTCGAGCCTGTCCTGCCATTCAATAAGATCATGGCTGATCTGAAGTGGCTCAGTTCCACTTTCCCGCTTTCTCCCCATAACCCTTAATTCCCTTGTCTACCAAAAACCTATCTACCCGTGTCTTAAATATATTTAGCGAGGTAGCCTCCACCTCTTCAATGGGCAGAGAATTCCAGAGATTCACCACCCTCTGAGTGAAGAAGTTCCTCCTCAACTCCGTTCTAAACTGTCCCCCCCCCTTATCTTGAGGCTGTGCCCTCTGGTCCTGTTGTTCTTCCTGAGCAGGAAGAATCTCTCTACCTCTACCCTATCCATCCCTTTCATTATCTTATATGTTTCTATAAGATCCCCCCTCATCCTTCTAAACTCCAACGAATACAGACCCAGTCTATTTAGTCTCTCTTCATAGTCTAACCCCCTCATCTCCGGTATCAGCCTAGTAAACCTCCTCTGCACTCCCTCCAAGGCCAATATATCCTTCCGCAAGTGCGGCGACCAAAACTGCACACAGTACTCCAGCTGCGGCCTCACCAGTGCCCTGTACAGTTGCAGCAAGACCTCCCTACTTTTATATTCTATCCCCCTCGCTATAAAGGCCAGCATCCCATTCGCCTTCTAGATCACCTGTTGCACCTGCAGACTGGGTTTTTGTGACTCATGCACAAGGACCCCCAGGTCCCTCTGCACTGTAGCATGCTGCAGCTTTTCGCCCTTTAAATAGTAATCCCTCCTACTATTATTCCTGCCAAAGTGGATAATCTCACACTTGCTAACATTGTACTCCATCTGCCAGGTCCTCGCCCACTCGCTCAGCCTATCCAGATCCCTCTGCAGACTTTCCACACCCTCCGCACAATTCGCTTTTCCACTCATCTTTGTGTCATCAGCAAATTTCGTCACCCTACACTCAGCGCCCTCCTCCAGATCATCTATATAAATGGTAAATAGTTGAGGCCCCAGCACCGATCCCTGCGGCATTCTACTGGTCACCAACCACCAATCAGAATAGCACCCATTGACACCAACTCTCTGCCTCCTATTAGACAACCAATCTTCTATCCACGCTAACACCCTACCCCCAACGCCATGCCCCCTAACCTTCTGAAGCAATCTTTTGTGCGGCACCTTATCAAACGCCTTTTGAAAATCGAGAAACACCATATCCACCAGTTCCCCTCTGTCTACCGCACTAGTCACATCCTCATAGAAATCCAATAAATTCGTCAAACACGACTTCCCCTTAACGAATCCGTGCTGTGTCTGCTCTATCAAACCATTCCTTTCCAGGTGCCTCGCTATTTCTTCTTTGATGACGGATTCAAGCATGGCCCCAGGGGCATTCTAGCAAATGCCCCTGGGCCAGTTCTCAAAATGCCAGTCAAACGGATAGCTTGGAGAGGAAAGAGTTACTCCTCTAATCGCAGGCTACTCCTCTTCACATTTGCTGTCGATAGGCTCATAAGTACAACAAATGTGGGAGCGTCTGTGATTGTAGGGGCAGTGAACACTAACAGTATTGAATTTTCAGGGAAAAGAGAGATTTTCGTTCAGGTGAGATGGGGAGAGAGAGAGTGGGGGCGGGGAGAGAGAGAGAGAGAGAGCGAGTGCAAGATGGGTTGGGGAAGAGGCTGGCTGTTACGTGAGAGTTTGAGTAAGAATGTATATAGGAGTGAGAGAGTGCGTGTGTGTGAGAGTGAGAGTGAGACAGTGAGGGCAGTAAGAACCTCAGTTCAGGCCGAGACCATAAAAACAAATGTGCCAGTGTTAAGAGAACCATAGGGTGCAATCTTACTGGCTTGCCAATAAGATCACATGTGGAACAAAAAAAAAGGTTCATTCTGCTTCATCACCATAAATAGTTACTGGTGCTGTGATACTGGCATGATCAGTTTTGTGCACTTATTTAAACATTAATAACACGCTTTGCCTGTCATTAACGGATCCCAATGGCATTGTCTTGAACTTACCTCCTCGCCATTTGTTCCTCATGCTGGTGAGAGTCATGGTTGATCTCCACCTACGGAGATCAAACGTGATGATTGTGCCAAGGGATCGGAGTCCACTGAAGCCCTCAGGAGGTTAAGGGCATGAGCGGGCAGTGCTCATGCAGGCATCTTGGCACTGACCACCAGGACCATAACTGTGCTGGGGAAAGTGCCTGCGGAGGAGCTTATGCAAGGAGGGGAGTGTGCAAAGTGTGCCATGGAGGGTCCCGATGTTGACGAGTTGTGTTGCCATTGTGATTACACTGCTGCAGATGATTGGGGGCAGAGGTTTTCCAGTGCACAGGGAGATCAGGACATCTGCACAATGGCACCTGAGTGCTCTGCAGTTGGCTTCATTGGTATGCATAGGATCCACACTCTCCTTCCAGCACAAATCTCCCAACTAAATTGACAGAATGTAGGAAGATTTAAATGCTAGGCTCACCCAAAGAACCAGGGTGAAACAACCTGGTTTTCAGACTTTTTTGATACTTTGAATTTTTTGATAAGATCATTTCTATATAATCCTCTAAATTAAAGTATCAGTATCTTCAGCTGGTGGTTGTGAGTGTGAAATTGAGAGATAGTGCATCTTGGTCATCACTTCTAGCTTTTCATCCACTGCCTGGCCAGACTGTATCTTCCAGTACCTGAAAGGAAAAAGATGATGAAAAGTGCATGCTCACTGAATTAAATTAGAAGAGATGTGGCATAAGTTAAATGAGTAAAGAGAAAAATTAGATATGAGGATAGCATATGGATTATGCCCAGTCACTGCTCACAGCCTCCCTCACTTTCTTGAGTTCCATGCTCTAATAAGGCATTCGGAACCATGGCCCTTCCATGTTATTTGTGTTCTCGGGGTGCGGATCATCTTCCCTGGTGGCACAGTCACCCAGTTTGCAAGGGTTTATAGAAAGAGCAATAGCTGCTTCAATCATTTAGCATCATCTCCTTCATGGGCGAGGACATTGTGCAGCTGATCCCTGCCAGGAGCCCCTCTTTCCTCCAGTTATACCTCACCTTTTCCTGTAGCAGGGACGGAAATGTGTCAGTGATTGTTGCGCAATCCATTTGACTGATGTGACTACCATTGTTGACTATCTGTCGATATATGTAAGCTGGTTGATTTGGGGGTGAGGGTTGTAGCAATACTAAGTGTTCAAGGGTGTGGTAGAGCATTCAAGTTGAGATGGGTAGGTGAGTGATGACAGTTTGGTGATTTGAGCAGTGGCTGAAACTAATGGTGCAGTTGCTAGGATATGGCAGTTAAGTGCATTTGAACAATTTCATTGAACTTTTGCAGCATAGTACTTTATTCAGGGATCGACTCTTGGCATCAACCTCAAAGGCTATCTAACTGTTCCCACTTTGAGCGTGTCTGGTGTGCCTTTTAGCCCCCTGTGAATTCCAGGCATCTCCTCTCTTTTCTACATCCAGTGAGCATACAGTCTGATGTCTCCATGTGCAATTTTGCATTGTTTTATAGGTGGGTTTTACTTCCTGCATGACTTGCCAGTATTTGCTCCAGTCACAACGTGAACCTCTCCTTTACGGGATGTAGGCTCACTGTTCCTGTTTCAATTTTGGGTCCCCTGCTGATGCGTGCAGCCAATCAAAAGCACAGTTAGCATGGCTGCATGCAAAAATCATTCAAGTGAACAGACAGGATAAAGTTAACCAACTTAGCCCCTTTAAAGTTCAGCCTCAGCACACTTCGAAAAGGATCACATCACGTCCCAAAGAAAATTTGGGCTTATGTGTTTGAAGGATTGCTGCATAAATTGAACAGAGGAATTGTGACATGGTATTCAATAGTATGAAAATGATAACCTGGATCCTGTTTGGCACCGAAGAAAGCCGTTGTTTTGGCCTTTCATTTTTAAGAGGGAGTGACTGCCTTGTGTTCTGCTTGTATAAATTTTGAACTGACATTCCCAACGTATACTGCTCGACAGCACTAGCATTGCCCAGAAACCCTGAAACTATCCTCAGGTCAAAATGTTACATTTGCTTATCATTTTGACCTTTTCAAGTTTGTTGCACAGTTCAGGTAAGTTTTGAGCTTTTAATATTGCTTCAAACCCATTCCTGAATGCATACACTGTTATCGTGTTGTTACATTGTCTCCCTCTATTTGGCATTTTACTTATTCTTCCGTTTTCAGTCACTCCATTGCTGCTTCCTCACTTAATCCACTCTATTTGACAGTTTAGTTTGCCAGATTATTTATACCTCCTATTCATCATTCCCTCTCATTACTCCCTATAACTGTTGTGACATATTCTTTCCTATTATTGCTTTCTCTTGCTTTAGTCTCCTCTTCCTCAGCATTGGAAAGGGTGCAGAGGAGATTTACCAGGATGTTGCCTGGTATGGTGGGAAGGTCTTATGAGGAAAGGTTAAGGCACTTGAGGCTGTTTTCTTTAGAGAGAAGAAGGTTAAGAGGTGATTTAATAGAGGCATATAAGATGATCAGAAGATTAGATAGAGTGGACAGTGTGAACCTTTTCCTCAGATGGAGATGGCTAGCACGAGGGGACATAGCTTTAAATTGAGGGGTGATAGATATAGGACAGATGACAGAGGTAGGTTCTTTACTCATAGAGTAGTAAGGGTGTGGAATGCCTTTCCTGCAATAGTAGTGGTCTCGCCAACATTAAGGGCATTAAAGGGTCATTGGATAAGCATACGGGTGATATTGGAATAGTGCAGTTTAGATGGACTTTAGATTCATTTCACAGGTTGGCGCAACATCGAGGGCCGAAGGGCCTGTACTGTGCTGTAATGTTCTATGTTCTATCCCAATTCTTTTTCATCACGATGTTGTCACTCTCTTGTGTGCCTTTTAATTGTAATAATACTGGTTTGTTATCAAACATTCTTGTTATGTGAAATGCCAAATATGCCATTCAGAAGTATTTTATGTTAATTTTAGCATGTTTAAGGAAGATTTTCGGTGCCACAACTTACCAGCAGGAATGGAATTGAAATCTATTCTACAGACAGATAGGTTATTTTGTCGCAGGTTTTACAGAAGAAGGGAATGGTCCGCATTTTAATCGCACTGAGCTGTAATCCCACATTGCAGCATTCCAAAATGCCGCATCACGGGGTGAAATTTCACCACCACCTTCCTGCATCACAGGGTAAAATTCTGTCGATGCCTTCTCCTGCCACAGGATAAAATTTTGCTGCTAATAACCCCTGTCACAGGGTGAAACTCTGCCCCATCGACTCACCACAATCTCCTATTACAGGGTAAAACTCTCTCACCATATTCTCCTACCTCAGGAGGAGATTCGACCACAAATCTTCCACTACCACAGGGTTAAATTCTGCACCCACCTTTCCCTGTCAGAGAGTGAAATTCTGCCCATATCATCCCCCACCCAGGGTGAATTTTTGCCAACATTTTCTTCTGCACAGGGTGAAGTTCTGCTGCCATCTTCTCCTACCACAAGGCAAAATTCTGTCACCCACCTTTCCCCAGAAGAAGGTGAAATTCTGCTGTGCACCTTCTTCCGCAGGATGAAATTCTACGACCCACCTTTCCCCAGTACAACGTGAAATTCACACCCACCTCTACAGGATAAGATGCAGCTATGTTATGCCCTCAGGTGTAAATACAGCAGTTTTCATGCATGATAAGATAAATGTACTTTTCTCCTTTATATTGATCATCCAAACTTTGTTACCATGTCCTAACTCACGAGATGTCCTGTTCATCCATCACCCATGCTTGTTGACACTCACTGACGCCCAGTTAGCAGTGTGTTATAGACAGGAAGGAAAGGCAAACATTGCCATTGACTCTGCTAGAGGGGTAAACTTACCAAGATGCAAATAATGTCCATTGTCACCTCAATGGTCCCCTTTCAAAGTGGACCTTGTCAATCCCGAGGCAAGATGGGTCTGTTAAGAGCTCTGCAGGCTTAAATGATTTGTGAATCCCCTGGTTTTGTAATTATAATGTCTTTACAATTGGGTGAGATTCCAAGATGATGACAGCAATATTCTTTTGTTCTTGTAACTCCTGTTGGTAGTTTCCAATTTCTGGTTATGTCACTTGTACCAGCCATTTTCTTTAGTTCAGCAGAACTAAAATAATAGCAAAACTAAATTAATATATAATTTTGGATTTCTTCACAAGACCTTTAAAATTCTCATCTTTGTTCTACATGGTTTCAATGGGCCATATTGTCTCCAACTCTGCCATAATGTTTTGTCCTTCCCTTTTTCTAACCTCTTCCAGCCCACATACCTTGGAGATATCTGGGCTCATCTAACCTGGTCTCTTGGGCCATTCCAATTTCAATTGCACTGCAAGATGGCCTGCCGTAAGTTACCTGGGCCCTAAGCTCTGAATTTGCTTCCTTACACCTGTCTGCCTCTATAACTTGCTTTCCTCCTTTATATCACTTCTTAAAATCTCTTTAGCCAACCTTTTGCTAATTTGATCTAATGTCTGTTTATATGGGTTGATGCCATTTTTTGTTTTCTTATGAAGTGCCTTGGGGTGCTTTAATGCATTAAAGCAGGCATACAAATATAAATTGTTGTTATTGTACTGCATCATTCATGAACATACTTATTGCACCTATGTTAACCACTGGTGAAATATTAGTGTATCGTCCAATTGATTTGTAATACCCAATTCATGTTTCTCCCACAGCTCAACAGCCGAATGCTCGTTTAACTGTTTCTCTTCATCAACATCACTTTCCCTTTCTCTACACACTGCCTGTTATCTAATCCGAATTAAATCAGGATGTCTGTAATCCATTTTTATTTCTGTCTTGACTGCATGACATCTATGTTTATTGTGTCTGCACAACCTGGCACAGATACAGGTGCCTGTATTCTATTTGTTTTCATTTGACCTGTTACCTGGCATTTGTTTCTATTTGATATGCATTTGGCGTGTGTTTCATTTTTGTTTATGCTGCTTGGCATCAGTTCTCTTTTCTGCTTATTTTACCTAACATCTTGTTATCTCTGTACTGTCCATATCTATTTATTTTTATCTGCAATGATTGCACAATCTAGTATGTCATCCTTTGTATTTTGAATATTAGAGATTGATTTTCCTTTATGTCTCTGATGCATTGTATGATGTGTTTCCTTCAGGCATGGCCACATATTTCCTCAACCAGTCTGGTTCACCTCTAAACAGCCCATTATTTATTACATGGGGTATATGGGATATGCAGCATTGAATAGGGTCGATCAGAAGCAGGCAAAACAGAAAAAGGAAGTCTAAAAATTTAAATGCAGATCAGAGTTTGGAGGGTACATTAAGAGGGATCAGCAAATAAAATTAAAGTTTTGCCATCTTTTCATTCTTGTCTAACATGGACTTAAATGGGCCGGATGTTCTCCCACTTTGCCACAACAACAATATTTTCATATCTCTATGCTGTTTACCGGGGACGGCCAATAACCCAAATTTCAGCTTTTCTGATCAGTTCTTCCGATTTCCTAGCAATACCTTTTAAGCCTATCTTTAAACAGCACTGGGTCACGGTATTTAATGGCCCATTGACTTCTGATTCAACCTTTGTATTCAGTGGACAAATAAATCACACCACTATTTACCCACGCGATGTCTCCATCAATCACCCATTGTTTCATCTCCACATTATTAGCCTAGCAGATATTAGATGGCATGCTTTCTGCAAACACCAAGCTTGACTATATTATCTTAAGCAAGGCACTTTTCTAGATTTAGATATTTTAAACATGCTGGTCATTAAAATTAGGCTCCATAGCGTTGTTATCAATGCTTGGAAGTAACGGCATGCAATGTGCTTCCAATGTGACCTACGCAGCACCTTTGCTGGGAACTAGTATAAGAGTGTCATGTTGCAGGTTAGCTGCAGGAGAATCCTTCGCTGGTGTTATTTTAAGGTACAAGAAATGGATGGATGCTTTTGACTTACTTCTCTAAAAAGGTTTGTGATGTGTTTATGGAGGTTGTTTGGTGATCAGGTTGCATGCATTCAGAGAAACCAGAGGATTTGTTCACCTCTACACATCAAAGACAGTACTTGCAACGCAATTGAGTTTACAACATGACAAATAGAGCAGAGGATGTAGACTGGTGATGCTCTGAGGATGCTCCAAGAAGGAGGAGGATCACTATCCATAGAAGGCCCTACCAATGGTTTATAGAGAGCATTTCTGAAGTCTCCAGCTAACCCAATATCAATAGCTAAGACGACTCTGATTGAATATGGAAATGGTCATGGAAATGCATCACATGCTTCAAGAGAAACTGCAGTCTTACCACTAGGAAGAGGACAGTGTTACCATTGGCTGTACAATTCACAGTTGCATCAAACACAGTTCCAACAAGCCACAGCGAAACACCACACCGACCTCCTCAGAAGACAAACACGGGACATAGCGGATAGAGTACCCTTCTTTGTCTAGTACTTCCTTGGAGCAGAGAAGCTATGACATCTTCTCCGGAGCCTTCAACATGTCATTAATGAAGATGAACATTCGCCAAGGCCATCCCCACACCCCCACTTCTTGCCTTCAAACAACCGCACAACCTCAAACAGACTATTGTCCGCAGCAAACTACCCAGCCTTCAGTGACCACGACACCACACAACCCTGCCACAGCAACCTCTGCAAGACATGCTGGGTCATCGACACAGATGCCATCATCTCACGTGAGAACACCATCCAGCAGGTATACGGCACATACTCTTGCAACTCGGCCTGTGCTGTCTACCTGATACTCTGCAGGAAAGAATGTCCTGGCGCATGGTATATTGGGGAGACTGTGCAGACGCTATTACAGTGGATGAATGAACACTGCTCGACAATCACCAGGCAAGAGTGTTCTCTTCCTGTTGAGGAACACTTCAGTGGTCATGGGCATTCAGCCTCTGATCTTCGGGTAAGTGTGCTCTAAAGCAGCCTTCATAACACACGACAACACAAAATCGCTGAGCAGAGACTGATAGCCAAGTTCCGCACACATGAGGACGGCCTCAACCGGGATCTTGCGTTCATGTCACACTATCTATAATCCCCATGACTTGCCTGGGCTTGCAACATCTCACTAAGTGTCCTGTCTGGAGCCAATACATATCTCTCTAACCTGTACTTAACACTCTCTCCACTCACATTGTCTGTACCTTTGAGATTTGATTACCTTTAAAGACTCGCATTCCAACCATTATTTTGTAAATTGAGTTTGTGTCTTTGTATGCCCTGTTTGTGAACAGAACTCCCACTCACCTGAGAAAGGAGCAGCAAGTGCTCCGAAAGCTAGTGGCTTTTGCTACCAAATAAACCCGTTGGACTTTATCTTGGTGTTGTGAGACTTCTTACAGCAGATCCAACAGCCAGAATTCTCCCCAAAAAATTCTAAGTGTCGAATTTTCTTGAAAACTGGAGTAATTCACGCTGTTTTTTCTCAGTGGGACGTCACTCTGTGCACCACAAAGGCCACCAGTGTGCATATTATTAAATTTCAGAGGGCAGGCCCTTTATCAATTGAGGCATGGATTACTAAAACAGGGAAGTCACGTTGGAGTTGTATAGAATGTTGGTGAGGCCACATCTAGAGCTGTATGTGGTTCTGGTCACCACATTATAGGAAGGATGTGATTGTGCTATAGGGGGTACAGAAGAGATTCATCACGATGGAACATTTAAGAAGAGAAGTTGGATAGGCTTAGGTTGTTTTCATTGAAGCAGAGAAGGCTGAGAAGTGACCTGATCGAGGTATACAAGATTGTTTAAGAAGGGTGCCAGGCAAAAGGCAGGGAATTATAGGCCGGTTAGTTTAACGTCTGTGGTAGGTAAAATGTTAGAATCTGTCATTAAGGAGGAAATTGCAAGGCATCTTGAAGGGAATTGCTTGATAGAGCAGATGCAGCACGGTTTCATTAAAGGGAAGTCGTGTCTGACAAATTTATTGGAGTTCTATGAGGATGTGTCTAGGGCAGTGGATAGAGGAGAGCCGGTGGTTGTGGTCTTTCTAGATTTTCAGAAGGCGTTTGACAAAGTACCTCACAAGGGGTTATTGCAGAAGGTCGAGGGACATGGAGTTGGGGGTAGGGTGTTAGCGTGGATAGAGGATTGGTTGTCAAATAGGAGGCAGAGGGTGGGGGTCAACGGGTGCTATTCGGATTGGCGGATGGTGCTGGGGCCTCAGCTTTTTACCATTTATATAGATGATCTGGAGGAGGGAACCGAGTGTAGGGTGTCGAAATTTGCTGATGACACCAAGATTGGGGGAATGGCAAATTGTGCGGAGGGTGTGGAGAGTCTGCAGAAGGATCTAGATAGGCTGGGCGAATGGGCCAGGAAATGGCAAATGGAATTTAATGTTGGCAAGTGTGAGGTGGTCCACTTTGGTAGGAAGAATGGTAGGAAGGACTATCACTTACGGGGCGAAAAACTGCAGCAGGCGACGGTGCAGAGGGACCTCGGGGTCCTTGTGCATGAGTCGCAAAAACCCAGCTTGCAGGTGCAGCAGGTGGTCAGGAAGGCGAATGGGATGCTGGCCTTCATAGCGAGGGGGATTGAATATAAAAGTAGGGAGGTCTTGCTGCAGCTGTATAGGGCATTGGTGAGGCCGCAGCTGGAGTACTGTGTGCAGTTTTGGGCGCCGCACCTGCGCAAAGATATTTTGGCCTTGGAGGGAGTGCAGAGGAGGTTTACTAGGCTGATACCGGAGCTGAGGGGGTTGAGCTATGAGGAGAGGCTGAATAAACTAGGCTTGTACTCGTTAGAGTTTAGAAGAATGAGGGGAGATCTCATTGAGACGTATAAGATGATGAATGGGATGGATAGGATAGAGGTGGAGAGACTCTTCCCGCTCAAAAAAGACAGTAGGACTAGGGGGCACAGCCTCAAGATAAAGGGGGAGCGGTTTAGAACGGAGTTGAGGAAGAACTTCTTCACTCAAAGGGTGGTGAATCTCTAGAATTCTCTGCCCGTTGAAGTGGTGGAGGCTGCCTCGCTAAATATTTTTAAGACGCGGGTTGATGGGTTTTTGATAAGAGAGGGGATTAAGGGTTATGGGGAGAGGGCGGGAAAGTGGAACTGAGCCATGACAGATCAGCCATGATCTTATTGAATGGCGGGGCAGGCTCGAAGGGCTAGATGGCCTACTCCTGCTCCTATTTCTTATGTTCTTATTATGAAGGGCATGGACAGGATGGATAAAGAGAAGCTGTTCCCCTTAGTTGAAGGATCCGTCATGAGGGGACACAGGTTCAAGGTGAGGGGCAGAAAGTTTAGGGGAGAAGTTAGGAAAAACATTTTTACCCAGAAGGTGGTGACAGTCTGGAATGCGCTGGCTGGAAGGATGGTAGAGGTGAGTTGTCTCAAATCCTTTAGAAAGTACCTGGATGAGCACTTGCACATCATAACATTCAAGGCTATGGGCCAAGTGTTGGTAAATGGAATAAGATGGGATGTTATGTGTTTCTCAAGTGTAGGTACAGACTTGATGGGCCGAAGAGCCTCTTCTGTAAATATGATTCTAGTCGGGCTCCATTCATACTTTAGGGTTTCTGCGCGGGTGCCCTAACAATCCACAATTAAAAGCTTTCAAAATTGTAAAGACCTTTATTAGGTTACCCCTCAGCCTTCTTTCTTCAAAAGCAAAGAAATTCAGCATATCAATACTTTCTGGTAAGTATATCTATACATTTCTATATTATTCTTGTAGATCTTATCTCAGTGACAGTTTTAGTTTGTGGTTAGGATCAATGCACTTCAGATGCATTCACAGCTAAGATTGATTGACAGCCTGTTGATTTTGCTTTGTAATAGAGGAAGTGAGATCTGTTTGTAAGTTTGAGGAGGAGGGGAGCCTGACTGGGGATCTGAGGGCGAAGGAGGACTGAAGAGCGGTTCTGAGGGTGGAGGGGGCTAAGTGGAATGTCACCCTCACCTTGTGGGTGTGTGCGTGTGAGTGATGGGACAGGGGGCAGGGGGAGCAGTGGGGGAGAAAGAATACCGCTCTTTGCTGAGGCGTTGGTAGTTCTCCCTGGACCCTTGGGATTCAACACGCCCGGTCCACAACTGTAATGAAACTTGCCTGTGCCAATACAGCTGGAGAAGCAGCTGCATAGCAAGAGGTCTTTGAATCAGCCTCCAAGCCCAAGGTAAAGAATCAATTTGAATGTTTATTGGGTTCCTGCTCACTCTGGCTGGGGTCCCAATCGTAGATAGTGGGACTATGAGCATTGCGCAGGCTTTAGTGCCTGCTGCAAAACTCCGTTTTTAAACTGACGCCCAATTAACCGGTCCATCGTAATTCGCAACCCAAGGCAGTGGGCCCAGAGAATCGCCCCCTCCCTCCTCAATTAACTGGGCCATTGTAATTCACAATCCGAGCTATCGGGCCCAGAGAATTCTGCCCACACCCCTGTCATATTGGAGATGATCATTGTCTGGTACTTACACGGCACAAATATTACTTGTCACTTGTCAACTCAAACCTCGATTTAGTACAAGTCTTGCTGCATTTGGACATGGACTGTTTCCGTATCTAAGTTATTGTGAATAGTATTGAGCATTGTGCATTCACTACAAACATCCCTACTCCTGACCTTAATGGAAGGAAAGTCATTGATCACTTGGTTAAATGCTCCCTCATGCAGACATGGGGGAGAGTGTGCAAACTCCACATGAACAATCACCCAAGGCTGGAATTGAACCCAGGTCACTGGTGCTGTGAGGCAGCAGTGCTAACCACTGTGCCACCATGCCACTCTATCCTAACTTCACCTGTCTTTGCACCAAACATTTAATTTAATATCCTTTTTTTTAATTTTCTTAAAGCTGTTACAATCTATTTTTAAATTACATCACGAGGGTTTATGTTTTAAAGAAAATCTCTTACTTAACAAGAATTAATCAAAGCAAGCATTACTAACCTAGCAATTATATAAACCCGATTTAAACCTGAAAATCTTAATGGGACACTCCTGCTTTAATTCCACTTGAGAGTTTCCTTATTCCTTCCAGGATCTTAAGGGTTCTATGACTTCTCCTGGGACCAAACTAAAGTATGCTACAGCTCTTAGGAAATTCACTTTCTCTTTGATGTTCCTGAAATTCCCAGAGATACGATTCCATGAGATACTTTCACAAGTATTGAGCCAGGAAAACTTCTAACTTTCTTTAAGCGTTTCAAGATAGGGTGAAATCCCATCTCATGCATGAACTTCATGGCCGCCTTTTCTCGTGGTCTACATCTCCTGGCAGATTTCTTCCTCTCTCTGCCCGTGTCACTGAGAAAATACACAGACAAACCTAAAAACACACGAGGAGTTTCTGTATAGCCTGTGTCCATGGCAATGTGACATATTCAGTATGTTCCCAAGAGAAGTGCTATCTTTTAGACTCAAAACAACAATAATCATGAAGCCCTTTTACTTAGACTTACTGATTCCATTAAGAAGCCTAATGTTTACAAATTGCTTTTAGCTACTTTGACCTGGGGAACTTACATGACTAATTTGAACCGCCTCAGTTTACTCAACTACAAAGTATTTTCCGAGATGTCTTGAGACAAACTAACTGTTCCAGATAGGACTGCAACATCTCCTTTAGATCCCAGTGTGATTACGTTATTCAACCATCACAGCAACACAAAAGAATTTTACTTTTGAACTGGAGTTAACCTGGTCTGTTTGAGTTGCACTGGCTTTGGGGTTGTTACCAGTTTTTCAATCAAGTGTTTCTACATTCAAAATTCAATTTTTGAGGTTATAAACACAAGTTTGAAATTCAACATTTTCACGAGGTTATGTGAATATATATTTCCCCCATTTAAAAAAAATTGAACTTGGGAGCTTTTTGTTGATTTCGAAAACATTCCCAATGACTATTTGTTGCAATACATGTCTCCATTTAACACCATCCTTTGCCTTCTTAGTAAGCTAGAGATGGATCTTTCTTTCCGTGTTTTGATTTTTAATAGGATGTAATTTGGTTGCACATTTTGAATAATTATTTAAGTGTATTCCATCCTGCAGTTCCTTTTACTCTATTTACCCAATCCATCTTAGCCAACTCGTCCTCCAGCCCCCTGCAGCCCATATAACAAATGGCCTTTAAGTTCAAGTTTTTTTTGCGAATGGAATATGTCACTTTCAATCTTGATGTGGGAGATGCCAGCATTGGACCGGGATAAACACGTAAGAAGTCTCACAACACCAGGTTGAAGTCCTTAGTGAGCTGTGAACTTTCTCTCAAGGCCCCAGTAATTTCCTCCCTTCCCTCTCTCAGTATTCTGGGGTGTATCCCATCAGTCGAAAGTTCTCAGAGTTTCATTGCAATGTAAAACTCATATTCCTTCCTTAGTGAGCTGTGAACTTTGACTCCTTTATCAAAGATCCAGACACTTGTTTTCTGACTTTACCACGGTGTCTGAAAGTGCATATTGTGGTGGATGTTCAGTTCACCTTACCTGGCCATCCCTGTGACTTTCAGGCAGAGGATGATCACAATTTGTTCTTAACCTCCCCAACCGGCTTTAATCAGTAAGTTCAAAATTATTGAGCCTATCATTAAAGCCAGGGGAAGTCCATAGTCTCTGTAAAAATGTGCTGTCAAGGTGATCACCTCCAGGTTATTGCGCAGGACACATCAACTGTCATGCCCTGGAATTGCAGCCCTTTTAAAATAATTAAAATGTGAATTGCTTTGATTCCAGGAAGAACATTTGCAGAAACAAAAGAGCAGCTTCCACATATTTTTTACTGTGAGTACTCTTCCAAAAATTGCTTGCATAAAAGTAACTGCAGCTAATGACGAGATGTTATAGAGATGGCACAGCTCAGTAGAATGGTTTGATTTTCCCCACCCAATCTGAGTTCCATATTACTG
This sequence comes from Carcharhinus amblyrhynchos, assembly GCF_965287045.1. Classification (NCBI taxonomy): domain Eukaryota; kingdom Metazoa; phylum Chordata; class Chondrichthyes; order Carcharhiniformes; family Carcharhinidae; genus Carcharhinus; species Carcharhinus amblyrhynchos. The sequence continues at coordinate 63,532,237 of NC_137329.1, forward strand.
TGCCCACTGACAACTTCAATGAAGAGTCTTAGTTTTAGTTCATCATCCTAATATCTGGTAGATAGCAGCCATGAGCTAGCTTTGGGAACAGATTGCTGAATTTGATGCAAGAGCTGTGAAGGACTGGAGAGAAAATACAGTAACACTTACACATAGAAAGAAAGTAAAATAGATTCAAACAGTAGCACGTGAATGTTATAAGTGTTGAGTTAGATACCTCTCTGAGGGATGTTCTTTGAAAGGATTCTTGTTTATTATTTCTGATCATTAAGTAGACACTTTTTAAATTTCTGAGGGGTCAATGCAATACAGAATCTATCCTTACTGAATGTAGGCAAGCATGGATCCTTCAGGCCTCCCGTGCATGAATTACGAGGGTGGTTGGAGAAGGGTGTGCAGACCACCCAAATGTCCCTTGACCCAGCCTTTTTAGTCATACTAAATTGCCCCTTAGTGTCAGGGGGACTAGTTAGGGTAAATACATGAGTTTATGGGGATGGGCCCAGATGGGATTGTCGTCAGTGCAGACTTGATGGGCTGAATGGCCTCCTTCTGCACTGTAGAATGATTCTAAGTCCAAACTATTAGTGGGTGCTGGTGAATTTCCCAACAACTAAGATATCTGCAATGGGTGGTGGGAGGGAGGGATCCCATTCTGGCACTTGCATCATAAAAGTCAATGCTTAGCAATAAAAAAAGTAAACTTTTAATAATGCTAAGGTTCAATCTTGGTGGCTATTATGCTATTTGGGCAAATGGAGAGACAAGCTGGGGTGCTTGTACAGTTATTTTGTGATGTTTAAGCATTGATTAATGATAAAGCGAATCACATGTTGATTTTACAGCTCCAAAAAGAGCCGTCTGCACCACATGGGGAAGAGGACATTTCAAAACGTTCGATAATTTGACGTACAACTTTTTCAAAAATTGCAATTACATTTTTGTCAGTGAATGTGCAGATCATTTCCCAGATTTCAGCATTCAATTTCGCAGGAGTATTACTGGGGATATCGAAAGACTCCTGATTCAAATATATAGCACCATGGTCATAGTGGAATTGGGAAGAATCAGAGTCAACGGTCAGCAGTAAGTTTCTTTTAGGTAATTCATTAAGTCTCGTCTGCAGAAATTATTGTTCAAAACTATGCCAAACACTGGCCTTATTTCAGAATGCAAGGATAAACTATTAAACATTAACGGATATGGGGCTGCAAAACAGACTTAACAAGTTGGCAAGCTAACAGAATCCTCCAGCTGTTGCCTAGGTAACTCCTAAAATTAACACTGCTAGAGCATGATCATGTCCAAAAATGTAGTACTTTGAAATTCAGGAACTGGTAGTATAGTCTCAGGAACTGATTGCAGTATTATGCATTGTAAGTATGGTCCCTATAATTGTTATGGTTCAGGTCAGAAATTCCAAAGTTTTATGAAGTCTGTCTGAATCATAAATTTTGCATTTTGAATTTGGCAAGGATAAGCGTGACCCACCAAGGAGCTTTTACAAACAAAGTTTATTTATGAATATAGTTAACATGAAGGGGGCGGTTTTACCATGTTCTTGGCATGAAAACTTGGTAAAGTCAGGCATGAGGCAAGTAGCGTGATCCACGCCCGCTTCTGCGCCGGTTCTCCCTTTACCAAGGCCCGAGAATGACTACGATTGGGACCATGTCCAAAATGGGTGTGACGGCCATTTAAATGTATTTGCAAGCATTTCAATCCCCTTAATGGGATATGCGCCCAACTTTACCGGCATGTCCCCCTTTACCATCATGTTTGTCAATCCAGAACTGGCATGCAACAGACATGCTCCTTAAAAACCTGATTGAGGAGGTTAATCACTGGCATTTGACAGCTCTGTGCTGTTTATGGGGGTCCGTTTGTTGTAGCCAATTTGTTTCTCAGGTCGGGAGTGGTGCTGTGCGAATGTTTGGGGACATGGGGGGGCTGTTGCTCAGCAGTGTGTCCAATGTCCCATTTGCAGCACGGATCCAGGTCTCAGCACTGACCTCGGGTCTTGTGGATGCTGCTGGGTCCTAATGCACTCAGCACTCTTCCAGCTGAAGGGTGTGCACAAAGCCCTTGGAAATTGCACTGCTGCAGCCTTAGAACCTTTCAAGGAGGTATGATTCTGAGGAGCACGTGGGTGAGGGAATGGGCAGTTATAGACAGTGTGTTTTGCTGGGCTAGGGGCAAACAATGTTCCTTAACCTCGACATATGTTCCTCTGCACTTTGAACCCCATTCCTCAGAGTAACAAGATGCCTTTTGCAATGCAACTGATTGATCTTGCTAGGGCTGATTTAATTGCTATTGGAGCTGAGGAGGAGGAGGAGCAGGAGGAAGAATTGTGGGCACAGGAAGTGCCTTACCACTTGCTGGAGGTGGCTGCCATTCACCCAGAGGAGCGGCACAGGAGGAGGGAGCGGACACCCCGGCAGTTGTGTGCACGAGTGTCATTTGAACACATGTCGGACACTATATGCCACCGATGTCTCCACCTCCAAAAGGAGACAGTTGAACACCTATGCCACCTGTTGCAGGATCTGGCACCTCGAGGTGGTGGTGGGGGGGGGGCACCCACTCTGGCTCCTTCCATCTTCTAACAGAGGTATATGTGGCATTTCCCAGTCAGCTGTGTACACCTGTGTTCCCCCCCCCCACCTAAGTCCTTCTATTTCCTGCAACATTGTCACACCAGAGTGCTGCGCCTGGGCATGCTGTATTAGCGAGGTTTTTTTGGCAGACAAGAGAGTGATGATGATATGCTAATCCCCATTACGATGATGCCTTAGTGCCATACCACTACATCTCAAAATCTCCCCAGAACGTACATTGGAAATGGAGGGGGCCAGCTGCTTACTTCACCCTGTTGCCTGTGATGTGTTTGGCGGGCATCCTCTGGAGGCATTGAACCTTGAGGGCCCTGGCTGGCTTCCAGGACGTTTCCGTGGCACCCTCATCATCCTGCTGCCCCTGATTTGCCCGATGTCAGGAAAGGGGGAGCCAGAAGGTGTAGCCACAGCGACAGTCCCTTGGCTGGAAGGCCCTGGCATGGGCTCAAACCCTTCCTCTTCCTTTGTGGGCCCCTGGGTCACTCTGTGGGACGGCGGTGCTTCTGCAGTGAGCTCCAGAAGCCCTGGCGCCACCTTGCCTTTCCAGTCTTGGAGGACTGCCTGCATCCTATCCATGGTCGTCCAGCCCTCAGTGATGGGCATCTGAGTTGGGGGCCACCTGTCAATGGCCGCAGCGTGCCCTCTGAGACTGGGCCCATGCTCTGCAGCCCCTCAGTGCGACTGGCCGCGTACTCAAAGGCAGCTGCTGTCGCCCACTGTGTCTCAGCGCTGTCCTGCTGGGTCTTCAGTAAGCTCTGCAGGATGGGTGGAAGCTACGGTGGGGGCCAAGATGCCAGAAGTCCTGGGCGCATCTGGATCTGTTCCTACAACACAAAACACAAGGTTAAGTGCAAGGGAGGGAGAGGAACCCAGGATGCAAAAATCTTGATTCACATTCCTCCATTAAACATAGAACAAAGCAGAAAGAAGATTATGTCACAGGCCCTTCGGCCCTCCAAGCCAGCAGTGACCAGGCTGCCTATCTGAAGTGTAACCCCCCTACTCATCTGGGGACCATGTGCTTATATTCCCATTCCATTCACTTTCTTTGGCAATTCCAACCACCCACCACTCTCTCTGTAAATAAATATACCTCGTACATCTCCATCACACCTAAAACCCATACCCCCTAGAAGTTGCAGGTTTGGCAGGTGCTCATTTCTTGACACCAGCTCAATCGTGCTTTCTCTGACAGCCCACAGCTCCCCTTCCATGGACAGCTCCAGCGTCCACTTCAAAGGGGGTCTGGCTCAGCACCCGCTGTCCTCGCCCTCTCTCAGGTGTGAAGGAGATCTTCTCCTGTGGGGACAGAAGGAGCCATGAAAAAAATGACAGCATGACTCCTGCAGAGAATCAGATACTGGCCCTTAGAGGGCAAGCACAGTGCTACTCATGGGGTGGGGTAGGAAGGAGGTGCTTAGGGGTCAGGGCTGGAAGCATGCAGGGTGCTGGGGGGGTTGGGGTTGGGGGGATCTTGGGGCGATTTGAGCGAAGATGGTAGATAACTTCCAGCGCTCACCTTTGCTGCCCAGATGAGGTCATTGACCTTTTTGCAGCACTGCTTCCCTGTTCTGGGGGCCAGTGCCATTGGCACTGATGGAAGTGGCAACTGCCTCCCAGGCTACATTGCCATCAGCCCCCCGGGTCTGTATCCTGCTGGGTGAAGAGCATGTCCCACCTTGCCTCTGCCGCATCCAGCAGCCTCCTGAGGTCACCTTCAGTAAATCTAGGGGCTGGTTGTGTGGTCATTTTTTTCCTGCATGCCCTGCCTGCCTGTCCATCCTTGGGGTTTTTATGGAGTTGCCCATTGTTACTGTAGATCAGCTGTGGACAGTTTGGCAGAGCATTCCAGTAAGTTTCATGCAGTTTGTTTGTTAGCATTGAGGGGAAGGCACGTGAATACTTGCAGGTGTGCTGAAGGGGGAGGGAGGAATGGGTCAGTACCTCTTCCTAGAACTTTGTTTTAGTCACCTTTTGCAAACTACCTTGCATGATGTCTTCCACACCCAAGAACTTCTTAGCTGTTGAAAGAGCTATTAGTCCACAAGGATCTCTGTATTTAAACTTGAATATAACCCCTGAAAAGAAAACATCAATATGCTCACCACTCACTGTCTCTGAGTTCAGTAGCCCCAAATCAATCAAGAAATATAGATTTTAATTGTGCGTTAAGCACCCAATTGTTATGGTTCAGGTCAGAAAGTCCGAAATGTTTTATAAAGCCCCCGATGCATAAATTTTGCATTTTGAATGTGGCTAAGATAAGCATAAGATGTTTCACTTCAGGTATAATTCAAGTGACCTACTGTGGAGTTTTTATCCAACAAAGTTGATTTAAGAATATAGTTAACGTGTATAGTAAGAAAATTAGCAAGAACTTTCATCGATTACAAACAAGAAACAAAACAACTACTATAATATATAATATAATGTATAATTACTATAGTAGGGCTGGGGGGGGTGTGTGGGGGGGTGGAGGGGGAGGTCAAGGGGTGGGGGGGTGGAGGAGTGGAGGGGCGGTGTGCTGTTGTTGCTCATGTGGTCTGACTTCGGACTGTCAGCACAGACTGAGGTCTAAGTGCTGGTGTTGGCTCTTAACAGTGGCTCTGGGTCCTAATGCTGGCAGCAGCAAGCAATGTTGTTGGTGGAGAATGGGCTGGAAATGGCAGTGCTGTAGCCTCTGGATTTATCAAGCAACACTGTCTAGAACCACTACTGCATGGGTTCTGGGTGTGGCAGGAGGGAATGCTTTTCAGCCATCTAGATACGTTATCCAGTGCATTTTAGTTAGTTTTTCAGCACTCAGCACCACCCTAATGCAGGTTGGCTGTGCCATGTGTGTGTCTCCTGACAGAGCAGCAGCAGTGCCCTCCCCAACATACTCACCATCAAATTCACCCATTTGCTGTTGCCCAGAAGATCTGAGGTTGGCCAACCAGAGTTGTAGTACTGGACCCATGTTCTCCAATGACTCTACAGCTACTTATCTTCTTAACCACCTCCAGCGTGGATTGCCTGGTTTGGTGGGGAAGTATGCTTCTTTGCTGTTTAAGGTAGAAAACTTGATGCCATGCAGGCAAAGTCTTCAGAAAAACTTGAAGCATCTGAAGAATCACCTTGACTCTGCTTACTAAAGTCTGGATTGTGTTGACCCACCAATGTTATCTTCAAGTAACAGAAACAGATGCAACAACTCTGGGTGGTATTTTCTGGTCTTGCTGGAGATGGGCATCATTGTGGATGTAACATGAAAAGTCTGTTTTGGGCTGGTGGAAAATTGGATTGCAATTTTCGGCTGCCGACTTGCTCGGCAGGTTGGGTTTCTTGCTGTGTTTGTCAGGATCCACATTTGCACACACTTGAATACTATGGATACTCATTAAAAACCCAGCTCACTGGATCACACCCCCACCTCAATCAACTAGCTCTGCCAGTGGCGAATTAGACCATCATGAATCATAACAGATGTAACAGACTTATACCTTGTGAAGGTAGAGAAGGTAGGGTGGGGAATTTGGAAGACAAAGGCTTAACTGGTGGAGAGGTCAGAGAAGACATTGGGAATGGAAAGGACTTGAAGGTAAAATCTTGATGGGGGCTGATGATGACAAAATTCAGAGGCAAGGGAAGGGGCTGGATGACAAAGTCTTGAGTGGATGAAGTCATTCATTCTTTTTTCTACACTGGATTGCAGTCTTCTTCTACACTGTTTTTATGCTAACCACATTCGTGACCTCCTCCCACGCCTTTTCAGCGAGTTTAGTCGACTTCCAGCTCCCAGGATGGAAGAAAAGTATTTCCTGCCAGTCTTTAATTGTCTGCAGGAGAGCCGCCAGTGTGTTGTCACTAAGCTTTGTGTCAAAGTGCTTCTCTCTTCTTGGGGCCACTGTGGTGCATGGCACAAGCCTAGGCTAGTAGATGTGTGTATGGATGCTGTTTAAATGTGGCGCTAGAAATATGAGCCATTGAGGAAACAACAGTGTGGAAAATCCCCAGCCTGACATTCCACAAAATATGGCTGCAAGTTATTGCATACATAATGGGCTAAAATGTGGGTGACCTACTTTGCAATCTACCACTGCAACCAATGGGATCCAGGCCACCTTCCCACCCACCACCCTTCTTAGTCTCTGGAATAGAAAACTCTGTTTAGTACTTTTGCTTATTGTCAGCCTCTGCGTGCAATCTCTGTTGTTTTCAGCCTACCTATGCTGTTTTCTATGTTGAAGAGCTTTTTGATATCATCTGTGTCACTTCCAAACTCTCTCAATTGGCTGAGCAACCTTGCCTTGAAAAGTTCTACCCATTCAACTTCCAAAAGGTTTTGGGCAATTCCTTCAATGGTAGCCATTGTTTAAAATCTCCACTTTGCAATTTTAATGTTTGTTTCTCACCTCCACTTTGTAAAATGGCCTTACATTTTTAAGTACCAAATAAAAGTTTATAGTGCTTGCTGGATGATATACTGGCATGAATAGTGAATTGGCAAACAGGAAATAGTTCGGATAAATTTTAAATTGTTCGGTTGTCAATCTGAAATGGTGGATGCCACAGGGACCAGTGCTGGATCCTCAACTATTACCAATCTATATTAAAGACTCATGAAGAACTGAGTGCATAGTAGCCAACAATAGTTGGGAAACAAATTATGAGATACAGAAAGAGTCTGTAAAGAGATATAGATAGGTAGGATTGTATTTTCGTGGAGTTGTGGAGACTTTTAAAAATATTGGAAGGGAGCCAGAAGTCTCGTCCTGTCCCATTTTTGCTGGTTGGGGAAACAGTGTAGGTGTGAGTCATGTTATTTTGTTTTATTCCTTCCTTCATGGTATGGGGGCATCACTGGTAAGGCCAGCACAGCCCTAATTGAATTTAATTTGAGTTGCTGGGCCATTGCAAAAAGCAATTTCGAGTCAACCCAGGAGTTGCGTGTAGGCTGGTTCAGGTAAAGACAGTAGATTTCTTTCCTGAAAAGGCATTAGCAAATCATGTAGGTTTTCTTTTTCAATAATTTCGCTGAAGGAAACCTAGACTCAGTTGGGCTGTTTGGACTCTACGCTGGATTTAAACAGATCCCATTGTCTCTGTGGCAAGGGTCTCATCCCATATCGAGGGAGCCATGTATTTGTGGAGGAGATGTAAATGCTCATGAAGAATGGTAGAAATGTCAAGCTGTGAAGTTATTTAAATCCCCAACACTTTAACAGTTGAAAGATCCTGCCTGCTAGTGAGAGTTGCAAACACTTACTCAAGTTGTGAAGTTATTTAAGCCCACAGCCCTTTACACATTTGAACAAAAAAAACTTAAGTGTTGAGAAAGTCTGTTCCAATAGTTACAATCGTTACTTTTAACATTACCCCAAGCGCTATTATATATCATTATTAATGGTTGGCTACTCGCCATAAACTACAATTATCCCAGCACTGTTGGCAGTGGTGAGGTTGCTTTTCTAATTTCACAGTTTGATGGACAGTTCAAAGAGAAGATTAAATATTAGCTGCCTTTGATGTTATGGGCTATGAATATACCTGTTGTTTTAATAAGTGATTAAACACTTGAAGGGTTTCACAGGTTTTGAAATGGGGTCTCATGAAAAAACTATTTCTTTATTAAAGTGAAAGCTGTAAAAAGCTGTAATTGGTAATCATAGAATCCGACAGTGCAGAAGAAGCCATTTGGCCATTACGTCTGCTCTGATTCTTTGTTAGAATATCTTACCCAGGCCCCATTCCCCAAATCTATCATTGAAATGCCATACACATTTCCCATGGCCAATCCACCTAACCTGCACATTTTCAGACTGTTATTTAGATCTGATATTTTGATCTTTATTTTAGTTTAGCTCAAAATGGTTTCTAAGATATGCCCAGCGTGGTGGTTTGGTCTAGCAGTGTTAGGTAGATAGGGGCATGAGTTGCCATGAAGTCAACAAAGAGACTACAAGGGGGTTGAACTGGGAATATGGGAGTGGGTGGGGAGAATTGATTGAATATGAGGGGTGAGGACCAGAGGGCTTAATATTTAACGAAACAACCTGGAAAAGTGTTTTAAACAGCCTGACTCAGCAGGCCATTTGGCTGAAACTGATCTGTGTCCTAGGGTGGTGGTCCAAACTCCGTCTAAGATTCACCCTGTTGCCTGTGCCTCAGAATAAGGCTGATACCTAATTTCTATGTCTTCAGGTGGCTAAAAAGGCCAATCCTGGAGCTATAGATCTTTGGCTAAAAAGGACAAGGGTTGACCTGAGGAAGGAGGGTACTCAAACCAGGGTTTTGCTCAGTTCTTTTGCTTTTATGTCTCTCCACAGCAGAGTTTACACGGTCACTTTCCAACTTTGTTGCAGTTTGTTGCCTGAGGTGCTGTCATATATTATGGTTTGTGGCAAATTCCTTCCCAAACACCAATGCTAAATTATCCCCTCCCCACTCAGACCTTCAGAGCGCTCCTAAAATGTTTTCTCTGTTTTGTGTGTGATCGAGTGCCATCGTTAAGTTGTGAAAAGAGGAACTGTTTTGTGCACTGATTATTTCACATGTGGATGGAATGTCCAGATCAGGCGAGCTGATTTGGCAGAAATTGGCTTTGGCAAGTACACTGGAAATTTTTCACCTGTCTTCTCACTTGCCTTTGAGCATTCTGCAGAGATAATGCTGGTTGAAATTCAGTTGCTGCAGATCAGTGTCAACTGGTGATGGCGCTTGGTGTCAGCTGATGCGGGCTTTTGGTTGTCGAAGGCGATGTAAGTGGCTGGGGGCAGTAGGTATGGTTGATTCATGCCAACATTCATTCTATTTGACAGCAAATCTACCTAACTGTGATGTATAATCAGAATCAGAACTGGGAGGGAAATAGTGGGATCTTATATCCCCCCAATTAATAAATGAAAATAAAGAAAACAGGATGAAGGTACTCTCGTCGTATGATAGTTATGAGATCTCAGGGCATGCAACTGAATTGTGTAATACATCCTGTCATTGTTTTATCTAATCACCAGCTTTTGTTGTTTGTCAGGAATATTCGATTACCATATAGTTTGAATGGAATAAATATTCAACCTTTTGGCAACCTTGTTAAATTATTGGCCAAGCAACAGGGAGTCGATGCCATTATTGTCTGGAACAACAAAGACTACCTGATGGTATGCCACCTTTCAGCTTTTTTAACTTCTTCAAATTTAGTGAACCATTCTTATATTGTCATTTTTAATATATTTCCTCCTCCTCTTCTACTCCCACTCTTCGCCACCTACCATGTACCATCTGTGATTGAAACAGAAAATGGGAAAGCCACTCCATGGGATCTCAGTGTCACAGTGAGACCTCTAGAAATTACAATGCTAGCTTTTTTGCCTGAGATCCAGCGTAGACAACAGGCTACTGCAGACTCTGGGTGCGTAATTGCTGGCATTATAAGGATCAATCATACCATGGCTCACTCACTTACTCACTAAGTAAGCACTAATAATGCAAACCATTTAAAAACGTCGAAGTTCACAGGGAAGAACAAACTTTATAAATTTATAAAATGCTTATCATATTCTCAGGTCATCCCAAATCACTTGAGTCAATCAGTTACTTTGACCTGTAACTACTACTCTTTTGGCAAATATGACAGCTAATAATCCCAACAATAGCAATGAGATAAATGACCAGTAAATATATTTTCATGATCTTGATTGAGGGGTAAATTTTAGCCACAGAGAACTCCCCTACTCTTCTATAAATAGTGTTGCATTCTGAGCAATTATTTGATCCAGGGGATAGGGCCTTGGCTTAACAAATCAACTAAAAGATGATATCTTTAGCAGAATCACAATCACTCAGCGTTGAAGCATCAGCATAAAAATATGCTCGTTTGGGATGCCCCTGATATAGGAAACTCACTCTATCTGCTTCAAGAAGACAACCATCATCCTGGTACCTAAGAAAAACCAAGCAGCGTGCCTTAATGGTGGCCAGTGGCTCTGACATCCATCCTTATGAATTGCTTTGAAAGGTTAGTCATGGCACAAATCAATTCCAGCCTCCCGGATTACCTGGATCCACTACAGTTTGCCCAGTTCTGCAACAGGTCCATAGCGGACGCCATTTCCCTGGTCCTGCACTCAACCCTGGAACACCTAGATAACAAGGACACCTATATCAGACTCCTATTTATTGATTTCAACTCAGCCTTCAACATTATTATTCCCATGAAACTCATCTCCAAACTCTGTGGCTTGGGCCTTGGCACTTCCCACTGCGACTGAATCCTGAACCTCCTAACTCACAAACTACAATCAGTAAGGATAGACAACAGCACCTCTTCCACGATCCTCAACACTGGTGCCCCACAAGGTTGTGTTCTCAGCCCCCTACTAAAATCCATATACACCTATGACTATGTGACCAAATTCCCCTCCAATTCAATTTTCAAGTTTGTTGATGACACCACCGTAGTCGATTGGATCTCAAATAATGATGAGACAGAGTACAGGAATGAGATAGAGAATCTGGTGAACTGGTGTGGCCACAATAATTTCCCTCAGTGTCAATAAAACGAAGGAGATTGTCATCGACTTCAGGAAATGTAAAGGAGAACAAGCCCCTGTCTACATCAATGGGGACAAAGTAGAAAGGGTCGGGAGCTTCAAGTTTTTAGATATCCAAATCACCAGCAACCTGTCCTGGTCCCACCATGCCGACACTACAGTTAAGAAACACCTACCAACACCTCCACTTTCTCAGAAGACTAAGCAAATTTGGCATGTCAGCTACGACTCTCACCAACTTTTACAGATGCACCATAGAAAACATTCTTTCTGCTTGGTAAGGCTCCTGCTCTGCCCAAGATCGCAAGAAACTACAAAAGGTTGTGAATGTAGCCCAATCCATCATGCAAACCAGTCTCCCATCCATTGACTCTATCTACACTTCCTGCTACCCTGGCAAAGCAACCGGCACACTTAAGCACCCCACGCATCCCAGACATTCTCTCTTCCATCTTCTCCCTTCGGGAAAAAGATACAAATGTCTGAGGTCACATACCAACTGACTAGAGAACAGCTTCTTCCCTGCTGCTGTCAGACTTTTGAATGGACTTACCTTGCATTTCTCTACACCCTAGCTATGATTGTAACACTACATTCTGCACTCTGTTCTAGAAAGTCCCAGCAGATTGGAAAATCAGAAATGCAACATCTCAGAGTCAGAAAGCAAGAAACTATAGGCTGGGTAGCTTAACATCTTTCATTGGAAAAATGTTAGAATTCATGATTAAGAAAATAGTAGCAGGACACTTAGGACATAATCCAATTGAGTCAGCATGCTTTGTGAAAGGGAAATTCTGCTTGACAGATTTATTAACAATAAATTCTTTGACAATATGATAAGCAGGGTGGATAAATGGGAGTCGGTAGATCCAGTGTATTTGAAAGGTGCCACGGAAAAGGTCACTATACAAGGCGAGAGCTTATGACATTGTTGGTGGAAGGTGGCAGTGATGGTGGGGGGAGATACTATAGGATTGGCTGATGAACAGGAAACAGAGGCATGAGATAAATGGGTCATTTTCAGGTCAGCAAACTGTAACCAGTTGAGTGTTGCAGAGATCAAAGCTGGGGCCTCCACTAATTACAATCAATATTAATGATTTTTTTCAATATTATTGGTTTTTATGCAAGAGGAATGAAGTATAAAAGCAGGGGAGTCTCACCATAACTATAAAGAGTATTAGTCAAACCACATTTGGAGTACTGCCTACAGTTTTGATCAGCTTACTTAAGAAGGAATGTGCTCGTTTTGGAGGTAGTTCAGAGAGGCTAATCCCTGGGATGTCTTATAAGGTAGGGTTGAGTAGGTTGTGCCTTCCTGTTGTTAGAGTTTAGAAGACTGAAAAGTGACCATAAAATTTTGAGGGTGCTTGGCAGGATAGATGCTGAGAAGATGTTTTCTCTCATGAGGAATCCAAACCTAAAGGGCATAGTTTCGGAATATGGTGTTTACCATTTAAGATGGAAGTGAGGAGGAATTACTTTTCTCAGATGTCCTGTACCTCGTGAACATTGAAGGCAGGATATTGAGTATATTCAAGGCTGAGTAAGAGGTTTTTAATTCAAAAGGGAGTTAATGGATATTGGGGACAGGCAGGAAAATAGATTTAAAGCCACATCATTCTTATTGACTGTTGGAGTAGGCTCGAGAGGCCAAATGCTTAATCCTCCTATTTCTTTTGTTCTTATGCTGGCCTAATTATGGGTATGACAGGATGTCAGGCACACATTTTGGCACTTTTCCACCTCGAGGAAAAATTCTTTCCACGACGTGATTAAAATATGATAGCTGGAATTAAAATTTTGCAAATGTGTTATTTTAGATGCACAAAAGTACAATTTTGTGTCTTTTTTCTCTTTTCAAGGTTGAGCTTGGAGACAAATATAAAAACAAGACTTGTGGCCTCTGTGGGGACTTCAACAAATCTCCTGAGTACAATGAGCTATTCTATGAAGGTAAAACAAAATTGTCCTGGTATATGGGAAGAGTTGCTTAACTAGACTTAACAAGAATTTGACTTAATGTTGCTTAATCATCCCAAAGATGAAAGGGCACTGTTTTAACTAGTGTACAAGGATGATTTTTAACTGGTGGATATTTGGTGTGGATGGGTGGGATTGAGTAAACTCCAGAGGTTCATTGTGAAGCCGAGGCCATCTTAGCTTCTGGGTCTTGTTTGAATGAAGCTGGATAGCTTCTTAGAATAACATACAAAGATTCAAAAATAAATAGTTGGTCATGAATTTTTTTCTTCAGTCTCAGGAAATGATGGCTTCATGGAGAATTGGATTTTGGAGAGATCAGATGGTGACTTCTTTAAAATGTTCTCTTTTCTGAAGAGAAAGATCTGCATTTGATGTCTGACAATAGAGGGAATTCCTAACTGCAGTATTTGAACAGAAGTCATTTTGTAAGGATTTTGTGGTGATTTGATATTTTTGACAGCATGCCACCTTTGTCGATGGATAAATGTGGCTTGAACTGGAAAGCCCCACATCCTCTCATGCTGATTTGATCATCACAGTTACATTTCTCTGTAAAATGGCTGAGTAAAATGAGGAAAGTAACTGGTTACCTTAGAAGAAGGAACTCTCCCACTCTGACTTATTCACTTTTTTATGGCATGAGGGTTAAAATAAGCATTGGCGAGAGGCTTGAAATGTCTAAGATTGGTACAGGTGCAAGATATGATAAAGAAAAAGGAAAGACGAACCCAAGAGAACACACCCTCTTGTAAAAGGGATTATGTAAATTTCCTGGCTAGAAGGAATTGGGTAGCTGGAAACTTTCAGAACAACAAACATTTATTGTGATAAATGTGTTAAATAAGAGTAAGAAATGGCACAGTGCTGACAGAATCATCACCATGCCTGACACAAGTTGTGGTCTTTATTTAGGTCACAGGATTAGCCCAATCCACTTTGCTTCTCTCCATAAATTAGATGATCCTTTGGAACATTGTGTGCACATGAAAAATGAGAGTAATGAGGAGCAGCTTCCAGATTATGTAAGTGTGATAGCAATCTGATCGTCTTTAATTTCCTTAGTTGCCAAGTACTTCTTAGTGATGCGACAACAACTTCCCTTTATAATAAAGGCATGTATATTCCTTGGATAACATACGCTGAATGTGTAGCTAACTTGTTTTTCTCTAACAGCTTTCTTGTAAAAATTACAGGGGTTAGTGGTGGATAGTGAGTGTGAATCATGGAAGTTCGATGGATGCATGGTAATGTTCAATTTCATCATTTAACTTAGGTTTTTGCATCTCTGCTATATCTGAGTGGTTGAGCTGTACACACATGGTTTACCTATTTAAAGTACTAATGCAAAAATGGAGGAGCTGGCAACATTTTAGGAAAGATGGCAGATTTTATAGATGGATTCAGAGAGGGCAAAGGCTATGTCTGGTTCAATGATGTATCACTCAATGCAGTAAGGTCCAGGAAGAGGTATTCTGCCTAAGCAATGGCAGGACATTACCTACTTCTTTAACTAAGAAGATATGTATGGTTAGAGGTGGCTGGGTGGGTCAACAGTAGGAGTGCACTGCCCATAGCCAGATACAGTGTAGGAATTGGATTAATAACCTAGAGGTCAGAAAAGGTCAGTGCAGTTGCAGATTCAACTGCATCCTATAACCTGCTACTTTCTTTATATAGCAAGCATCCTTTATTACATCAGTCATTGTAGTCAGTTACTGTTCAGAAAGACACATTATTCTCTTATTTTGCACTTCTTCATTTCCATATTTATTTATCTGCCAATACTACTCATCCTAATGTAAGTTGATAACACCTCAATCACACTTCATCTAATTCTTGACACATGCTCAGATGCTGCTTATCATGCATCTGTCAATCACTTTGACCAGATGCCTTACAGATACTCTTAGGTCTGTCATTCCTCATTGCAAGAGAAGAAAATAATAAACACAAGAATAAGGCAGAGGATTAGAAGTGGTTTCCTACAACTTTTGCAGTTGCCATCTACAGCAGAGACAGCAATGGAGATAAACAGGATATTGGTACTCTGACTGGGTAGTAAGGGCGTGGAATGCCCTGCGAACAGCAGTTGTGGACTCGCCAATTTTAAGGGCGTTCAAATGGTCAGTGAATAGGCATATGGATAACATTGGAATAGTTTAGGTTAGAGGGTCATTAGATTGGTCCCACTGATTGGCACAACATCGAGGGCCGAAGGGCCTGTACTGCGCTGTAATGTTCTATGTTCTATGACTATTGAAGTTTGAAATTTTCTGACTTCACTATTGCAAGGTAAAAGAATTAAATATCTTTGAGCCATGTCATATACTGTTCAATCAGGTTGGCTTGATTGAAGTACCTTAATCAGGCTGAACAGAGCAACATTTTTGTATTCCTGTTACAAGATCTCAGAATCTCACCTGGTTCATCTCTCTTCTAGGCCTACGTTGCCAAAAATAGGAACCTGTGGCCCTTGGGGACAATATTTCCTCAGAGGAGCTAATTCTTTCTGAGGGTGTATTGTCCAAGGATGGATGCGAACCAGACACCAACACACACTAGTAGATGGCTATTAGCGAGTTAGGTAGGATCTCACTTGATGAATCGCAGTTCACAGCTGAGAACGAACGGAGAGTTGCGATGGATATTGTTGTGGAAAGATTTAATCCTCTCAAAGCCTTTCTTATCTCATCAATAATGCTGAAGCCTGGTCACAATTAATGTAAAGCTGAAGAATAGAGAATTGGCAACAAATGTGTGAGGGACTGCCAGTTGTGTTTGGCACGCTTTCCACAATAGCACCAGGGATATGTGAGTCCAGCTCATGTATTTGTGCGTTGATATTGTGGACCATTGTAGTAGTGCTTTCTTTGGACAGAACATAATTATGCCATGATAAGTGGTTGCAGGCCCTGACCACCATCAAGCAAACTGAATGCCAATATGTCTGCCATCTGAAACAGGAGACAGAGATGTTAGCCATGGCCAGGAAATGTGTCCTAATCTGCTGCAAGATTCTCCCTAGCAGACTGCCAGGAGTCACTTCATGGTCAGGAGAGAAATAACACACAATGAGAACTCCACCTTAAGCATTTCCACTTCTTATCTCTCAATCAGTGCCCAACATTCTAAATCCTCTCTCAATGGTTGAATCTGTGCTGTAAGTACACGGGGAGAAGTCACATCTCATTTTTATCCACTTAAAAGTTATTATTTTCCTGTGCTCACTGTTCTTGTCTAGAATGTGGCAATTTTGTTTTTCAGTTGCTTGATGATAAATGTGAAGACATGAATTGGCTGACACCAATAGGTATATGTGCAAAGGATGAACAGTTGGTTGTAAACTTGCTTTCTGTCTATAGGGGTGGCAGGATATGAATGTCACTTGGTCCAGTCTGAGTGCCCAGTTTCAAGCTACTTAGGGCTTCTAATCTTGAAACTGGCTTTCCCCAAGACAACTTTTCTTATTCCAGGTTATTCCTTATCATTTTCCATAGCTAACTTGAACTTATGACACAGTGATCCCTAAGTGTTCCCCTATAGACACTGTATCTGCTTGGCCCACTTCATTCCCAAGAAAAAGCCTTGGAGAACTTCCTTTTACTGTAGACTGAGAACAAACTGCGAGAGAAAATTTTTCTGAACTCACTCGAAGAACTCTTGTCCCTTTAGAATCATAGAATTGCTACAGTGCAGAAGGAGGCCATTCAGCCCATTGAGTCTGCACCAACAACAATCCCACCTAGGCCTTATCCCCATAACCCCACATATTTATCCTGCTAATCCCTCTAACTTACGCATCCCAGGACACTTGCAATTTAGCATGGCCAGTGCACCTAACATATACATTGTTGGATTGTGAGAGGAAACCGGACCCTCCCGCATACACGGGGAGAACATACAAACTCCACACAGACAGTGACCCGAGCCGGGAATTGAACCCATGTCTTCTTGAGCTGTGGGGCAGCAGAGCTAACCACTGCCCCACCTTTCTGCCCTTTATGCTACTACTATCTCAGTTTATATTTGGATAATTAAAGTTTCCCATTATAACTACTTGCTAATTCTTGCATCTCTCTGTAATTTCCTTGCAGATTTGTTCCTCTGTGTCTTTCCCAACTAGTTGGTAGTGTGTAGATTACACAAACCAATGTAACTGCAGCTTTCTTGTACCTTAGCTCTAACCAAATTGATTTGGTTCTTGATCACTCAGGTTCATCATCACTCTCCAGTGTGTTGCAATATTCTCCTTTAACATTACTTCACTCCTTTTTTCTTCTTTCTTTCAACACCTTGTGTCCAGAAAGATTTAATCCTTTAGTCCTTCCCTTCTTTGAACCAGCTCTCCATTACCACCACGCACCATAGGTGGATCTTTTTAAACTCCTGGAAGCAGAAAAACTGGGGAGCAGGACATTTAATTAAGTGGGAGGAAAAATGTCAGTTTTCCTACATCGGGATGAACTTCAGGAGGGCATGCCCCGTCTACGTCAACGGGGATGAAGTAGAAATGGTCGAGAGCTCCAAGTTTTTAGGTGTCCAATCACCAACAAATGCTAGCTAAAATGCTACTCCATTTTAATCCACACAGGGAAGTTATCCTGTTGGGTGATGCTTCATCCTACAGTGTTGAATTCACCCTTCCTCATCTAATGGAGGAAGAGTCCAAAAAACCCATTGCATCCAGGATGTTGACCAAGCGTGAAAAGGGATATTCACAGTTGAACAAAGAAAGTCTAGCTATCATTTTCTCTGTAAAAAGACTTCCTATGTATGTCACTGATCATTTGTCCACCATATATACTGACCATAAGCTGTTGATAAGTCTTTTCAGTGAGTCAACATGTATTCCTGCTTCAGCAAGAAAAGGGCGCTGGGCATTTACATTGTCAGCTTATCAGTGCAACATCATGTACAGAGCAGGGAAAGACAACACAAACACACTCGCATTGAGTTGCCTCCCCTTACTGGATTTACCATCCAAAGTATTGTTCCTCCTGAGACAATTTTCTCTCTAAAGAGACTTGCCCAATCTCCAGTGAGTGTTAAGCAAATTAAGCAGTGGAAGATAAAGATCTGATGCTATCTTAAGTCAAGAGCTTTCTGATGCAAGAATGACCAACTATTATTGAAGATGATGAATTGCGACCATATGTGAAGCATAAGGATGATTTAAACGTGTGGATGGATACTGTAGGGCTCAAAAGTGGTTGATGCGCTCCCTGGCCGTTCGCACATGATGGATGAAATTCATCAGGTTCATCCAGGTGCCTGGAGAATGAAAAGTCTAGCCAGGTCACGTTTGTTAGCCTAATATGGATCTGGCCTTGGAGAAAAAGGTGAAGTCCTGTTCTGCTTGTCAGATAAACCAGAAGATTACGCCACCAGCACCACTTTATCCTTGGGAGCGGCCTGATTGTCTGTGGCCCGAACTTCATGTGGGTTGTATAGAACCTCTCATGAACCATATGTTTTTGGTCATCATTGGTGTACATTCAAAATGATCAAAAGCACATATCCTGAGTAATATTACAGCCTCTGTGACAATTGAGAAGCTATGTCAAATTTCTGAAACTCATGGTTTACCAGATTTATTTGTTTTGGTTATGCCACTACGTTTGCAAGTGAGGTATTTGAAGAATTCATGCAAAAGAATGGCATGCCATGTGAGTATTGTGCCATTTCATCCAGCTTCGAATGGATTGACAGGGCGAGCTGTTCAAAATCTGAAGGAGGGATTGAAGAGAATGGCAAGTGATACTTTGAGTACAATGTTCTCCAGATTCTTATTCCAGTATCATATTACATCGCAATTCACAACCGGGCCCTCTCCAGCAGAATTGTTGTTAGTGGAAGGCCAAAGTCTCATCTGGGTTTGTTTCATCCAGGATTCAAAACAAAGGTGAGCAGGAAACAAGAGAATCAGAGGGAGGACACAACTATCGTGCTAAATAAAGGCAGTTTGAACTGGATGATTAGATTTATACCAGGAACTTAGGTAGTGACAAGCGGTGGTTACTAGGAATAATTTTAAACCAATGAGGTCCAGAATCTTGGGCCGTGAGATTGCAACACAGAAGAGTTTGCAGACACCAAGATCATATTCGTTTCTGGAATAAACAGTTTCAGAGTCAGCAGCTGTTACTGATAATATGACAGAAGGTAATGCTACTGTGGATGATCACCAGGAAGTTGCTCCTAAGGTTCAAGGTTTGCCAGTTGACTCTGCTGTGGGAGTGGAAGAGGAACATTCAATTACAGATTCTGAGCCTGCTTCTACACCTACAATTTCTGATTCATTAGTGCTATTGCATAGAATGTTAGGCAACCATGAAGCTGCTGATGGACTTTCATAAAGTTAAGACATTATTTTTGTTATAATTTTGTCCTGATGTGAATTGAAATTCTGGGGGAAAGGTGATACAGCATATTATTTTGAGTACAGAATACTTTTATAAACCTTTTCTTTGATGTAATTATTTTACTGGTATCTGTTGAGGGTTCTGAACATGTGTGGGTTTTTGAAAGCTTTTTAGCTTGCAACAGAGCGCTCTGCAAGTAAGACCTGTTTTACTCGAGCTCCTGTTTACACAGTTATTACTTTTCTGCTGAGTTAGTTATTGTTGAACTTTGTTCTTTAAACAAGACATTTAATGACCTTATTTGTGGTCTCAAATTACCCCAATCAAGAATGAGGGAAGCCAGATGAGGCTAAATGGGAGTAGTACCAATTGCTGGGTGGTGTCCTGACTGGTGGTAGTTAGGGCTGAATAATGCTTGGTCAAGGATAACGTCAGGTGGATCAACGACATCCAATAGCAGGGCAAAGGCAATGGAGTGACATGCTGGACAGGCCCATGCTATGCTCATTAAAACCAGATTGCAGTCAGAATGAGGCTCCTAAAAGGTTCCTTGATCTCCTCATGAAATATGACTGTGCATTTGCCAGCAGATCCAGGGATTGCAAATTCATTACAAACAGCCATATTGTTGCTGCTGGATAGTGGGAAGCGGATGCTTGTCTGGATGTCATTCAAATATGGCACCCAGCCCTTTGACCCTGTGAGGTAATAGTGGGGCAACTCGTCCATCCTGTGCAGGTTCCATCTACTCAGGACCAGTCCCAATTTTCCAGGAACCTAAAGCCTCCCTTCTTGTAGCATCTTTCCAGTCAGCCAGTCATCTGTTTTATCCTTTTATTTCAATACTCATTTGCGCATGGTACTAGTATATTTTAAGTTTTTCATGGGATGTGGCAATTTCTGGCAAGGCCAGTATGTGTTGCCTATTCCTAATTTCTCTTGAACAGAGTGGCTTGCTGGACCATTTTAGGGGGAGGGTAAGAGTCAGCCACATTATTGTGGATCTGGAGTAACAGATAGGCGTGACCAGATTTGCTTTCTAAAGAACATTAATGAACCAGGTGAGTATTTAAGGCAATGATAATTTCATGGTCATCATGAGGAAGTGAGGATGGAAAGGCATAATGGTATTGTCACTGGACTAGTAATCCAGAAAGCCAGTGTAATGCTGTAGGGACCCAGGCAGCACGTTGGCACAGTGGTTAGCACTGGTGCCTCACAGTGCCAGGAACTCCGGTTCAATTCCAGACTCGAGTGACTGTGTGGAGTTTGCGTGTTCTCCCCTTGTGTGCGTGGGTTTCCTTCAGGTGCTTCAATTTCCTCCCACAGTCAAATGATGTGCAGGTTAGATTGATAGGCCATGATAAATTGCCCCACAGTATCCCAAAATGTGTGGGTTAGGGAGGTTAACTGGGTAAGTACATGGGGTTACGGGAATGGGGCTTGGCTAAGATGTTCCATTAAAGAGTCAGTGCAGACTCCTTCTGCACTGCAGGATTCTGTGAATCTCATCATGGCAGGTAACAATTCAATAAAAATCTGGAATTAAAAGTCTAATGATGACCAGGAAACCTTTGTTGATTGTTGTAAAAACCCATCTACTTCACTAATTCCTTTAGGGAAGGAAATCTTTCGTCCTTACCTGTGTCGGGCTTGCATGTGACTGCAGACCCACAACAATGGTATTGATCCTTAACTGGCCTCTGGAATGGCTTAGCAAGCCACTGTGTCCAAGAGTAGTTAGGAATGGGCAATACATGATGACCCAGTCAGTGATGCCCACATCTAGGTAAGAATTTTTAAGAATTACTAATTCTGACTTTATATACTAGATTTATTAATTCAATTTAAATACCATCAGTTGCTGTGATGGGATTTGAATCCATGCCCTCAGAGCGTTAGTCTCGGCCTGCAATGGGTCCTGTCACCACCAGAAAATCTCAGCCTTGGTGACTAACACTGTCCTCACAGTCACTGCATGTGAGCTTGCCATCGTTCATAGGTGTGAACATCTTGCAACTTTTCATGACTTGGGCCCCTCTTGAGCAACAAAGCCACCCAAGCTTTTGAATGGACAGATATCCATGCAGATCATATGAATCTGTATTCATTTCTTTCACCTTAAATTAAAGACAATCCAAAACCAATCTTGTAAGCTTTATATTTCTGGCACCTTATCATCCCTGTCCTCGCTGATCTATATTAACTCCTGGTCAAACAACCCCTTGAATTTTAAAATATTCACGCTTGTTTTCAAATCGCGTATGGTCTTGGCTCTTCCTACCTCTGTAATATTATCTAACCCCACAATTCTTTGAAATGATCAAGTTATTATGAATTTATTGTCTTTTGCACTGGTTATCAAAATTGACGATAAGCATAACAACTACTATAAGTTCTTTCATCAGTACAGCAGCAACTTGTCATTGTATAGAACCTTTAACTAGAAAAGCTGCCAAGGCACTTCACAGAATTGTAAAGTATTAACTCATGCTAACTCAAAAAAAGATTTTAGGATACATGACTAAAAGCTTGATCAAAGATTTATGTTTTAAGAAGTATCTTAAAACAGGAAAGCTAGAAATGTATAAGGAAGGTATTCCATAATTTGGAACCTAGACTACTGAAGATACAACTATCAATGGTAGTGGGAAGGCACTTGTGATATGCAAAGTGACATAGTTGGAAGAATTTGGAATCCTTGGAGCGTTGAAAAAGATTAAAGTGGTAAGGAGAGTAGACAGGTATTCAAACATGTAATGTCCCAACTGTGTTTGGGGTTTTAAGCAAAAAGAAAGAAGTAGGGGGACTTCACTGGCATAGTTCGCCACTGGTGGGAATCCCAATTTCCAGCTGATTTGGACATTGAGACTGAAACAGGATTCCCAACGGGTGTCAAATTCAACACCATTCACCCACCCTGCCTCACTGGCCACACTTGGGTGGGAAACTTTTGAGTATGCAAAACTGCCAATTTGAATGTAAATAGCAGGCTCAAAGTCGACTTGTCACTCACCTGTCTCTCATAAGAACATAAGAACTAGGAGCAAGAGCAGGCCATTTGACCCCTTGAATCTGCTCCACCATTCAATAAGATCATAGCTGATCTTTTCATGGACTCAGCTCCACTTACTCACTTACTCACCAAAACTGTTAATTCCTTTACTGTTCAAAAAACTATCTGTGCCTTAAAAACATTCAATGAGGTATCCTCAACTGCTTCACTGGGCAGGGAATTCCACAGATTCACAAACCTTTGGGTAAAGAGGCTTCCCCTCAACTCAGTCCTAAATCTGACCCCCTTATTTTAAGGTTATGTATTCTAGTTCTATTTCCAACCGTGAGTGGAAACTATCTCCCTGGTTTTATCTTATCTATTTCCTTCATAATTGTATATATTTCTATAAAACCCCGCCTCATTCTTCTAAATTCCAATGAGTATAGCCCCAGTGTAATTAGTCTCTCCTCAAAGGCCAACCATCTCAACTCCAGAATCAACCTAATGAATCTCCTCTGCACCACCTCCAGTGCCAGTATAATTTTTCTCAAGTAAGGAGACCAAAACTGCACACAGTACAGATTCATTAATACAGCCGTCCATTTTGAATGATGATACAGTTTTAGCACACAGTCTCATTTCACGCCATTGTCTTTTCTTTTGATCCACAGTAATACTCCTTAATACTCCTTCCACTCCTTAATCTCCTTTTTGAAAGCATGTGACTTAAAACAAACAAAGAACAAAGAAAAGTACAGCACAGGAACAGGCCCTTCAGCAACCCCCAAGCCCACGCCAACCATCATGTCCTAACTAAACCAAAAAAAAGCCTTTTGCCCTTACTCAGCAGTATCCCTCTATTCCCTCCCTATTCAAGTATCCATCCAGCTGCCTCTTAAATGTTGCTAATGTGCCTGCTTCCATCACCTCCTCTGACAGCACATTCCAGGCTCTCACCACTCTCTGTAAGAAAAACCTCGCCCGCACATCTCCCTTAAACTTTCCCCCCCTCACCTTGACCCCTTGTAATTGATGCTTCCATCCTAGGAAAAAGCCTCTGACTATTCACCCTGTCTTTGCCTCTCAATTTTGTAGACCTCTATCAGGTCTCCCCTCAGCCTGCATCCTTTCGGTGAAAGCAATCCTAGTTTATTCAACTTCTCCTCATAACCAATATTCTCAAGACTAGACAACATCCTGGTGAACGTTCTTTGCACTCTCTCCAAATCTTCCACGTCCTTCCAATAGTATGGTGACCAGAACTGCACATAATACTCCAAATGCGGCCTAACCAAGGTTTTATATAGTTGTAACATGATTTCCCAACTTCTGTACTCTGTGCCCTGGCTGATGGATGGAAGCGTGCATATACTTTCTTAATCACCTAGGCCACCTGTGTTGCCACTTTTAAGGAACCGTGAACCTGCACATCCAGATCCTTCTATTTGTTAATGTTCCTAAGGGGTCTGCCATTTATTTACAGTATAAATCACTCTTAACTTTGATCCTCCAAAATACATCACCTCGTGTTTGTCTGGATTAAACTCCATCTGTGCCCAACTCTCAAATCTATCTATCTATATTCTATTGTATTCTTTGACAATCCCCGGCACTATCAGCAACTCCGTCAATCTTTGTGTCATTGAAAACTTACTAATCAAACTGCCAACATTTTTCTCTAGATCGTTTATATATACTACAAACAACAGAGGTCCCAGCACTGATCCCAATGCAACACCGCCAACTCCAGATCTCCATTCTGAAAAACACCCTTCCACCACTACTGTCTTCTATAACCAAGCCAGTTCTGTATCTATCTAGCCAGCCCACCCCAAATCCCATGTGATTTTAGTTTTTGAACCAGTTGATCCATCTACATTTTTCTTTGCATAGATGATGAGCTGTTTCTGACAGTCCTGCAGTTTGAACAACTCAGGAACATGGTCCAAAACTGTCAACTTGTCTTGTATCTGTCTCTGCACCTGCTCAAGTTTTTGGTTCACATGATTGTCCATCAACTGCATCTCCTTCTCCAGCTTCACCAGCTTTATGAATTCGATCAAGACGTTTGGTTATAGCATCTCAGACTGGGTAAATATTAACTTCTCCTTCTGAACCTGTATCAAATTGAGAAGATTATGACTGCAAAAATGTTGTTTAATTAGAACAGCATTTCCTACCATGACCTCATTCACAATGAGTTTAGCACTTCCCAGCTCATTCCCACATATCTGTCCATGTGATTGAATAGTTCTTTCAGGTCTTTTTGATATTCCTCTGGAAGGTAACTCAATAATTTATTCCAATTTCTGATAACTCCCTCATTATCCAATTTAATTTGAGGAATGTCACATTCAGAGTCATCGGGATTTGGTTCTTCACTCAGAGTTGTAACCACCAACACGTCCTATTTCTGCTTTCTTTCCATATCAAAATCCTGTTTGAATATATTCACATGATACACCCTGAGCTTTTGTTCTTTCTGGTGCTCTTATCAAATAATTCACCTTACTCAATTTCTTTTCAATTTGCTAAGGCCCACTAAAACTTGCTTCTAAAGGGTAACCCACCACTGATAGTAATACTAAAACTATAAATTTTTAATTCAACAATAAAAGATACCACTACAGACAGCACAGTGCCTAAAAAAAAGGGCAGGCCTGCTTGAAAAAAAACTGAAGAGAAACATGATTTAAATGCATTTTTTAAAGGCACAGTAGCATTACACCATACACAAACACAACCTAACCTCATTCCTTCTTGCCAGAGATAAATGAGCGTTGCTAGCATTACGGTTTGCACAGATTGAAGGGTTCTCTATAATACCATTGATTGCATGGATAATGCCGTGCATACAACTAATATGAGCACTAGTCATGTTTGCTGATCCAAAGGAGATATTTCTTTCTGAAACTATTTTTCATATGTCGGCTTTTGGTTCCATTTTACCCTGATTAGAGGTTTTGTGGCACAATGGATAGTGTTCCTGCCTTTTTTTAATTCATTTTGTGGGACATGGCATCGGTGGCTGGCCAACATTTATTGCCCATGCCTAGTTGCCCTTAAGAAGGTGGTAGTGAGCTGCCTACTTGAATCGCTGCAGTAGATGTTCTGTGGGTTGACCCACAATGCTGCTTGGCAGGGAATTTCATGATTTTGACCCAGCAACTGCGAAGGAATGGCAATACATTTCCAAGTCAGGATGATGAGTGGCTTGGAGGGGAACTTGCAGGTGGTGGTGTTCCCATTTATCTGCTGCCTTTGTCCTTCTAGATGGAAGTGGTCATGGGTTTGGAAGGTGCTATCTAAGGATCTTTGGAAATTGCTGCAGTGCACCTTGTAGATAGTACACACTACTGCTACTGAGTGTTGATGGTAGAGGGAGTGAATATTTGAGAATGTGATGCCAACTAAGCAGGCTGCTTTGTCCTGGGTGGTGTCAAGCTTTTTCAGTGTTGTTGGAATTGCACCCATCCAGGCAAGTGGGGAGTATTCCATCACACTCCTAACTTGTGCTTTGTAGATGGTGGATAGACTATGGGGAGTCCGGACCCAGACTTCTTGAGTGAAATGTAACACACCATCACCAGATTCCTTCTCATCCATTTTAAGAGATTGTTTCTTACTCCTCTTCATTACTAATTGAAACCTTATGATGCAATGATTGTTCATCTATCAGTGTTCCTTACAGTTACTTGGTTCACCTGGCCCACCTCATTTCCCTCGCACCAGATCTAGCAATGCCTGTTCTCTAGGTAAATTGAAAGCATAAAGGCAAAAACATTTCTGGACACATTTGATGTGTGATCTCAGGTAATGCAGTATGCAAATCATTGCCTTCTTCCTGCTACACTTCCTCCTTGACATCCTCTTTCTTCTGCTCCTCCTTCTCTTCCTCATGTTGCTACTCATCAGCTTTTCACCTTTTACTTGCATGTAACCAGTGAAAAGCACATGTAGTACTGGCTATATGTAATAATCACTTATAAGCAGGAAGCACAAATGTAATTCCTGTAACAGAATAAACAGGTGCAGATTAATTTTATATTACAATCCCCTTTCAGAGATTGGCCAATTTAATGCTGTAATCATCAAAGAGGCCACTTCATACAACTACAATTTGACATTCATTGAATAGAATGAAGTTGCAGGTACTGAAAATTATTGGTAAGATTAATTTCCAAAACTGTTCCATAATCTAAATTAAATATTGATGAAATCAGCCCCCCATTATTACACTAATTAAGTATATTAAATTTTATACATATTGCACTGCTATCTTGTCACAGTCTTTCTGCTTCAATGAGACTAAATGGGGCAAACGCAATAAGATGGTATAAAGAAAAAGTTAACCGAAGGTGAACGCAATAGGAAATGGCCTATCCTCTGATTTTTCCAATGCTGTAAGGACTTGAGAGTGAGCCATGGTTATCAATATGTACCCTACGTACATATTGAAGAATTATCATAGAATATAATTGTGGTGAAGAAGGCATTCGGCATGTTTGGTTTCATCAGTCAGAACATGGAATACAGGAGTTGGAATGTCCTGAAGTTGTACAAGACATTGGTAAGGCCACACTTGGAATATTGTGTGCAATTCTGGTCACCCTATTATAGAAAGGATATTATTAAACTAGAAAGAGTGCAGGAAAGATTTATTAGGATGCTACCGGGACTTGATGGATTGAGTTATAAGGAGAGGCTGGATAGATTCGGACTTTTTTCTCTGGAGCATAGGAGGCTGAGTGGTGATCTTATAGAGGTCTATAAAATAATGAGGGGCACAGATCAGCTAGATAGTCAATATCTTTTCCCAAAGATAGTGGAGTCTAAAACTAGAGGGCATAGGTTTAAGGTGAGAGGGGAGAGATACATAAGTGTCCAGAGGGGCAATTTTTTCACACAGAGGGTGGTGAGTGTCTGGAACAAGCTGCCAGAGGTAGTAGTAGAGGCGAGTACAATTTTGTCTTTTAAAAAGCATTTAGATAGTTACATGGGTATGATGGATATAGAGGGATATGGGCCAAATGCGGGAAATTGGGATTAGCTTAGGGGTTTTGTAAAAAAAAAGGGTGGCATGGACAAGTTGGGCCAATGGGCCTGTTTCCATTCTGTAAACTTCTACAACTCTATGACTAATCCTACAGTGCAGGAGGAGACCATTCGACCCATCAAGTCTGCACCAACCACATCCCACCCAGGCCCTATCCCCACAACCCCATGCATTTACTCTAACTAGGACCCCTGACACTAAGGGACAATTTAACATGGCCAATCCACCTAACTCACACATCCTTGGACTGTGGGAAGAAACTGGAGCACCAGAGGAAACCCACGCAGACACGGGGAGAACGTGCAAACTCCACACAGTGATCCAAGCAGGGAATTGAACCTGGGCTCTGGTGTTGTGAAACAGCAATGCTAACCACCGTGCCGCCCACCAATGTTGTCTTTCTGTGAAATAAATGTAAGTTTTTACATCATATTAGAAAAAAATCTTCTATCTCCAGTCATAAATTATTCTGTGGCTTTCACTTTTTAGCGTACTTTTTGTACTTCATTGATGGATAAAATTGCACCAGAATGTACTGTGCCAGAGTCAAGCTATATTAAAAGCTGTCAACAGGATCTTTCAAAGTGCCCCAAGAAATATGACGCCAACTGTGCTTGTGACACTTTCTCAGAATATGCAAGAGAGTGTTCAAGGTTATTGCAACCTGTCAAAAACTGGAGACATGATCAACTGTGTCGTAAGTTTACAACAATTCTCAACTTGTATGTATTTTTCTCAATGGTATACTGAGGTGCTGACTATTTCTTGTATTGCCTTTGTCATTTTTGATTTTACAGTATTAATTTGTCTATACTATCAGTAACTGGCACATTCCTATATTCTTCCTGTTATGTCATTGAAACATGCACTTCTAATCATCCTTCATGATGGATATCAGCCTCTAGAGATTCAACAATTGATTACACATGGATACTGACTTCTGGGCCTCAAGTATTGATCAGTGTGAATCAGTGAAATTCTACCCATTGGTTATCAATGGGTGCTTTCCCATAGAGTTCCTCCCATTGTTTACTAATAGGTACTAATCCATGGGAATATTTCTGTTCTACCACTGATAGATTCTGAAACTGGATTTTCATGCAGTTGATACAAATCTGGCACAATTTAAAATGACAGATGGGGCAAATCCAGTAAGATGGTATGAAGGAAGAGTTAACTGAAGATGAACTCAATAGGAAATGGCCTGTCCTCTCTGATTTTTCCAGTGCTGTAAGGACTTGAGAGTGAGCCACGATTATCAATATGTATCCTATGTACATATTGAAGAATGATCATAGAATCCTACAGTGCAGAAGGAGGCCAGTGGGCCCCTTGAGTTTACACTGACCACAACCCCACCCAGGCCCTATCCCCATAATCCCATGCATTTTATCCTAGCTAATCCCCCCGACACAGAACTCCCGCCACATCCTGGCTCCCCTTAAAATTTCACTGGCAAAGGGCACCTACATGTATGATCTGGCTGCCCCCATATGGCTGCCAGCACTCTGCCTCTGGACTCAATGTGTTCAAATCCATCTTGCAAAGTTTGTGTGTATGAGGCACTTTTTACTGAGGCAAGCGCAGCAAATCAGGAAATCTCCCAACATGCAAATGTACAATTTAGGAGCAGGAGTCTCCTTTGTTGTTCAATTAGATCGTGGCTGAACTGGCTATAAGATCGTGCCTCTTCCTGATAACCTTTTACTCCCTTGTTTATCGAGGATCTATATACCCCTGCCTCAAAAACATTTAAAGACTATTTGCATTACATTGTGAAGAAGGGAGTTCCAAAGACTCACTATTCTCAAAGAAAAAATGTCTTCTCATCTGTCTTAAGCAGGAAACCTCTTATTTTTAAACAGTGATCTCTAATTCTAAATTCTCCAACAAGAAGGAACATCCTCTTCATATCCACACTGTCAAGTCCTCAGGATCTTGTATGTTTCAATCAGTTGCCTCTCACTGTTTTAAACTCCAGCAGGTACAAGTCAAATCTGCCCAATCTTCCCTTTTAAGATAACCCACTCACTCTTGGTATACGTCTAGTAAACATTCTTTGGACTGCTTCTGATGCATTTACACCTTTTCTTAAATAGAGGGGCCAATACGGCACACAGTACTCCAGATGCAGTGTCCTGTACCACTGAAGCATAACCTCCTTACTTTACATTTAATTTCCCTCACAACAAACATTCTGTTAGCTGTCATAATTAATGATTGTACCTGCATTCTAGTATTTTGTAATTCATGCACTAGGACACCCAGATCACTCTGAATTTTAGAGTTCAGCAATCTCTCACCGTGTGGATATTATTCCTGCCAACTCTCATGTTATACTCCATTTGCCAGATCTTTGCCCATTTGCTTATCCTAACTGTGCCCCCTTGTAACCTCGTTATAACCTCTTTACAACTTACTTTCCTATCTATCTTTGTATCATTAGCAAATTTAGCAATTATGCTTCTGTCCTTTCATCCAAGTCATTTATTTAATTGTAAAAGGCAGAGGCCCCAGCACTGATCCCTGTGGCACCCCAGCCATCACATCCTGTCAACCAGAAAATTAGCCATTTCTCAAATTACCCATTTGGCTACCTTTTATTTATACTGTTAACTAGCCAATCTTCAATCCATGCCAAAAATTACCCACTTCACCATGATTTTTTATTTTTTGCAATAACCTTTGATTTGATGCATTACCACATACTTTATGGAAATCTCAGTATAGCCATTGGTGCCCCTTTATCCATAGCATGTACGGTTTTTCCAAAGGATTTTAATAAATTGGTTAAACATGTTTTCTCTTTTACAAAACCACATTGACTCAACCTGATTGCCTTGAATTTTTCTAAGTACCCTGCCATCTTTCATGTTTGCTTCCAACATTTTCCCAGTGACAGATATTAAGCTAACTGGCTTGTAGTTTCCTATTTTCTGTCTCCCTTTTTGAATATTTGCTATTTTTGAATCTAAAGGCACCCTGCCAGATCCAAGAAATTTTGTAAAATTATAACCAACTCATCTCACAGGCCACTTCTTTTACCATCCAAAAGTAAAAGTCCATCAGGACCTGAGGATTTGTCAGCCCACAGCTCCAATAATTTGCTCAGTACCATTTTTTTTTGGTAATGGTAATTTTCCTGAATTCTTCCTTTCCTTCCAATTCCTGATTTACAGCTATTTCTGGGATGTTAGTTGTATCCTCTATAGGGAACACCTGTTCAATTCATCTGCGACCTCTTTATTTTCCATTATTAATTCCAGAAACTCTTACTATCCTATACTTTATATTTCTAGCTTGCTTTTCCTTGTACTCTTTTTTTCTTCTTCGTAATCTTTTAGTCATCCTTTATGGTTGTTTGTATTCTGTCCAATTTTCCGACCTGCCATCTGTTCTTGTGTTTTTTCTTTATGTTTGATGCTATCTTTAATCTTTTTAGTTACCCACAGATGGTGGGGAATTTTCTTTGTTGGACAGTAAGTATTTTGTGTATTCTGAAATGTCCCTGTAAATATCTGCCACTGCATCTCTATTGGCCTGCCTTTAACCCAAGTTTATCCGTGCTTTTCTCTTGAATTTTCCTTATTCAAAGGGCTGATCAGCAAAATTCAGAAAGACGAGATTGGCATGGCAATAAACTGAATTTCAAAAAACATTGAGATTTTAAAAAAGATACAATGGCTGAAAATGTAAAGCAATGTCTTAGCAATAAACTGTTGGGTTATAACGGACAAGCAATAAAAATGATCAGAATGTTGGAGGGTTGGCCCCAGACTCCAGCCATCCTAACCTGGCTTCTTGGGTTCCAGCCACACTGCACCTTTGACCAGAATGCAGCTTTCCCCTCACCCCCAGGTGCTAACACTTCCTTGCCTGCCACCCGGCTTCCAGTCCTCCAGACATAGTTTAGCTCCCAGGTCTTTTAGCTCAGACACACTATTATTTCTCTCGCAGACCAGCCTTCAGCACACTGTTCACTCCTCCATCAACAAGGTACTATTTCCCTCCCTCCAGCCCCACTGTACAGGGCTCCTCAGGCTCCAGCTCCACCCTGCCTGCATCCTGACCTCCAGTCCTCCAGACATAGTTTAGCTTCCAGGTCTTCAGCCCAGACACACTATTATTTCCCTCACACATCACCTTCAGCACACTGTTCACTCCTCCATCAACAAGATATTATTTGCCTCCCTCAATTGCTGATGAAATGCTCACTAGACAGCCTTTCAACTGCAAATGAGGGAGGGAAACAGCTCTGAAATTCAGCTGGTTGGACTGAAATTTTGAAAACTGCCTTTGTAGTCTGTGTAAAGGGGCTTCATGTGCACATCCTGCCAAAGTAACAAAATTTCAGCCCCCCGAACCAATTTTATTTGCCTTGGACAAGCCTGCCTTAACCTCATTTTTCAGTTGGCTCATGGATGTGCTGTTCGAAGAAACTATCCAAAACACATCCTATGAAGTCCTCGTCTCGGCTTTGCTCCAATCTCCCATAATTATGACCAAACCAAACCATTCTGGCAGGCTCCTATTATTTCTTCCTTTGTACTCTATCCTACCACATAGTTACAGTTAGGAGGCTGGTACACTACTCGCACAACTGACTTGTTAGTTTTATCATCTCAACTTAAATCTTTTCTAAATCCTAGTTTGCTGAATTTAGGATATCCCCTTCTAATGCACTAATACCATTATTAGTTTGCAGAGCCATCCCTCCTCTCTAGCTTCCTGTCATTCCTGGAAGTCACCTACTCTTTAATATTCAGGTCTCAATCTATATTATCCTGCAGCCATATCTCTCTAATTCCTATCAGATCATACTTATTCAGTTTTATTTGTTTTCCAGCTCGTCGGTTTTGTTTTGAATGCTAGATGCATTCAGATACAGAGCTTTCAGTTTTGTTCTTTTTATTCTTTTTGCAACTTCTAGCCTTTATTGTTGTTTTACTCTTAGACTTGTGCTCTCTGTCCCTTCCTGTCACATTATGCTTATCACTTCTAATATCTGCTTCTGTAGCCAACATCTGGTGACTAATCTCTCATCTCATTTTCAATAATCTATTAGCCATGGCTTTCTACTTGTCATCACTGATTTAATAAGCGCTGACTTTGTACATACCCCTCTGCCTCTCCCTTTCTATCTTTTTAATATCAATCTCCTTGACCAGGTTTGCGATCACTCTTATCTGACTTGGCATCATTTTTTATGATGCATTTTAGCTCTTAGTTTTTTTTCTATATTAAACATGTTACATGAATATAAAACATTTTATCCAATGATTAATGATATCAGTTCTATCACAGCAGTCAAATCAATAACATAGATGGTCCCATTATACCACCAATGGTAACAATGTCTATCACAACGTAGATATGGCTCTGAATAAATCATGTATATAATCACGCTTGTTTTAAAAAACAAACTCACATATATTTTTCTCACTCTCGGGACTGATGAACAAATTTCAGAAAGATAAGGTTTAGCATAGCAATGTACTTAATTTGAAACAAAGTTGAAGTTTTAAAGAAAGAAAGAACAAAGGTGCCACAATATTGTATCAATAAATTGTTAAGTTAAAAAGGAGTAATTAATAAAAATGTCCAGAATGTGTGAAGGCCAGTGTACGTGGGTGGGTGAGCATGAGTGAGTGCATGCGTTTGTGTTGATGTGTGGTAGAGAGAGTGAGTGAGAAACCTGAGACTGAACATAAGGCAGACTCAAACTCATCCACACATTCTCACATTCAGTCACTCCCACACATTCACTAAACCTCCCCCACACACACTTGCTCAGTCTCCCACACACACACATGCCCACACACACTTGCTCATTCCCTCACATGTATACACATACTCTAACTCCTACACATACTTGCATGTTCTCCCACGCATGCATTCTCCAATGCACGTACATCCACACTTGCAGATTGTCAGATAGATATTTATCTCTTTGAGCCCCTGCAAATAGCTGATGCAAGGTGTTACTAATTTTCCAGTGGATGGACAGAGCCAATAACACAGCCATTAAATTCAGCCCGAAAATTCATTATAGCATAAAGGGAGACAACCAAATCTTTTGAGTCGGTGTCAACTCTCTGAAGAGCAATCTAATTATTCTCATTCCCTCGCTCTGTAGCCACAGCCATGCAATTTTATTTTCCTCAACTGCCTGTCTAATTTTCTTTTGAAGTCATTAATTTTCTCCATTTCCACCACAATCGTTAGCAACAAATTTTGTCTTTATTACACATGATGTAAAAGAAGTTTTCCTCACATCCCCTTGCATCTGGGCAAAAGCCTTAAATTTCTCCATGTATGCTAATGGAAATAACTTTATTTGTTACCATATACAAACCTGTCATAACATTGTACAACTTTGCTCCAAATAGAACCGCCTGTTTTTTCCAACCTAACCTTGTAGCTAAAATCCCTCATGCCTGGAGCCATTCTGGTAAATTTCTTCTGCACCCTTTCATGGATCCCCACATCCTTCCTAAAGTGTGATTGCCAAAATTGGATGCAACAGTCCAGACATGGCCGAACCAGAGCTTTATAAAGGCTCAACTTCCTTGGTTTTGTACCCAATTTATGAAGTCTGAGATCCTATATGCTTTGATAACTATTCTCACAACGTGTCCTACCACCTGTAAGAATGCATGTATGTGCTACTCGGGTCCTTCTGGCTCTTGCACACTCTTTAGGACCATATTCCCCCTCCCCGTTCCTGCTACCAAAATGCATCTCCTCATGCTTCTCTGTTTTAAACCTATCTGACATTTGT
Source organism: Carcharhinus amblyrhynchos (assembly GCF_965287045.1). Classification (NCBI taxonomy): domain Eukaryota; kingdom Metazoa; phylum Chordata; class Chondrichthyes; order Carcharhiniformes; family Carcharhinidae; genus Carcharhinus; species Carcharhinus amblyrhynchos. Next base: position 63,566,569 of record NC_137329.1, read on the forward strand.
CTATCACTTCTATTCAAGTGCAGCTTTTGTTAGAAAAAAGGGGAATAACTACAAATTCTGCAAAATGAAACAGAGTTGTGGAATTGCACAGTGGATTCATCTCCCAGTCTATGTATGCCCTGTTGCAAGTGATTTGTGTTGTTCTCACTGTTAGCTACACCTCATCTGTAAGTTTTGATATTTTACCGTATTCCACTTATGTGCTTTGTATAAAAATTTGGCTTGGTTAATTAAAATATTATTTCTGTATTAAGTACTAATGGACTAAAATCTCCCAGTGACTCCATGAAGAATTATGAGTTCATTTAATACTTTGAAAAGTATTACTTATTCTGAAAGGACTTGAAGGGCTTTTAAACCAAGTTAACTAAGTGCTTAATTTGCTCCAGACATTATATGTGCAGAACACATCCTCATTTCATAGTATTGTAACACAGATTTGTTCATTTTAGCTCCACTTAAATGCCCAATGAACCAGGTGTACCTGGAGAATGGATCCCCCTGCTTTCCTACATGTTCTAACTTACGCTCTACCTGTGATAGTCACGGCACATATGGATGCTTCTGTCCAGAAGGTAAATCACTTCCTTAAATCAGTTAGAAAATAGGGACAAAAGGCAATGACTGAAGATCTTGGAAATCCAAAATGAAACAAAATTGTGGAATTGCACAGTGGATTCATCAATGCCTGAAAAAAAGGCTGAGTTAAGTAGTAGGGCCCTTGACTAAAACTTGTGATATTGTCTTGAATGAACCTACGAAATTTAATGTCTTTGCTATGAATTTCAATAGAACTCTTGCTCTGTAAGAAGTAGAGCAGAATCCCTGGTTACTTGCATCAAAGGGAATTCTGTATACTTCCAGTGAAGCTATGACAATGGAGCAGAAACATCTTTGATGAAATCCCCATCCTGACAAAATGTATCAGCAATATTTACTCTCAGATTATCGTTGAACAGCATTAGTTAGTGAAGGATAAAATACTCATGAAATTGCAAAGTGATCACTTTTACCATTAACGCATAACATAGACTGAATTTTAATGATCTTACATTGCAGATAATATTGAAATGTTATTGTTTCTATTAAAAAATAATCAGCTTCTGTGACAGAGGAATGGAAAATATTGAGAAAACTAAGTTTTTTTTAACTGCACAAGGTACATTTTTAATTGAAATTACAAATAGGATTATACTAACTGCTTTCTTGAGAATTATAACGAATTACATAGAATGACGAACACAGAGAAAGGCCAGTTAGCCCATCTAACCCATGCAATGCTTATGCTTCACTTGGGCCTCCTTCCTCCCATCTCTTCTCATCTAAATCAACCATCATAATCATCTATTCTCTTTATCCTTACATTTGTCCAGTTTCCTTTTCAATGCATCTTTTTCATTTCAACCACACCCTATAATAACAAGTTTCACTTTCTTGTTATAGATTAAAAAAAACCTTCTTCTGAATGAATTCCTCACCACATATGTACACTGCTGGTTTTGTTATTAAAGAGCCTGGGAGTTTTTACAACTAAATTATTAGGGTTATCACCATATTATCTTCTGTATGATCTGCAAAGAATATGTCTCTCTGGGACCAGGAGAATAATGTGCTTAGATTGGAGATGTGTAGATATACGTAACTATTCCATGGTAGGGTACTTCTTACATTACAGGTATATATTCATTGACATATTATCCACAGGCACTGTTCTTGATGATGTTACCAACAAGGGCATTTGTATTCCTCTAAATGATTGTCCCTGCACTTGGAATGGGGCACTCTACAGTCCTGGAGATAAAATCTCTGCATTCTGCAGAAAGTGGTAAAACAAAATCTTACTACTGCTATTTAGTACAAATCTTGGGGTTATTTTCAATTTGATAATTGATAATAGTGGAAATAATATTTTACTTTAATTGAATTCTATAATGGTTAACTGATTCATGGTTCTTGTTTTATATTTTGGACATTAAGTTAAAATTTTACCTTACTGACCTGGATTGTGTGACTCTAATATGGTGAAACTGTCAAACCTTTTCATCACTATTCAATTTAACTGGCAGCAACTGCTAGTGTCTGCTCATGTTCAGTTCAGTGTGGAAATCCAGAAATTTCAGTGCCCCCCTTGCCCACCTCTCCCTAGATTTATAGTTGAAGTCCTTGCAGATGGAAATCAATCTGAAATCACTACATAGATCTTTCACTTTTACCTGGAATTATGGTATCAAGTTTGCTCTAAAATGCTTGAAAGGGTTACATCTTCCTGAATATGGTGCAATTGGAATTTTATTGGCAAACAAAGCTACTTAGAGCCAAACAACCTCTCTGGCCCTGAACCACTAACTTTAAATTTATGGATTAGCAAACTCCTCCATTCCGTATGAACAATTAATTTATTATTCACAAAAGAAATATACTTTAATGTTTGTTAGGTATAAGCCTTTACCTTAATTCCACCTGTATGTCCCCATCTTTATTTCACTTTCTGTAAAATAAGAAATTCATGTTAAAATCTACCAGTTCTTTTCTGATTTGCTATTTGTGATTTTTTTCAACGTGATTTGCTGCTTAGCCTGCTTGATGGAATTGATGGAAAGTATTTTTCCCACATGAATACACTGAATTTTCTTGATCATGATCAACTGCAATATCTTCGACATAAGATTGGCAAAACCTGATTGACCCAAAGTAGGGTTTCCACTGATCTTCCACACAAGCTACATCAGGAGAATGCCAGAAGAAAATATCTAAATGTTAACAATTGCTACAAAATTAAACCAGTTGTAATTATCCCTGAAGGATTAATATCTTAACAATATTGCTGTCTTGCATGTTAATTCTGTGCATTCAATATATTTGCTGTTTGTTCAGTGTGTGTTCTATGGGCCAGTGGAAATGCACTAATCTCAGGTGTCCTGCGCGATGTTCCATTGAAGGAGGTTCATTTGTTACTACGTTTGATTCAAGACAGTATCGATTCCACTCAATCTGCATCTTTGTACTGGTCAAAGTAAGACCTTATATCAATGTATTCACTTTTATGAAGTTAAATGGCAGAGTGAAGTTCGTGAGCAGAATGTTACCTACTGTTGGTATACAATTGGGTCATATTAACTATTTAATTAATGCTGGCAAGCTTTTGATGCTTAGAAATAAATACCATTTAAAAATGAGATCAGGCAAAGGCCTTGGTGATGAGGCCCTGATGAAGAATGGGTCTTGATAGCAAACTTCTTCCCCTCACATGGTTCTGAGGACAATATTTTGAGGGTGAGACCCTCAAAGACAGAAAATTCTTGCAGGTGAAGCTCTTCCAGTAGAAGGAGTCAAGGGTTAGGTACTATCTTTAGAAGGACTCTTAAAGGGAAGGCCCTGAGGGCAAAATTCTGTCAAAAGAAGCATTTTTTTGAATTCACTTATGGCATATGGGCATCATTGGCTAGACCAGCATTTATTGCCCTTCCCTAATTGCCCTTGAGAAGGGCTGAGCTGCTTTCTTGAACCATCTTGGTTCCTTTGGATTTTGTGCATCCGTAATGTTCATAACGTGGGAGTTCCAGGGCGCAGTGTCAGTGAAGGGATGGTCCCAAGTCAAGATCATAAGTGATTTGGAGGGGTACTTCCAGGTAGTGATGTTCCCATGTGACTGCTGCCTTTGTCCTTCTAAACTAGTAGTGGTCATGGTGAGTTCCTGTAAATGATAGGCTTTGCTGCCAATGTTGAACGATGGTCAAGGGACTGAATGTTTGTGAATGGAGTGTCAGTGAAGCAGGCTGTTTTGAACTGAATGATGTTGAGCTTCTTGAGTGTAATTGGAGCTGCACTCATCCTGGCAAGTTGAGAGTATTCCACCACACTCCTGATTTGTTCCTTGTAGGTGGCTTTGGGGAATCAGGAGGTGAGTTACTTGACGCATAATTCCTAGCCTGTTGCCTTCTCTTGTAGCCAATTTATATGCCTAGTCCAGTTCAGTTTCCAGTTCCCAGGACATTGTTAGTGTGGGATTCAGCCATTGAAAGTCAAAGGGCAGTGGTTAAATTTTGTTTTACTAGAGATGGTCTTGTCTGACAATTATGTGGCACAAATCTTACTTGCCAATTGTTAACCCAAGCCTGGATATTACTGCATTTGACCATTGACAGCTTCAGTTTGAGAGGAGTCATGACTGTGCTACACATTGTGCAACCATCAGCAACATTGCCACTTCTGACCATATGATGGAAGGAAGATCATTGATGAAGCAGCTGAAGACTGTTGAGCCTATGACACTACCCTAACATAAGCCTGCTATTCAAAAAGTGCGGTAGAGAGAAAGCAGGGAACTACTGACCAATGAGCATAGCGTCAGTACTGGGGAAATTGCTAGAGTCCATTATCAAGGATGACATAACTCAGCATTTGGAAAGCAGTGGTATAATTATGTGAAGTCAGCATGGATTTTCAAAAGGGAAATCATGCTTAACAAATCTATTGGAATTCTTTGAGGATGTAGCTATTAGATTTGATCGAGGAGAACCAGAGATGTTGTTTATTTAGACTTTCAACAAGGTCTCACATAGTAATCTGTAATGTAAAGTTAAAGTGCATGGGATCGCAGGTAATGTCTTGAGATGGATAGAAAGCTGGTTAGCAGATAGGAAGCAAAAATTTGGCATAAATGGGTCTTTTTCTAAATGGCAGGCAGTGACTAATGGGGTACCGCAAGGATCGTGTTAGGACTTCAACTGTACACAGCATATATTAATGATTTGGAAGATGAAATTAAAAGTATTATCTCCAGATTTGCAGATGATACAAGTTTGGGTGGGTGGGTGAACCGTGAGGAGGATGCAGAGATGCTTCAGTGTGATTTGGACAAGCTGAGTGTGTGGGCATATGCATGGCAGGTGCAGTATAATGTGGATAAATATGAGGTTATCCACTTTTGTAGCAATAATAGGAAGACAGGTTATTACTTGAGAGAGGTAGATACTCAGTGACACCTGGATATCCTCATTCATTTGTTGCTGAAAGTACAGGTACAGCAGGCAGTAAAGAAGGCAACTGGTATGTTGGCCTTCATAGACAGGTTCTGGTATAGGAATAGAGATGTTTTGCTGCAATTGTGTAGGGTGTTGGCGAGGCCACACCTGGAGTATTGTGTGCAGTTTTTGTGTCCTTATCTGAGGAAGGATATCCTTGCTATAGAGGGACCAACAGAGAAGGTGTATCAGACTGATTCCTGGGATGGCATGTTTGTCATATGAGGAGAGACTAAATTAGTTAGGATTGTACTCACTGGCGTTTAGAAGGCTGAGAGGAAATCTCATAGAAACTTATAAAATTCTAACAAGGTCAGACAAAGTAGATTCAGAAAGAATGTACCCAATGGTGGGGGAGTCTGAAACTGGGGGCCATAGTTTGAGAGTAAGGGGAAAACCTTTCAGAACTGAGTTGAGGAGAAATTTCTTCACCCAGAGAAAGGTGAATGTGTGGAATTCACTGCCATAGAAAGTAGTTGAGTATAAAATGGTGTGTGATTTCAAGAAGAAATTAGATATAGTTCTTGGGGCTAATGGGATCTAAGGATAGAGGGGGGAGTGGGCTGGGCCCCGGGGGGGGGGGGGGAGCGGGAGTGGAAAATCAGAAATTTGATGATCAACCAAGATCATAATGAATAGTAGAGCAGGCTCTAAGAACTGAATTGCCCACTCCTGCTTCTAGTTTCTATATGGAACGTTGAAACGAGGCTCTGTTTATAGAGGGATCAAGTCTGACTTCCTTCATAATCTGAGGCGCCAAAACACCCTTCATTAAACACTTTGTGGAAGTAAGTAAGCAGCTTCAGCAGACAATAAAGAAGGCAAATGGTATGTTGACCTTCATAGAAAGGATTTGAGTATCGGTATAGGGATGTTTTGCTGCAATTGTATAGGGTGTTTAAAGGTGGACATCTCCTTCCCTTGCTTTCCTGAGGAGCTAACAGATTTGTTTGCTGGGAATGCCACTGCATCCGAGATTGGGGAGGATAGCAATACTGAGTAATATTCTTTGGATCCACAAAGCTGAAATTATAAAGGTAGGAAGTGTTGAAAGTTTCGTTCTAGTTACCAACAAGTACAAATATGACATTGGACCATAACTGCTCAATTTAGATTACTGATAGTGAAACTTGTCCATTAATTATTAGCCTGTAATAATCTCAAATGGATACATAAATCTATGAAATGCTATTAGTTATTTTTTAAACAGCAGGGAATTTTTAAAAAATGCATGGATAGATGAATGACCAACTGATTTGACTGGTGTAGAAATAGTCTACACTTGATATAGTTTCAATAGGAATAATGTTTCTTCATAATGACTCATTAACAGATGATCTGTATTTTATCCCTGCAGAGTCCAAAGATACCTCACAATGGACATATTGAGGCTCAATTTGGGAAATCTGGTGTGAAACCCACAGAAACATCTTTAAGTGCCATCATTTACACCAGCGGTAAAGTGAGTATTTTAGTGCAGTATAATAGATGAAAATAAGGGTTGAAATGAGCAAAAGCCATCTGAATGACTGAATTTTATAACTTGGTAGAAGGTCATCAGGCCCTTCACATTCTGTGCCAGGTCTCTAAAAGAGAGCTAGTCTTTCAACCCTATTTAGTCTTATTCATCTGTTTATCCATTTCTCTTTCACAAGATTTAATGGATTTGATTTCCAGTACTGTTTCTGGTGCACTATTATACGTCCTAATAAAACCCGCATAAAAATAACTCCTTGGAGGGATCAATATGGGAGTGCCTATTTTCAGGCAGCTCACCCGGACAGGATAACAGCTTCCTCCACAAATGGAGAGATTTTGGGAGCCCAGAACTGTGGGCTCATCATAATACAGATAATGCTGCAAAAGCAACTCAGATGGATTAATGCTGCAGTTTCCAGATAAGCGACTGGATATCATGGGGTTGGGGAGTAGTAATGAGTAGGCCTCTGATTCCATGGTTGGGGTTCTGTATTGTTGTGAGGTGGAGGATGGGGGGGGGTTGTGGAGGGGGAACAATGATGGGGTGGGGAGTTGTTGGTGGATAGGTTGCTTGATTGAAGACCTCAAAAATATTGTTGGCAATTCAGGAGTGCTATTGAGAGGACTAGGTTTGGCGTCAGAGGGTGGGTTGGACTGAGTTGGAAATGGTTTGGGTTGAGGAGGGGGCTGTGCAGGTTGTCACTGGAAGTTGGAATCAGAAAGTATGTTAGAGATTTCAGAACTATCAATACTGATGATTATGTTGAGTATGTGCCATTTACTTACATGGTGTTTAGAATTGGATTTCTCAGAAGTGCCCAACGTTGGCACCAACTACCTCTAAACAAATCAACATTTCAGCAGATAGAGGCAGATGAGTAAGCCTCTTATATAAATACTTCATGCCTGCTTCCAGTATGAGTAATATGAATACAACAAAGGCCATGGCCCCTGACAATCCCAGCAGTTATACTGAAGACTTGTGTTCCACCCCTAGCTAAGCTGTTTCAATATAGATACAACACTGACACCCATCCAGGGCAGTACACTGGTTAGCACTGCTGCCTCATAGCACCAGAGATCCGGATTTGACTCCCAGCTTGGATCACTGTCTGTGTGGAGTTCACACATTCTCCCATATCTACATGGGTTTCCTCTGGACTGTGGTAGGAAACCAGAGCACCCAAAGATGTGCAGGTTAGGTGAATTGGCCATGCCAAATTCTCCCTCAGTGTACCCAAACAAGAGCCTGAGTGTGGCAACTAGGGGATTTTTACATTTTCGTTGCAGAGTTAATCCAAGACTACTTGCGACTAATAAATAAACAGTTCCGAAACTAATAATAAATGTGGAAAATTACACAGGCATGTCCTGACCACAAAAAAGCAAGATAAACCCAAGCCAGTCAAGTACCTAGCAAAGCTGAAGGCAATAGGATTCAGGAAGAGAACTCTCCACTAGTTGGAGATAATGTGCCACAGGGCGGCACAGTAGCACAGTGGTTAGCACTGCTGCTTCACAGCTCCAGGGACCTGTGTTCGATTCCAGGCTCGGGTCACTGACTGTGTGGAGTTTGCACATTCTCCTCATGTCTGTGTGAATTTCCTCAGGGTGCTCCGGTTTCGTCCCATAGTCCAAAGTTGTGCAGGTTAGGTTGATTGGCCGTGCTAAAATTACCCCTTAGTGTACTAGGATGCTTAGGTTAGAGGGATTAGTGGGTAAAATATGTAGGGCTATGGGGGTAGGGTCTGGGTGGAATTATGGTCAGTGCAGACTCGATGGGCCGAAGGACCTCTTTCTGCACTGTATGATTCTATGACCTATGGCCTATATATCTAGCACAAAGTAGTGTTTTTACCATCACTGGACACAGCCAGCTGCTTCATCAATGAATTTCTCTCCATCTTAAGGTGGGATGTTGACTCAAGATTGCAGTGTTCTGTGCTGTCAGTTACTGAGGGGGTCCACGTCCACATTCATAAAGACTTGGACAACATTTAGGCTTGTGCTGATTGATGACAGATAATATTCACATGACTCAAGTACTGGGAAGGACCATCATCAACAAGAAAGAATCTAATCATGTCCCCCCGAAGTTCAATGGCATTATCATCACTGAATCCCCAGCATGAACATACTGGGGTTTATTGTTGACCTGAAACTTAAATTGAACCAACTTAATAAATGTTGGTTCCAGGAGTAGGTCAGAAGTTTGAAATTCAACCATGTTTAATTCTCACCTCTCACGCTAAACACTATCCACCATCTGCAAAACACAAGCCAGGAGTGTGATGAAATATTCTCCACTTGCCCAGATACATATGGCTGCAACAGCATTCAATAAGTTCAATATCCTCCTGGAGAAGGCAGCACACTTGATCAATACCATCTCTCCATCCACCACTTAAACATGCAACTGTCCATTATTATACAGTAATAGCAGTATGTACCATGTTGTTGTTAGTATCTCTTCACACTCGTAATGTTTATTTTTTATTCTTTGGGGAATAGTGGGGAAAGTGGTGGGAGGATTTCAGAGCTGATTATAAGCTTATTGGATCATGTTGAAAGCTCCTCCAGTGGCCAACAAGTCCTTGCATTGGACTTGAACTGGAGCTTCTGGCCTGGTGGTTTGGGTGCTGTGACTGCACCACAAAGCCTCTTTCAGTAAGTACTATATGCAAGATACACTGCAGCAACTCATCACAACTCCTTTGACTACACCTTTCGAAGCCACAAGCTCTATCACCTAGAAAGCCAAGGGCATCAGACACATGGTAACACAACCACTTGCAGGACCCCCTCCAAGCGGCACTCAAGGAATTGTATTGCAGTTCCTTTGTTGACACTGGGTACTCACCTTTTAACAGCATTGTATTTAAACCATATGGACAGTTATGGTTCAAAAAAATTGCTCTTGAAGGTATTGGTGAGCCACCAAGAGTAAGTTTATAAATGTTGGTCTTGCTACTTAATACTAACATCCTGTGCTGCTATGCTCTTCAGTTGCTTAGTCACTGACCATCGAAAATGTTTCTTCACTGATGTAGCCCTCTAAATGTTGTTGGAATGGAGAGACGCTCTTTCAGGTCATTTTTAACATTCTCTATACTGATGAAAGATGCCCATGTGTCTCTGGTTCCTGTGTTTAACCAAACATTAGGTGCCCTCTCTTCATTCTCCCAATCACCCTGAATTTCTTTCTGAAGTAAAGCAAGAGTAATAAAACTGTAGCCTGTAGCCAACCATTGATTGTATCTCGAGGCATCTTGGGGGTAAGAACTGTAGAGAGGGCTTGATGCTTTGTCAACAGGAGGCTTCAGGTGATATTTCTTTTATCAAAGGGGTCTTAAACTTACTTATATAGTTATGTCTTTGTTCAACTGTGGTACTGTTTCACAGATAAAAATTACCTTCCTGAAAGTGGGCATGGTGTACGTGAATAATCAGATCCAGAGTCTACCCTTCTTGAAAGGTAAATACTTCTGCCTTAGTTCCATTAACCTAGCAAAAACTTACTTAAACATCTTCACAAGTGACCAAGTACCAACCTGGAGTAGTGGGAAGGTAAAGGATGCTGATTAAATGCAATGTCAGGAGTTTTGAAGAGTTTTTGAAGAGTGGGGAGAAATAGTCTAAGGCCACTTCATCTAAGCAGGCTGTTTCAGATCCATTGGGAAAATTCTATCATGGGTACAAGAAATTGGAAATTTTTCGAAACCCGTAATTCCTAGATGAGCCCACCAACTCTTTCCTTGTATCAAGGAGGTTGGTATAAGCTGGAGATGGGGTAGCAACAGAAGTTAGTGGATGATGTTGTTCCACTCTCTCAACTGCCCCCGTGCCCCTCTGTGCCCCATCCATTCCATGCCCTCATATTGCCCAGGACCCGTCATGCTCTCATGCTCCCACTCCATTACCACAGGGGAGCCTAGTTGTATTGTCACTGGACTAGAATCCAGAAATTTAGCGTCATGTTCTGCTGTCCCGGGTTTGAATCCCACTATGGCAGATGGTGATATCTGTATCCAATAAAAACTGGAGCAAAATTCTAACGATTACTAATATCAATTGCTGTAAAAGCCCAACAAGTTCATTAATGCCCTTTAGGGGAAGATATCTGCTGTCTTTACCTAGTCTGGCCCACACATGATTCCAGACCACTGAAATATAGTTGACTTAAAATGATTTCTGCAAGCCATTCAGTTCAAGGGCAATCAGGGATGGACCATAAATACTGGAACAGCCAATGACATCAAGCATCCCATGAATGTCCAGGTCATGTTGCATTTGGACATGGACTACTTCAATACCTGAGTTGCGAATGATGCAATCATCGCCAAACAACTCCACTTCTGACTTTATGATGGAAGGAAGGTCATTGATGAAGCAGCTGAAAATGATTGGGCCTTGGACACTATCCTGGGAAACTCCTCATGAAGTAGGAGAATCTGCTAAAGAAAGTTGTGCAATGTCACCCTGAGGAATTGGATGATCGCCTGTGGGACTGCTGCGAGTCAGTGGACTGGTCAATATTTATGAACTCAGTGATCAACCTGAATGAGTACGCCACTCCAGTAACAGATTTCATCAGTGAGTGTGTAGAAGACTGTGTGCCAAAGAAACCGAAAACCATGATGAACAGGGATATCCACTGCTTACTGAAGTCCAGGTCTGAGGCATTCAAGTCCAATGACCCTGGAATTCTATACAAGAAAATCCAGATATGATTTACGGTGAACCATCAAAGATGCTTAGGGATAGTACCAGACCAAGCTTGAGTCCCAGGCAAGCCACATAGACACCCAGCGATTATTGCAAGGTCTGCACAACATAACAGCCTATAAGATGAAGGCATGTAGCATTGCTGGCAACAATGCACCCCTCTGATGAGCTCCACACACCCTACGCCTGTTTTGAACAAGAGAAAGGACATCTTACCTTGCCGGCTGAACCGGTATCCGAGGTCACCATCGCAGACACCAAATCAGCTTTTTTGAAAGTTAACCCATGAAAAGTGACTGGCCTGGATGGGGTACTTGTACGAGCGCTCAGATCCTTCACAGATCACCTGGCGGGTGTATTCGCAGACATCTTCAAACTATCTTTACACCGATCTGAGATCTCTACTTGCTGCGAGAAGATGACCATCAATCTGTTCCAAAGAAAAGGCAGTGTACCTTAATTACTATTGCCCAGTGGCTCTCACATCCATGCTGAAAGATTAAACATGGCATGCATCAACTCTGGTCTCCCAAATTTCCTGGGTCCATACAGTTCGCCTATCGCCGCAACAGGTCCACAGCAGATGCCTTCTCCCTAGCTCTGCACTCAACCCTAGAACACCTAGATAGCAAAGACACTTGTCAGATTCCTATTTATTGACCACAGCTCATCCTTCAACACCATTATCCCTGCAAAACTCATCTCCAAACTCCGTGGCCTTGGACTCAGTTCCTCTCCCTGTGACTGGATCTTGGATTTCCTAACCCACAGACCGCAATCAGTAAGGACAGGTAATGGCATGTCCTCCACAATTGTCTTCAACACCGATGCCCTGCAAGGCTGTGTCCTCAGCCCCTTACTATATTCATTATACACCTATGACTGTGTGGCCAAATTCAGCTCCAATGCCATTTTCAAGTTTGCTGATGACACTGCCATAGTGGGTTGGATCTCAAACAATGATGAGACAGAGTACAGGAAAGAGATAGAGAATCTGGTGAACTGGTAATCTCCTCCTCAGTGTCAGTAAACGAAGGAGATAGTCATCAAATTCCGGAAGCATATTGAAGGACATGCCCCTGCTGACACCATTGGGGATGAAGTGGATATGGTTGTGATCTTTAATATTTCTGGGCGTCCAGATCACCAACAACCTGTCTTAGTTGCTCTCTGCTGGCGCTATATTTAAAAAAGCCCACCAATGTCTCTACTTTCTCAGGCGGCTGAAGAAATTCAGCATATCCAGTACGACCCTCAATCTTTACAGATGCACCATAGAAAGCATCCTTTCCAGATGTATCACAGCTTGGTATGGCTCCTACTCTGACCAAGACCGCAATAAACTGCAAAGGGTTGCGAACATAGCCCAGTCAATCACGCAAACCAGTGTCCTATTCATTGACTCCATCTATACCTCCTCAGTCATTCTCACCTCATCTGTGGAGTTCAGCTTTTTTGTCCATGTTCACGATTACTCAGGATATTGATGATTCTTCTAATTCTTCTCCAGTTACCCCATGTGTTAACCAAATATCTCTCATCATAGAGAGCTTGGGATACTTTTTAAATACAGTTTTATTTTTCTATTTTGCCATGTATCTTTGCATAGACTGGAACAAGTTTCTTGCTCATTGCTTTTTTTTTGATTTGGAGATAAAATTTATTATTCAATTCAAAGCATTTTTTTGTTAAACCTAAACAGATTACGGCTACTTCTGGTATATCGGGAAAATTTATTAAAGATACATAATAATAATAATGCTGGGTCCACTGTTACTTGTCATTTATATTAAGGTTTGGATGAGAATTTAGGAGACATGGTTAGTAAGTTTGCAGATGACACCAAGAGTGATGGCATAGTGGACAGTAAAGAACAATTGCAATGGGACGTTGATCAATTGAACCAATGGGCTGATGAATGGCAGATGGAGTTTAATTTAGACAAATGCAAGGTGATGCATTTTGGTAGATTGATCCTGGGCAGGACTTACTCAGTTCATGATAGGTCCGTGGGGAGAGTTCTAGAACAAAAAGATCGAGGAGTACAAGTTCATAGCTCCTCGAAAGTGGAGTCATAGGTGGACAGTGTGGTGAAGGTGGCATTTGACATGCTTGGTTTCATTGGTCAGAACATTGAAAAAAGTCTGACAACACCAGGTTTAAGTCCAACCGATTTAGTTGATAGTAAACTCGCAAGCTTTCGGGGTTTGTCCTTTCATCAGGTGAATGGAGAGTTCTGGCCTCAGACAGAGCATATAAAGCACAGACAGTTTACAGGTTACTGATTAGAATACAAATCTTTACACCTAACCTGCTGTTCAAGTCCTAAAATGGCCACTGTTCCGAGGAAAAATGATGTCTTATCTTTTGATCAATGGTCATGTTCCATGGTCTGTATTTCTTTCAGCGGGCATTAAGGTTGAGAGGAAGTCAGCCACGTGGGTTCAAATGTCCACCAGATTTGGCCTGAAGATGCAGGTCTACTTCAGTCCAATCTTCCAGGTGTATGTTACTATACAGATGAAATTTTTTGACACCACACATGGTAAGAGACAACACATTATTTCTTTAAGTATTGTTGTTTGGAAAGACAATCATTACAAGACTTTTTATATTTGAAAGAAAGCTTCAGGTTTCCTCGAAGCTCTCACCTGGCTCCACTCTTAGCATGTTTCTCGATCACAATATTGGAATCTTGATTGAGGGTGGTGGGAAAGAGGTGAACTGCTTCAAATAGCAACAGAAAAAATCCTAGTGGCCTGAACTTACGCATTAGCCTTACTTAGAGTGATAGATTGATGTTAATTATACAATGAAATTGAATACGACTCATTGCATAAATTTAACGGATAGTTTTAAAATCTTTTAAAGATCTGCATCAAGAATTATACTTTGCATGCTATCAAATATTACCCAGAGTTTAGAGCACAGAAATTGGCCCAATAGACTCATGATGGTATTTATGCTCCATCTGGACCTGCTTCCACCCATCTTCATCTATTACTATCACCATTTCCTTCTATTCGATTTTACCTGACAAGCATGTCTGGATATCTCATAAATTTATCTATGCTGTCCACCTTAAACACTCCTGCTAGTAACAAGTTGAATATTCCGTCTACTCTTCAGAACTTAAGACTCCTCTGAGAATGGAGACCCAGACTGTTCAATATTTCTTACTTCAGGATTACATAAAATGTACATCACAGAAATAGGCTATTCAGCCCAATGAGTCTGTGTCCGTGTTTATAATCCACTTGGACCTCCCATCTTTTCTCATCTGAGTCTACGGTCTCAACTGTCTATTCCCTTCTTTGCCGTAAGTTTATCTAGATTTCCCTTAAGTGCAAACATTTTCTATAGCCATTTTATGTGGTAGTGAATTTTACATTTTACTACTCATTGGTGATTTTTTATGAATTCCCTAATGGATTTCTAACATGGCGACTATCTTATTATGCCCTTCCAAAAGAGGAAACATATTCTCTCTATCCACTTCATCAAAACCTTTCATGATTTAAAAAAAGCTCTATTGAGTTACCCCTTTTTCCTTCAAGAAGGAAATCCAGCTTATCAATCCTTTCTGGATAACTATGTACAAGCGTATCTGCTATCACAAAGAACAAAGAGAAGTACAGCACAGGAACACAGTTCAGCCCTCCAAGCCTACGCTGATCATGATGCCTGCCTAAACTAAAACCATAGGCACTTACAGAGTCCGTATCTCTCCATTCCCTTCCTATTCACGTATTTGTCTCTCTGCCCCTTAAATGCCACTATCATACCTGCCCCCACCACCTCCCCAGGTAGCGTGTTTCAGATATTCACCACCCTTTGTATAACAAAACTTGGTTCACACGTCCCTTCTAAACTTTTCCCCATGCACCTTAACCTATGTCCCCTAGTACTTGATTTTTCTACTGTAGGAGAGAGCATCTGACTATCCACTCTGTCCATGCCACTCACAATCTTGTAAATCTCTATCAGGTCACCGCTCAACCTCTGTCGTTCCAGTGAGAACAAACTGAGTTCATCCAACCTCTCCTCATAGCTAATACTCTCCAGACTGGGCAACAACCTGGTAAACCTCTTCTGTGCTCTCTCCAAAGCTTCCACATTCTTCTGGTAGTGTGGTGACCAGAATTGTACACAATATTCTAAATGAGGCCTAACTAAGGTTCTGTACAACTGCAGCATGACTTGCCAATTTGTGTACTCAATGCCCCAACCGATGAAGGCAAGCATGCACAGTCCAAAGATGTGCAGGTTAGGTTGTTGGCCATGCTAAAAAAATTGCCTTTAGTGTCCTGAGAGGTGTAGGTTAGAGGGATTAGTGCGTAAATATATAGAGATATGGGGGCCTGGGTGGGATTGTGGTCTGTGCAAACTTGATGGACCTAAATGACCTCTTTGTGTACTGTAGGGTTTCTATGATTCTATGATTTCTATGATTCTGTATTTTTTTTGATGACCTTATCCATCTGCGTTGCCACTTTCAACGGTCAGTGGACTTGTACACCTAGATCTTTCTGCCTGTCAATACTCTTAAGGATTCTGCGATTTATTGAATAATTCCTACAGGCATTGAACCTTCCAAAATGCCTGGATTAAACTCCATCTGCCATTTCTCCATCCAAGTCTCCAACTGGTCTATGACAATCCTCTTCACAATTCACAACTCCACCAATTTTTGTGTTGTCTGCAAACTTAGTAATGCGACCAGCTACATTTTCCTTAAAATCATTTATATATACTACGATTATCAAAGGTCCCAGAACTGATCCCTAGTCACAGCCTTTCATACAGAAAAGCACCACTCTACTGCTACCCTCTGTCTTCTATGGCCAACACAGTAAGTCTCACAGCACCAGGTTAAAGTCCAGGTTTATTTGGTAGCAAACACCACTAGCTTTTGGGGCTCTGCCCCTTCATCAAGTGAGTGGAGAGTTCTGATCATAAGCAGGTTGTATAAAGACACACACTCAGTTTACAGAATACTGATTAGAATGCGAGTCTTTACAGCTAATCAAGGTGCAGACAATGTGAGTGGAGATAGCATTAAGAATAGGTTAAAGAGATGTGTACTGTCTCCAGACAGGACAGTTAGTGAGATTTTGCAAGTTTAGGCAAGTCATGGGGGTTACAAATAGTTTGACATGAACCCAAGATCCCGGTGAGGCTGTCCTCATGTGTGCAGAATTTGACTATCAGTTTCTGCTCAGCGACTCTGCGCTGTCGTGCATCATGAAGGCTGCCTTGGAAAACGCTTACCTGAAGGTCAGAGGCCGAATGCCTGTGACTGCTGAAGTGTTCCCAACAGGAAGGGAGCAGTCTTGCCTGGTGATTGTTGAGCGGTGTTCATTCATCCGTTGTCGTAGCGTCTGCATGGTCTCCCCAATGTACCATGCCTCGGGACATCCTTTCCTGCAGTGTATCAGGTAGACAACATTGGCCGAGTTGCAAGAGTATGTGCTGTGTACCTGGTGGATGGTGTTATCACATGAGATGATGGCATCCATGTCGATAACCCGACATGTCTTGCAGAGGTTGCTGTGGCAGGGTTGTGTGGTGTCGTGGTCACTGTTCTCCTGAAGGCTGGGTAGTTTGCTGCGAACAGTGGTCTGTTTGAGGTTGTGTGGTTGTTTGAAGGCAAGAAATGGGGATGTGGGGATGGCCCTGGCGAGATGTTCGTCTTCATCAATGATATGTTGAAGACTCTGGAGAAGATGTCGTAGCTTCTTCGCTCTGGGGAAGTACTGGACGATGAAGGGTACTCTGTCCACTGTGTCCTGTGATTGTCTTCTGAGGAGGTCAGTGCGGTTTTTGGCTGTGGCGCATTGGAACTATCAATCGATGAGTCGAGTGCCATATCCTGTTCTTATGAGGGCATCTTTCAGCACCTGAAGATGTCTGTTGTGATCCTCATCGGAGCAGATCCTGTGTATACGGAGGGCTTACCGAAGGGGATGCCTTCTTTAGGTTGGAAGCTGGAGAAGTGGAGAATCGTGAGGTTATCCATGGGCTTGCGGTACAGTGAGGTGCTGAGGTGACCATCCTTAATGAAGACGCGTGTGTCCAAGAATGCATCCGATTCCGGAGAGTAGTCCACGGTGAGTCTGATGGTGGGATGGAACTTGTTGATGTCATCATATAGTTGTTTCAGTGATTGTTACTCGTCTGACATACGGATGACATGGCCTGCCCACCGGGTCTGCACTCTCATCTGCAGTGTGTGGACTGACGGTAGACTTGCTCTAGAGAGAACTTCAGTGTCTGGTACTTTGTCTTGCCATCTGATGCGTAATATTTTGCGAAGACAAGTCATGTGGAAATGAATGAGCTGTCTTACATGACTTTGATACACAGTCCACGTTTCACAGGCATACAGGAGGGTGGTGAGTACTGCGGCACTGTAGACCTTCAGTTTTGTTGCTGGGCTGATTCCTCGATGTTCCCATACGGTGGAGCTCAGTCTACCGAAAGCAGAACTTGCCTTTGCTATTCTGTAATTAACTTCTGTATCAATAGTCACTGCTTGGGAGAGGGTGCTGCCAAGATAAGTGAGCTGGTCCACTGCCTGTAGTTTCTGCCCTTTTCCCTTGTGATTATGGGTTCTGTGTACGGTGCATGAGGAGCAGGCTGGTGCATGACTTCAGTCTTTTTAATGTTGATGGTGGGTCCAAAGTTGTCACAAGCCATGGAAAATTTGTCCATACTGACTTGCATCTCTGGCTGTGAGCCAGCATACAGGGCGCAGTCAACGGCAAAGAGGAAATCTCTCAGAACAGTCTCTTTCACTTTGGTAATAGCTTGAAGTCTCCTCAGGTTGAAGAGTTTCCCATCCACTCTGTACTTGAGGCTGATTCCAGCAACACTGTCCTGGAAGGTCCCGGAATGCATCCGAGGGTTCTGAAAGAAATGGCGGAGGTGATAGTGGATGCCTTGGTGGTTATTTTCCAGACGTCGCTGGATTCCGGGGAAGTGCCGGAGGATTGGAAAACGGCTAATGTTACGCCGTTGTTTAAGAAGGGTGCCAGGCAAAAGGCGGGGAATTACAGGCCGGTTAGTTTAACGTCTGTGGTAGGTAAAATGTTAGAATCCGTCATTAAGGAGGAAATTGCGAGGCATCTTGAAGGGAATTGCTTGATAGAGCAGACGCAACACGGTTTCATTAAAGGGAAGTCGTGTCTGACAAATTTACTGGAGTTCTATGAGGATGTGTCTAGGGCGGAGGATAGAGGAGAGCCGGTGGATGTGGTCTTTCTGGATTTTCAGAAGGCGTTTGATAAGGTACCTCACAAGAGGTTACTGCAGAAGGTCAGAGGACATGGAGTTGGGGGTAGGGTGTTAGCGTGGATAGAGGATTGGTTGTCAAATAGGAGGCAGAGAGTGGGGGTCAATGGGTGCTATTCGGATTGGCGGTTGGTGACTAGTGGAGTGCCCCAGGGGTCGGTGCTGGGGCCTCAGCTATTTACCATTTATATAGATGATCTGGAGGAGGGAACCGAGTGTAGGGTGTCGAAATTTGCTGATGACACCAAGATTGGGGGAAAGGCAAATTGTGCGGAGGGTGTGGAGAGTCTGCAGAAGGATCTAGATAGGCTGGGCGAATGGGCCAGGAAATGGCAAATGGAATTTAATGTTGGCAAGTGTGAGGTGGTCCACTTTGGTAGGAAGAATGGTAGGAAGGACTATTACTTACGTGGCGAAAAACTGCAGCAGGCGACGGTGCAGAGGGACCTCGGGGTCCTTGTGCATGAGTCGCAAAAACCCAGCCTGCAGGTGCAGCAGGTGGTCAGGAAGGCGAATGGGATGCTGGCCTTCATAGCGAGGGGGATTGAATATAAAAGTAGGGAGGTCTTGCTGCAGCTGTATAGGGCATTGGTGAGGCCGCAGCTGGAGTACTGTGTGCAGTTTTGGGCGCCGCACCTGCGCAAGGATATTTTGGCCTTGGAGGGAGTGCAGAGGAGGTTTACTAGGCTGATACCGGAGTTGAGGGGGTTGAGCTATGAGGAGAGGCTGAATAAACTAGGCTTGTACTCGTTAGAGTTTAGAAGAATGAGGGGAGATCTCATTGAGACGTATAAGATGATGAATGGGATGGATAGGATAGAGGTGGAAAGACTCTTCCCGCTCAAAAAAGACAGTAGGACTAGGGGGCACAGCCTCAAGATAAAGGGGGGGCAGTTCAGAACGGAGTTGAGGAGGAACTTCTTCACTCAAAGGGTGGTGAATCTCTGGAATTCTCTGCCCGTTGAAGTGGTGGAGGCTGCCTCGCTAAATATTTTTAAGAAGCGGGTTGATGGGTTTTTGATAAGAGAGGGGATTAAGGGTTATGGGGAGAGGGCGGGAAAGTGGAACTGAGCCACGACAGATCAGCCATGATCTTATTGAATGGCGGGGCAGGCTCGAAGGGCCAGATGGCCTACTCCTGCTCCTATTTCTTATGTTCTTATGTTCTTAAGGTATCATTCAGCATGGCAGTAAACATCATGAGTGTGGGTGTGAGCACACAGCCCTGTTTGACGCCACTGGTGACTGGGAATGCCTCAGAGGATTCTCCGCCATCCAGTACTCTGGCCATCATGCCATCGGCGTACCATCTGAATGAATTTGGGAGGGCAGCTGAACTTTGACACGATCCTCCACAGGCCTTGTCAGCTTACAGTATTGAAGGCTTTCGCGAGGTCAACAAAGGTTGTGTAGAGCTCATGATTCTGCTCCTGACACTTCTCCTGAAGTTGGTGCGCAGCAAAAATCATGTCAGCAGTCCCAGGACCTGTGACTCCGGAATCAGGCCCAGCTCCAGATGAGTGACCAGATGATTTAGCAGGACTCTTGCGAGGGTTTTTCCTCTTTGCCGATGGAGTACTGGCCTTCATTAATCGAGGGATTGAGTTTAGGAGTCAGGAGGTAATGCTGCAACTTTATAAGACCCTTGTCAGACCCCACTTGGAGTACTGTGCGCAGTTCTGGTCGCCTCACTACAGGAAGGATGTGGAAGCTATTGAGAGGGTGCAGAGGAGATTTACAAGGACGTTGCCTGGATTGGGAGGCATGCCTTATGAAGATAGGTTGAGGGAGCTAGGTCTCTTCTCCCTGGAGAGACAAAGGTTGAGAGGTGACCTGATAGAGGTTTATAAAATGTTGAGAGGAATAGATAGGGTGGATTCTCAGAGACTATTTCCCAGGGCTGAAATGGTCGCTACGAGAGGACACAGGTTTAAGGTGCAGGGAAGCAAGTACAGAGGAGATGTTAGAGGTAAGTTTTTCACTCAGAAGGTGGTGAGTGAGCGGAATTGGCTGCCATCGGTGGTGGTAGAGGCGAACTCGCTGGGGTCTTTTAAAAGATTTCTGGATGAGTATATGGGATTTAATGGGATTGGGAGTTACAGATAGTTCTATGGCTTGGTAGGTATGGACGTGATCGGTGCAACTTGTGGGCTGAAGGGCCTGTTTGTGCTGCAGTGTTCTATGTTCTATAAAACCATCTCCTGCAGATGTGTTTGTTTGGGGCAGTCTGGCTATCCACAGGCACCCAAGTTCTGCAGTCCAGACACAACTTACTCTGCCATAGTGTTATTCTCAGCTTGTTTTATTTATTTAATTAGAGGCTTTATTCAATGATTATTTGTTGTTATAACAAGGAACTTTAGCTGCTAAGCTAGAAATTTAATATATTTCCTAGATCCTCGGCTAAACTACCTCCTTAGTTTAGAGAAAGAGAAAAACCTTAAAACTCAATGAAGAGTGATCCAGATTTGAAACATTCACTCTATTCTCTCTTCAGTGATGCTGTCAAACCTGCTGAGATTTTCTAGCATTTTCTGTTTTTGTTTCTGATTCAAGGATCTGCAGTAATCGCTTTTAACTTTCTAAATAGAAATGCTAATTTCAAGTTAATTCAGACTTGATATATTTAATATCTAAATCACAGGCCAGAATTTCACCCCCACGGAACTTGGAGTGGGTGAGGGACGGACAATGGGAAGGTTCGTTGACCTTTGACAGGATTTTATGGTTTTGGGACAAGCGAGGCTGTAAAATCCAGCCCAATATATTTCAAAGCCCCAAGCCTGACTCCAAATTTTTATTTCTCCTCTAATCATTCTCTCAAGCTGCAGTAAGAAATGATTAGAAAGCATCATGAAAATATCTGCAGGTTTTCCTTTCTGATAATATACAGCAGGATTTGGTTTTAGAACATAAAACATAGAAAAACTGCATCACAAACAGGCCCTTCGGCCCACAATTTGCACCGATGATATCCCTACCTACTAGGCTTACCTATAACCCTCAATTCCATTAACTCCCATGTACTCATCCCATACCCAAGCAGCTCCTTTTTGGGGAACTCTCTGCTGGAAGACGCTCACATGGAGGACAGAAGAAACATTTCAAAGACACACTCAAGGCCTCCCTGAAGTCGCTTGACATTGACACGACCACCTGGGAAACGCTGGCACAAAACCACCCTACCTGGCGCTGCCTCATCCACAAAGGCTGTCAAGCTCACGAAGCAAGGTGTATTGCTGAAGCACAACTTAAGCGCAAGCTATGCAAGTCCAGAGCCACCAGAAGTCAAAAATACTATTGAATTTGCCTCCACCACCACCGATGGCAGCCGATTCCACTCACTCACCACCCTCTGAGTGAAAAACTTACCCCTGATATCTCCTCTGTACCTACTCCCCAGCACCTTAAACCTGTGTCCTCTCGTAGCAACCACTCCAGCCTTGAGAAAAAGCCTCTGAGAATCCACCGGATCAGTACCTCTCAACATCTTATACACCTCTATCAGGTCACCTCTCATCCTTTGTCTCTCCAAGGAGAAAAGACCTAGCTCCCTCAACCTATCCTCATAAGGCATGCCACCTAATCCAAGCCACATCCTTGTAAATCTCCTCTGCACCCTTTCAATAGCTTCCACATCCTTCCTGTAATGGGGTGACCAGAACTGAGCACAATACTCCAAGTGGGGTCTGACCAGGATCTTATAAAGCTGCAGCATTATCTCCCGACTCCTAAACTCAATCCCTCGATTGATGAAGGCCAGTACACCATACGCCTTCTTAACCACATCCTCTACCTGCAAGGCCGACTTAAGAGTCCTGTGGACCCGGACCCCAACTGAACACAATCTAGCTTTAATTGAACACAATCTAGTTTCACAAAAAAAACCACACCTTTGAACAATCATTCAGGCCACAGAGTAGTTTGTTTTTACTCCTGAATCTGGCAGTTTCAGAAACACACCCCAAAGGAAAATATTTCCCAATACAAATGCAGCATTTACATTGATTTATGCTCCAATTAAGAATGTGACCAAAAGAGCTGAAAAGGTTTTTATTCAGCTGTGGCAGAGCTCATTTTAATGTCTGCATCACCCAGTTGCACTTCAACTAGCAACTAGCCTCATTTTTGCCTTATAAATCCGACCTGTGAAGAACTTATTCATCTCAAATCCTACGACTGGTTTCTCCTTATTTGCTACCCTGGAAGGATAGTAATCACTTACATGTGATTAGTAAATACAACATAAAAGATCTGTGTAGGGGAGGTGTGAATGGCAGTATCATATACAACTGCTGTCTGAAAACAAAGAGAAGGGAAAAAGAGAGAACAATATGAAAAGTGAAATCTTTCAAGGACTGACAGAACAAAATAAGTGACTACACTTCAAAATTGTTGAGCACAATATTGAATTGAGGAGACTATAACATGCACGATTTAAAGGTAAGGTGCTGTTGTAAAGATAAGTTTTATGTTGAGTTTTAACAGAACACTGCAGTAAAATCAGAGTGGGAGTAAGATGAAGGACTGCAATGACCAGACTGAAAGCTCTGGCAGTCTGCTTACATTTTAATATTCTTATTTTAAAAACAGGAGTAATCACTCATTGTATTTGCTCTACACACAATCTTTGATTAGCTTGTAGACATAGTTGAGTTAAGAAGTTTGTGATGTGGAACTTGGAGGTGGATACAAACCTCTCTCTCATCAGCCTTCAGTGCTGATTGCTGGTTATGACTGTGCTGTAGCAACTCACAATGACAAATTTAACTTGGCAGGATCTGACTTGGATCTGGGGTGGCATGGTGGCACAGTGGTTAGCACTGCTGCCTCACAGCACCGGGGACCTAGGTTCAATTCCCGGCTTGGGTCACTGTCTGTGTGGAGTTTGTGTATTTTCCCCGTGTCTGCGTGGGTTTCCTCTGGGTGCTCCAGTTTCCTCCCACAGTCCAAAGATGTGTGGGTCAGGTTGATTGGCCATGCTAAATTGCCCCTTAGTGTCAGGGGACTAGCAGGGTAAATACGTGGGGCTACAGGGATAGGGGCAGAGTGGGATTGTGGTTGGTGCAGACTTGTTGGACCGAATGGCCTCCTTTAGCACTGTAGGGATTCTATGATTTCAACCAATAAATGTACACCACTCATTCTCTTGCAGGGTTATGTGGTAATTTCAATGGAGATTCGAAGGATGATTTTAAGAGCAGTATGGAAATCTCAGAAGGGATTGCTGCTATATTTGTCAATACCTGGCACATTGGTGGATATTGCAAAAATGTGATTGACAAACATCCAGACCCATGCTCCCATAGTCAATTCAAATGTAAGTGTCTAAAACAAACCCTCCTTAGTAGCTTAATTTTGCCAAAATTCAGATTGTTTTGAATGGGTAAGCAATTTGGTAGAATTACCCTGGCATCGGGTTTGAAGAGAATTGGGTTGTAAGAGAATATTAAGTATGATAGATCCTCTGAAAGTCTGGGTTTGTTTGGAGTTACAGTGATAGATTCTAGTGAAAAGGGAAGAGTGCCATAAAAGTAGTAGATAGTAATAATCAGAAGGGTATAGTGGCATAGTAGTAATATCACTTTCAGAATAATCCAGAAACCCAAGCAAATACTCTGGACATTTTGCGTTCAAATCTCTTGCAGCTGAACTTTATATTTGGAATATAAAGTTAATCTGAGACTGTGAAACTATGAACATTTGTTGCAAAAATCTGTCCAATTCACTATTGTCCTTCAGCATAGGAAATCTGTCAGCCTTCCCTAGCCTGGGATACATGTAACTGCAGGCCCACATCAATGTAGTTGACTCTTGACTGTCGTCTGAAATGGTCCAGCGGACCACTCAGTTCAAGGGCAATTAATGATGGGTAAGAAATGCCATCCTTGCCTGAGACGCCCACATCCCACGAAAGAATAAAGAAAACAAGTGAAACAGTGCAGTACAATGTACATGGGGAAGATATACAAAGCCTCTATCTTATTCAACAGAATAACCTGTTTGCACCTGTTTCTGAGGCTTAACATTCCCCTGAACGCTGCGAGCTCTTAACTTATATAGCAAATCTTTACATGGCATCTTATTGAATGCCTTTTCTTTTATTACCTTAGTTAGCCATGAATGGTGTATCCTTCCCAGTACTTTCTCAATATTCAATGGAATATATAAAATCTGCCCATTCATCAATGCTATTAATACGGTTTCTAAATAGTCCTAGCACTGATCCCTGAGGAACGCTTCTAGTTACTGTTTGCCAACCTGAAAATGGCCCATTTACCCCAATTCTCAGTTTCCTGTTAGCCACTCTTTTAACCATGTTAATATTTTACCCTGAATGCCGTAAGCTCTTAACTTATATAGCAAACCTTTACATGGCATCTTATTGAATGTTTTTCTTTTATTTCCTTAGTTAGCCATGAATGGTGTATCCTTTCAGTACTTTCTCAATATTCAATGGAATACATATTTGTTGAGAGTGATGAAATATCTCCTTATATATCTGCCACTGCGTTTTTTACCTTTAACCTATTTTTCCATTTTAACCAATTCTCTTCATACCCTTGTAATTTCCTTTATTGAAGTTTAAGATACAAGTTCCAGATCAAATTTTCCAACCACCAAACTGAATATGAAATTCTATCATATTATGATCATATTTACCATGAGGAACCTTTACTATGGGGTCATTAATGTCTCCTTATTCATTGCCAGGTTTAGAATATCATGTTCCCGGTTGGTTCCAGAATATAGTATACTAAGAAAGATTCCCAAATATACCTGATGTTCTTAACTTCCAAGTTACTTTTGCCAATTTGATTCATCCAATAATTATGAAATTTTAAATCTGCTATCCCTAATACTATACCTTTCAAACAAATCATCCATTTTTGCTTTATACTCTGTGATGATAATAGTAGCTTTGAATATATATTTTTTATGTTTAAAAGGAATGTTTTAAAATTCAGTTCTTTTCTACAAACATTCTTTTTTTACATTCTGGAAGGAATGTAATTCAGATGCTGGGAGAGCAGGATAATTACTCATTTTAGCCATGTAGTGTTTATTGAAAGAGAGCTCATGGATTTTTGCTTATTCAAGATTTCCCCAGGGGTTTTTGATTAGCTTGATTGACAGCCATGTGATAATGTGGTTAATGAAAGGAGATTGTTAATAAAGAGGAAAAGATGGTTAATAAAGAGGAAAACAGCATTCCTTCTGGCTGGAGTTTGTTTAGATAAGACTGCAAGCTGCTCTGAAATGCAAAATCTCTCTTTGAAAGCATCAAGACTGTCCACACCCCTTATAATAAGTATATTTATTGTTGCTAACTCTATTTAAAGTTGAATTTTAAGTCTGTAAGGAAATGTTGTTTATTTGGAGCTGAAACAGTTAGAAATTAGTTTCCTTTCACTTTTGTATTGTTCAACTGTTAAGAGTTAAGCTGCTTCATTGTTAGAGTTATAGTTAAAGTGTATTATTAAATAAAGTTTGTTTTTACTATGAAGGATCCCAAATTTGTCAGAGGAATTAGTCATGGAGTAAAGCATCCTATCCTCTCACTTATGCCAAAATAGAAAAATTGTTGGGGTTTAATCTGGCTTCCTAATGTAATTTGAGATCCTGGCCCAAGGCCCTTACAACTCTGTCCTACAGTAGTTACTATCGGGGGGCTTATAAGCCACACCCACCTGTGACTTTCCTTTGCTATTTCTTATCTCCACCCAATTGAAACCTCTGAACCAAGATTGTTTCTCACTACAGATTTCATAATTTATCATCAGTGCCACGTCACTCACTCCCTTTTCCTTTTAATTGTCTTTCCACAATGTCAAATACCCCTGAATATCCAGCTCTGAGCCATAGTCATTTTGCAACCATGTCACTATAATACACTGTTCAGTAGATACATTCAAGGGTCCAAGAAGCTCATTAAAGCTTTAAATGGAGGCTGAGAAATTCTGCTCATTAAGGATCACTGAACAAGGGATGCAGAACTACTGGAGTTTGGACATAGCTGCCTGATTTCTTACATTGTGCCTGGAAGCTTCTAGGTGAAGGCTCCCTGAAAGCATTGTTGTGTAACTTACAGAACAGTAATATTACCTCCTTCTCTTTGATAGTGGATTATGCACAGCACTATTGTATGAAGTTGATGAATAAAAACAGCATATTTGGAAGATGCCATGCTTTTGTGGGCCCAATTGACTATGTCGAGGTAAAGCTTTTTTAATTGTCTTTTTTCTTTAAATGTCTAAATATGATGTTTAAATATGAAATCTTTACAGATGGTTCCAGATTGTATTTATAGGGTTTGAGTTAGGAGTTCTGAAAATGAAGGGCTGAACACCACATAATGATTCATATAATTATTAGGTTTTACAATCAGGACATTTATTCAGAAGCCCTCCACTAAGTCCCATTCCTGTAATTTTTCAATTATTTATCCCCTTTTTCACATAAAGCAGATATTAATTCTGTTTCCACCACATTTCAGTATTACTACTGAATGCCATAACACTGTACATATAATGTTCCCGTTAACTTTTCCCTTCATTATTTTCATTCAACCTTAAATTTAAGCTATCATGAGGGTGACTTATCTCTATTGTGCCCCCCCCCCACACACCCAGGGCTCATGCAAAGTGAGCACAGACACTGCTGCTTGAAAAGCTCTGAGGCTTCAGCATTGCCATTTCAAAGGTTTTCTAGCATATCCCGCACCTTGAACAGTTCTGCATGAATTAGGATCCTGCAGCATCCCTTGGACTCAAGGTCAATGCTTAGACCCGGGTCCGTGCTGTAAATTGGAGAATGTACGCCATGATCAGCAACAGCCCCTCACATTCCTCCCCTCTCCCCCACCACTGCCGCTGACAACACACACACACACACACACAGACACGCACACACACGCTCTTAGACTGCTCCTGATCCAAAACACAACATGGCCATCTCTAAATGACCCTCTTTGAGCAGCATGGAGTAGTATGATGGTAGGCACGTACCTACTCCCTAATCCTCACTGATAGAGTACCAGAATCGGGCTTTTAAAGAGGTGTTTTCCAGACCGATCTGGATTGGATTAATGCGATGGTAAAGGCAGGCGTGCTGGTAACTTGGGGCATGCAGCTCGTTAATTGCACTAAGATGCATGCAATAATATTTAAATTGATAACATGCCTGTTTTGGCTAGACTTCCAACTGCGCTGATTTTTTTTCCCTTGGTGAAGTGGGAGGCAGTGCACAAAAAGGAGTAGATTGTGCTAACCGCCTCACACCACATTTTCACACCCAAAAACAGGTGCAATGCCGATGGTAAAATTCCGCCCAAAGTATCCGGTGCCACAATTATTCTTTAGCAATATTAAAGGGCTTTATACAGTTCTGGGAGCGAGGGGGTTGGGGGGGGAGGCGGAGTTGCTGGTCATTAGTGCATTTTAAGAGATAACGACCCACTGTTGTTTGACTGAAGGCTAGAAATTCCTCTAATATAAATCATGGCAAGTCAGGCATGTCAGGATAGCTTTTGTCCATCTCAAGAAAAATAATAATTTTATGAAGTAGCTATGTTGATGTTGATAGATGTTCCATTCTGTCTTCTGGATGGGACACTAAACTAGATCCCACTGAAAATCTGATCCCACTAGAACCGGTTAGGTTCATTAACCTACTTGCATTTCCGTTACAAAGTAGAAATAACTAATTCAATCCCTTTACTCTTTTGCATAGGATTATGTTGGGTATGTGACACAGAGCAAGTCATCATCTCAATCAATAGTGGAGCATATCCACAGTTATGCTCCAGTCAAGCTATCATCATAGCCCTCTATTCCTTTCTCTGTCTGTCTTGTTTCCCGTTAAATGTATATATATTGTTCACTTGCACTCCTCCCTGTGTTCCATGGCGGATTCCACATGCTCACTAGTCTTTTGTAAAAGACATTTCTTCTGAAACCTCTTCTGAAGTTCTTGGTGACTAGTAATTCAGAGAATCTTCATGGACTGATTCCTGTGATGAGGGAAATATCGTATAAGGAAATGTTGAGAGGTCAGGTTGACACTTACTTGAGTTTAGTAAAATGAGAGGTGATCCTGTTGAGACGTACAGGATTCTGAGGGGACTTGACAGAATAGATGCTGAGGCAATATTTCTTCTTGTGGATGAAATAGAACTGAGAAGGCACAGTTTCAAAATATGAGGATTCCTATTTAAGTAGATAAGGAGGAATTTCTTCTCTCAGTGTCTTTTGTCTTTGGAATTTTCTTCAACAGAAAGCAGTAGAGAGTAGTCATTGAATATATTCAAGGCTGAGTTCGGTAGATTTTTGATTTCAAGGGAATGAAGGTTTATGAGGGGATGGGCAGGAATAGCAGAGCAGGCTCGTTGTATCAGTGGCCTACTACTGCCCCTATTTCTTCAAATCTTATGATTTTATCTTATATGGGTGGTTTCTAGTTATGCTTTTCTCCACAAGAGGGAACGTTTTCTTTGCACTCTTTTAAAATCTTGACAAATGTCACAAAATATGTCTACTAGGTCAATCAATCTTTTTTTGGAAAGAGAGGAGAACCAGCCTGCCAAACCTTTCCTGATATGTATCATCCTTGCAAATCTTCTCTGCACCTTTTTTGGGGTTTTCTATATCCTTTTTATAAAATGGCAATCAGAAATACATGCAGTACACTTTAACTGTGAAATAACAAAGATTTTATATGCATTTGGAATAATTCCACTAGTTTTCAATACTGTCTCTCTTGAAATGGATGCCCTATTGTTTTTTTTTATATATAGTTTTGCCAATCTATGGCACAATTCGTGGTGATGGGTCTATTTGCACTTTCTTTGTTCCTCTACTTAGGCGCGCACCTTCCAATTAATAATAGACCTAAGAACATAAGAACATAAGAAATAGGAGCAGGAGTAGGCCATCTAGCCCTTCGAGCCTGCCCCGCCATTCAATAAGATCATGGCTGATCTGTCGTGGCTCAGTTCCACATTCCCGCCCTCTCCCCATAACCCTTAATCCCCTCTCTTATCAAAAACCCATCAACCCGCGTCTTAAAAATATTTAGCGAGGCAGCCTCCACCACTTCAACGGGCAGAGAATTCCAGAGATTCACCACCCTTTGAGTGAAGAAGTTCCTCCTCAACTCCGTTCTAAACCGCCCCCCTTTTATCTTGAGGCTGTGCCCCCTAGTCCTACTGTCTTTTTTGAGCGGGAAGAGTCTCTCCACCTCTATCCTATCCATCCCATTCATCATCTTATACGTCTCAATGAGATCTCCCCTCATTCTTCTAAACTCTAACGAGTACAAGCCCAGTTTATTCAGCCTCTCCTCATAGCTCAACCCCCTCAACTCCAGTATCAGCCTAGTAAACCTCCTCTGCACCCCCTCCAAGGCCAAAATATCTTTGCGCAGGTGCGGCGCCCAAAACTGCACACAGTACTCCAGCTGTGGCCTCACCAATGCCCTATACAGCTGCAGCAAGACCTCCCTACTTTTATATTCAATCCCCCTCGCTATGAAGGCCAGCATCCCATTCGCCTTCCTGACCACCTGCTGCACCTGCAAGCTGGGTTTTTGCGACTCATGCACAAGGACCCCGAGGTCCCTCTGCACCGTCGCCTGCTGCAGTTTTTCGCCCCGTAAGTAATAGTCCTTCCTACCATTCTTCCTACCAAAGTGGACCACCTCACACTTGCCAACATTAAATTCCATTTGCCATTTCCTGGCCATTCGCCCAGCCTATCTAGATCCTTCTGCAGACTCTCCACACCCTCCGCACAATTTGCCGTTCCCCCTATCTTGGTGTCATCAGCAAATTTCGACACCCTACACTCAGTTCCCTCCTCCAGATCATCTATATAAATGGTAAAAAGCTGAGGCCCCAGCACCGACCCCTGGGGCACTCCACTAGTCACCATCCGCCAATCCGAATAGCACCCGTTGACCCCCACTCTCTGCCTCCTATTTGACAACCAATCCTCTATCCACGCTAACACCCTACCCCCAACTCCATGTCCCTCGACCTTCTGCAATAACCCCTTGTGAGGTACTTTGTCAAATGCCTTCTGAAAATCTAGAAAGACCACAACCACCGGCTCTCCTCTATCCACTGCCCTAGACACATCCTCATAGAACTCCAGTAAATTTGTCAGACACGACTTCCCTTTAATGAATCCATGCTGCGTCTGCTCTATCAAGCAATTCCCTTCAAGATGCCTCGCAATTTCCTCCTTAATGACAGATTCTAACATTTTACCTACCACAGACGTTAAACTAACCGGCCTATAATTCCCCGCCTTTTGCCTGGCACCCTTCTTAAACAACGGCGTAACATTAGCCGTTTTCCAATCATCCGGCACTTCCCCGGAATCCAGTGACGTCTGGAAAATAACCACCAAGGCATCCACTATAACCACCGCCATTTCTTTCAGAACCCTCGGATGCATTCCATCCGGTCCTGGGGACTTGTCCACAATCAGCCCCTCCAGTCTGTCGAGCACCGCCTCTCTAGTAACAGTAATGTCATTAAGACCCTCCAGTCCTACCACCTTTCCATCACTAACACCCGGCAAATTATTCACGTCCTCCTCCGTGAAGACTTCTGCCAGAGCTGTATTTCAGTTGCAGGAATGAGCACACAGCCAGTCACACCACAAAGATGTCCACACGCAAACCTGCACCGAGATTCACAGGGGCTGACCAGAAGCACCTGGTAGATGCTGTGGAGGAGAAGTGTGAGCAGATCTTCCCCAGCTAGGGCCCTCACCCAAGGGGTACATCCGCCACAACATTGTGGGAGGAGGTGGCAGAAATGATGAATGCCAGGAGCCTGATACCATGCTCTGGCTGGCAGTGTCAGAAGAAAATGTACAGCCTTCTTTGAGCGGCAAGGATGAGTGAACATCCCACTTGGAACACCGTACATGCTTGGCACGGATCTCAAAACCCTACTTCTAAAGGGCATACAACAAGTGACCCTTTCCCCAGGACCAGAATCTAACCCCTTCCCCTCACCCCTCACCCTTCAGAGTGGCCGCCTTCCCCGAAACTGCCAGCACAACGCCTGAGACACAGGCACATGTTGCGCACTCATAACATAAGCAATATGTTAATACTTGCTATTCACCTTAGGAAAAGAACATTCACAGTGTACGGGAGATGACACAGACTGGTGGTGGTGTGCCTGACCTGCGGCAGCTGACCAGCATTGAGGAGTGTGCCATGGAATTAACAGGAGTTGATGGGCCTTCCCGATTGGTCACGGACAAGCCAGGTCAGCATCCAACATGCAAATGAGCAGAAGTGCACCCCCCGGCCTAGGCCCCCCTCAAAGTAAGCTCCATAGGATCTTTTGCCTCCCTCCCCTCATGTGTGTTTTTTATTACAGCTCTGGACCCAGAGGACCCTGGCTTTTTGGGTGTTGCCTCTGTCCCTGCTGCTCTGGAGCAATTGCCCATGACCTCCTGGATAACACCTCGGAGGAGGCACTGAGGAATCCTCTGAGGGCAGCACCACTGAAGTGTCACTGGCATGTACCACACAACCCACCAACACAGAGGCCATCGCCACGGTGGGTACCTTTAGTGTTGAAAGTTCTGGGTCACGAACTGGTGAGCACATCACGGACACTAAAGCACATCGGATGGAGGCGGGTACGTCCAAGGGCTCGGGCACACGGAAATCTGCTGGAGGCCAAGATTCAGCTGTCTCCAAGCCAGCTGCTGTGTTCCTCCCAAGGCTGATGGAGATGCATCAGGAAACCCAGGGTGCTGTGGATGGGCTGTCAGCAACCATGCTGTGACTGCAAGGCTGTTTAGTAGAGTCAAACAGATGCTGTTGCAGGACGTGGTGCGGACACAGCGTGCAAACCAGGCCAACACTGCAAGGGTGATGACTGCAGTGGAAAGTCTGGCTCAGGGGTCTGTCCTCATGGGTGACAGGGTCCAGGCCATCCTGGAGAGACAATGGGCCATGGGCGAGTGTGCTTCCGGCATCCAGGAGGCACAGCATTCCATGGCCATGGCTGGGACTCTCGTTGGCATTCTGGAGACACAGCAGGCCGTGACTGTGAGCCTCGACAACTTAGTCCAGGCTCAGAGGGCTACTGCTGAGGGGCTCCAGAGCCTAGCTCGCTCACAGAATGCTGTGGTGGAGGGGCTCCAGAGCTTTGCCCAGTCTCAGAGGGCCAGGGCTGAGGGATCACAGATCAGGGGACAGACTCATCTAGGCCTCCAGGACTGAGCAGAGCCAGGTGACGCTGGAGTTTCTGGAGCTCAGTCCAGCTATCCTGCTGTCCCATGGAGTGTCCCTGGGGCCTGTGGGCACCCCCAGTGAGGAGGAAGGGCTTAAACCCATGCTGAGGATTTCCACCCAGGAGATCCCAGACATCCTGAAAACTTCTGATTCTCCCCTTCCTCACATCGGGGTACCTCAGGGCCAACAAAATGAACAGGGTGGCACCGAAACAGTGCCATCCCCAAGTCAGTCAGAGCTCTTCAGGTCCCAGCCATCCAGGGGGCATCTGTCAAGGGCATCACAGGTAACGGGCTGTGCATCACAGTTGGACACATCCACATCACATGTGCATCCTGGGGCAGCAACAGACCGGATCACAAAGCTGTCATGGACACTCCCTGGCTAGCATGCATCGACCTGCAGGATCTTCATTTGATGGTTGCAGACAATTTGGATGTTCAGGGAGTGGAACCCTTTCCTGTTCACAAATTGCTGCGGTCCTGCATGTGGGGCCCGCAAGGCGACATGTGCACCATCCAGTGCTCCCTCGACATTGGGAATCCTAGCAATGGAAATGAAGCTGAGTGCCCGCGCCTCCTGCGGTGCATGGCCCACATCGAGCATACGTGGCATTTGTGACCTTCTGCACACATCTATGCACGGAGGCCTGGAAGATCCCAACCAGGTTGCCACTGGGTGCCTGAAATAAGCCAGAGGCGTAAAACTTCAGGGCAGCCGTAACCTTCACATCAACAGAGAGCAGGTGGCTGATCCTCCCCTGAGGTGTCATAAAGGTGTTGCACCGCGGTCTTGGAGAGCCGCAGCCGGCGATGGTACATCTCCTCCGAGAGGGCCTTGAATGAATTGCAGGGCCTGTACCTCCTTAACCTCGGCACCCTCCCGCCTTCTGTGCACCTTTTAGGAGACTGCTCACCCACCCCCTTGCCTTCCGTGGCAGCCCCCCTGCCCTCCTTCCTGAGGGACTGGAAGTGACTCCTCCTGCAGTGGTCTCTCCATGCCCACCACATCCTGAGCTGCCTGTGCCACCTCCTCCTCTGCCCCTGCTGCCTCTATAATGGCCAAATTGAGCAAACCGAGATCCATCTGCTCAGTGGGGTCTGGAAAGAGCATAGAATAACAGATTATTATCATTGGCTGCGTTGACTCAGCACCACCCCAATTCCTCACTTGGGCCAGCATTCCTACTTATGGGAACTGGCAACACCACACAATCCATGTTGCCATGTGTGGCCCAATTAGGTTGTGTGAGATTCCCATCGTGACAAATGCTGGCACAGATTATGCAGGTCGGTGTGCAGCTGTGGGCAAAGCGCACCCTTGAGCCATCGCTATGTGTACAACTGCATTACCCGTTACAGGCATATGTTACTGGCCCATGTCACAAGGCAGGGACAGACTGCAAACCAGCACCAGACATGTGCCCAGACTCCAGCAGTCCATGTCTGAACCTCTGCTTCACCAGGCCTCTGTCAGCACATGATACACTCGTCCTCCACCCCATAACACCAGCGCTCAACTGAGTCCCTGACCACACCCTGCGGCAAGACAATGCCATGTCAAAGTGCCCTGGAGGGGAAGGATGAGCAGGACTTCTTGATGGGCCTCCCACACTGAGCTACAGTGCTGCCCTGGAGGGGAGGGGAAAGCAGGCCTCCCATACTGAGTGCTGTAAAAATAGAAGCCCCCCCCTCAATCCCCAGCCCCTCACACCAGATATTACAGTTACCACCTCACTCCAGTTAAAGGCTGCCACGCCAGGTTGAGATGTTTATATACCTACTTTGACTCACGCCAAAGTGACATCCCACCAAAGAGGTGGGAGACATAAACGTGGGCGGAGATTGCCGTTTCAATCCTGATAATAGCATGCTAAGGTATGGAAAGTAATGCAAATCAGTGGCATGCCGGTTTTCAGTGCAGCCCCAGTGGCACCATTTTTTTTCCAGTTGGGAGATGCACGTGGGTCGTAAATGCTCACAAGGAACCCGCAAAATGGCCGACCCGACCCACCAGAAAATGTTTTAATTCCAAAATCCAAATTCTTGAGGTGAAATGTGAACAGCAATGGTCCCAGCATGTAGTCCTCACTTCTCCTTTTGGAAGACCATTACCTACTAGCAAGATATTCTTTTATGAAATCTAAGCTGGCTGTTCATTAATCTTTTTTTCTTTTTTTGGATGTTTATTTCTTTCCTTTAGTAGGGTTTCCATTATTTTTCCTACTGCCAATGTTATGTTGGCTGATCTAGAATTTCATGAATATGTTCTTCTTCGATATAGGAAATAGATTGGCTATCTACTAGACTTTTGGAACTGCTTCTTTTTCTGATGAATCATTAAATGTGGAGTAATGTCTCTGCTAGCTCCAACCTAGATTCTCTTAAATTCAAGTATGCAGTTCATTCAAATCAACGTGTTACCTTGTTTGTGTTTGATTAGCTTATCCAATGCATTCTTTACTTTATTTCACATGCTCTTATCTCACTACCCATCTTAATATTCAATGACAAGTCTACCTGTTCTATCTCCATGGTAATACTGAAGTGAATTAGTTACTTAATATTTCTGCCATCTCCTTATCTGTAGTATGATTCTATCTATCACTTAATTGGTTCTATTCTCATCACAGCTTTTCTTTTTATGTGCCTGTTTTTTAAAAATTTTGTTTTATATTCCTCGATAATTTTATTTCATAGTTCTGCTTTATCTTCTGATTTTTATTACTTCTCTCATAATATCTTTGAATCTTCTAATTTCCTGTTCTCCTCTGCTGTGTGTGGATTTAATCTGTACTTCTGTCCTAAACCTCTATTATTTCCTTATATTACTCATTATTCAATCACAGCGACTCACCAGCATTTATTTTGGCTTTTCCTTTTAGCAGAATATATTTTCCTGCATACTTTTGAACTGTTTACAATGATTTCCATCATTACTCTGCATTTTGATTTACCAATACCCGTTGTATTTTCCCAAGTTCTATTCTCAGATCATCAAAATCTATTTTTCTCTAAACTGTTAAACTAGTTTTCATTATACGCTCTATTATCTCAATCATCACCTTAAAGCACATTATATTATGGTCATTATTGCTTTGATATTTCCTTGCTTTTACATTTCTTATCTATTGTAATGTTTGAAATACAGTGAATCTATTTTCTGACTTCATTTTCTGCCCATTTCTTCGAGATATTCCAGTTATTTTAATAAAACAATGAGACTTTGCCTAACAGCAATAAATTGTGCTACTTAAAATGTAACCAATTTCAAGCTCTTAGAGTATCTTTGACTAATTTTAAGATGCATTAGATTAAGGGAGGTGAATTTTATAAATCATTTTAATACTAGTAAAATAATGACCTTCTGTGATCTTTGACAATGATTAAAGAACAAACTGACTGTTCTCACCAAAAAATTACTTCTAATAGCAGAAATCATGAACCATTGGTGTTCAATTGCACTTAAGCCAGTCACTTCTGCCAATATTCTCCACTAGTTTCAATGGGGATTGTTTGGATAGAACCTCTGTCGACCCAGGCAAGATCACCTGCAACATTCACAAGAGAATGCCTTCCATTTCTGTCTATGACTTATTCATCCTTGGCCTGAACAACATCAGAAGAGAGAAAACACGTTGATCTGGACTTGGAGGCCTACCTGCCTATGAAGATGCAGTCTCCCCATTGGAAGACTATAGCCACTTTATAAGGGGGCAGCTAGATTGATCACAAGGCTTGTACATCTGGACCTTTTGGATGCCTAAGATGCACTTTAGAAGGTATCCAGCAGTAATTATTTAATAAGGGCAACCTCTCCCTACTCTGCAATAGTTTGGGGAGGGCAGTAGCAGAACTCATATTCCAGCACTTAATCCAGAATATCAACCCCATATAAGATCCCCATATTAATTACTGTTTAATGTTAGTTCATGAATTGCTCAATTCATGTGGGAATGTTGAAGAATCAGAATTTTCTAAAAATACCTGTGACACTTGTGGCTTGTTTTCATTTTCAGCGATGTCAATATGAAGTATGCAACTATGAAAATATTCAAGGATATATGTGCTCCGCTCTTCACTCATATGTTCTCGCTTGTAAAGCCCGAGGAATACGATTGACAGGCTGGATGAATTATGTGAAAGTTTGCAGTATGTATGAACTTAAGACAGAAGATATAACCAATCTTAACTTTCCAAACTGGTTCAGAGAGATGAATCTACATTTAACCTATTGCTAGTGAATAAAATGATAATTGTTTTAATTGAATAGTGTAATAATATGAGTAAAGATCAGAGGTTCAAGCACAGAATCTGTAATTCCTGAATTGGGATGGTGGAAGGATGACTTGTCACTGTTGGATTTAGGAGAAATTTGAGGTGACATCTGGATGCATCAAGTTTCTGTACTGAAAACACAGTGGAGTGGAACACTTCTGCCCATGCCTGCCCACTTCTGCTGCCAACTTTAGATATGTTTGCGCTGCTGGCAGAGGCAAAGTATACGTCCAACCTTGCACTGGTGCACTCAGTTGGACTCTTTGGAACCAGGCAAAAAAATATGTTTGCCGATTTCAAGGACTT
Organism: Carcharhinus amblyrhynchos; assembly: GCF_965287045.1. Classification (NCBI taxonomy): domain Eukaryota; kingdom Metazoa; phylum Chordata; class Chondrichthyes; order Carcharhiniformes; family Carcharhinidae; genus Carcharhinus; species Carcharhinus amblyrhynchos. Next base: position 63,603,938 of record NC_137329.1, read on the forward strand.
ACTTTAGTCCTGAGTAAAACGCCACTGATGTTGATAGTGATCAATCTGAATCGTTTCATTTTTGAACATGCTTACAAAATAGGATTATTTTTTAAACAGAATTTATTTTTGGAAGACCCTGATTTGATGACCCTTTGAAAACTTCTTGCCCAAGGGGGGCATGGAGTTGAAAAGTTGCTGAAGTACTAGAATAACTAATAGTTATTGAGGTGGTCAGATTAACAAGGCCACAATTTCATGATCAGTATAAATTAGGGTCAGAGAACAAAGAACTGGTCCAGTGCAGGATAAATAAATGGTATTCTGTGAGAACAGAAAATTAGAAACAGGGGCCAGCAAGATTACATTTTGTAAGAATCAGAAGTGTTTTGATGTGAATGAGTATTGCAATGAAAAGTTGGTGTACAGTGATCGAATAGGGACATTTACTTCGTTTCAAACACCCCACTGTGTGCTAAGGCACCTAGCAGCCTTAGTCCACCCAGCACGTACCGCACTGTGATGCCCCCAGAATGCCTAAACTACTATTCAGGATGGTTAGTGGATTTCCTGATATATATGTACACAAATAGCCTGAAGAGTAAAAACAATTGCTATGGACCCTGAACTCTCTCAGCAGAACCTTCTGGCTGTTACTAAGAGAAGTTTCTGAAGAGGGTTATGGACCAAGTAAAGGGCAGAAGGGATTTTTTTAGTTTAGTTGGGCCATGATTGGAGGGCCGAAGGAACTGTTCCCATGCTGTATTTTTCTTTGTTTTTTGTCCTAGGTTCCCAGTGTAAGTCCATCTCCAGCTATTGTATTGGCACTCTGCACATGGACATAAGGAAAATGATAAACAGCACTTCACATATCATTTTCATTGAAATACAAGACCTTCATACAACCCTGACCTCAGTCCAATGCCTCAGCTCCATTCTCTTCCCTAAATTCCTTATTCGCCCTTCAGAGGAATCCTATGATATTTCCAGGCAGTAGTGTAGGGCATAGACTTAGAAAAATAAGCTGTGTTGCATTCGGGGAAAGCATAGACATGTGTGTTTTTTTTTTCAGAGGTGTGTGACACAAATGCTAATAACTGTTTTCACTTCCCACAGAAATAGATTATTCAAAAATCTTCATTGGTGATTCATGTGTAAAACAGCAACAGTGCCCTTGTGTTATGAATGGGAAAATCCATCCTTCAGGAGAGAGAGTGGATGCTTTGTGCAAATCCTGGTAAAATGACTTTTGCTTTTCCAGATAAACACCTGTGAAAGTTTGTTCAGTAATCAGTGGGACTGTTTTGATTGTAACAATTCACTCCTCTGTATTTTGCCATGTAGCAGTATCCCCTAGTCACTCACCCCTCCTCCAATATTGGATGAATAGTAATGGAGCACATGTGAAAAGGATGTTTGTTAGGGGAGAGAATGGATTACTTTAAGGCAACAGAGCAAAGAGTTTAAGATGATGTTGTAAGGCAGAATGCTGGCTGAGAGGAAGGTGAGTGGCTGCGTGAATTGAGAGGAAATGGAGAAGGATTGTCAGCTTGAACTGTGAGGAAATTACAAGAGAGTGATGTGGTCTGTGACAGTTACAGAGAGTGCCAGTGTAATCAATGAGAGAGTTACTGTTATATATTTAAATAGTTGTTTTAAGAGCTGATCAGATGATTTGAAGGTGATGTCATTGGTGTGTTTTAGAGGCCCCTGCATTACTTTCAGTTTATACTTTGTATACACTTTGTATCATACTTTAAACAAATCTGTTGTTACAAAAACAGAAAATGCTCTAAAATCTCAGCACGTCTGACAGTATCTGTGGAGAGACGGTGGAGCCAATATTTTGAGTCAGGATGATCCTTTGTCAGAGCTTTATTCTCTCACCACAGATCCAATCAGACCTGCTGATTTTTTTCTAGCATTTTCTGGTTTTGTTTCAGATTCTAGCATCCACAGTATTTTGCCTAAATCTGTTGTTGTTAGTTTGAATCTACATGTGCAAACCACGTCTTATCTTTTAAAACTCACAGCCCCTAACACAGCTAAGACATTACAAAAAAAAATTAGTGATCAGCCAGGATTTTATTTCAACAACGTAGAGAAAAGACCCTGTCCTTTTGTGCAGCAGGCCGGGAGGTTTCCACATTGACCAGCTTGCGGTATTCGCGTGAGCGTTCGTGCCCAGTTTGCATCTCCGATGCCAACATTCAGCGTAACAGCATCTGATTAGCAGGTTTGAGTCAGCAATCTCCATCCTCTTTAGCGTCTCTCACCTCTCTAGTGTGATATCACTCTGGCGTGGTTTACACTAGGCCCTAAAAGTCACTTGTTGGTGTAGCAGCGTTGAACAGCAGTAAGGAGTTAAGTTTGATGGAGCTGCAGCCATTGGAGTACTGGGGCGGTTGGAGGCAGGGTCTGGAGTTTTGCTGCTCGCTGCATGGAGCTTCCTACTGATCAGGTTTCTGTGCCCTGGCCCGTTTGGCTGTGGTAGGGCCTTTAACAGAGTGCTGGCCAGGCTGCTTTCTGCAGTCACTGCGTTGTTCTTCTGTTCCGGCTGTGAGGTGTGGTGAGGGATTGAAATGATTGCTGGGGTTTTAGGGAGGTGGAAGGAAAGGTAGCAAGTGCACTATGTGCTGCTTGAGGGCGAATCAGTTTAAGCAGCTGGTGCGCAGGTTAACACAGATAGTCATACTGCATCAAGTCTGCAATGAATGGGGACTCAATTTATGATCATTAGGAGTCCTTCCCTCCTCCGTGTCTCTGAGCTGCAACACATGCCTGGAAAGGAATGCTGCAGGTGCATTCATGGCAGTGGTTCAAGTGTGTGCAATGGTCATGCCCACATACCGATCTGCATACTTTCCCTGTCAGCCATGTTCATGCTGCCAATGGCAGGCAACCTCATCAGGTGATGCATGGCACCATAGATTGTGTTGTGTTGCCAGCATCCACAAGAGGAATGATGGGATGGGCAGGGCACTGGGGTGAGCATGGCGGGATGTGGGGGTAGAGGGGGTGTGGTAGATGCAAGCCATGACATGTGTCTATCAATCTTTTTCTCTAATCCCCACCATGCAGAATGGATGTTGGACTGATTGATTTAGAGCTGGCCATCATGGTTGTGGCTGAGGGGGAAGAGGAGGCTCAGGAGGTGGAGGGTGTGAGGAGGCCACCGCAGGAGCAGCCAGTGGTAGGCCCTCAAGAAGGAGGGCAGGGGCTGTCACTGAAGGCCAGCAGGTGGGAGAGCAGTCTACAGAAAGGGTGGCCGGAAGAAGGAGGATGTGGAGGTAAACGTGATGCCGGAGCAGGCATTCATTTGAGGTGTTGTTGGAGATTATGTACCATTGTTAACTCAGACTATCCAAGGACACGGTCCAGCACTTATGTGAGGTTCTCGCACACCTGGCACCTGAGGGGAGGGGCGGCCACCCACTTCCAGTAGAGATTGAATAAATTGGGATTGTTCTCCCTGGAAAAATAGAGGCTGAGGGGTGACCTGATAGAACATTATGAGAGGTATAGGTTAGGGTGAACAGTCGGAAACTTTTTCCCAGGGCAGAAATGACAATTACAAGGGGGCACAAGTTCAAGATAAAAGGGGGAGGTTCAGTGGAGATGTAGGTGGGAAGTTTTTTACCTAGAAGGTGGTGGGGGCCTGGAATGCACTGCCAAGTGAGGTCGTTAAGGCGGTTACATTAGCCATATTTAAGACTTACCTTGACAGGCATATGAACTCATGTGGGTATGCCGGCGTTGGACTGGCGTAAACACAGTAAAAAGTCTGACAACACCAGGTTTTAGTCCAACCGATTTATTTGATAATAGACTCACAAGCTTTCGGGGCTAGTCCCTTCGTCAGGTGAATGGAGAGTTTGGTTGGACTAAAACCTGGTGTTGTCAGACTTTTTACTAGGCATATGAACAACAGGGGATAGAGGGATATAAGTGATTGGTTTAGATAGGTAAATGTGATTGGCGCAGGCTTGGAGGGCCAAAGGGCTGTTCATGTGCTGTACTGTTCTTTGTTCTATTAGGGAAGGGAGTGAAGGCAGCCTGCGTAGCATAGCACTTACTTCAAAGACTTAGGAAGAGGGTTAAGCTGATGCTCACTTGCATGATAGATGCCAACCTGCTGTCAGTCACCATTCTAGACATTGATTCTCCCCCTGCCAGCTCCAGGACATGCTGCTCTCAGACTGTCAGGTGCTACAGCTCAGGCACACCACCACCAGTCTGTACCCTCCTCACTAGTTGTGTGCGTTTTTCTCCTGTGGGTAAATAAGGGGGATTGAAAGCATGTATATATTGAAAAATGTGGTGACAGGCCAGCACCATGTGCATGGGGGCGGGGGGGGGGGGGGGTGGCGGCGGGGGGGGGGGGGGGGGGGGGGGCGGGGGGGGGGGGGGCGGTGCAGAGATAGTTCCACTCATCACACTGATTTCAGCCTCTTCAGTGGGAATAAGCTCCTCTCCCTAGCTTTTAATGATAAACACACGAGTGGCCTCTGCAATGCACAGAGTGTGGGAGATTCATTTTGGGAAACATGTTGGAAAAAACAGCGTGATTCACTCCAATTTTCACAGGAATTTGACATTTAGAATTCTTCTGGGAGAATTTTGTCCCCTAAATAAAAGAAAAAAATGTGGGTCCTCACAGTTCAAATTTTAGAAGACTGGATAGAAGAAACAGGAGAATTAAAGATTGACGTGCCAAAAGGAAGATCAAGTAAGAAAAAAGCTCTGTGTTTTTTTATTCTTGATGTGGAGATGCCGGCATTGGACTGGGGTAAACACAGTAAGAAGTCTCACAACACTAGGTTAAATAAATTGGTTGGACTTTAACCTGGTGTTGTGAGACTTCTTACTGGTTTTTTATTCTGGTCAGAGAAGGATGAGATTCCAGGCAGTATGTGACATAACATAAGAACATAAGAAATAGGAGCAGGAGTAGGCCATCTAGCCCTTCGAGCCTGCCCCGCCATTCAATAAGATCATGGCTGATCTGTCGTGGCTCAGTTCCACTTTCCCGCCCTCTCCCCATAACCCTTAATCCCCTCTCTTATCAAAAACCCATCAACCCGCGTCTTAAAAATATTTAGCGAGGCAGCCTCCACCACTTCAACGGGCAGAGAATTCCAGAGATTCACCACCCTTTGAGTGAAAAAGTTCCTCCTCAACTCCGTTCTAAACCGCCCCCCTTTTATCTTGAGGCTGTGCCCCCTAGTCCTATTATCCTTTCTGAGCGGGAAGAGTCTCTCCACCTCTATCCTATCCATCCCATTCATCATCTTATACGTCTCAATGAGATCTCCCCTCATTCTTCTAAACTCTAACAAGTACAAGCCTAGTTTATTCAGCCTCTCCTCATAGCTCAACCCCCTCAACTCCGGCATCAGCCTAGTAAACCTCCTCTGCACTCTCTCCAAAGCCAAAATATCCTTGCGTAAGTACGGCGCCCAAAACTGCACACAGTACTCCAGCTGCGGCCTCACCAGTGCCCTATACAGCCGCAGCAAGACCTCCCTACTTTTATATTCAATCCCCCTCACCATGAAGGCCAGCATCCCATTAGCCCTCCTGACCACCTGCTGCACCTGCAAGCTGGGTTTTTGCGACTCATGCACAAGGACCCCAAGGTCCCTCTGCACCGTCGCCTGCTGCAGTTTTTCGCCACGTAAGTGATAATCCTTCCTACCATTATTCCTACCAAAGTGGACCACCTCGCACTTGCCAACATTAAATTCCATTTGCCATTTCCTGGCCCATTCGCCCAGCCTATCTAGATCCTCTGTAGACTCTCCACACCCTCCGCACAATTTGCCTTTCCACCAATCTTGGTGTCATCAGCAAATTTCGACACCCTACACTCGGTTCCCTCCTCCAGATCATCTATATAAATGGTAAATAGCTGAGCCCCAGCACCGACCCCTGAGGCACTCCACTAGTCACCATCTGCCAATCCGAATAGCACCCATTGACCCCCACTCTCTGCCTCCTATTTGACAATCAATCCTCTATCCACGCTAACACCCTACCCCCAACTTCCTGTCCCCTGACCTTCCGCAATAACCTCCTGTGAGGTACCTTGTCAAACGCCTTCTGAAAATCCAGAAAGACCACATCCACCGGCTCTCCTCTATCCACCGCCCTAGACACATCCTCATCGAACTCCAGTAAATTTGTCAGACACGACTTCCCCTTAATGAAACCGTGCTGCGTCTGCTCTATCAAGCAATTCCCCTCAAGATGCCTCGCTATTTCCTCCTTGATGACGGATTCTAACATTTTACCTACAACAGACGTTAAACTAACAGGCCTATAATTCCCTGCCTTTTGCCTGGCACCCTTCTTAAACAACGGCGTAACATTAGCCGCTTTCCAATCTTCCAGCACTTCCCCGGAATCCATATTTGAAAAGAAGATATGCTTTGCTGCATGGCAAAAACTTGAAAAAGAAGTACATCAATTATGTTGTCCAGGATAAAAAGGGAGTACTGGGAAGACAGAAAACAAAAATATATATCAAGCATTTCCAATCTGGTGGGTCAATTAGGATTGACGGAGCCTTTCAATGAAGGAAATGAATCATGAAGTTCCTATACAGTACTTTGGAGATGCAAATAAAATTGCAAACAAGTTGCTTATACTAGCTTTTCTCTGTACAATAGGAAGTAAAATCTTCAATTTGCTCCAGAACTCAGGTCATTCAACAAAGCCAGGAACTAAAACTTGAAATGATTTGAAAAAGATCCTTGAAGACCATTACTCTCCAAAGCCACTGATAATCATAGAATGGTTCAGATCTCACAGAAGGAATCAAGAGGAATGTGAAAGCAGTGCTCAGTTTGTGGCAACCTTAAAAAGGTTGGAACAGCGTTATGAGTTTAATTAGTCATTGGAAGGTACTCTTTGAAGCTGTCTAGTTTTTGCTGTCCAAAATGAAGCTATCCAAAGAAGATTCATTGAAATGCTTTGACATTAAAGACAGCAGTAGAGATCACAATATTGATGGATCCGGCTGCTAAAGAGATTTCACAATTTGGCGCAAGAATGAAGTTGGGAACTGCCCATAAGAAGTCAAAACGGCAAGAAGCATATCATAGATGTGCCAAAATGCGATTGAATCCTGGAGCAAGGATAGCTAATGCAAGAATTGTGGCAAGATGGATCACATTACAAAAGATTGTTGGGCTCAATCAGCTTCCCCCGGAAAGAATGTTCAAAAGAAGCATCTGTACTTTCAAGAAGGAAACAAGTTGCATTCTACAAAACTAATTTACAATAGGGAAAAAGGAAATTATGATTGTGAAGAACAGAATGTCCAGAAATGTGATGAAGATATACAGCTGAACATCTTATCCATACAGGATGAATCACATAGATTCTGATTGATTCCAAAGATAAGTGGACGACCTATTGAGATGAAGGTTGATACTGCTGCTGCTGCTGTATCTTTAATTTCTTAGATAACACATCAGCAAAAGCTGAAACATTTTCTTTTAAAATCAGCTGATGTGATTTTAAGGATATACACAGAAGATATTGTGCCGTTAAAAGGTTACACAATGGTCAACATAGAGTTGAGTGGACAAACTGCAGAATTGCCTCTTCATGCAGTCCATGGTAATTTTCCCAGCTCTAATTTGGAGATCATGATTGGAGAAGATAAAGCTTCTGGACTGCTATCAACAGACTGGTAAATGTCACTGTCCCTTTTATTAAAGCAACAGATTCAATTCTGAGGAGAATGCAACTTCTCTTGAGACCTGAGTTTGCTTGCAGGGAACGCTTGATTTGTATCAGGGGAGGTCATTTTGTGATGGCTTTGTAAAAAATGTTGAGCTACTGTTAGAGACACACAGTATGAGGGGCCATGGGGTTAAGGTGAGGGAGGAGAGGTATAACACAGATATTAGAGGGAGGTTTTTCACACAGAGGGTAGTGGGGGTATGGAATGCTCTGCCAAGTAAGGTAGTGGAGGCAAACACGCTAGAGTTGTTTAAGAGTTACTTAGGCACATGAGTGGGTTGGAGATGGGAGGATATAGGAGATTGTTTTAAATAAGATTCATTAACATTGGGATGTCCCTGGTAATGTAAAAGAATGTGGTATGATAACAACGTTTTTCTCTTTTAATTCACAGGTTTTAAATCAGTTCGCCTTGTTGTCCAACGAGGGGCATACATGCGATGGGTTGTACTTGGGCTGCTCTTGACTGTTCAAGATTGGCCTAGTGCTTCATGTCGTTAGTGTGTGCTTAAACTAGACCAGATACTGGGCAAGACGACAGCTCAGTGACTATCACTGTTTGCTGTGCAGACACATGGATTTGGGCCGGTGTCTGCGGGAGTTTGCACATTCTCCCCGTGCTTGCGTGGGTTTTGTCCGGGTGCTCCGGTTTCCTCCCACACCCCAAAGATGTGCTATTAGGCTGATTGGAAGTAATAAATTGTCCCTAAATTAGTTTCCCTCAATGTGGAATGCCATAAAACAATAGATAAGGGTCATGGGTGGAGGGGGGGACTGGTAATATTAAAATGGCGGCGTGGGCTCATTGGGCCGAAGGGCCTGTTTCCCGGGCTGTTTTTGTTCTTTGTTCTTTGTACACCTTCTCGATAAATACAAAATTATATTTGAAGAGAATCTGGGCTTTTTGAATAATGTCTGGCTCTATTCCAAAGTTAGTTGGATCAGTTTTTAAGTGGTCTCGCTGGTGTACAGTATCACCTGGATGATATTCCAATTACAGGGTCCTGAGAAGAGCACTTGAATAATTTAGAAGCAACATTGGAACGTCTTTCCGCACATGGTCTATCTATCAAGAAAGAAAAGTATGTTTTTTTTCAGATGCCAGCCCAATATTTGGAACACGTTAGTGATAGTACAGTCCGATATAAAACACCTAAAAGAAGCATGCTATTTCAGAAGCTCTGCATCCAATGAATTGTGATGCAATTGAGGTCCTTTCTAGGATTAGTCAATTATTATGGCAAATTTGTTCCTAGCTTATTAACATTATTGAAGCCATTGCAAATGGATGTAAATTGATATAATATGGTCGGCTTACAGAGACATGGTTGCAGGGATGGGAACGGAACATCAAGAGTATCCCGTATTTAGGAATGATAGACAAAAAAGGTAAAGGTGGTGGAACAGCATTGCTGGTTAAATTAACGGGTCAGGCTAAGAAATACCAGGGGCTAAAATGTTAGTAGGAGTTGTATATCAACCTCCGAATTACAGTGGTGATGTTGGTAATGACATTAAACAGGAAATTAGAGATACACCTGATAAAGGAACATTTGTAATAATGGGTGATTTTAATCTGCATATAGATTGAGCAAATCAGATTGGTCACACTACTGCAGAGGGAGAATTGCTGCAGTGTATACAAAACAGTTTTCTTGACCAATACATTGACGAGCCAACTAGAGAACAAGCCATTCTATACTGGATTTTGTGTACTTAGAAAGGACTAATTGGCAATCTAGTTGGGGATGAGTGACCCTAACATGATAGAATTTTTCATCAAGGTGAAGAGTGACGTAGTTGATTCTGAGACTAGGGTCCTGAATCTTAATAAAGGATATGACAACGATTTGAGGCACGAGTTGGCAATGATAGATTAGGAAACATTGCTTAAAGGCATGACAGTGGATAGGCAATGGCAAACCTTCCAAGGGAGCATGAGTAAACTGCATCAATTGTTTATTCCTGTCTGGCACAAAAGTAAAACGTAAAGTTGGCCAAACCATGGCTTACAAGGAAAATTAGAGGTAGTATTATATCCAAGGCAAAGGCACACAAATTGGTCAAGAATAGCAATAGACTTGAGGATTAGAAGCAATTTAGAATTCAGCAAAGGAGGACCAAGGGTCTGATTAACGGGAAATTAGAGACTGAGGGTAAGGTTGCAGGGAACATAGGAACTGACTGTAAAGGTTTCTTTACCTATGCAAGGAGAAAAAGATTGGTGAAGACAAATGTAGCTCCATTACAGTCAGAACAGGGGAATTTATAATGGGGAACAAAGAAATGGTTGACCAACTGAGTACATACTCCATTCCATCTTCACAAAGGAGAACACAATAAGATACCAGAAATGTTGGGAAAGACAGGGTTCTGTGAGAGGGTAGAACTGAAGAATATCAGTATTAGTAGAGAAATGATGTTTGGGAAAGTGTTGAGATTAAAGGCTATAAGTCCCCAGGTCCTGATAATCTGCGTCCCAGAGTAACTAAGGAAATGGCCCAAGAAGTAGTGGGTGCATTGGTGGTCATCTTCCAAGATTCTATGGAGTCTGGAACAGTTCATACAGTTTGGAGGATAACTCATGTAATCCCACTATTTTAAAAAGGAGGTAGAAAGAAAACAGGGAATTAAAGATCAGTAAGCCTGATGGTGGTAGTGAAGAAAATTCTGGAAACTATTATCAAAGATTTTTATAGGAATATGCTTGGAAAACAGTGCCAGCATTAAACAAAGTCAGCATGGGTTTATAAAAGGGAAATCACGTTTGACAAATCTACTGGAATTCTTTAAGCATGTAAGTAGTAGAGTTAATGAAGGAAAATCAGCGGATATGGTTTATTTGGACTTTCAGAAGGCTTTTGACATAAGAAATCAGTGTACAAAATTAAAGCACATGGGATTGGGGGTAGTGTATTCAGATGGATAGAAAGCTGCTTGGCAGACAGGAAACAAAGAGTAGGAATAAATAGGTCTTTTTCCAAATGGCAGGCAGTGACTAGTGGCACATCGCAAGGATCATTGCCGAGCTTTTCACTATGTATATGAATGATTTAGATGATGGAAATAAATATCTTCAAATTTGCAGATGAGACAAAGCTAGGTGTGAAGGTGAGCTGTTAGGAGGATGAGAGAGCTTTCAGTGTGATTTGGACAAGTTGAGTGAGTGACAAATGAATAACAAATACAATATAATTTAGATAAATGTTATCCACTTTGGTAGCAAAATGGGATGTCAAATTGCTATCTGATTGGCCATAATTTAGGAGAGGGGAGTGTGCAATGAAACTTGGGTGTCACTAAAGGTAAGCAAGCATGTGCAACAGGCAGTAAAAAAGGCAAATGGTATGTTGGTCTTAATTGAGAGAGGATTTTTGTTCAATAACAAGGACATCTTGATGCAATTATACAGGGTTTTGATGAGGTCACACCTGGAATATTGTGTGTAGTTTTGGTCTCCTTGTCTAAGGAAGAATATTCGTGCTCCAGAGGATGCACAGAGAAGATTTACCAGACTAATTCCTGGGATGGCAAGGCTGGTATATGAGGAGAGATTGAGTCGGTTGGGATTGCATTCACTGGAGTTCAGAAGAATGAGATGGGATCTCATAGAAACCTATAAAATTCTAACAGGACTAGACAGGATAAATGCAAGAAGGAGGTCCCAATGGCAGGGGTGCCCAGAGTCAAGGGTCACAGACTGAGGATACAGGGTTGATCACTTGGGACAGAGGAGGAGAAATTTCTTCACCCAGAGAGTGGTCAGCCAATGGAATTTGCCACTACAGAGAGTAGTTGAGGCCAAAACAGTGGATGTTTTTAAGTAGCTGTTCAATGTAGCACTTGAAGTGAAGAGAATCAAAGGATTTGGGGAGGGAAATGGGATCAGGCTATTGAATTGGATGATCAGTCATGATCATAATGAATTGTAGAGCAAGCTCAAAGGACTGAATGGCATCCCCCTGCTCCTATTTTCTATGTTTCTATTTGGATTCACTGTGGGGAACGTTCATGGGACTGGACAACAGAATATGAGAAAGCCTACAAAGATGCTTCCAGAAAAGTGCAGTATTAGTTCATTTTAATCTGAAGCTACCAATACTGCTTGCGTGCAATGCTTCACATAATGTTGTTTCACATAAAGTGCCTTTGGGAAGGGAACGACCAAAAGCTTTTGCTCCACGTATTCTGACTAGTGGTGAATCTATAAAAAGAAGCATTGAGCGCAATTTTTGGCGTACAAAGATTTCATCATTATTTATGGGGTCATGATTTCAGACTATTGATGATTATTGACCCTCAGCTACTCTTTTTGGGCCATATAAAGGCATACAGTCATTAACCAGTTGCCAATTGCAAAGGTGGTCACTGATCTTATCTGCACACTCTTATGGTATAAAGTATTGTCCATCAGAGAGCCATGCCAATGCTGATGCATTATCATGCTTACCTGTACTATTGAGCAGATGTCATCAACTAGTTTTGCCAATTTTTTTTTATTAGTAGATCTTTTGCTTGTGACAACTTCTCAAGTTTAGAGACATATGAGAAATGATCCTGTGATGGGGAAGGTGATGGATATGGTATTGAAAGGGAACAGGTGGAACATGCATCTGCATCCTGATTTGAAACCATATGTGTCAAGAAAGCATGAGTTGACCATCCAGGGTCATTGTGTACTGTGGGGAATCTAAATGATCATTCCTCCTTGTTTGCGTGGAAGAGTTCTTGAACAACTACATGAAGGACATCGCTGTACAGTTTGGATGAAGGAATTAATAGTAAATATTGGCTGGGTCTGGATGCTCAGATTGAAGAAAAAATGGGACAGTGTTAATCCTGTGCATAAACAAAAAGTTCACCGCCTTTGTCTCCTTTACACCATTGGGAATGGCATAAAATGCCGTGGCATGTAGACATTGCTGGTCCTTTCGGAAGTTATATTTTCTTACAATATTTCATACCTGCTTAACTTGGCCACAAGTTGTTAACACATCTGAACAAACCATTGACAAACTTGAAATTTTTGCAAGATCTGGTAAACAGGAACAGATTAGCAATAGCGCTTCACACTTTACTTCTCCAGAGTTTGAGCATTATCTCAAAGTAAATGGTATTCAGCATATCAATCCTCACCTTATCATCCATCAGTCAGTGAATTAGCTGAAAGATTCATGCAATCCTTGGAATTTTTTTAAAAGCTTCATGAGAACAAGGTTCGTTACGACGTTGTGTGCACAGACTTTGGACATCTCATCGAAACACTACTCATGCGACTACCTAAAGTTTACTTGCATTATTATTGTTAAAGAGAAAGTTTAGAGCTATGTTTGATTTGTTATTATCTCCAGAAACTTCAGAGATAGTAGAGGTCAGCAGCAATCTCAAGTTGCTAGATGAGAAGTGAGGGCAAAACAATACTCGTTTCATCAAGGGAGATTGTAATGAGTTATTATACCACGGTGTTAATGAGTTATTATACCATGAGTAAGAAATGGGTTCTAGTCATAATTTTTGCAAAAGCAGGTCCAAGGTCTTAAATAGTTCAAACCAAAGAGCTAGTTTGGTCACACTGTGCTGACCTATTGTTGTCATCTCAAAATGATTTCTCTGAATCATGTCCAGGAATATCAACTTCTTTAGTCCTGAGTGTTGTGAATCCTACTAGGGAAGACTGAGTTCAGAGAATCATAGAAACTCTACAGTGCAGAAAGAGGCCATTTGGCCCATCATGTCTGTACTGACCACAATCCCACCCAGTCCTACCCCCATATCCCGACATATTTACCCACTAATCCCTCTAACCTACGCATCTGAGGACACTGGGGGCCAATTTTTTAGCATGGCCAATCAACTTAACCCACACATCTTTGGACTGTGGGAGGAAACCAGAGCACCCAGAGAAAACCCTTGCAGACATGAGGAGAATGTGCAAACTCCACTTAGACATTGACCCAAGCTGGGAATCAAATCCAGGTCCCTGGAACTGTGAAGCAGCAGTGCTCATCACTATGCACCATGCCGCCCATGGTAGCACAGTGAGGGAGTTGACTCTGAGTTGCCTGATGATTGTGTCTTTGCTACCATACCAAGTGAGAATGATGCAGAATTGGTTCCAAGAGAAGAAATATCTGATAAGTTCCAAATCATACTTTGGGGTCAAGGACAGCAAAATTAGTGAGGGAGCTACAGAGATGTGCCAATGTGACTGCGTAGAATTTACAGACAGTGCAAATAACTCTGTGAGGGAGTCACAGGGAGTGTCAATAGGATGGAGAGGGAGTTGCAGAGTGCAGTGTGACTACAAGGTTATTACCATGTCAGTGTCACGTATGGGATTTACAGAGATTATTGGTGTGACGACTGGAGTTATAGAAGATGTCAGTGACTGTGAGGGAATTACAGGAAGTGTCAGTGCAACAGTATGGGATTTGCAGAGAGTGTAAGTCTGACTGTGACAGAGTTAGAGCGTGTCAATACAATCTGCTAGGCAATTCATAGGAATATCAGTGTGACTGTAAGGGAGTTAAAGAGGGTGTCAATATAATCTGCCGGGGGTTACGGAGACTGTCAGTGTGTCTGTGCAGGAGTTATAAGGTATCAGTGCGTGTGTGTCGGATTAACAATGAGCATTAATGTGACTGCAAGGGCGTTGCAGAGAGGATCAATATAATCAGTGAGACAGTTAGAGGGAGTGTCAGTGTGACTGTGCGGGGGTTACAGGAAGTGTCAGTGTGACTGTGCAGGAATTACAGTGTCAGTGCAAGTTTGAGGGGGATATAGAATTGTCAGTGTGACTGTGTTGATGTTGGAGATACTGTATAACCTGCAAGGGATTTCCAGGGACTGTCAGTGTGACTTTGAAGATGTTTTAGAAAGAGTCCATGTGACTGCGACAAAATTACTGAAAGTGCCAGTGAGACCGCAAAGGATTTACAGAGACAGTCAGTGAAATCTGAAAGGGAGATACATGGAATGTCAGTGTGATGCTGCGAGAATTACAGAAAGTTGTTAGTGTGACTGCAAGGGAGTTACAGGATGTGCCAATGTGATCTGCAAGAGAAATATACATTGTCAGTGTGACTACAAGGGAGTTACAGGGAGTGTTATTGTGACTGCGAAGGAGTTCCAGACAGTGTCCGTGTAATTTGTGAGGGAGTTACAAACTGTGACTGTGTGAGAATGTGTTTGCAAAGGAGTTACAGGGCTGTCACTGTGACTGTGAGGGTGTCATGATGCGGAGATGCCGGCATTGGACTGGGGTAAACACAGTAAGAAGTCTGACAGCATCAGGTTAAAGTCCAACCAGTTTATCTGATAGTAAACCCACAAGCTTTCGGAAACGCTGTTCCTTCGCCAGGTGTGTGGGAAGTTCTGATCAGAGAAGGGCATATAAAGGCACACACAGTTTACAGAATACTGATTAGAATGCAAGTCTTTACAGCTAATCTGATATTCAATTTTTAAAGATGCAGACAATGTGAGTGGAGATAGCATTAGCATAGGTTAAAGAGATGTGTATTGTCCCCAGACAGGACAGTAAGTGAGATTTTACAAGCCCAGGCAAGTCATGGGGGTTACAGATAGTACGACATGAACCCAAGATCCTGTTTGAGGCCATCATCATGTGTGTGGAAGTTGGCTATCAGTCTCTGCTCAGCGACTCTGCGCTGTCGTGTGTTGTGAAGGCCGCCTTGGAGAACGCTTATCTGAAGATCAGAGGCCGAATGCCCGTGACTACTGAAGTGTTCGCCAACAGGAGGGGAACAGTCTTGCCTGGTGATTGTCAAGCGATGTTCATTCATCCGTTGTCATAGCGTCTGCATGTTCTCCCCAATATATCATGCTTCGGGACTGCCTTTCCTGCAGCATATTGTCTACCTAAGTTGTCTACCTAATACGCAGTTGTCTACCTAATACCATTCCTGGCTTTATACCTTGTATCTCAGCATTATATAATGGAGTTTCAAGCAATAACTTCATTTTTTGTACACTAGAAATATAATGGATGGAAAACAAGGACAGTTGTTACACTTAACTCCCAGTGTGCACTTCCATCAATGAGATTTCACAACTAACTGTCATTTTATAAACTTTATATACCCCTTCGATTGTGATTTTATGACATTGTCATCCATTACCGCAATAGTTCCAACATTTTATTTCAGATTGATTTTATTCTCTCCTAATTATAAGCCACTGTACATTAATATAAACAAAAAAATAAATTATTTTCAGTATTTTGTGTAGTTAATTCTGTTCTTGTACAGTTTGTGTTCTATAGGCCGATGGAACTGCACCAGTGAGCCGTGTACAGGCAGCTGTTCAGTTGAAGGAGGATCATTTGTCACTACATTTGATTTGCGGAGATACAGATTCCATGGTGCATGCACGTACTTGCTGGTCAAAGTAAGATAATTATATTCTAAATGTTTCCAGTAGGGTGATAGTTATTTTGTTATAAGTTATTTCAGAAGATTGGACATCCTGCTTCATTTTTTAGGACCTTTGCTAACTAAGGTTTTTTAGACCTGTCCCATAGGGGAGCAGGGAGAGACACAATGGGACTGATTTTATCATTGCGTCGCACTTGTTTTTGGGTGCGAAAATATGGTAAAGTTGGATGTGAGGCCATTAACGCGACCTTTGCCCGCATCCGTGCAGACACCCACTTTACCGAGGTCTGGGAATAGCTGCGATCTGATTCGCGCCTGAAACAGGCGCAATGGCGATTTAAATACATTTGCATGCATTTAAACTGGATTAATGAATTGTCCGCCCAACTTCATCAGCATTTCCCCCTTTACCATCGCGTTCGCCAATCCGGAATCTGAAATGGATATGCTAAATAAAAGTCTGTTTCGGGCGCTCCAGCTGCTCAAGAGGTGAGTTCAGAGCTTACAACAGCTCTCTGACTCAGATTGGAGGGTGGGTGGAGGAGGTGGGTTAGTTCATTCTCTAGTGAGGGGGGTGAGGGAGGAGGGAGGCCAGATCATTCTCTGAGGGTGGGGGCAGGGGATGGAGTGAGGCCAGATCATTCTCTGAGGTGGGGGGTAGTGAGGCCAGATCATTCTGTGAGGCGTGGAGGGGGTGAGGCTGGATTGTTCTCTGGTTTAAGGGGGGAGGGAGGAGGCAGACGGGTAAGATGGATTTCTGGTGAGGGGGGAGGCCTGATCGCTCTCTGGCTGGGGGTGGGGGGGGGGGGATACCAGATTGATCTTTGGTGTTGGGGGGAGGAATGGGGGGCAAGGGGTTCCCCTGCCACTTTGCAGGTGATCGGTGGGGGTGAAGGGGGTAGGGGCGTCACAGTTAGCCTGGGTAGCTGGAGGTGGTGGGTGGATAAGAGGGATAGTGATATCTGTGGGGGGCCATCGCTCCCACTTTTCACTCCCAGGCCGTTTTCTCCTTTTCTGTGGCCCAGGATTGATCTGACATGGGTGCAGTTTTTCAAATTTTTTTTCTAATTGCACATGCGCTGTTCAGAGCTCTGATCGTTTCAGATGCAATAAGCCCTGTCCCCAACACGATTCAGACTCGCAATTATTTTTTTCAGACAAAGTGCTAATGGGGGTGCCTGAAAGCAGTTTCCAAGTCGGATCTGAATTGCACCCAGATTCAGCACTTAGAATGAAAATGGTAAAATCAGACCCTATGTTTCCAGAATTCTCTCAAATTCATCTCTGCTAAGTACCCACATGAAACACTAGGGTAGCCTGACTTTTGTTTATTCCCAAAACCTAAGGTCCCTTTTTGATATCACAGTGTAGTTTAACATGAAGGTGATAAAGCACTGTGTCTCCTGTCTTTTTCATTGGTGGGGCAAGTAAGCAGATAAGGAAAGGAATTAATATCTCAGGGTAATGTGAAAGTCTGGACATTTTGAGAAGACTAGGGGATTTTTGTTTTTGTTTTTTATTGCTGGACAATACATGGGGAACTCATCACCTCATTTTAGAAACTCAAATCCAAGTATCTAAGATGTTTGTTACCCTCACATAGGATTTGTGTTTGTCCATTTGCCCTTATTCTTGATGTAAGAACAGTTAAACCAGTTGAATGCTGTTTAAGTAGTTCAGGTACAGGCTGGCAGGGTAAACCTTAGGGTTGATGAATTGTAACCAGGAATGCTGCAGGATAAAACTGCAGATATCCTGATTATCCAACCAAGAACACCTTGTCATTTAGGGCTATGGTGTGGAACATTATCTGGAGCTAAATAAGGAAAATCCCAACTCCCAGCTATGATCTGCCCCTCCCGTTCCCATTAATGGGACAATCTGGCTCATAAGGCATTAACACTAGACTGGACTGTAGTGTGTCTGCCTAGTTCAAGTATTAGATTATTAAACTGCAGAGTTACTTGGTAATTCTAAACTTCCAACAACATCTGTGTTACTTTGGAGTCCCCTTTGTTCTACATTGAGGCTGTCTCCTCCTGCTCTCACAACAGAAATAATCAGCAATTAGTTATGATACAATTGCTAAACATGAGTCTGTGCCTAGCAAGCAAGTACCAGGATCGCCACATGACTGTCACGGCAAGCAATATAAATATATGATTGCATCAGCAACCATCCTTCTGATAGCATCATTGACATTTATCAACCCTTATTGAATGGCAGCCCCACCAGTTGAACACACAGTGATTTTTTTTCTCCTTTTATGAGATGTTGGCATCACCGGTGCAGCCCATTTTTGTTTCCCATCCCTAATTGCCCGTGAGAAGGTAGCATGATAGGCACCCTGTGTCACCCTGCTTATTTTAATGTTCTATGTGTCCCACATTGATTGCTTACACTAAGCTTGCTCATCACTAATTCTAGTTCACTTGTTTACATAAAGGGCATGAAAATGTGTTGGCAACAGATTGCTGGAGGCCAGAGTCTTTCCTTCCAGTAGATATTCCTCTGTTTGCTCTAAATTCACATTATAATTTGGATTTGGATATTGCAGTTGGGCCAGAGAAGGCATTCTGCTGCATATCTAATAGTTTAGAACAGTGGGGGACTGAACAGTCTATCTGAGAATAGTAAATCTTTTAAGATATCTGATAATTATAGAGTTTGATGTGAATAGTACTCATGTGAGGGACTTAAAATTCCTCTGATAACTTCTTCCACCTGTTAATCTAAGACAGTGAGATAGCTTGTTTATTCAAGATTTCTTTTTGATGCAGTGAGTTTTGTTATTCATTTCACCTTTTGAAAGGCCTGACCTCATTTTAGGCCATGGAAAGGATTTTCTAGTAAGAATGGATAAGATACATTCGGGAGTCCCACAATTGACCCAGTTTACACTGGAGAATCACAAGAACTGTTCTTGACAAAGTAATAGATGGCAAACCATATCCTGATGCGCTGGGCTGGTAAATGAAGCTTTCCAGCCTGTTGTTGTCTGCCAGGGGTTAGTTATCAGGATTTTTAGGTCCTCAATCATTCTTATCAAATTTATTCTTCCTCCTTAGTTTTCAAGAGAAAAATAGAGTGGAACAGATGAGAATGATAATCTGGCTTAACAGTTCATGGTGCGGCACAGTGCTTAGCACTGCTGCCTCACAGCGCCAGGGATCGATCCTGGGATCGATCCCCACCTTGGGGTCACTATCTGTGTGGAGTCTGCACGTTCTCCCTGTGTCTGCATGGGTTTCTTCTCAGTGCTCTGGTTTCCTCCCTCAGTCGACGAGATATGTTGTTAAGTGCATTGACCATGCTACATTCTCCCTTGGTATACCTGAACAGGCGTGGGAGTGTGGTGACTAGGGGATTTTCACAGTACATTCATTGAAGTGTTAATGTAACCCTACTTATGACACTAATAATTAAAATAAATATTGTAAGACAGCAAAGGAGATGTCCTGTATGATGAAAGAAAACATCCCTTGAAGAAAACTCGCAGAACTTCTGATGTTCCATCAAAGTGATCGATCTTACCTAGATTACTATAATACGTGTCTAAGGATTACTAAAGTAATCAGTTTAGCTCACCCTGAACCAGTTGCTATATGCACTCCACCTTAAGCTAGTGCAAGAAATACAGTACAAACTGAGTGCATTGAGGTAACTTATTTTCAAACACCTTAAGTTGAAATCAACCAAGGATCTATAAATTATCTCTGCCTTTTTCAACATCTAAGTAAATACAACTATAAGAACATCAGTAACGAGAGTACAAGAAATCCATTCAGCCCCTCAACTCTGTTCTGCCATTCATTAAAATTAGAACTCATCAAATTGTGGCCTGAACTCCACTTTCTTGTCTGCCCTCCATAATCTTGTCAATCAAAAATCTGTTTAAACACAACTTAGAATATATTCAATGACCCACTGCTCTCTATGGGGAGTATTCTAAAGACTATCGAGTTTATAAGAAGCTGGAGGAAGTATGAAGCAAATCAGAATCTGTGAAGCAGATTGTAAAGAATGCAAAGGAGTTTGGTTCACCATGAAGTAGATCAAGAAGAGTGTAAAGCAGGTTGGGATCACTAACTTGAAAGAGAAAACCAAATCAAACTGTGACACTACAAGAAGGCCTTGGGTTGATTGACTGGTGGGATTGTAACTTTTTTCTTCTTTCTCAAAGTTAGGGAGTTAGTCTAAGAAACTGGGAACATTTTTAAAATTTTGAATAAAAGTAAATTACTGCGGATGCTGGAATCTGAAACCAAAAGTGAAAATGCTGGAAAACCTCCGCAGGTCTGGTAGCATCTGTAAGGAGAGAAAAGAGCTGACGTATCTTTGACAAAGGAACATCTGGACTCAATGTCAGCATTTTCTCTTTCGATTTTTAAAATTTTATTTTGCTAATAAAGGTCATGTAAAGTATTTCAATTAAACTCCCAATATTTGTGATATCAGAAGAAAAGTGAATTGCTTGTGAATCTATTTTTTTAGGTTGTAAGTTTTACTATGTTGATGGATGTGGTCAATCCACAGAATTGGAGTATTCTTGGAGAGAGGGCTGAGTGACTGATAGGGCGTGCAGGAGTCCCTTGAGTGCATCCCACTCAATTCAATATTGAATACTGGTTGGAGAACAAGATGCACTCAAGTTCTGATTACTAGGGCGTAGACAGAAGCATGTCCATGGCACCATGGCTAGTACAGCTGTACAAGGGAATACGAAGAAGACTGGAAGAGAATAGTGATAGGAGATTCATTAGATAGGGGACGGACAGATGTTTCTGTGGCATTGGCCTAAATCCAAGGTCATATGTTGTATCCCGTGGTTCCAGGATCAAGGATGCCACTGCATGCCTATACAGCACCCTACGAGAGGAAGGCAAGTAACCTGAGGCTGTGGTCCACATTAGTGCCAATGACTTGGTAGAAAGAGGAATGTGATCCTGCAGACAAAATTCAGAGAATTAGATAGGAAATCAGCACACAGGACCTCAAGTATAGTAATCTTCTGAGTACTATCAATTTAAGACCAAGTGAGTATAAAAATAGGAGGACATAACAGATGAATGTGTGGCCCTATAGATGGCGTGAGAGGGAGGGCTTTAGGTTTTTGGGATATTGGGATGAGTTCCTGGAGAATTGAGTCCTGTACAAGCTGGATAGTTTACACCTCGAAGTAAGACTAATTTTTTTTTGGAGCAATTTATGAGGAGACTTTAAACTAGCTCAGTGGGGTGTAGCAACCAGGGGGTTTTACTAGAGAGGAAGACCACAGTGCAAAGAATATTGGGAGAAACACAGAGTAGAAAATAGTAAGGCATTAGGTGGATTTGGTGTAAGAGGGAAAGTAATGAAGTCTAAATTACTGTTAAATGCT
The DNA here is from genome assembly GCF_965287045.1 of Carcharhinus amblyrhynchos. Taxonomy (NCBI): domain Eukaryota; kingdom Metazoa; phylum Chordata; class Chondrichthyes; order Carcharhiniformes; family Carcharhinidae; genus Carcharhinus; species Carcharhinus amblyrhynchos. The sequence continues at coordinate 63,625,445 of NC_137329.1, forward strand.
TATATATTTAAAATGCAGTCGGATAATTAAGCTTGGTAAGTTGCAGCCGCAGATAACCATTTGGAACTAAGGATGTGGCAATAGCACAGAACTGGCTCAACAAGGGGCAAGGCTGGGTATTAAATATTCCTGCATATTAAGGTGTTCTGGAGAGATAGTAAAGAGGGAGGGGTAGCAAATTTGCATAAAGTTAACATTGCAGTGCTGGAGAGAGAGGGTGGCTCACATGGGTGAAGGACAGCTAGAGCTGAGAATCAAAATAAGTGCAATTTTATTGCTCACTGTAATCTGCAATAGTCTTGGTTAAGACCAGTAGTGCTTTTTTTTGAAATATGGAAACCCAGGTATTTACTAAAAAAGAGGAAGCCTCAGTGTTCATATGAAAATCATAGAATCTTACTGCACAAAAGTCAAAGAACATGAGTATTAAAGTCATACAGTGCAGAAAATGCCCCCTTGGCTCATTGAGTTTGCACCGACAAGAACTATCACTAAAGCCACATTAATCCCATTTTCCAACATTTGTCCATATTCTTGAATATTATGATGTCTCAAGTGCTCTCCCCAAAAAACTTTTAAAGATTATACGATTTCTGGCCTCCACTACCTTCCCAGGCAGTGCATTCTAGATTCCCACCATCTTCTGAGTGAAAAAATGTTTCCTCAAATCCCCTCTGAATCTCTGTCCCTAACCCTAAAACTATGTCTCTTCATTATTGACCTGTCAGCCAAGGGGAACAACTGCTTCCTATTCACTGTCCATGCCCTTCCTAATCTTGTACACTTTAATCAAGTCCTCCCCCCCAACCCCCCCAGCCTTCTCTGCTCTAGAGAAAACAATCCAAGCCTGTCCAATTTCTCCTTATAGTGAATCTCTTCTGTACTCCCAACCTTCCTATAGTGAGGTGACCAGAACTGCACACAATACTCTAGCTGTGACTTAACCAACATTCTGTACAGCTCCAACATTACTTCCTTGCTGTTATAGTGTATGCTATGACTGATAAAAGCAAGTTTATATGCCTTGTTAATTATCCTGTTCACCTTCTCTGCTGCCTTCAGGAATCTGCGAATAAGTACCCCAAGATCCCTCTGAGTTTTCCAGCCATTCATCAAATACTCCCTTTACTTGTAACTTTTTCCAAAGTGCATTTCCTTGCACTCAGGGTTGAATGCCATTTGCCACTGCTCTGCTCATCTGACCACCCCACCCATATCTTCCTGTTACCTATAGCCTTCTACACTATTAACCACCCTACCAATCTAGGTGTCATCTGTAAACTTGCTTATCATTTCCGCCGTATTATCATCTATATCATTTATGTTTAGCACAAACAATAAAGGTCCAAGCACTGAACCTTGTGGTGTGACACTGGACCTCAGATCGCTGAATCACCCTTTTACCACCGCCCTTTGTGTCCTATTACTAATCCAGTTTTGGATCCATCTCACCAAGTCCCCATGAATTCCATGTGCTTTAAACTTTTCAATCAGTCTCCCATATGGGACGTTGTCAAAGACTTTGCTAAAATTCATAAAAACGACATCAACCGCACAATCTATAGAAACAACATCAACTAAATGAATCTACCTTAAATGATGATGACTGTATCCTAAATAGTATGTTAAATGTAATCAAAGTAGAGAGAATAGAGTTACTTACACTTTATAACATATTTATACCAATCTTCTGAATTCAAGTTTTCTTCCACACCCATCTGACCCCTAAAAACCCCTAATCCGCCATTTCTCAGACATTAGAAGATTAACCACTATTTCTGAATACTGTTCCAAAGTTTTGTACAGGGGCTGAGGTATCTTGGGGCTTCCACTTACTCACAGCAAGCGGTTTAATCTTCAATATCCTCCAACTGTTCATCAGTTGTAAATTCTCAATTGAATATAGGTGTCACCAGAATTTTAAGATGAGCCACCTCAGGTCAGAACCCTCCTTATTCTAATGTCCTTTAACTCTGGACTCTTTCCTCAGAACTCTTAAACCTTCAGTTATCAATAGTTTTAAATTCTTTCAGCTAGTGCCAAGAATTTTAGCTGAATTCTGTTGGAATAGATGTTTCCTGCAGTAAGCTCGCTCTAAACTATATTGCTTCAAAGTGACATTCCCTGCAATATCTTTTCATTTTCTACTGTTTATTGCCCAGGCAACTTTTATGTGGCACCGTATCAGATGCCTTTTGGAAGTCAAATATACCACATTTACCAGCTCCACTTTATTTGAGTTATTTGCTACATTCTTAACTAACTCCAATAAATTTGACAAATCTGAATATCCTTTCCTGCAGCATGTTGACTCTGCTTGATTGCATTATATGAACAGATGAATTAGGAGCAGCCCCTCGACCTTGCCTCACCAGTTAATAAAACCAAGGCTGATCTGATTGTGACGTTCGCCCCACATTCCACCTGTTGTAATGGCCATGAAGGCTAAAGGGGATCACCAATAGATTTCCCTGTGAGCTTGTGGAATATGAGCCTTATTGCGCAAGCAGAGGTTTACCCAATGGGGAGCAGTCAGTGAAGGTTATTAAATTTGGTACTTTACCTGGACTGGAGTTGTAGGTCCTGAGGTGAAGACTACCTTACTGCGAGTTGCAGGAGCAGTCCTTTCCTTTGGTGCACAATAAAGGATTTGGTGACAGGCAATTGGCATTTGGCTGAATTACTACATTGGTGATGGGGAGAATTTTTCGTTGTTTACCTCCATCCTTCCCTTTGGACAACCTCCGAATTTCAAGAATCACTCCATAAGAAAAAAAATTATGCCCTTTTTTCAGGAAACTCGAGCCCTCTGACACCAGAGGGGCCCAATACTCTAGGCACATGCATTACTTCTTCTGTGCTAGCAATATCGCAGGAGATGAATAACAAACGGTAATATTTGTTTGATGGCATGCAGGGTCCCAATGTTCAGCATGATTAAAAAGTCTGACTTACCTGGATGCCCCTGACTCAAAACTTTGAATGAGCTAGTACTGCTGACGAAAAACCACTACTTCCTAATGCCCTCTGTACTTTGACAGAGATGTCACTTCAGTATGGCTGGGAGAACCTATTATGGGAAACCTGTCATTGAATTTGTGGCTAGCTTGTTGACATTAGCTGAACATTGCAAATTTGGATCTTTTCTAAATTGAATGCTGTGAGATAGATAGGCATAAATGACCTAACCATCCAAAAGTTGGCAGAACCCAATGTGTTCTTAAAAAAACCCTTTGAGATAGCCTTGTCACCTGAGAATTTAGAAAAAGGGGCTCAGGAAGTACAAGGAGCATCAGACAGCAATGTCCTCCAATTATCGGGGAGAGACCTCATGTAATCAGTCCTCAGTGGAGAAGTTTCAGGAACAGGCAAAATGCATGCTACCTAGGAGAAAGCCATGGGCATGTAGCATACAGGAAACTACAGCTGAATCATGTTGTAAAGAAAATAGCTGCTCCGACGATGATGAAATTATGAGTGAACAGCCATCTGTTGAAGATGGAGGTGGGCATGGGAGCTGCAGTTTCCGTTATCAGAGAACATACCCATAAACACCTCCAATTAGTCATCCAACTCCTGAGGTTGGATGATACAATGACTAGGCTCACCACCTACACGGGGAACCTTTACAATGATCCCAGAAACTTTTAGGCAGTAATATGCTTGTCTCCCATTTGTTGTTGTAAGGGGGGGAGTGGTGGGAGGAACGGGCAGGCAGGGACCAAACCTTATAGCAAGAGGCTGACTCGGGCAACTGATGCAAATTGAACAATGGGAAAGGCCCAGAGCTGTGCTGCCAGGGAAAGTGAGAAGAGGGTGGGTATGGAAAGAAGGGAGGGCGCAGCCTGGCACTTCTAATATGATCCCTTGGGAGAGTCACTGCAGATCTATCTCAGGGAGATGCAAACCTGTAAAAAGCAGCACATTCAAACATTAATGTCAGTTGACAGCTATCTTATAACATTTTTTTTTCCGTTCTGATAATTCGGTCCATTCTGAATCAAGGTTGCAACTAAAATGTAAAGGCCGCCTGGCTAATTGGCCCATCCACCAACTGTAAAAGCAGACAGGCTATACAAAATTGCTTTTGGTTTAAATGGTTTAAATTGCCTGCTTGATTGCCAGTGAGCCTACTTCCAACTCTCGCACAAGTCCACCAATTGAAATATTATTCGAGTGTACAATGAACTCAGGACACCAGCCTGATATCCTCTTGAGCAATTTCATGTGCTTCCAGGGCATGGAAGCATGTGGGTGCATGCCTGCCAAAACAACTGTAAAATTCCAGCCTTATGTCCTTTTCACAGCTTACATTGCTAGCTATCTTTGTGTCATCAACAAATTCAGGAACCGTTCATTTGGCCTCTTTACCCAAGTCATTGATACAAATTAAGAATAGTTGAGGTGCCAATATTGATTTCTGTGGTACTCTACCCATCACATCTTGCCAACCCAAAATGATCCATTTATCCCTATCATCTGCTTCCTATTAGGTGACTAATCCTCTATCCATGCCAATATGTTACCTCCTACACCTTGAGCCCTTATTTTGCACAGTAAACTTTGATGTGATACCTTGTCAAGTGCCTTTGATAAATGTTGTGGGAAAAGTACCACTTTGGAGTCAGACTGGAGGTGCAACAGTTTTATTTTATACAGTTTTATTTAATGAAGCTTCATGGAGAAAAGGCACTGGCACTCAGCACTTCTGGGCAGCTACCTTCTCTCAATGATACAATAGGAGCAGTCCATCTTTATACTCTTTACACAATAGGTGGACCGGACACTATTAACACATTACTGTAAACAAATGGGTGAACATCGTTTAACACATCATTATGGACAGGTACAGACATGATCATTTCAATATCACATTGTTCCATGAATGGATACATTTCCTCTTTATCAATGACTTAGTTTCAGTCTATTCTTACAGTAATTGGTTTCCCTGCATTTATGCATTCCTGTTCCTACTTGTGGCTAATCTCCCTATCAGACCCCATTGTCCCAGGACTATCTTTATCTTTTAAAGTGCCTGGCTTCCTGCAGCATTTGTTCCCTGTATGTTTAATTCAAGTAACTGTCTGTCCTGTGGTTTAAATTTCAAGTAGTTGTCTGCGTTGAAAGTCAGTGCTTGCTTAATGCCCTTTAACCCTTCATGTGCCAAGCAGCTATTTTTATGCCAGGTATCCATCTTTATGGCTTTTTTTCCATTACATACAGCACATCTACAGATTCTCTTTTATCCACATTGTATATTACTTCCATAAACAACTCCAATAAATTGGTCAAATGTAATTTCCCTTTCACAAGACCATGTTGATCCAACTTGTTCACATTATATTTTCTAAGTGTCCTGCTTTAATGTCCGTGATAATAGATCCTGGCATTAAGCTAACCGGCCTGTAATTTGCTGCTCTCTTCCTCCTCCTTGTCTTGAATAGAGGAGTCAAATTTGCTATTTTCCAATTTAATGAGACCTTTCCAGAATCTAGCATTATGAATTTCTAAATGTTCTACTACGACTTCCTTCATAAATATTCGCTAAATATTTTTAAGACGCGGGTTGATGGGTTTTTGATAAGAGAGGGGATTAAGGGTTATGGGGAGAGGGCGGGAAAGTGGAACTGAGCCACGACAAATCAGCCATGATCTTATTGAATGGCGGGGCAGGCTCGAAGGGCTAGATGGCCTACTCCTGCTCCTATTTCTTATGTTCTTATGTTCTTATAATGAACTCCAGGATTTTCCCAGTGACAATGTTCGGCTAACTGACCTGGAGTTTCATGCTTTCTGTCTCCTACTTTCTTGACTAAAGGCTTTGTATTTACAGTTTTCTGGAACCTTTCCAAATCTAGGAAATCTGCATTCACTACCTCTGCTGCCACTTCTTTCAATACCCTAGGGCACAGACCGTCTTGTCCAAGGGACTTGTCAGCCTTTATTTCATGATTTTTTTTACTCATACCTTTTAAATAGTGAAACTGATGTTTGTTTGTCCCTGGGTGTTGTTATTATTCTGATGTTTTTAATGCCTTGTATCAGTTACAAACTCATTCAGTGGAAACATAGTTGAAGTTATTTCAGTATTTTAGCCACAGTTAGGGCATTTGTTTAGAACTGTAGCAACGTAGAGTTTGATGTTACATTTTCACTTTGCATTGAAATTTGCTGATGCATGTTAATATCTAAATTTGGGTGTACAGGGCATATTTTGAAAATCTGTTAAGTAATCCAAAACTTAGTATTATGAACTCGGAGTAGCCTAGAGATAAACTTCAAAACCACTTAGACTGATGGAATGGGGGGATAAGTGGCAGATGAAATTAATGTAGAGAGGCATAAAGTCATTCAATTTGATAGGAAGAGTGAGGAAAAGCAATATAAAACAAAGGTTACAATTTCAAATGGGGTCAGGAGCAGAGAGACCTTGTAAACAAATCATTAAACATTGCAGCACAAAAGCAGTTAGTATAGCATACAGGACCCGAAGATAAATAAATAAGAGTATCAAGAACAAAATCAAGGTATTAATGGAAAGTCTGTGCAAACCTGGTTCGGCCTCGATAGGAATACCTTCTGTGCTGTCACCATTTTATGATAACAGTGATATTGAATTTCAGCAATCCATATCATTAATTTTTCAGTGGGTGGTCATTATTACTATGAGGTCAAATGTGCACCAGCAACATCTCATAAATTACAATGATCCAAATGACCAAATAATCTCATTGTTTTTCATTGAAGTTTTTGGAGAAGGTATTGGGAGTATTCCATGCTCTTTATTGAACATCTTTAACATTCACCAAACAAAACAAATGCTATGTTTATTTTATATCTTATCCAAAGGATAGCACCTTTTCAGTGCTGCACTGGTATGAGTCTGCACTGAACGTTGAAGAGTCTGTGTGGACTCTTAATGCCCACAGCATTAAGATCTCAAAGTGAGACAGTTGCCAAATGAAACAAATTGAACTTGGCCAAACCTCCACATGTAACAATGATTTCCAAATTCTAAGTATGGTCTCCAACAGGAAACATGTGATTCCGGCTGTGTGGGTCAGCAAAATCCTAATCACAATTGGCCACTGTTAGACATATTTTTGGAGATTGGGGTGATTTACTCCGTGAATGAGATGTGCGGGACCTAAAGGCATCAATAAGACCAGCTCCTCAGTGAACTTGGCCTTTTTTGTCCCCCTGGTAGACAAGGGGAACATTGCCAACCATTGACCACAGAGGGGCAACTTGGACACCATCATTAAATCTTGGGGTTAACCTCCCATTCACCCCGCAGGCATTGGGGTGGCCTGACGCCACCATCCTCCTCCCCAATCCATCCTCAGGCCTGCAACCCAATCAGTGACAATCTGCTATGGGATCACCAAAGGCCCTGACCCCTTCAAGCCCTGTTCCTTGGCAATGCCAGCCTGGCACTGTCAGTGTGCCAGAGGCAGTCCAACAAATGTCCCTGATAATCCAGCTAAAGTGGCCTTTGAACCCCTCAGCATGATTGTCATGTCTGTTCAGAGAATTCAACAGTGGTTGCAAGAAGATCCTCATTGAGGAATTCTTGGACATTAATGTTTGATTTGTGCCAGCTGCTTGTACTAGTTAAAATCAGCTTCCAGTAAAGACCTGCTGTTGAGGTATAAGATTTAGAAAAAGATCCCCTTTTTAAAAAATTGAATTCAGACTGTGCACCAGGACTTTCTAAGAAGCACCTTGAAAGAAAATCCCCTTTAACAATGAAGTCAGACTGAAAGGCTGTGCTTTTGAAGAGACACCTCAAAGTTACTGGATAATGAAGGGCTATACAAAAAAAATCATAATCTCTTCTTTGAAAGGACTAGGATCTGCCACACAAGAGTGTTGTAAAGTTAATGAAGATATATATAATAAATATCATAATCCTACTTTGAAAGAGTCAGGAGCTGCCACTCAAGAGGATTGTAAAAGGTAATGGTAAGTGAACAAAACACTTCAAAGTTTTTAAAAGCATCAAAGACAAAACTAACCCCTGGAACCTGGCAGCTCTTTAAAATTGGAATGCTGAAAAAATTCCAAAGCTTTTCGAAGCAACAGAGAGAAGACTTGCTGTGCACCCCATCCTAGGGGAGAGTCCCAAACCTGAATGCCTGTAGCCCACTTTGAGTTCCCCAGCTCCCCTTATGGACCCCCCTCTGCATCCTGGCAATGGATACTTTGCTCTTGACATCCTGAAGGAAGAGAACAGCAGCACACACCTCAATGCACCCGTCTTGGAGTCCAGGGCAGTGGTTCCCTGTTTTAGGGATCTGTGGTGATTGGCACGCAGGTGACTTCCCGGTTGGGTGTGGGGAGGGGGTTTGGGAGCCTACTAGGTAGTTGCTGTATTCAACTTTAATCTCATTGATGAGATTAATATGAATACAAATGAGTTCCAAACAGGTTCTCAACATTTCTGGACAAGATCCTGATCACACTAGATGGAATGAGCTGGGTGCATCGTCGGAAGCTGTTTAATACCTGCCACAAATCCTGTTTTAGGCCTCTCACCAAATTCACTGGTCCAGTGGGATTTCTGTCTGAGGCTGACAGGGCTGGAGTATCACCCTTGATTTTAATAATCAACAGAATCTGCTAATATAGCTGGTTGGCCACGCTTTACATTCAGTAAAATCCAGAAATCATTCCTGTGCCTCGTGATGGGTTTTCATAGTTGTGTAGAATTTCCCAATGATTTGGAATAAGTAATATGTTCTATTGTTGGTTTGTCACCATTTTAATGTACAGAGTCCAGAGATTCCTGAAAATGGATTTTTAACAGCAACCTTTCAGCAATGTGGTAAAAAACGCTCAGAAACCTGCTTGACAGCCATAACCTACACCAATAATAAGGTATGAACTAAAGCCACAAAAGACAAAGTGCTAATTGGGATTAAGAGTTCATGTATATATTTCAAACCGTGCAGCGAAGAGCTTTGTTCTTCCAATGAGGCCCCTGTACCACATACAACTGTAATAAAATGTCAGGTTATGTGCTCCCACATCTGGCAGAAGAGGGAAAATCATGATATATGATAACTGAACCGTTGCATATCTCGTGACAGGAACATTGACAAAGACACAGAAGGATATCACCTGACATTGTGATGCAATGAAATCTATGCAGAGTGAGGGCAGAGATGTAGAATTCAGAAGATTTTTGTTCCTTGTAAAAAAAACGACAATTCGTTTTATTGTGCTATTAACTCGCAAAAGATTGTCGGCACAATTTTCAGTGCAACGGATCAGGGAATATCTTTGGGGGCCTGTAGCAAGAGTGAGAATCGGTATCCAGCCAATTGTGACTTTCCCAGGCCCTTTGTGAGAACATTACCAGCCTTGCATTGGAAATCAGCATGATGTTGATTACCATATGGAAACTCCAATTTCCATATCATTAGCGAGCACAGGACAGCATCATCTGGACTTGCTAATGATGTCCCCCCAAACCCGCTGAGAGAGGTTCCCACCAGCAGGGATTAAATCTGGACCCTATCAACCTCTGGTGAAGACATATGCCATTGAGGCCTTGCCAGCACGTCAGGAGCAGGGAGGATGCTCTTGAGCAGTGCCAATGGGAGAGGGCCTTATGGAGGGTGAGGTGGGGCAGTGCCTATTGGAGCCAGTCCAATCGATGCTGGGGGTAACCCACTGTGCACTCTGCATTAGGGATCAGTAAGGATGGGAGGGAGGAGGGCAATCTGGGCTAGCTATGGGGAGAGGGATCGGGCTGGCCATATGGAGGGGGGGGGGGGGGGGGGGGGTCAGGCTGACCATGGGAAGGTGGTCAGGCTGGTCCTGAGGAGTGGTGAGCAGGATTGGCCCGAGGGGTTTGGGGGGGGTGGGGGGGGGCAGCAGTCATTGAGGCTAGTGATCAGGGAGGCGGGGAAGCCAGCAATTGGGAGTGTTGGGCGGGGCGGGGAGTGTTGGTGATAGTCATGAAGGCTGGCAATTGATGAGAGGGTGGGTCAGGCAACCAGCGATCGGACAGTTGAGGGGTGGGGGTGGGGTGTCGGGGAAGGAAGACTCTTGGAGGCTGAGGATTGGTATAGCAGTGGATGGTCATTGGGAGGCTGGCGATGGGGGGCGCGGGGCCAGTGTGCATGCGCCAATCACTCCACTGACAGATCGGCGTATGCGCAGTGGCTGTTCAGTTGATTCATGCAAGCCCATCAGGTGGGATTAGCCCCCCCACCCCCCACCTCTTACTGGCATGAATCCCCCAACAGACTCTGAAGCTCAGAATATTGGAAATTAATTCAACTAAGTGCACCCAAAAACTGGGCATGAAAATTTCCTGTTTACCCAAGCTGAGCGCTTTGGATATTTTGGGGAAAATTGCTCTGTATCATCTTTTATTTCAGGTGCTTTCTATGATCAACAGATCCTATGGGAAAGTACTTCTTGCTGATTTTTGTAGTGGATCTCAAAACTTTTCAATGGGTCTACTAAATATCTACTATGTCTATCCATTTTCCTGCACTGAATACTGTTAACCTCTGTCAATCAGACCTATTTTGATAAACTGACATGTCCTTTTCCTTCCTTTTTGCACATTTTGGTTTGAATGGACTTACCTTGCATTAAGTTGATCTTTCTTTACACCCCAGCTATGACTGTAACACTACATTCTGCACTCTCTTGTTTCCTTCGCTATGAATGGTATGCGTTTATTGCGTGCAGGAAGTAATACTTTTCACTGTATGTTAATACATGTGACAATAATAAATCAAATCAAATTTAACCACGTTAAACTACAACTTAATGTTCATAGATTATTCTGCTTTCATTTGCTTTCAGTTAAATATCGAAATTTCAAAACAGGACATGATAATAGTCAATGGTGAAGTCAAGAGGTTACCCTACAGAACAGGTAACACATTCTGTTCCTGCAGAACATTGACCAATTGAAGAATAGAGAATGTGATGCTCAGCCGAGACTGGCAAATCCCAGCCATGGATGAGATCAAAGAATCCTGGCCTATCTCTGTATATCACCTTTCATCTCTACACAACCTCTTAAATTATTTTACAGCCAATTAATTACTTTTGAAGTATAATCTCTCTTGCATTGAAGGCAGATTTGAAATCTAATCAGGCACAGAGCGAGGACCTACACACAGCAATCCACTCTGAGTGGCATTGATTGAGAGATTTTTTTTTCCAAGATATGTTTCCATGGTCATTGTCAAACAGTGGCATCTTCTAGTGAACATGGCTTTGTTTAGCATCTCATCCAAAACACAACAAGATAGTGTGTCCTCAGTACAGCAGTGAAGTGTCAACCCAGATTATGTGCTGGTCAGGTAGGTTTTAATCTTTCGACCAGAGATTGAGAATGCAACCTCTGGATTAGGCCATTTAAATTAAGTACACGGATCACTTTAACTTGTGTTATCTTTCTTGTCTTAAGGGAGGATTTTTTCAACAAACGTTTCATATAATTGTAATTTTATATGCAGGTCAAATTTAAAGGATGGATAAGAATTGAAGAAAGGCATTGCAACACTTAAATAAAAATTCAGAAATTGTTTAGAAGGCCCGAAGAGACATTTTAAGTTGTCAACAGCCTTTGCTGGCATTGAGGGTGTTAAGAAAAGGAAGGTCACAGAAAAGGCAAGGAAATACTAGATGCAAGCATGAGTCCGCAGACAAGTGATCGAGTATCCTAACTTAGTAATGTGGTCTAGTTCATGGTGGTTTTGGATGAGATGTATATGAGAAGAGTTGTTGTGTAATTGTTGATTATAGGTCACCCTTGTAGTATAGCTACAGTTGCAGGCCATCATAGTTCTTGCATCTGCCAGTTATATGCAATGTGATCCTTCTATCAGATAACCCAATCCTACACCTATGTCTTTGTTGACGCTATGGAAGGACATAAGAACTAGGAGCAGGAGTAGGCCATCTGGCCCCTCACGCCTGCTCCACCATTCAATAAGATCATGGCTGATCTTTTCGTGGACTCAGCTCCACTCACCTGCCTGCTCACCATTGCCCTTAGTTCCTTTATTGTTCAAAAACTTACCTATCGTTGTCTTAAAAACATTCCAAGAGATAGCCTCAACTGCTTCATTGGGCAGGGAATTCCACAGATTCACAACCCTGTGTGTGAAGAAGTTCCTCCTCAACTCAGTCCTAAATCTGCTCCCACTTGTTTTGAGGCCATGCCCGCTAGTTCTAGTTTCATCTGCAAGTGGAAACAACTTCCTTGCTTCTATCTTATTTAATCCCTTCATAATTATATGTTTCTATAAGATCTCCCCTCATTCTTCAGAATTCCAATGAGCATTGCCTCAGTCTACTCAGTCTCTCCTCATAAGCCAACCCTCTCAACTCCAGAATCAACCTACTGGATCTCCTCTGCACCTGCTAGGTGCCAGTATATCCTTTCTCAATTAAGGAGACCAAAACTATACACAGTGTTCTAGGTGTGGCCTCACCAACACCTTATACAGTTGCAATATAACCTCGCTGTTTTTAAACTCCGTCCCTCTAGCAATGAGGCACAAAAGTCCATTTGCTTTCTTAATTACCTGTTACACCTGCAAATCAACTTTTTTGTGATTCATGCACAAGGACACCCAGATCCTTCTGCACAGTAGCATGCTGCAATTTTTTACCATTTAAATAATAGTCCATTTTGCTGTTATTCCTACCAAAATGGATGACTTCACATTTACCAACATTGTACTCCATCTGCCATACCCATGCCTACTCACTTAGACTATCTAACCCCTTTGCAGGCTTTCAGCATCCTCTACACACTTTGTCTGCCACTCAGCTTAGTGTCATCTGAGAATTTTGACACTTGGTGTGTATGTCAAAATCATCTATGTAAATCATAAACAATTGTGGTCCCAACACTGATCCCTGAGGCATACGACTAGTCACTGATCACCAACCAGAAAAACACCCATTTACCCCCACTCTTTGCTTTCTGTTAGTTAACCAATCCTCTATCCATGCTAACACATCACTCGTAATGCTGTGCACCTTTATCTTATGCAGCAACATTTGGTGCGGCACCTTGTCAAATGCCTTCTGGAAATCTAGATACACCACACCATTGTTCACTGAGCATGTAATGTTCTCAAAGAATTCCACCAAATTAGTCAAACAAGACCTACCCTCCATGAACCAATGCTACATCTTTCCAATGGGACAATTTATATCCAGATGTTTTGCTATTTCTTCCTTGATGATAGATTCAAACATTTTCCCTACTACAGAAGTTAAACTAATTGGCCTATAGTTACCCGCCTTTAGTCTAACTCAATTTTTAAACAGTGGTGTCACATTTGCTGTTTTCCAATCTCAAGGAACCACCCCAGAGTCTAGCAAATGTTGGTAAATTACCACTAGTGAATTTGCCAGCATGGAATCAAGGGCCCTAGCAAAACTGGAATCAATGGGAATTAGAAGAATCATCTCAGTTGTAGGAAATCATTGCAGGAGTTCCTCAAGGTAATGTCCTGGCCTCAAACATCTTAACTGCTTCGTCAATGATCTTTGTTCCATCATCAGGTCAGAAGTGGGGATGTTTGCTGATGACTCCACAATGTCCAGCAGCATCTGCAACTCCCTAAATGCTAAAATAGTTCATGTCCAAAAGCACAAGACTTGGATGTTATCCAGGATTGGGCTGACAAGGGGTGAGTAACATTCACACCACACAAATGCCTCTTAATTATCAACTCCAACACAAGAGAATCTAACCGTAGCCCTTGACATTCAATGGCACTGCCATCACTGAATCCTCCACTATCAATATCCTGGGGGTTACCATTGACCCAAAAGTGTACTGAATTAACCGTAAAATACTGTAGCTACAAGAGCAGGTTAGAGGTTCTTTGGCGAGTAACTCGCCTCCTGACTTCCCAAAGCTGCTCACTGTCTGCAAGGCACATGTCACGCGTGTGATGGAATACTGGACTTTTGTTCAGACATGAATCTGTTCTAATTCCTCATGCACATCCTGCAACAATACTGAATAGACACTTAAAAATTTCACTGAAGAATTTCCCCAGCCTTTCAATTGAGAGAGGAGTGAAGGAACCATCATTGTCACTGCCTTACCCATAACATTGCTATTTCACAACTTATAGCAGAGAATGGATTAATCTTCTGTGGTTTATGGCCATGACAATTAATTTGTATTATCCTGCTGTCTTTTAGGGAACATTACTATTTACAGACAGTCATCAACTTACATTCAGATGAGCACTCTGTTTGGCCTCGAGATGCAGGTCCAAGTTGGCCCAGTTTTTCAGGCGTACGTTAATATTGGAAATGATTTCTTTGGTACCAGTACTGGTAAGGGTTTAAACACTATTAAAATATTGCAAATTAATTTTTAAAAATATTGAAAACATATATTCATTCACACTTTAAAAGATCATTTGCATCCCTAATCAATAGTAATTTGAAAACTGGGTAGGATTTCTGGTTTCTTTAGAACGAAAGGATCTGAAACTCTCAACCATGGGCTGTGCTGGCGGCAGTGATACAAAGCGGAGACTGCAAAGTGATTAAGGGCTGAATATTTATATTGCCTACAGTTGAGTGTAAGATCAGCTGGAACATTACAGGAACTGTCCAGACCTGAAGATCACACCATATGCATCATAACAAACTGTGAAGAAGAGTTTTAGAAATTGCTAATATTTCTAGGTTAGCAGGTGGAAAACATGCTGACAAATGAAACATGTTGAGGGACCTCCCACATTCTATGTCCGTTTTGAGCAAGAGGTCAGAGACCATGCCCTCTGCCCTGAAAGCCCTGGATGTACCTGTATCTGGGGTCACCATTGCAGATGTCAGAGCAGTTTTCTTGAAGGTCAACCCATAGAAAGCAGTTGGCCCAGATGGGGTACCTGAAGATGAACTCAGATCATGTGTGGATCAGCTGGCGGAGGTATTCACAGGCATCTTCAACCTCTCTTTACAACAATCTGAGGACTCCATGTGCTTCAAGAAGATGACCATCATCCCGGTACCTAAGAAAAATCAAGCAACGTGCCTCATGACTATCAGCCAGTGGCTCTGATATCCACCATTGTGAAGTGCTTTGAAAATTTAGTCATAGCACGAATCAATTCCAGCCTCCCGGACTACCTGGATCCACTACAGTTTGCCTATTGCCACAAGAGGTTCACAGCAGATGCCATTTCCCTGGTCTTGCACTCAACCCTGGAATGCCTACATAACAAGGACACCTATGTCAGAATCCTATTTATCGACTACAGCTCGGCCTTCAATATTATTATTCCCACAAAACTCATCTCCAAACTCCGTGGTCTGGGCCTCGGCACCTCCCTCTGAGACTGGATCCTGAACTTCCTAATTCACAGACCACAATCAGTAAGGATAGGCAACAACATCTCCTCTATGTTAATCCGCAATACCAGTGCCCCACAAAGCTGTGTTCTCAGCCCCCTACTATGTTCCTTATACACCTATGACTGTGTGGCCAAATTCCCCTCCAATTCGTATTCAAGTTTGCTGACGATATCACTGTAGTGGATTGGATCTAGAGAATCTGGTGAACTAGTACAGCCACCATGATCTCTCCCTCAATGTCAACAAAACGAAGGAGATTGTCATCGACTTCAGGGAGTGCAAAGGAGAACATGCCCTTGTCTACATAAATGGGGACGAAGTAGAAAGGATCGAGAGCTTCAAGCTTTTAGGTGTCTAGATCACCAACAACCTGTCCTGGTTTTCCCATGCCGACACTATAGTTAAGAAAGCCCACCAACGCCTCTACTTTCACAGAAGACTAAAGAAATTTGGCATGTCAGCTACGACTCTCACCAACTTTTACAGATGCACCATAAAAAGCATTCTTTCTGGTTGTATTACAGCTTGGTATGGCTTCTGCTCTGCCCAAGACCGCAAGAACTACAAAAGATCATAAATGTAGCCCAATTCATCACACAAACCAGCCTCCCGTCCATTGACTCTGACTATGCTTCCTGCTGCCTCGACAAAACAGCCAGCATAATTAAGGACCCCATGCACCCCAGGCATTCTCTCTTCCACCTTCTTCCATCAGGAAAAAAATGCAAAAGTCTGAAGTCACAGACCAACTGACTCAAGAACAGCTTCTTCCCTGCTGCTATCAAACTTTTGAATGGACCTACCTTGCATTAAGTTGATCTTTGTCTCCACCCTAGCTATGATTGTAACACTACATTCTGCACTCTCTTGTTTCCTTCTTTATGATCGGTATGTTTTGTCTGTACAGCGTGCAAGAAACAATACTTTTCATTGTATTTTAATACATGTGTCAATAATAAATCAAATCAAAATCAAGCCAAAAATCAGACAACATTTTCTAGATCTTTGTTCCCAAACTGTGTTCCAACACACCATATAACATAAGAAGGAGGCTATGATCATTTACTTTCATGTAAGTTCATGCAGTTTACATTTTTCTAGGCATCTGACTGGAACATGATTATGAAAGAGGACTGGGAAGCGTGTGCATCTCTGCAATCTGAAAGATTATAAGGTGATGAGGCAGTACTTGAGGAGTGGTGTTAGAGGGATTCAGAAATCCCTGAGATTTTCAAAACTAATAAGATTACTAACCAGGGGAAATATTAACTTAGAATAAGGATGATACTGTGCCTTATTCTTATTTTATACAAAGGTACTATTTGCATAGACACTCACATAACTACTGCTATGGAAATTAAACATATATTTTAGATTTAATTGTGTATTTTTGAATGTATTGTGAACCTTGGCCAAAATGCAAACTGCCTTGAAGAATAATGGGAAGAGTAAACTATGCAGGCCACTTTCTTTGGGAACAATAAGCCACAGAATACAGTTATGTTATCAGAAAAGTCGTGGAAAGTTTAAATTCTCATACTCTAGAAAATGAGCAGAAATATTCATAAAGTATTCAATTCCATCTTACTGATAATACGACAGAATGAGGCGATGGGAGCGTCATTTTTTCAACTCTGTGGCTTATTGTGAGAAATGGATTCATGTAAGTGTGGTTACTTAGCAGCAGTAGATAGGAACTTCCAGGTCCTCTAGACCAATGAATTCCTAATTCTGTTAGAAGGTAGGATGCAATTATTTGACATACAACCCTTGTGCAATTGAATAAAGAGCAATGTTAAGCAATGTTGTAAAGACTTGTGTCACTAGAAATGTGTTGCGTGGCAGTAGTGATAAGGCTGAATTGTTTAGATAGACATTGCAGGTAAAGGACTGTTATAAGACAAAGTGCCTTATGAATCATGTTCAATCTTTAACAAAATACAACATATTCATGTTGTAATATGCAGTGCTTATTCTGTTGCAGGATTGTGTGGTAATTTCAATGGTGATCCCAAGGATGATTTCAGGAATAGTATGGGAATGTTGGAACGCACTGCTGCACCTTTTGTGAATTCCTGGCTGGTTGACTACCTCTGTAAACCTGTTATTAATGAACAACCATGCAAATCTAGCATGTCAAACTGTAAGTGTGTTTTACAAATATGTATCTTGTTTCAAATTATACCTTGAATTAGTTTCATGGCATCCTTGGAACCAAGTGACCAATACTTGTGCTTTTTAAGGTGCAGATGGACTAGACAATGGGATGAAAGTCTCTTTGCCTGTTGTTTGAAGGATAAAAATTTTCAGAACTTTTGTCCAACCCACTGGCCATGCAAACTCAAGAGTCGCAGTCCCTAGATTTCCATCTGAAATGTACCCATCCGAAATGCAAACTTGCTCATTGATATGAGCAGCAAAAACCAATTTCTAGTGGATATCTTTCACAGCATAAACTGCATCTAAGACAAAGAAATAAAAGCCTGCAATTGTATAATATACCACTCTCCATGACCACAAGATATCTCAAAGTGCTTTACAGCCAATGAAATACTTTTGAAGTGTATCCACTGTTGTAAGTTGAAAGCTGGGCAGCTAATTTTACACAGATCAAGTTCCCATAACAAGCAATGTGATAATGACGAGATGATCTGTTTTTATGATATTGAGGGATAACTATTCACCAGGATACTGGGGACACATCCCCTGCTTCTTTTTGATATAATGCCATTTAAGAAGGCAAATGAGACCTCAGATTATCTGAAAGATGGCATCTCTGATATTTCAGCACCTCTACTCTTCGCTGGAGCTTCAGCCTTGCCTTTTTTGCCCAATTCTAGAGTAGGAATTGAAACCAGCATCTTCAATAAGAATTAGGATTAGGTTGTTGTTGCTAGTATTGGATTCCACTCGCACTGCAGCAATCTAGGCTGATACTATTGGTCGAAGGATGTGTTACATTGTCAAAGGTGATATCTTTCAGAGCAGATATTAAACCTATGACCCATAAATCTGCTCAATCGATGTAAGAAATTTCATGACTTATACTGGATGAAATTGAAGTGCAGGAAATTCTGTTAGTTGACATTAAAGTCTCAACTACCTCAACCAAAACATGCCAGATTGGACTTTTGCTAAACATTTCATGCCATTTTATTGCCAGCAATAATGCACCCCTCCCTGATGAGCTCAATGCATTCTATGCCTGTTTTGAGCAAAAGGTCTTTAAGAGATCTGTCTTCTGCCCTGGAAGCCTCAGTGGAACCAGTATCCAAGGTCACCATCACAGATGCCTTCTTGAAAGCTAACCCACAAAAATCGACTGACCCGCATGGTACCCAGACGAGCCCTCAGATCCTGTGTGGACCAGCTGGAGGACGTATTCACATATATCTCTGACCTGCCCTTACACCGATCTGAAAATGACCATCATCCCTGTACCAAAGAAAATCCAGGTAACGTGCCTTAAAGACTATCGCCCAGTGGCTCTGAGATCCATCATTAGGAGGTGCTTTGAAAGGTTAATCATGGCACGGATCAACTCTAGCTTCCCAGATTTCCTGGATCCACTACAGTTTGCATGGCCAATGCACCTAGCCAGCATGTCTTTCTGATGGTGTGATGAAACTGGAGCACCCAGAGGAAACCATGCAGACATGGGGAGAATGGACAGACTCCACACAGACAGGGACTCAAGCTAGGAATTGAACCCGGGTTCCTGGTGCTGTGAGGCAGCATTGCTAATCACTGTGCCATGTGCCACGCTCTTCCCAATACTGTATTTTGAAGTTTCAACAAGTGTAATCCATGCCTTATATTTAATCTGTGCTCTAACTGTCCTGGTAATATTAGTTGGGACATGTAGAGAGGATCTTACTGAATATGTAACCTCTGCTGCACCTAATCCTAGAAGCATTTGATGAGACAACACCATGAGTTGTGAAAAGCTAGCATCTTTTATCCACTACACCATGGATTCTAAAACTGGGTTTTGTGGGACTCATCCAAGAATTCTGCAGCAGATCTGGTCATTTTAAATTTTTTTAAAAAGCTGTCCTTCCAGCTTTATGAATCAAAGACCAGTTGTTTCATTTTGTTAGACTGGCCACTGCATCTATTAGTAGCTACTAACAGCCAATGAACTGAGATGCCATCTTCTGATTGGATGAGCTGGAAATACTTTAAACTCACAAGCAATTGAGAGACTGAAACCACAGGGACCTGAGAGAGGGGCTGGGAGCTTGAGAGAGGGAACGGAGGCCGAGAGGATTCATGGTGGATTGAGAGAGAGGGAGTAGATTTTGTGAGAGACTGAGAGCATGGAGGCTTGAGAGAGGAAGTGGGAGCATAAGAGGGCGTGCAGAGAGCTTGAGAGAGAGAGAGATAGGGAATGGGGGCTCAAGACTTGGAGGGTGCGGGGGCCTGAGAGAGAGAGAGTGAGAGAGAAAGAATGGCCAAGAGAGAGGGAGTGACCAAGAGAGAGGGGGTGGAGGGCTTGAGAGAGGGGCTCAAGACTTAGAGGGTGCAGCTCTTGAGAGACAATTACTGAGAGAAAGGGAGTGGGAAGCTTGAGATAAAGACAGTGGGGGCTCAAGAGTAAGAGGGTGTGGGAACTTGAAAGAGGGAAGGATCCGGGGCTCAAGAGAGGAGGCATAAAGAAGGCTTACAGGGGCTTAAAGAAGAGAGGGAGTGGGGCTCATGAGAGAGAAAAAGGGTGGGGGCCTGAAAGAGGAGAGATAGGGGCTTGAGGGAGGAGGCAGCAGTCCAACAGAGGGAAATGGGCCTCAGAAGAGAGAATAGGGTCTCGAGAGACACTGGGGCCACAATGGGGGAAATCTGAGAAGTCCAAGAGAGTTCATGAGGGGCTACTGGGGCCCACGGGAGTCTGAGGGGGCTGCTGGGGTCCAAGGGAAACTGAGGGGGGCTGCTGGAGTCCAAGGGAATCTGAGGAGGGCTATACCCACAGGAGCTTGAGAGGCTGTGGTGGCACAAGAGAGATTTGCGTGTGTGAGGTGGGTGTGTAGGGTGAGTGTTTGTGCGTGTGTGTGTTTGTGTTTGTGTGTGTGTGTGTGTGTGTATTATGCACATGCTATGTGGGGGATGAATGTGTATGTGGAGTGTGTGTTTTGGGGGGCTGAGTGTGAGTGTGTGTGTGTGTGTGTTGGGGGGGGCGGAGTGGTGATGATGCTTGTAGGGTTTGAGAGTGTGTGTGTGTGTGTAATGTAAAGTCACCATGGTCCCAGATGACCATAGACTGCTCTCCTCTACACATTGTCCCCCTTTGGTGTGGGAGAGCTGACTGGTGGTGATTTAATCTGAGGATCGCCACACTTCAGGTGAGGGGCAAGGCAGGGCCTTCACGAATAACCTCAGGCAGTATGGGAATTGAACCCACCTGAAGGCATCCTCTCATCATGAACCAGCCCTCCTGCCAACTGAGCTAAACTGACCCTCCAAAAAGGAGTTGTATTGCAATGGCTGGGAATCAAAACCTTGTCTCCTGTGTGGTAGGCGAGAATTCTATCACTGAACCATGAGTATGTGTTTGGGATGAGTGTGTGTGTTTGCACGTGTGATTATATGTGTGCACATGAGTGTGCACGTGTGTGTGTGTGTGTGATGAATATATGCGGGAGTGAGTGGGAGAAACTAGTGTGTGTGGATGTGGGATGAGTGTATGGGAGTGAGTATGTGTGTGGGGTGGAATGAATGTGTGAAGTGTGTGTGTGTGCATGTATGTGAGAAGGTGAGTGTGTGTGGGAGGGGTGTGTATGTGTGGGGAGGAGGTGAATGAGTTTGTGTGTGTTGTGTGTGCACACCCGTATGAGAGAGGGGTATATTTGTGTCTGTCTGCCCATGATAGAACAGTGACTGTGTGCATAACATGAGAAAGATATGTGTGTGCGTGCACATTAGCGAGGGGGTGTGTGTGTGTGTGTGTACCACCATGTTAGGGGAGGTGATGTATTTTTATTCTTTAGAAAGCTTTCCCCTGTTTCAAACCCATTCTAACCCACTTTCTCTTGGCTTATTTGATGCTGGCATTGATAATCTTTGTTCTATTTCCCAGAGCTAATCTTAGTGATAAATATATATATTATACACCAGCAACAGAATATATTTGCTGATTTATTTTCCAGGGGGCTACCCTCCCAATAAGTGCCATCTGCTGGTGGACATGACCAGTATTTTTGGAAGGTGTCATCATTTGGTAGATCCTGTGCCATTTGAACAGGTGACAATTTTTTTTGCTTTTATTAAGACTCAGCACAGTTTTAGAACACATGGTTTACTTATTGATATGTTTTTCAATGATATTTTGAATTCATGGTCCACTTGAATTTCAAGGAAAATGTTCTAAATTTGCCCAACAATATGAAACTTTTGGTATTGTATCTGCTGTTGCCAATAATGTTTAAAAGAAGGAAAACAAATCTGAACTTCATTCTGTGTAACGTCATCTTCCAGCTCTAGATGCACTTTCAGCATTTTGTTCAATTTTGACTACCGTATCTTTCAACTTGTGAATGGTGAATTTGCTGGTTCTGACAAAATTCCTTAAGTGTGTATGTGATTTCATTAATCTCTCTGCTTATTTCTTCTTGGTGCTTTCCTTAATATGTGATTATTGTCCAGGGATGCTTGGGACTACAAATCTGGAATTAAGAATCTACTGATGGCCATGAAACTATTGTCAATTGTCGGAAAAACCCAGCTGGTTCACTGATGTCCTTTACAGAAGGAAATTTGTTGTCCTTACCTTGTCTGGCCTACATGTGACTTCAGAGCCATAGCAATGTGGTTGACTCTCAAATATCCTCCAAGAGCAACTAGGGAACCAATAAATGCTGGCCAACCAGTGATGCTCATATCCCATGAATGAATAAAAAAAATTACCCACATTCCAATACCACATTTAGAGGCAAGTCATGATTGTCAACAAATCTGTTTTTCGGTTGAGATCAGAGCTAAGTTGAAAGCAACTGCCTGTGGCTTTCAGTAGGATTTCTTGGCAAATTAAGAATTTGATCATGAGAGCAAAATCTGATCAAAACATATTGCTATGGTAATGTATCACTGTGCTGAACAATAGAGGGATACAAACGAATGGTCTAGTTGGGCTCATGAGATCATGAGCGGCACAGGTTTGGAGGGCCGAAGGGCCTGTTCCTGTGCTGTATTGTTCTTTGTTAATATCATTAGTGCTGGGGTGTGTTCATCACTCACAGAGTTCCTGATCCTAGCCTGGGAGGGCAGGCATTTTCCTATCAGGTCTGTAATGGAGTGACATTGGTAAAGGCCTAGCAGTGCATTACTAGCCTCCTACTCACACATTCACCCACTTGGCAGACTTCTGCAGGAAGATGGTGGAAACAGAACCCAAAAAGATTAGAATGAGACACTGCTTAGTATTGTACCTTCAGCCACTGAGTGAGACTCCTACTTTACACATTAAGGACAGCTACTCATATACTTTACTGTTTGAATGTTTGCATTGTGCATCCAACCCACTCACAAAAGTACTACCAAATACTAGCCTGTCAGACAGATATCAATGCATCTCAAAATTACGCCTCACCTGAAATTCACAACTCAGTTGGGATCCAGAGTTTTCAGGCATGATAGTGTGAAATTTTTCTGATCTTGAGATTCAGTCTAGGATTCTGAAGTCACATGGACTATTCTTGGTGTGATTTATTTATTTGGTGTGAAAGGTTTGTTGCAATGAATAGGTTCCAGATTTTTAAATTATCTTCAAATAATATTTTCTAGGACATACTTGGTTTTAACTTTTGCTGTTTCTGTCCTTTAGAAATGTCAGTTCGAGACATGTAACTACAAAAGGACTCAGGACTTTCTGTGCGCAGTTCTAGAGTCATATGCTCGTGCATGTGCAGCAAAGGGACTACTTTTGAATGGATGGAGAAACTCTGTACAAGGCTGCCGTAAGTATATAGCTAAGAGTAGTTCTCATAGGGATTGAAGCAGTTTGTCTGCATCAGTACCATAAGGAACTCACAATTCTGTCAGTTTCGGAAGTGTCAGGAGCCCTGGAAGAGAACGATTACAGACTAGATTTCTGGGAATGAGTTGGAACTGACCAGCTTTCTGGAAGTAAGTCTATACTGACCGTCTTTCTGGGAATGAGTTAGAACTGATTGGCTTTCTAAGAGCAAATTTGTACTGACCGGCTTTCTGGGAGTGAGTGAGTCCTGACAAACAGGTCAGCAGGTGTGTCTGTACTAACAGGGCATCTCTGATTTTGCTAGCAGAGATAGACATACTGAGGGTGAGCAATTCATTGCAGGGAGATTTTATAGAGGCCTTTTCAATGCCTGAAAAGGTGGTAGATATGGAAACCCTCACAGGATTTAAGAAGCAGTTAGATGAGCACTTGAAACATAATAGCATATATGATAACCCTGGGACTTGCATGGGGAATCACTGATTGACTTCCCTGTGGTAATTAAGAGTATTAAGAGTAGGAGTAGGCAATTCAGCCGTTCAACATTTAGTTGGAACATAACTGTTCTCATCTTGGTCTCAACTCCACCTTTCTGTGTGCTCCCCATAACCCTTCACCATGCTACAATTTAAGAACCTCCTCAAATTTATTTAATTTTCCAGAATTCACTGCACTCTGGGGTAGAGAATTCCACAGATGCATGATCCTTTGACACTTTCCACATTTCTGTTTTAAATCTTCCACCCCTTAGCCTAAACCTTTGGTCTCTCTGCAGTGACTTATTCTATTTTAGAATGCAGTCCATCAAGCCCTGGAAACTTATCAGCCTCTAGGTCTTACGGTTTTCCCAACACCTTTTTCTTGGTGATGATGATTATTTTAAGTTATTTCCTCCCTTTCACCACTTGTTCTTGAAGTATTCTTGGTTTGTTTTCTAAGTTTCTTACAATGAAGACAGACACAATTTACTTATTCAATCCTTCTGCCACTTCCTTATATTCCGTTATCAATTCCCCAAGCACAGTGTCTGGAGGACCAACACAATTTGGTCGGCATGGTAGCACAGTGGTTAGCACTGCTGCTTCACAGCTCCAGGATCCTAGGTTCGATTCCTGGCTCGGGTCACTGTCTGCGTGGAGTTTGCATGTTCTCCTCGTGTCTGTGTGGGTTTCCGCTGGGTACTCCGGTTTCCTCCCACAGTCCAAAGATGTGCGGGTTAGGTTAATTGGCCAGGCTAAGAAATTGCCCCTTAGTGTCCAGGGATGTGTAGGTTAGAGGGATTAGTGGGTATAATATGTGGGGGTAGGGCCTGGGTGGGATTGTGTTTGGTGCAGATTTGAAGGGCCTCTTTCTGCACTGTAGGGCTCTATGGTTCTAATTTTCTTGATTGGCAAGATGTAACAAATGGTATGTCACAAAGCTCCAACCTTGTACAATTGATATTGATACAATTGATACAATTGACCAAGATTGGTGGAACGGCAAATTGCGCGGAGGGTGTGGAGAGTCTGCAGAAGGATCTAGATAGGCTGGGCGAATGGGCCAGGAACTGGCAAATGGAATTTAATGTTGGCAAGTGCATGGTGGTCCACTTTGGTAAGAATAATGGTAGGAAGGATTATTACTTACGTGGAGAAAAACTGCAGCAGGCGACAGTGCAGAGGGACCTCAGGGTCCTTGTGCATGAGTCGCAAAAACCCAGCTTGCAGGTACAGCAGGTGGTCAGGAAGGCAAATGGGATGCTGGCCATCATAGCGAGGGGGATTGAATATAAAAGTAGGGAGGTCTTGCTGCGGCTGTATAGGGCATTGGTGAGACCGCAGCTGGAGTACTGTGTGCAGTTTTGGGCGCCGCACTTACGCAAGGATATTTTGGCCTTGGAGGGAGTGCAGAGGAGGTTTACTAGGCTGATACCGGAGTTGAGGGGGTTGAACTATGAGGAGAGGCTGAATAAACTAGGCTTGTACTCGTTAGAGTTTAGAAGAATGAGGGGAAATCTCATTGAGACGTACAAGATGTTGAATGGGATGGATAGGATAGAGGTGGAGAGGCTCTTCCCGCTCAGAAAGGACAGTAGGACTAGGGGGCACAGCCTCAAGATAAAGGGGGGGCGGTTTAGAACGGAGTTGAGGAGGAACTTCTTCACTCAAAGGGTGGTGAATCTCTGGAATTCTCTGCCCGTTGAGGTGGTGGAGGCTGCCTCGCTAAATATTTTTAAGACGCGGGTTGATGGGTTTTTGATAAGAGAGGGGATTAAGGGTTATGGGGAGAGGGCGGGAATGTGGAACTGAGCCACGACAGATCAGCCATGATCTTATTGAATGGCGGGGCAGGCTCGAAGGGCCAGATGGCCTACTCCTGCTCCTATTTCTTATGTTCTTATGATATAAATGACTTGGATGAAGGGACTGACAGTGTGGTTGCTAAATTTTCTGATGACACAAAGATAGGTTGGAAAATAAGTTGTGAAGAGGATATAAGGAGGCTGTAAAAAGATATAGATAAGATAAGTGAGTAGGGAAAGATCTGGCAAATGGGATATAATGTGCGAAAATTAGAAGTTGTCCATTTTTGCAAGAAAAGTAAAAATGGAGCAGATTATCTAAATGGTGATAGATTGCAGAGCTCCGAGAAGCAGAAAAGGATTCCACATGTCCTATTGCTGAATCAAAAGATTAGTATCCAGGCACAGCAAATAATTAGAAATGTTAATAGAATGCTGTTGTTTGGTGTGACGAAAATTGAATACAAGAGTAGGGAGATCATGCTTCAGTTATGCACGGTATTTGTCGGACCACGTCTGGACTACTGTCAACAATATTGGCCTCCTTATTTAAGGAAGGGTGTAAATGTGTTGGAAGCAGTTCAGAGAAGGTTTGCTGGACAAATGCTTGGAATGGGTGGGTAATCTAATGAGGAAAGATTGAACAGGCGAAGCTTGCATCCAATGGAGTTAGGAAACTAAGTACTTACAGCACTTTTTTAAAGCACCCTATTTTTTCCTGTATATCTGTCTTACTGTGTAACTACTGTTAAGGGACCAATAAACAACTCCCACAACAGACCTCTTACCTTTTCTATTACCTCTACCCAAACTGATTCTACATCTTGCCCTTTTTGAGTGAAGGTCATTTGTGGGTAGCACTGCTGCCTCACAGTGCCAGGGACCCGGGCTCAATTTCAGTCTGTGTGGAATTTGCACATTCTCTCTGTGTCTGCATGGGTTTCCTCTGGGTACTCCGGTTCCTCCCTCAGTCCAAAGATGTGCAGGTTAGGTTGATGGGCCATGTTAAATTGATCCTAGTGTCAGGGGGATTCACAGGGTAAATAAGTGGGGTTGCAGGAATGGGGTCTGGGTGGGATTGTGGTTGGTGCAAACTTGATGGGCCGAATGGCCTCCTTCTGCATACAGAGATTCTGTGATTAACAGAGCTATACTGCCACCTATTTTTAGGTTCCTGTCTCTTTGAAATGTTAAATATCCTTCAATATGCAGGTCTCAACCTTAGTCATCTTGCAACCACATCTTTATCAAATTTTATTTATGTCTATTTGTGGCAACAATTCTTCCATTTTGTTATGCCTGCTACCCACAATCAGATAAAGCGCCTTTAACTCTGTCTTTTTAACCATTTAAAAGTAAATCTCTGGCCTTGTTGCTGACACACTCTTCAATTTGTAATCTCTGTCCCTCCTTGCTGCATTCTGTTTCTCATTGTCCAAATTGCTCTTTATTACCTCATTGTTTCACTTTGATTTACCACATCTCTTCTCATCTGATCCCTTCTCCTCTTTGCACGGGGGAGCTGGAATGTATCATTGCGCAGAAGGTTCGCAAAATTTGTAAACACATGCAAGGGGTGATTCTCCCAAAAAAATTCTAAGTAGTGCATTAGAAAGTTTTAGATTGGCTAGGAGGGAGTTGAAGAGGGAGTTAAGAAGGGCTAAAAGAGGACATGAGATGACTTTGGCTGATAGGATTAAGGAGAACCCTAAGGCGTTTTACAGGTATGTCAAGAACAGAAGGTTGGTTGGGGCAAGATTAGGGCCAGTTACAGACAGTAGAGGGAAGTTGTGTGTGGAACCGGAGGAGATTGGAGAGGCGTTGAACCAATATTTCTCTTCGGTGTTCACGCAAGGGGACATGAATGTAGCTGAGGAGGACACTGGGGTGCAGGGGTGTAAAATAGATAGTATTGCAGTTGATACAGGGGATGTGCTGGATATTCTAGAGGGTTTGAAAATAGATAAGTCCCCTGGTCCGGATGGGATTTACCCTAGGATTCTCTGGGAGGCAAGAGAGGTGATTGCGGAGCCTCTGGCTCTGATCTTCAGGTCGTCGTTGGTCTCTGGTATAGTACCGGAAGATTGGAGGACAGCAAATGTTGTCCCATTGTTTAAGAAGGGGAGCAGAGACTTCCCTGGGAATTATAGACCGGTGAGTCTTACTTCTGTGGTGGGTAAGGTTTTGGAAAGGATTATTAGAGACAGGATTTATAGTTATTTGGAGAGTAATGAATTGATTAGAGACAGTCAGCATGGTTTTGTAGCGGGTAGGTCGTGCCTTACTAACCTTATCGAGTTCTTTGAGAAAGTGACCAAAGAGGTGGATAGGGGTAAGGCAGTTGACGTGGTGTATATGGATTTTAGTAAGGCGTTTGATAAGGTTCACCATGGTAGGCTTCTGCAGAAAATGCAGATGTATGGGATTGGGGGTGATCTAGGTAATTGGATCAGGAATTGGCTAGCAGATAGGAGACAGAGGGTGGTGGTTGATGGTAAATGTTCGTCATGGAGTTCGGTTACGAGTGGTGTGCCTCAGGGATCTGTTTTGGGGCCACTGCTGTTTGTAATTTTTATTAATGATCTGGATGAGGGTATAGTTGGGTGGATTAGTAAGTTTGCTGATGACACCAAAGTCGGAGGTGTGGTAGATTGCGAGGAAGGGTGTCATAGTTTGCAGGGTGACTTAGAAAGGTT
Source organism: Carcharhinus amblyrhynchos (assembly GCF_965287045.1). Lineage (NCBI taxonomy): Eukaryota > Metazoa > Chordata > Chondrichthyes > Carcharhiniformes > Carcharhinidae > Carcharhinus > Carcharhinus amblyrhynchos. The sequence goes on from NC_137329.1 coordinate 63,653,760, forward strand.
GCAGAGCTGGGCCGCGAGGTGGCGGATGGAGTTTAATGTGGAGAAGTGTGAGGTAATTCATTTCGGTAGGAATAACAGATGTGTTGAGTATAGGGCTAACGGGAGGACTTTGAATAGTGTGGAGGAGCAGAGGGATCTAGGTGTATGTGTACATAGATCCCTGAAAGTTGGGAATCAAGTAGATAAGGTTGTTAAGAAGGCATACAGTGTCTTGGCGTTTATTGGTAGGGGGATTGAATTTAGGAGTCGCAGCGTCATGATGCAACTGTACACAACTCTGGTGCGGCCGCACTTGGAGTATTGTGTGCAGTTCTGGTCCCCACATTACAGGAAGGATGTAGAGGCTTTGGAGAGGGTGCAGAGGAGGTTTACCAGGATGTTGCCTGGTATGGAGGGGAGATCCTATGAGGAGAGACTGAGGGATTTAGGGTTGTTTTCGTTGGAAAGAAGGCGGCTAAGAGGGGACCTTATTGAAACATATAAGATGATTAGATGTTTAGACAGGGTGGATAGTGATAGCCTTTTTCCTAGGATGGAGAAAGCTAGCACGAGGGGGCATGGCTTTAAATTAAGGGGGGGTAGTTATAGGACGGATGTCAGGGGTAGGTTCTTTACCCAGCGGGTGGTGAGGGATTGGAATGCCCTGCCAGCTGCAGTTGTAAATGCGCCTAGTTTGGGGGCGTTTAAGAGATCTGTGGATAGGTTTATGGACGAAATGGGATTGGTTTAGATTAGTGGGTTAATAAGAACATAAGAACATAAGAAATAGGAGCAGAAGTAGGCCATCTGGCCCTTCGAGCCTGCCCCGCCATTCAATAAGATCATGGCTGATCTGTCGTGGCTCAGTTCCACTTTCCCGCCCTCTCCCCATAACCCTTAATCCCTTCTCTTATCAAAAACCCATCAACCCGCTTCTTAAAAATATTTAGCGAGGCAGCCTCCACCACTTCAACGGGCAGAGAATTCCAGAGATTCACCACCCTTTGAGTGAAGAAGTTCCTCCTCAACTCCGTTCTGAACCGCCCCCCCTTTATCTTGAGGCTGTGCCCCCTAGTCCTACTGTCTTTTTTGAGCGGGAAGAGTCTTTCCACCTCTATCCTATCCATCCCATTCATCATCTTATACGTCTCAATGAGATCTCCCCTCATTCTTCTAAACTCTAACGAGTACAAGCCTAGTTTATTCAGCCTCTCCTCATAGCTCAACCCCCTCAACTCCGGTATCAGCCTAGTAAACCTCCTCTGCACTCCCTCCAAGGCCAAAATATCCTTGGCCTCAGCTATTTACCATTTATATAGATGATCTGGAGGAGGGAACCGAGTGTAGGGTGTCGAAATTTGCTGATGACACCAAGATTGGGGGAAAGGCAAATTGTGCGGAGGGTGTGGAGAGTCTGCAGAAGGATCTAGATAGGCTGGGCGAATGGGCCAGGAAATGGCAAATGGAATTTAATGTTGGCAAGTGTGAGGTGGTCCACTTTGGTAGGAAGAATGGTAGGAAGGACTATTACTTACGTGGCGAAAAACTGCAGCAGGCGACGGTGCAGAGGGACCTCGGGGTCCTTGTGCATGAGTCGCAAAAACCCAGCCTGCAGGTGCAGCAGGTGGTCAGGAAGGCGAATGGGATGCTGGCCTTCATAGCGAGGGGGATTGAATATAAAAGTAGGGAGGTCTTGCTGCAGCTGTATAGGGCATTGGTGAGGCCGCAGCTGGAGTACTGTGTGCAGTGTTGTTTTTTTTTAAAAGCTGGTCGGCGCAACATCGTGGGCCGAAGGGCCTGTTCTGCGCTGTAATGTTCTATGTTCTATGTTCTAAGTATCGAATTCATGTAAAACCTGGAGTAAGATTTTTTTTTCAGTGGAGTTTGAAAAAGAATCTTCCAGACTCTGTGCACTGCTGGCTGCACTAGCGTGAATCATGCTGAAAAGCTGGGGGTGGGGCCTATTCCTGCTGGAGAGGCTGGCAACATAGCACTGAATGGGCCATTGCACATGCACATGCACTGATCTATTGGCACAGGGATCAGCGCACGCACAGTGGCCCCTATCTGTCGGCCTCCTGATTGCTGGGCAGCTCAATTCTGGCCAGCCCACAACCCGCACAAGCTGGCCCTCTCATCCCCAGCATGGCACGATTGCTGCCCTCCGCCCTCCTCCCCCCAATCCGGGATATGTCCAGGCCAGTCTCAAGCCGCCACCTCTCCCGGCCCACCTTGATCTCTAACCGCCCCACCTGCCCCATATAACACCCCACCGGCAGTTCCAAATGCCCCAGCCCTCCACAGTTCTGACCCACTTCAGCAGGTTGCCCCCCTACCCCGATGGCCAGCTCTAATCACTGGCCTCCTTCTCTCCCCCACTGATCCTGACTGCTGTTTGACAGCGGGCCCTCCCCACCCCACTGATTGCCCCCTGTATCATTCCCTGCCCCCATTAGGCCCCACCCCTTGGCTTGCCCCATGCCCAATGGGCAGTGCTAACATGCTCCCTGGGCATTGGCACTTTGCCCTTGAACAGTGCCAGGGGCAAAGTTTGGCACTGCCAAGGTGCCAAAATCCATGGAATATACCCCTCTAGGGGCTTCGTTTGTCCCCTTCTCTCCAACGGTGTCGAGCTGCTAGTTCCCCTCAGGTAGGGAGTTATAGTAATCCCTACTGGAGTGAAATAGTCCTGGCAGTGGGAAGGTGTTAGCAGGCTTGGAGGCCTCAGTCCTGGGCCCACTAAAGCTATTTAAATTACATTAAAATGACCTTGTGAATATCGAATGCAGCTCTGCGCTGATTTCTGGCATGGAGCTGAAGGCACTGGAAATGCAGCATTGGGAAACATACTCGGATCTGGGCACCCAGCACAGATCACACTAATTGGGCATTGCTTAATGTTTCACTCCGGGAAGGCTAAAAGCCTAGCTTCCAGCTAGCTAGCCAAATTTCCAATACCAAACTGAAAATTAATTCTGAGATTTTTTCCTGGCGGGGAGAGCCACCTGAATTTAACTTGTCAATCAATCTTCCTTCTCACAATGCAGGGTCATAAAAGATCTCAAAGTACCTGAGGTCAAGAGTAAAAATAAACAAAACTCCATTTAAACCATTGAAGCAACAGTAAAAGGACTTCTAACCAGACAGTCCAGCAACAATGAAAAAAAAATCTAAAGCTGCTTAACTGCAGAAAACATGATTTAAAAAAAACTCTTAAAAGTACACAAACGTCACATTAGGTTTAGTAGAGGGTGTCATTATTCAGAATGGGTAATGTGCTAGGGGTCCTGGAGTTTGTCATTGCAGGAGAGGTCCTGGAATATGTGATTAGCAATAGAATGTGAAATTGTCCATTTTCATATAATCTCTGCAATGCAGAAGAGGGCATTCAGCCCATCAAATCTGTCCAATTCTCTTATAGTGTATCTAACCCCAGCCCTCTCCCCTGTCCTAACCACACACTTTAACCTGGTGTTGTGAGACTTTTTACTGTGTCTATCCACACACTTACCATGGCTAATCCATCTAATCTACACATCTTGGGAAATTAAGGGCCAATTTTTAACATGGCCAATCCACCTGACCTGCACATCTTTAGACTGTGGGAGGAAATTAGGACACCCGGATGAAACCCATACAGACACGGGGAGAATGTGCAAACTGCACACAGTCACCTAAGATTGAAATTGAACTCTGATCCTTGGAACTTTGAGGCAGCAGTGCTAACCACTGTGCCACCATGCCAAATTAATAAAGCTCCCTGAGTGTCATTACACTTTTGTCCTTAATGGTATTTGAAGAGTTGTGGAAGTGTGTTACTGCGCACAGAGGTATTGGGGATTTATTAATACACAAAGAGCCCATAGGAGCTTCTCTCTATTTCTTTCATGGGATGTGGGCATTGCCGCCTAGGCCAGCATTTATTGCTCATCTAATTTCTCTTGACAAGGTAGTAGAGAGCCAACTTCTTGATTTTCTGTAGTCCATGTGGTGTCAAGACAGAGTTCCAGGAATTTGACTCAGTGGCAGTGAAGAAACGTTAATGTAGGTCCAAGTGAGAATGGTGTGTGGCTTTGCAGGGGGTTTGCACATGATGACGTTCCTACACGTCTGCCGTTGTAGATGGTAGTGGTCATGGATTTGGAAGTAGTAATGAAGGAATATTGGATGAGTTGCAGCAACACATCATGGAGGTGGTACATACTGCTGCCACTCTGGGACAGTAGAAGAGGGAATGCTTATTGGAAGTGATGGATGGGGTGCCAGTCAAGTTCACTGCTTTGTTCTAGATGATATCAAGCTTCTTGAGTTGTGTTGCAGTTGCACTCATCCAAACGTTGATGAGTATCCCCTCACACTTGAACAGGCTTAAGAAAGTCACAAGGTGAGTTATTCTCCATAGAACAGTCAATTTTTGCAGTCAGTTTAGTTTCTGGTCAATGATAGGATGCTGCCCACGATGCTGATAGTAAGATTCTTTCTTGTTGGAGCTGATCATTGGCTGGAATTTGTGAGGCACACATATTACTTTCCACTTAGTAGCCAAATCCAGGTCTTGCTACAGATGGGAATGGACTGCTTCACTATCCAATGAGTCATAAATGGTGCTAAACATTGTACAATTACCAGCAAACACCTCCACTTCTGACCTGATGATGGAGGGAAGGTCACTGAAGAATCAGCCAAAGATAGTCGGGCCTGGGACAATGTCTTGAGGAATTCCTTAGACTGAGGTGACTGATCTCCCACAAATATAGCCATCTTGTTTTGTTCAGGGATGATTACAACCGGTGAAGAATTTTCACCCTGATTCTCGTTAACCGTAGTGCTAGGGCTCCTTGATGCCATGCTTGGTCAAATGCTTTCTTGATGTCAAGGACAATCATTCTCACCTCACCTCTTAAGCTCAGCACTTTGTCCTGTTTGGACCAAAGTATAATGAGGCCAGGAGCTGAGTGGCCCTGGCAGAATCCTAACTGAGCATCAGTAAACTGGTTATTGTTTAGGAAGTGTCTTTTGATGTATTGTTGACAACCCCTTCTGTTATTTTGCCAATGGGCAAGTGGAGATTGATGTGGTGATAATCAGCCAGATTAGATTTGCTCTGTTTTTGTGGACAGGACATACCTGGGCAATATTCCACACTAAGACAGAAGCAAAGTACAGCTGATGCTGGAATCTGAAACAAAAACACAAAATGCTAGAAAATCGCTGCAGGTCTGACAGCATCTGTGGAGAGAGAATAGAGCCAATGTTTCAAGTCGGAATGACTCTTTGTCAGCCATGTTGACACTTCAGTTTTAGGTACGCCTTGTGCTGTCCTGGCACGTCCTGCTGAACTCTTTATTGAAACAGGGTTGATTCCTCAGCTTGATGGTAATGGTAGAGTGGAGGATATGCTGAGCCATGAGGTTACAGGTTGTGGTTGAGTACTATTTTGCTGCTGTTGATGTTCCACAATATCTTGTGAATGTCCATTTTTGAGTTGCTAGACTTGTTCAAAATCTATCCGATTTAGCATAGTGGTCGTGCCAAACAAAACATTGGAGCATATCCTAAATGTGAAGATCAGACTTTGGGCCCAATGTTACCATTTGGAGTCTAAGGGCCGGATCCAGGCGTATGACAGATCCGAGTCAGGAATCCCCTTTGCAGCGCACCCATGTGCTTTTTGCCGGCTCCGGTCCGATCTGCGCAGTGGGCGGGGCTTAGCGTTGCCAGAACGATCGGAGCTCTGAACTGCGCTGGCGCAGTTCGAAATAAAAATGAAGCAGCGCGCCTAGGCGGGAAAGAAAAGAAAGCAGAGAGAGTGGCTCTCCAACACATGGAAGAGTTGGCAATAATTATACCTCCTCTTGTTAGAGAAAATATTGTTCTAACAATCTGATAATGCTATTAAATTCAAAGCTTTTGTTGAAAGATTACATTTGCATCTATTTCAACTGTCTGCTTTTGTCTCAGTAATGAATGTGAGCTGTTTGGGTTATTTTGGGCTGATTGTGTCTACTTTCAGGGCTCAAATGAAAAATAAAATTTGCATTTCTGAGAATCTTCAACCACACAGAACAAAGTACATCCATATGATTTTAAGTTTCTGTTACAGAGACGTCTCCCCATCGACATATTGTAAAATAAATATACAACAAACCCAGTACTTGTAGCACATATTCTGAAGCAACGGTTCTTTAGAAGAAATTTGTAGTCCCAGGAACATCTAGGATGTACTTAAACAGTGTCAAAAGTTTAATATTTTAGACCAAATGAATGTAATGGTAGTTTATGCAGCAAAATCAGTTTATTAACTTCCTGAAGTGAAACAATATTTTGAAAAAAGATGCTCTTTATTGTTAAAGGATAGGAATTAAAACATTCAATGGTTTGCATGCCTGGAGTGGTTTATGCCCCCTTCCCCCCTCCCGACTAGAGATCCATCCTGCCCCTGATTTTTGGTAAAATCGGGCCCTTTGTCTCTCCCAGGAATGTATGATGATCACATCTACCAGAAGAGGCATCTGCAACTAGAATATTGATGAGGATGAGATCAAGAGGTTTTTCCCTCTTTTTGGTTTCCTCACCTCCAGACCCAGTCCTGGAGCTATGTCCGTTAGGACTTAGTCAGCTTGGTTATTAGCGGTGCTACTGAACCAGTCTGGGTAATAGACACTGAAGTCTTCCATGCAAATACACACTATGCCCTTGTCACCCTCGCTGCTTCCTCCAACTGGTGTTCAAAATTAAAGAGTTACTGATTAATTAACTTAGGTTGTGATGGGAGCAGTGATGATGAGCAGGAGGTTTCCTTGCCCATGTTTGACCTCATGACTTGAGAGTTTCTGGGGTGCAGAGTCAACGTTAACAACTCTTAAGCCAACTCCCTCCTTCCTGCATATCACTGTGCTGCCACCTCAGCGTTGGTGATGGTGGCCCTAAGGGACTTTGTCTGTAAGGTATGATTCTATGAATATGATGATGTCAGGCTATTGCTTGACTACTCCGAAGTACAGCTCTTCCAACTTTGGCACAGGTCCCAGATGTGAGTTAGGAGGACTTCACAGGCCAGGGCTTGCCATTGTCACTTCTATTGCCTAAGACACTCCACAGGGTGATTTGTCTAGTTTCATTCATTTTTGTGGTGATATGATGCCACTGAAAGGCTTGCCAGATCATTTTAGAGACCATTTAAGAGTCAACAACATTTCTTGTAATGTAGCCCAATTAGGAACAGCACATTTTATTCCCTAAAAGGCATCAGATAACCAGATGGATTTTATGATATTCAACATGGTTGCTATCACTGAGACTAGCTTTTTTAAAATTCTAGACTTATTAAATTAAATTAAATTTCACCAGCTGCCGTGGTGGGATTTGAACCTGTGTCCCAGCACATTAACCTCGGCCTCTGGATTACTAGTCTGGTGATATTGCTATGCCATTACCTGTCCAACATAGTAAAGCTTATTTTGTTTGTTTTAATCTTTGAAATCTTGTAGATTTATCTTGGGTGGGTAATTGGGATTTACTATACAATAAACAAAATATACTACATACTACTATAAACAAGAAGTTACTGGTCCCTTCTGACATATGGCATTGGTTTCACTGTAGTGCTTTCTATGGTCATCCTGTTGGAGTATGATGCTAAGTAATATTGGAGGCAACCAAATAAAGAGGGTCAGAAAGGAGTTTGAATGTATTTGTAAATTGTTGTGTTTTTTTTTCAGAAATCACGTGCCCTGATCATCAGATTTTTAGTTACAATGCCAGAGCATGTGATCGCACCTGTGTGTCCCTATCTGACCGAGACTTTGAATGCACTGCAACTGATGTCCCCGTTAATGGTTGTATCTGTCCAACACGCACGTATCTTGATCTTCTTGGTAAATGTGTTGAAGCATCAAAATGCCAGTGCATGCTCAAAAATGGTGACTATTTAGGCCCAGGCAAATCAACCATCATTAACTCTGAGACTTGGTGAGTAAGCATGGTAGAACTCATCAGCAGGAAAACAAGTAAACATTTAAAGTACAGCATGAGCTTTTAAATCAGCAACAGTGATGTTGGTGCCAAAGGTTTTGCACTTCTATGTAACACTACTGTCTTCTGTTTAAATGGAGATGTTTGCCTATTAATTTTAAATCAGTGATAGATGAATGTCATGTACGAGCATTAAAAATATGTCCACTAATATCACAAGCAGAGACAACGTGTGCATAGAGCAAAGAAAATTACAGCACAGGAACAGGCCCATCGGCCCTCCAAGCCTGCACCAACTATGCTGCCCAAATGAACTAAAACCCCCGACCCTTCCGGGGGCCATATCCATCTATTCCCATCCTATTCATGTATTTGTCAAGGTGCCTCTTAAAAGTCACTATTGTGTCTGCTTCCACTACCTCGCACAGCCATGAGTTTCATGCATAGCATGTAAAAAAACTTGCCTCGTACAACTCCTTTAAACCTTGCCCCTCACATTTAAACTTATGCCCCCTAGTAATTGACTCTTTCACCCTGGGAAAAAGATTCTAGCTATCCACTCTGTCCGTACCCCTCATAATATTGTAGACTTTTATCAGGTTGTCCCTCAACCTCTTTCATTCCAGTGAGAGCAAACCAAGTTTCTCCATCCTCTCCTCATAGCTAATGCTCTCCATACCAGGCAACATCCTGGTAAATCTTTTCTGTACCCTCTCCAAAGCCTCCACATTCTTCTGGTAGTGTGGCGACCAGAATTGAACACTGTATTCCTAACTAAGGTTTTATACAGCTGCAACATGACTTGCCAATTTTTAAACTCAGTGTCCCGGCTAAAGAAGGCAATATGCCATATGCCTTCTTGATTGCCTTCTCCACGTGCGTTGCCACTTTCAGTGATCTGTGTACCTGTACACCCAGATCCCTCTGCCTGTTAATACTCTTAAGGGTGCTGCCATTTACTGTATATTTCCTATTTGTATTAGACCTTCCAAAATGTATTACCTCACATTTCTGCAGATTAAACTCTATTTGCCATCTCTTTGCCCAAGTCTCCAACTGATCTATATCCTGCTTTATCCTCTGACGGTTCTCACTGCTATCTGTAGTTCCACCAACCTTTATGTCATCCCCAAACTTATTAATCAAATCAGTTACATATTCCTCCAACTCATTTATATATATTACAAACAGTAAAGGTCCCAGCATGATCCCTGAGGAATGCCACTTGTCACAGCTTCCATTCAGAAAGGCATCCTTCCACTAGTACCCTGTTTTCTATGATCGAACCAGTCCTGTATCCATCCTGCCAGCTCACCTCTGATCTTGTGCAGCTTCACCTTCTGTACCAGTCTGCCATACAGCATCCACTGCTCTACCCTCATCAATCATCTTTGTCACTTCCTCAAAAAACTCAGTCAAGTTTGTGAGACACGACCTTCCCTTCACAAAACCATGTTGCCTCTCATTAATACATCCACTTATTTCCAAATGGGAATAAATCTTGTCTCGAAGAATCCTCTCCAATAATTTCCCTGCCATTGATGAAAGGTTCACCGGCCTGTAATTATGCTACCCTTCTTAAACAAAGGAACAATATTGGCTCTTCTCCAATCCTCTGGGACCTCCGCTGTAGCAAGTGAGGATACAAAGATTTCTCTCAGGGTCCCAGCAATTTCTTTCCTTGCCTCTCTCAGTATTCTGGGGTATATTTCATCAGGCCCTGGAGCCTTGTCTACATTAGTGTTTCTCAAAATCCCCAATACCTCCTCCTTTTTGATCTCAACATGACCCAAACTATCTACACACCCACAAAATCCCCCTCTTTGGTGAATACCTGTGCAAAGTACTCATGTAATGCCGCGCCCATTTCCTCTGGCTCCATGCATAGGTTCCCTCTCTGTCCTTGAGTGGGCCAACTCTATCCCTGGCTACCCTCTTGCTAGTGATACATGTATAAAAAGCCTTGGGATTTTCCTTAATCCTGCTGGCCAATGATTTTTCGTGATCCATTTTAGCCCTCCTTACTCCTTGCTTAAGTATCTTTCTACTTTACGACTTGCTTAAGTTTCTTTCTACTTCCCTTGTATTCCAAACTTGCTTTGTGTGTTTCCAGCCTCCTAGCCTTGACAAATGCTTCCTTTTTCTCATTGACTTGGTTTATCTCTTGTTTTCCAAGGTTCCTGAAACGTGCCATATATATTATTGTTGTTCACAACATGGGTTTGAATTTTGTGACTATCCCGGTAGATAGGAATAGTGATTGGAAGATGGGTCAAGACACAGTTATGTTGGGTTTCTACTGAATCATGAAATTTTCATCTGAGTTATGAGCCAAAAGCCCTCCCTATCCATTTAAGGCTATTATTTAAGGTGGGCAGATACAGTATTTGGAAGCACACCACATGGAACTTGGGCAGTGCACATGAAACTAGGATAGTCACCTGAAGCGTTTACATCATGCATGAAGTTGAGGCACTACACATGGAGTGTGGACATTGCACATGGAATATGGGTACTTGACATGGAGTATGGGCATTTCATATTGGAACATGTAGCCTGGACACTTCACGTGGCACACGGACAGTTCACATGGAGCACAGACGTAGAGCATAAGTAATTCACATTGAACCTTGACAATTCACCTGGGGCCTAGGCAATCCACATGGAGCGTGAGTAATTCATATCGAGCAAGATGCTTCACGGGCACTTTATTAGCTGAGGCATAGAGTTTAAGAGTAGGGAGATTATGCTGAAACTGCATAAAACATCGGTTAAGCCGTAGCTAGAATATCATGGAATCTACATTATAGGAGTAATGGAATCCACATTATAGGAGGGATGTGATAACATTGGAAAGAGTACACAGTAGATTTACCAGGAATATTGCATGCAGTTCTGGTCACCACATTAGCAGAAGTATATGGAAGCTTTGGAGAGATTGCAAAGAAGGTTTAGCAGGATGTTGCCTGATCTCAAGGGTGTTGATTGTGAGGAGAGGTTGAATAAACTAGGATTGTTTTCACTGGAAAAGTGGAAGCTGAGGAGACGCCTGATAGAGGTCTACAAGATTACGAGAGGGTTAGAGTGGATAGTCAGAGGGTTTTTCCAAGGGTGGAAGTGTCAATTACAAGGGGGCACACGTTCAAGGTGAAAGGCGGAAAGGTTTAGGGAGATGTGTGGGGGACGTTTTTCACACAGAGAGTGATGAGAGCCTGGAATGCTTTGCCAGAGAAGGTGGTGGAAGCAGGCATCTTAGCAACATTTAAGAGGCATCTGGATGAGTACATGAATAGAAAGGAAATAGCGGGATATGGACCAAGTAAGCTTAGTTAGAGCATCATAATTGGCACAGACTTGTTCCTGTGCTGTACCTTTCTTTGCTCTTTGATATTGTTTGGGTTGGAGAGTTTCAGTTATGACAAGAGATCGGATAGACTGGGGGTGTTTTCCTTGGAGCAGAGGAGATTGAGGGGGGATATATATTGATTCTAATGAATCTAATGATTGAGATATATAAAATTATGAGGGGAATGATAGAGTAGATAGGAAGAAACTTTCTCCTTGAGAGACCAATGACTAGAGGGCATAGATTTAAGGAGAGAGGTAGGAGGTTTGGAAGGGTTGTGAGGGAAGACTATTTTACCCCAGGGGGTGTGGGAGTCTGGAACTCTCCTGAAAGGATGATGGAGACAGAGACCATCTGAACATTTGAGAAGTATTTAGGTGTGCATTTCTGACTCCAAAGCCTACAAGGCTATGGGCTAAGTGCTAGGAAATAGGATTATAATAGATAGGTGGTTGTTTTTGACTGGTACAAATATGATGGACCAAAGGGCCTTTACTATGCTGTATACATCTATGACTCTATGGGGCCTGGGCAATCCGCACGGAGCCCGGGCAATCCGCACGGAGCCCGGGCAATCCACGCAGAGCCCGAGCAAATCATCTTCTGTGCAAGAATCCACTTGGAAAGTCGGCTTTAGAACAGAATGCATTTAGAACATACGTTAGAACAGAATAGTGGAATATAGATGTGTAAAATTAAAGGAGAATCAAGCAATGAGTGAAGTTTTTGAATCTGAGTTCTATTAAGTGACCTACAGTTGATCTGATTATTATCTCAATATCATGCTTTTTTTCTCTGTCTTCTCTACAGGTACTGTAGGAATGGGAAACTGAAGCGCACAGGCCAACCTCCAGTCTTCAAAGGTCCAACAAAATTCCCCCTTTTTTTCAGTTATGTGCATATTATATTTAACTTAATTTATAAATATGTTTGAAATGGCACAATTTAATATATGCTTTTAGATGCATCATTTGTAATCCTGCTTGATACTTGAAATTAAAATGATTCCACATTGCCGGTGGTTGAAAATAACATAGTTTGTTTTTCCAGGAATGTGCATGCCTCCTAAAGTTTACTTCAGCTGTGCACATAGGCGAAAGGGTCAGTATGGAACCACGTGTGCAATAACATGCCAGATAATAGCCACAGAAATCTCATGTGTGAGTAGGAAACAAAACAAACTCTCCTTTCTCAGAATTGTGCGTCTAAATAATTTAAGAATTGAATTCCCTATTTTTTACCCCACCCAAGATACCAACTAAGTGTGTATCTGGCTGTATATGTCCAGAGGGGATGGTTTTGGATTATGATGCTATGTGTGTCTACCCTGAAGACTGCCCATGCAAATTCAGTGACCAGACGTACAAACAAGGAGAGAAGATGATGAAAGATTGTGAGGAATGGTAAGAAATTTAAACATTTTATTAAGCTACCTTGAAATTGATCCTAAAAACAAGGAACTAGTTTCAAAATAAAATAACTGCATTCCTGGTGGCTCATGGTTGTGCAACAACTGACTAATTGCATAATGCAGGATAGGCAGTAGTATGGACACTATTGGTGCAACGCCTCCATTATTAGGGATATAAAACCATTCAGTCTTCAGGATATGACTGCTCAGGAATAAAAAAGTAACCTAATTCACAGTAGATATATTAACTTAAATTTCCATGCTACCCTTCTTAATTATATGTAAATTTGAGTTCTTAAAGGTAACAAGGAGAGTTAACATGGGTCATGCAATTGACGTTGATAATGTAGACTTTAAAAAGGCCAACGTCATGTAATAGAGTTGCTCGCAAGAGCAGGGACCAAAAAGAAGATATCACTGGGGAAGCGGAGGGTATAGCTGAGGTACTAAATGGTCACTTCACATTTGTCTTCACCAGAGAAAGAACGCTTTCAGTGTAGAAATAAAGGAGGCAATAACAATAAAGGATTGGATAAAGATAAAGAGGAGGTGTTTAAGAAATTGGCAGTCCTTAATTAGAAAAGACAAACAGTCAAGTTGGAATGCATCATAGGTCACTGAGGGAAGGAAAGAAAATTGTAGTGGTTCTGGTACAATTTTCTAAGCCTCCATGGATTTCGAGAACAGTGTGACAAATCTGGAGGAAAGTAAATATTGGAACAAATGAAAAAATGGAACAGGATAAACGCAGCAAAATTAGTCAGAATTTTACGCTCTCCTCAAGGTGGGTTCCAAGGCAGGTGAGGGGCATAAAGTTGCCTGGACAGGGTTCCCTCCAGGATCCTGCCTGCCCTGACCCAAATGCAATTTCACAATAGGGTGGAAAGAGCCTTGGAGAGAAAGACTGCCCATGCCCCTATTATGGCTTTAAGTGACCATAATAGCCTGTTAAGGGCATTTTCCTGTCCTTAACTTTCCCAGCCTCAGTTTTTAGACTGGTGGGTGCTGGTTGGATCAGAATGCCAGATGGTAAAAGTGAGCTTTCTTGATTCTGGGTGGGAAGGGGCAGTCGCCTCAAACAGAAAGCCCTTGCTGATTTGGGATGCACTCCCCAAGGGTCCTGGGGGCTCTAGCCTTCCTTTCCAGCCACCTCTCCAGTCTACCCCTGACACATAGATCACCCCCATCCCACTCTTCTGAACCCCCAGAGCTTCCTCTACCCTGCTGCCCCATAACACCTGCTACTTACCTGAAGTGCGATCCTGGGACTTAGACACAGCCACGGTGCTACAATACCAGGCTAACAGCTCTCCAAGGCAGGACTTCCACCTGAGGGCTGACGGAAGACCTGCAAGCTGCCAATCAATGCTTAATTGAGCGTAAAATGACAGGGGACCTGTTGGAGTCAACGGGGATGTATTCCCAAGCACTAGCCATCCAGCAAATTCAATTCTATGAATCAGTGTGCCTCATGTTAGCAGTGAAATAATAATCCAGCACAGAATTGTCATTTAGCTAAGTATGGGCTTAGAAATGAAAAACCATACAGATTTGTTTAAGGCAAATTGTGTTTGAAAAATTTGATCAAGTTTTATGAAGTAAACGAGAGGTTTGATAAGAGTTGTGTGATTAATTTTGTGCCTATGGACTTGCAAGTTGTATTTCACAAAGTATTACATCATAGTCTTGTTGCTAAAATTTAGCTCATGGTACTAAAATGGCGTCTGTAACATGGACAAAAAAATTGACTAAGGAACGGAAAGCAAAGGGTAATGGCAAATGATTGTTTTTCAGAATGGAAGGAAGTATACTGTATTGTTAGAACCACTTTTATTTTTGGTAAATATGTTAATGACCTCATTTTATACATTTGCAGAATGTATAAAATTTGGAAATATAGTAAATGAAGAGGAAGATAGTGGCATGCTTGACAAGGACTGAAGAAATGGGTGGCTATATATATGGCAGATGAAATTTTATACAGAGACATGTGTTTCTGCTTTAGTCTGTGACGCCAACACAACTAATAAGCAAATTCTGACAATTGTTTGTATATTTTGGTAGGATGGATGAGAGGCAATGTATGAAATGAGTAGTAAAAATTTAAAGGGGATATCCATGCAATCCTTGAAGTTGGCTGGCTAAGATGATTGTCCATTTTAAGGGCAATACAGCAGAATAAAGATCACCTGGTTTGGGGAAGCAATGGGCACACAAAGAAGGGAATCATCACAAGGTTGGAGCCCTCTGAGGCAGGAGACATGTAGGCAGCTAGGTGCAGCCGTGAGACCACTGTGTCTTGTTAATAAATCCTTTTGTGTTCATAAATGAAGTCTGTGAACATGCATCATTACATTTGGTAATGAGAATAAAATTATCATGACACTGTCTCTGGCCTGACACCTACAAGTATCCTGTTTTCATCAGTACTTGCCAGAATGCCTGTCCTTGGGTGAATAGACCCATTTGAGTTATTGAGGTATTACTAGACCCCAAGTAAAGTAGAATCAGAAAAGATGTACAGTTCCTAGATGCATGGGCAACAGAGAAAACATGGCAAGACTCCTGGGTCAGAATCTACAAGAAGGCTGAGTGAAACGTAGAAAGGTAGCTCCACTTCCACTGTAGACTAGGAGGCAATCCAGTCAGTCAGTGCATTGGAGAACCTGAATTTGCCAATGGAGCCAAAAGTTTAGAAGGAAACATATACAGAAAAAAGATAAGAGAAAATCACCCTGCAAAGCAAGAGGTGGAACTTTAAGTTTTAAAAAAGACTGGAACAGGGACCTAACAGGAAATCTGGTGGAACAGCAATGACAGAAGTTTCTGGGAGTAATTTGGGAGAACAGCAAAATTTCATCCCAAAGAAGAAGAAGAAGCATACTAAGGGGAGGATGAGGCAACCATGGCTGATGAGGGAACTCAGGGATAGCGTAAAATTAAAGGAAAAAGTATACAATGTGGCGAAGATTAGTGGGAAGCCAGGGGGTTGGGAAGCATTCAGAGACCAACATACAATAAGGGGGAGAAGATGAAATATGAGGGTCTGCTAGCTCGTAACATTAAAGAAGATTGCAAGAGTTTTTTTAATATATATAAAATGTAAGAGATAGACAGGAGCGATGCTGGAGAAGTAGTAATAGGGAATGAAGAAATGGCAGAGGAACTGAATTAGGTACATTGCGTCAGTCTTCACAGTGGAAGGCACCAGTAACATATCAACAATTCAAGAGAGTTGGGGCAGAGGTGACTAGGGCGGCCATTACTAAGGAGAAAGTGGTAGGGAAGCTGAAAGGGCTGAATATGGACAAATCACCTGCACCAGACGGACTATAAACCAGAGTTCTGAAAGAGATAGCTGAAGAGATAGTGGAGACATTAGGGATGATCTTTCAGGAATCACTGGAGTCAGACAGGGTCCTGGAGGATTGGAAAATCGCTAATGTAACTCTGTTTCAGAAGGGAGGGAAATAAAAGACGGGAAGTTCCAGGCCAGTTCGCCTGATCTCGGTCATTGGTAAGATTTTAGAATCTATTATTAGGGATGAGACTTCAGAATACTTGGAAGTGCATGGTAAAATAGGAAGAAGTCAGCATGGTTTCATCAAGGGGAGGTCATGTCTGACAAATCTTAGAATTCTTTGAGGAGGTAACGAGTAGGGTAGACAAAGGAGAACCAGTGTATGTTGTGTACTTGGATTTCCAGAAGGCCTTTGACAAGCAGGCTGCTGAACAAGATAAGAGCCCATGGTGTTAGAGGGAAGGTACTAACTTGGATAGAATATTGGCTGACTGTCAGAAGGCAGAGAACAGGGATAAAATTGTCAGGATGACAGTTGATGGCTAGTGGTCAGTGTTGGGATCACAATTTTGATCTAGATGAAGGAACTGAGGACATTGTGGCTAAGTTTGCAGATGATACAAAGATAGGTGGAAGCACAAATATTGAGGAGGCAGGGAGGCCGTAGAAGGACTTGGAGAGGATAGGAGAATGGGCAAAGAATGGCAAATGGAATATAACATGGGAAAGTGTGAGGTTATGTACTTTGTTCTATGGCTCTATTGTTCCTACCAATGTACATGGGGAGAGAATTCAGAAATCAGAAGCACAAAGGGACTTGTGAGTCCTAGTTCCAGATTCTCTGAAGGTGAACTTGCAGGTTGAGTTGATAATTAGGAAGGCAAATGAATATCAGCATTCATATCGTGAGGACTAGAATTCAAAAGCAGGGATGTACTTCTTAGGTTTATAAGGCTCTGGTCAGACCCCATTTGGAGGATTGAGAGCAATGTTGGGTCCCATTTTTCAGGAAGGTTGTGCTGGCCCTGGAGAGAGCCCAGAGGATGTTCACAAGAATGATTCCAGGAATGAAAAGCTTGACATATGAGGAGTATTTGAGGACTTTGGATCTGTGCTTGATGGAGATTAAAAGGGTGAAGGAGATCTCATTGAAACTTAGAGAACACTTAATGGCCTGGATAGAGTGATATGGGGAAGATGTTTCCATTAGTAGCCGAAATTAGGATCCCAGGGCACAGGATAAAGGGACAACCCTTTACAACCAAGATGGGGAGGAATTTCTTCAGCTAGAAGGTGGTGAATCTATGGAATTCATTGCCACAGAATGCTGTGGAGGCTAATTCATTGAGCATATTTAAGACAGAGATAGATAAATTCTTGATTGGTAGGGTGATCAAAGGTGACAGGGAAAGGATGGGAGAATGGAGTTAAGAAATTTATCAGCCATGATTAAATGGTGGGGCAGACTCAATGGGCCAAATGGCCTAATTCTGCTCATATTCCTATGGTCTTATAATCACTGTGCTAAATGGGATCAACTTCAAACAGACCTAGCAACTCATGACTGGGCACCATGAGGTTCTGTGGGGCTCAGCACCGGCAGAATTATACTCAACCACAATCTGTAACTTCATGGGCTGGCATACTCCCCTCACTCTACCATTACACCAAGCTAGGGGATCAAACCCAGTTCAATGAAGAGTGCAAAGGCATGCCAAGAGCAACACCAGGCATACCTAAAAATAAGGTGTCAACTTGGTGACGCTCCAACATATGACTATTTGAATGGTAAACACCATAAGCATTTTTCTCTACACCCTAGCTATGACTGTAACACTACATTCTGCACTCTCTCTTTTCTTTCCCTCTGTATGGTATGCTTTATCTGTATAGCGTGCAAGAAACAATATTTTTCACTGTATACTCATACGTGTGACAATAAAAAATGAAATCAAACAAGAGTTGAGCAATTCCATGAATAATGGATCAGATCTAAGGTCTGCAGTCCTGCTGCATCCAATCGTGAATGATGGTGGACAACTAAACAACGCACAGGAGAAAGAGGAGGAAGCTCCACAAATATCCCCATTCTCAATATTGGAGCAACCAACACGCCTGTGCAAAAGATTAGACTTTTACAACAGTCTTCAGCCAGGAGGGTTGAATGGGTAATCCATCTCAGCCTTCTCCAGATGTTCCTAGCATCAGAGATGTCAGCCTTCAACCAGTTCAATTAACTCAACATGATATCTGAGGAACTGCTGAAGGTACTGGATACTGCAAAGGCCTTGACAATATTCTGGTATTATTACTGAAGACTTGTACTCCAGAACTTGCCAAGCTGTTCCAAAATAGATACAACACTGGCATCTACCTGGTAATATAGAAATCCTGTATAGAGAAAACAGTTCAAATCCAACCTGGCCAATTACCACCCATTAGTCTGCTGTCAACCATCAGTAAAGTGATGGAAATGATTATCAATAGCACCATGAAGCAGCATTTGTTTAGCGATAACTTACTCACTGATATCTCCACCAGGGTCACTCATCACCCAACCTCAATAAAATTTTGGTTCCTGCATGGGCAAAAGAGCTGAGTTCCAGAGGTGAGATGAGAATGACTGCCCTTGACATCAAGGTCACATTTGATTGTGTGTGACATCAAGGTGTACTAGGAAAACGAGTCAATGGGAATCAGGGGAAACCCTCTGCTGATTACCTGGCACACTGGAAGATGGCTGTGATGGTTGGAGGTCAATCATCTCAACTCCAGGACTTCACCATAAGACTTCCTCATGGTAGTATCCTAGGTCCAAACATCTTCAGCTGCAAGTGATGGGCAATGAAGTGTTTTAGCCAGTGACACTTGTGTCCTGTAAATCAATTAAAGAAAGGTTTTTGGCTGGAACCAAATTCAACAGCTGCAGTACTTCTAATGTTTAATTGCTGGATGTTCATCAAGTTTGATGACGTTTTGAGAGATGGGAACCAGTAGATGGTTAGGCTGTAGCTGTTGATCTCAATACTGATGGTTAGGCTGAATGATCTCAATACTGAAATCAATTAAACCTATAATTCTTATTTAGTGTGAGGATGGTGGGAATGTGAGGTCATTTAAGAGGTGAGTACTCGAGTAGATGATTATTCTTAGTCATGGCTGTCCTTGTCCCGTGGTATGATCCTAGAGCAGTAGGAAAATTTGACTTAGAAAGCAAAGCCTGAACCAAATCTGATTGAATGTTAGCTGTGTACCATGTGCTCTCAGCCTGTGGCCCTCATACTTGACGGTGAAAACTGTCCCATGGCAATGGCAGAGATGGAGGATGGTGAATGATTTGGTGGGAATGAGGATATCAAAGGCAATGATGAGGGAGTTAATTCAGCATGTCTATAATGGTCTTATCATGAGAGATAGAGAAGCAGTCGAGAAGGAAAAGATGTGCTATGTGACATCCTGCCGGAGAGCAGTGAACATTGCAGGAGATTGAATCCCTCATATATGCAGCTTGGTGAGGGGGGAAGGGGTGCCGGGCATGGTTGTCACCTTTCCTCTGTCTGATTAAATAGGGCAGGGATCCTTAGAACTGTAATGGTTAGTTACTGAACATACCAGGCTCATCTGATCTGTTTCATTATTGTTTTATTGTTCAACAGTGTCTGCAGGAATGGAAAATGGAAATGCATAGAAAACGTGCATTGCCCTGCAACTTGTGTCATTCATGGGGAAGGGCATGTTACCACATTCGATGGCAAGAAATTTGCCTTTAATGGTAACTGTGAATACACTTTAGTTCAGGTAATGAGACAGGAAAGCCAAGGATTTTTTTTAATGGTTTCAGATTTCCTTTGTGGCTTATGATTTATTTTTAAGTAATCAATTATTATTGCTTATTTGGGAATTTTAGGATTCGTGTTGTGCAAATGAAACACGTCCAAATTTCAAGATTGTAACTGAAAATGTTATTTGTGGCCAATCAGGAGTGACCTGCTCCAAGGCAATAAAGATTTACATTGGGGTAAGGCAATTATTAATATTGAGGTAGCAGAATTAAACTAATTAATAATTAACATTAGCTGACTCAACTAATATTAGACTAAGGGAACTGCATTAATATTGCAAAAAAAATTACTTTCTTATTTGGATTTTAGGATCACCATTGACATTGTGCTAAGCAAATCAGACTCATTTGGGGCATGAAAGGATTCTCTTACTGAATCAGTAACCCTCTCACTTAAACACCTCACCAGTTAAAGCTGAATATCTCAGTGGATCACTCCACTCCACCCATTTCACTTGTTCATGCTTTCTAGCAATCCTTTACCAGGTCAGCTGTAAGCCAGTCTCCATTTTGTGGACACTGTTTAAGGAATGGCATCCATAGCTGTTTTGTGGCCTTTGAGTGAGAAATTGCAATCTCTAGAGATGCTTTTCAGTGTGCTTCACTCTACAGAAATGAGAGCAGGGGAAGCAACATTTTCTTTTCAATTAATCAGAGTGAAGAATCCTCGCTGAGACAAGTGAGCCTTGATCTTAACTTTCAAACATCCTGTACCAAGGATCTAATACTGCATGGGAAACAAGAAGTTAAGCACACTGTCAGTGGCTCTTTAATGCAGCAATTGTGTTACCATTTTATTGCCAGATTTTCCATCCAATCGGTGACAATGGGTTTGTTGCAAACCCATACAATGCAATCTCAATTCCAGAATTTGAAATGCCATTTTGACAATGTGATTGGAGGTGTTTGGAGTTCTAAATAAAAAAGAATGAAGGGAAAAAGTGAAAGTGAGATAAGGGAACCCTTCATCCCAATTCAGTGCTGCTTTCTGGATCAGATGCTGGGGACTATGAAAAAGAGAGTAGAGAGGAAAATACCTTTGGCAATACTCAAGAAGGTTAAAGGTGATAGAGGAGGTGTGCACTTGTGCCAACTTCTGAGTTCAATGCATAAAGCTTTGATTTATCAGAGTAAGTCAGGAAAAATGAGTAGAGTTGCACATCCGCCTGCATCCTGCTGTGTGCTTCACTCCAACCTTTTCACTCTTCCTTGTCAAGACTACTCCAGTTTCTCACAACCACTTAACTTACGAGTACGCTCATTTCTCTCTGTTTATGCACTTCCTCTTATCCTCATCCATTATCCACACCCATTTCTTCTTATCTTTAGGCAATATAATACCTTATGTTCTTATGTTCTTATGTCCTCACCTTCATAGTTAACTTCACCAAATGCACTCCATCCATCAGTTGAATGTATTCCATTATGCTCAGAGATAGATATGCCCTTTCCATCCTTACAGGAGAAAAGCATACAGAATACAGAGGGTGGGAGAGAAATGGAGACAGTCCTGCACTCATTTCATAATTAGCAATGCAGAGAGAGAATCACAGAATCCCTACAGTACAGCAGGAGGCCAGTCGGCCCTCAAGTCTGCACCGATCACAATCCTACCTAGGCCCTATCCCCATAACCCCATGCATTTACCCTCGCTAGTCCCCAGATACAAAGGGGCAATTAAGCATTGCCAATCCGCCTAACCCACACATCTTTGGACTGTGGGAGGAAACCCATGCAGACATGGGGAGAATGTGCAGACAGTGATCCAAGCCGGGAATCGATCCTGGGTGCCTGTCATTGTGAGGCAGCAGTGCTAACCACCATGCTATCTTGTGGAAATGCAGTGTACCTAGCTGTGGGTGATGGGGACCACCTCACCACCTGGTGACAGATATCGACAATCACATGTCAAAGAGACTCAATCATGTTACTTGATGTCAACAATGAGGTATGAACATGTTCTTCATAATTTCTAACATTCATATCTTTAAAGTACTTATTTATTTTATCTCCCATCAGAGTCTTCATCCATACAACAGGAGTTGGTAGAGATGGGCAATAGTTCAGAGTGAGTCCTACTAAGAGTGCACTATTTGATATACTTATGGACAAGCTCATGTTTGCTTGTACTTTGATAGTAACAGTTAAATAGTTGGTTTTTCACCTAGCAACTCACAATTCACAAGTGAACAAGAGCAGTTGATAGGATCAGGATTGTATTGAAGAGCATGGATCCGAGGACACAGTTCTCTGCAGGCTCTGCTTAGCTGAACGTTGGTACTGTACCCTGGAGGTCATCATTAAAGAATAGCAACAATGCACTGACAGGCCTTCCAAGTCCACTGTCATAATTGCAAAGAATATTGAGTCTGCCTCAAGCATGAATGCATTCCTGTCACCTGTTGCAATGATATCTTCATCCATGGATGTTGTCCAGAGTAACTAACTGCATGGTGCATCAAATGCAGCACACAAGCTGCAAGCGTTGAGCAAAGCCTTGCTGTCTCTGGATGCCATCTTAATTAGGTTGGCAGATAAACTAGCCTTAGCCTTGTATAGTGTTAAAAATGAAGTGTGGTTGTCCCATTAAAGGAACGATAAAGAAAAAAAACATGGAAGCAAGGACATCACTCAAAGTGCTTCCACTTATCATCTGTTGGCTTCCATGTCCTCATGCTCTCCCCCTCCCCCGTCCCCCACTCCCACTCCACCACACTCCACCAAGTTGATGACTATACATTCTAGCAGTCAGCTTCCAGATTTGAAGATGTCAGGAAAGTTGAACTGTTGTGAGTTGAAAACATCATTGCAGCTGCCTGGGAATTATACGCACAACTGCAGAATGATCTTTCTGTGGTTGTGCACTTGCTGCAAATTTTTAAAGTAGAAACCTTTATGGTTGACAGATACTCCTGGGTGATCCACGGGAGTTTTATTTGCTACATGTGTGCAGTTGAAAATGCACTTGTGGGAAGTCAGCCTAAGCTGCAAACCTGAGTACTCTTTCATTCTGACTTTTATCATTGCAAGCATAGATATAATTGGTAGTTACGATGAACGGAACTATCAGTCACTGTTTTGTATATCTGTAGGCTTCCTCCTGTGAAATCTTGGAACTGTCTTCAGGAGACCCCACGAGTAATCCAGACACAGAGTTGAGGACAATGTTGACTTTAATAGCCAATGGGTAAATTGTGTCTACTAGCCCCAATTGACTGCAAGATTTGTTGTAACAAGTGACAAATGACTACTTGCATAGTCTCCTGGTACACTGCTGTTCAGACATGTTGAGTAAATTTATCCTCAGAGTCTGTGTACTGGATATGGCCTCATGCAAGCTGTGCTTCCCTGCTGATGCTCTCCTCTGTCACCAGTGGAACTATAGCTCTGAAATTAAAGGCTACTGTTACTGCTGATGTTGCTGCTCATTTTGGTTCTCTTTTATGATCCAACCTAAGTCAACATTAAGTGGCAACCACCCTGATCTGATAGTTGAGAGTTCCAAAGTATAAGTTGGAAGCTCCAAAGTGTTGGAAATAATCTCAGAAAAAGTACCAGGAGCAAGAGCTATGCAACCATTAGACATAAATAGAACAGGAGCAATAGAGGAGGCCTGAGACCAGAGTGAGAACTGAGGAATCTTAAAGCTTTTATAGATGGAAGGAGACCAGATGTCCATTTTTTCTCAGTTTTAGATTGATTCACAAAGTGAGATATTACAAATATGTAGCTTCTAACTCTACAACCCACCACTGTGTGCCAAAAAATGTTTCTTTTTGCTCTTTTGGCTACCAATACATAAATTATCAACTCTAAGGGGACGTTCATGTTATTGCAACAAACCAAAAATGTCAAATGAAGCGTACTAAAATAAAGTATGACTCTCAGCATTGATGCTCTCCAGCCCTATTATTGATATTCTAGTAGCTATGAATTTTATAAGGTTGAAAGAACAGCAATTTCCTTTTAAACAGAATGAGTAGTTTTTAAGTCCATTCAAGAGTGATCACTTTTATGTTGTCACTGGTTGTGTAGGTGAGTGCATGGAGGGTGCAGGGAGTGTATTGATCGGTATGGTGACATAGAGGGCATGGAGGTGTCCTGGCTAGGATCTTTTAAAGGTAGCTTTCAAAATGTTCTATAATCCAGATTATGGTTCACAACTCGTGAGGAAATATTTACCAGAAATCCTCCAGAAGATGGACTGACTCCACAAAATGATGGTGCAGTTGTGAGATGCCTGCCCTCATTGACCAGGTCAGGAGTTCAGGATGCTGACTTACCAGCCGCACCTCTATCCCATGCCAATGAAAACTGGTGCCACCAGGAATGTGGCTGGCAGTCGACCAACTCTGCAAAAATCTGGCCCATGATGACTTATGTTGTAGAACTCCAAATAGTAAAAGAGCAATAGAAAAGCAAACCTTCACGGAAACTACAGAGCTGAGTAAAACCTCCAGAGTGGTGATATTTAGAGACTTGAATTATGCAACTGTTAATTGGGTTAATATGAGAATAAAGGATAAGATTGCTTGGAATTTCTGAAAAGTGTTGAATAATCTGTTCCCAGTCCCACGAGAGAGTATGCATCGCTGTATCTGATACTGGGGAATGAGGCTGGCCAAGTGTATCAAGTGTTGTGAGGGAACACTTAAATAAGAGAGATTATCATAGTTTAAGGCTTAAACTAATAATGGTGAAGACCAAGGAACAATGTAAAGTCGGGCTTTTGAATTAGGCGAGGACTATCTTAAATGAAAAGGAGCAACACGGCCCCACAGTGCCAGGGATCCGGGCTCAACTCTGGGCTAGGGTGACTGCTTGTGTGAAGTTTGCGTGTTTTCCCTGTGTCTACGTGGGATCCCTTCAAGTACTCCAATTTCCTCCCACAGTCCAAAGATGTGCAGATTAGGTAGATTGCCCATGCTGAATTGCCCCTTCATGCGGAGGTTAGGTGGATTAGCTATCATAAGTGTGCAGGGTTACAGGGAAAGGGTCTGAGTAAAATATTCTTTCCGAGAGTTGATGCAAATTTGATGGGCTAAATGGCCTCCTTGTGCATTGTAGGGATTCTACGAATTCCAAGATGTGATCTCGCCAAGGGTGACAGGGAAAAATGGACGAGCATAAAGGAAGAGATGTTTCGTGAACAGGCTAGGTATATTCCAACAGAAGGATACAAAGGAAATAAAGAATATGATGAAATGGTAAAAGTGGGTGTATGATGCATGTCAGGTGAATCCTTGCAATGATAACCTGGCAGAGCGCAGTAAGTTGAGAGGGGAATTAAACAGGAAAGAAGGACTAGCAAAAAGAGAACCTGAGAATAAAATGGCAGTTAGCATAAAGGGGACCCAAAAATCTTCTACCATCAGCTTTATCCCTAGTTTCTTCCACAATATATTGCTCTACGAAACTGTAATGAAAACATTCTACAAACTCACTCTTGCCAAGTTGATTGCCCCAGTCCATATGAAGATTCAAGTTCTGCACAATTATTAAATTGTCTTTGTCAAAAGCTTCAATAATTTCTCGTTTCATGCTTTAACCAATGGTACAACCACTGTTACGGACCTTATAAACTACTCAAGCCAGCATTTTCTGAATCCTAATTTCCACTTATGTCAGTTTTACTTCATGATATTTGAAGGCCAGGTCTTTTCTTATTAATGCTCTTGTGTCATTCTCATTAGGACCATCGTTCCTCATTTTGTTACAATCCCAGTTGGTGTTACTACTGTTCAGGAAGATTCCAGAATGGAACACTGGCTCAAAAGATTGTAACTTGAGGGTCAGAGCCACAGGACTGCTAATTAGTTTTAACAACAAGTAAAACATTTGTTAAACAAGAAAAGTTTGATTATAAAACAATACCCTTTTACTCCTTCCATAACTTCACAAGTATACACAGTTTTAAGGGTATCACCCCATTCTGAACCCGAATGACCAATGCTACACAACCTATCTTCAGTGGACTTCTCACAATTCCTCCAAATGACTGTCATGTGAGTGTTTCCAAACCACACTCCCAAAGACATGCTTTAAAACTTTCTTTCAAACAATGCCTTCTGTCAGC
Source organism: Carcharhinus amblyrhynchos (assembly GCF_965287045.1). Classification (NCBI taxonomy): domain Eukaryota; kingdom Metazoa; phylum Chordata; class Chondrichthyes; order Carcharhiniformes; family Carcharhinidae; genus Carcharhinus; species Carcharhinus amblyrhynchos. The sequence continues at coordinate 63,679,688 of NC_137329.1, forward strand.
TGTTTCCATTCAAGGCTTTCTAATTAATCCTTTGAACAAAGCCTCTGCTCCACTTTTACAAGGAATCTGGCACCAGGTTTTCCCTCCCATCTTTCAGGTTTCCTTTATCTTAAGTGCTTTTCACTAACTCAGGTACTCAGCCCCCAGCAGAATACTATTGCTTCAAACATTTGAAATAGGGATAGCAAACCTTTTGATTACTTCAGATATGTGGCTTGTCTGGTGCCACCTCATGCCAGGTCTGACTTTGACTTTCATAAGCAATCTCCTGTTCTGATGGCAGTTCCCATTTGTTCCTAATTACAGACTTCTTGGCTACTTCTCTTCATTTCTGTAGTTTCTTTATCCAGCTATTCTTTAAGTTTCTTCCACTTGTTTTCTCCTATGGTTTTTCTTCCATCATAGCTGAGAGAGACATTCGATCTCTTGCCTTCTAAAATGAACTGCTGTGAATTCAGCTAAAACCTGCACTCAAAAAGAATTCCTAACCTAAAGGTGCTCTTGATTACTAAGCAATGACTATATATTTCTCCATGCTTGTTTACTTTTCATGCCGTAACCCTCTCTAAGCATAATTAAAGTTCCGTTTTACCTGACATCAAAAAACCAACATGCAAACACTTTGTCTAACATGAATCTAACCATTGGTTTACTCTTCCTTACAGTATCATAAATTAAACCCAATTAAAATTCTATCTTATTTCTAATATTTAACAATGCAAATATAGATCACTTAAAGCTACTTCTGTTTTCCTGATACTGCTATTCTGGCTGTCTTTTTGAAATATTGTATGCCTTGGAATATTTATTTCTCAACCTTGATCACTTTGGAACATGGGCCAAATTTTCCACCCTGCCTGTGGTGGGATTCCTGGCAGAGGGAGCACAGAATCTAGCAGCAGGCAAAAAGTCAGAAACCAATCGGCATAAAAACAGTTTCCAGTTCTCCTATTGGTGGGCTAATGGTGCGTCGGCAATGCTGCTGCATTCGATTGAATCTCATGACTGCTCATTAAACATCTTCTCACCGGAATTTCCTCACACTTTCCAATCTTGTCAGAGGGAAGCTACATCAGCATTGTACCCATTTCAAAATAAGTGGCGTGTACAAGTTGGCTCAGTTTGCTCATGACTTTGAGGTGAGTGCAACATACAGAACCTACCTGCCATAATACTGTGCTGCTCACCACATTACTGGGACTGTAGGATTGGTCTGCTCCAGCTCGTTGCCGACATAATCCACTGAGCTGTGGTACTTATGATGTGGGAATGCCGGCGTTGGACTGGCGTAAACACAGTAAAAAGTCTGACAACACCAGGTTTTAGTCCAACCGATTTATTTGATAATACTCACAAGCTTTCGAGGGGACTGCCTCTTCGTCAGGTGAATGGAGAGCCTCTCCATTCACCTGACGATGAGGCAGTCCCCTCGAAAGCTTGTGAGTATTATCAAATAAATCGGTTGGACTAAAACCTGGTGTTGTCAGACTTTTTGCTGTGGTACTTATGCAGGCCTCCACTTTCAGACATTGACCAGCATTGTGCCTGCATTGAGAAAAGCACCCCCCATGGCTGACACCATTTTCTACAAGGACACCATTATGCTACATTACCCGAGCAGAACTTCATTTTTACAGAAGAGCATTTTGACTAGGAGTGAGGTGTGAGCTGAGGGTAGAGATAAGAAATACAAGGGGAGCAACAGAGAAGAAAGATTGTGGAAAAGGGCAAACACAAGAGTGACGAGAGGGAAGGAATGCTTTGCAAGGGCAGTGCGGAAACAGCAAATACCAGGCAGGCCGCAGGGAAGGAAGGCTATGCTTGGGCAATGGGGGAAAGGGCAAGGGGACACAGTGGAAGGCAGAGGGACAAGAGGGATAAGAAATAATGGAAAGCAGAGGGAAGACTGAGAGGTGGGAAGCTGAAGTCTTTCAAGGGTGCATGAAATGCTAAGAAAAAAGCGGTCAATGGAAGATCACAGGTGGAATTTTACAACCTCGTCGTGCCTGTTCTACAGTGGGAAATTTTGTAAAATTGGGCATGAAGCAGCTAGTGGGAATGGCACCTGTTTTCACACCCATTCCCATTTTAGCACAGGAAAAAAAAATCAACACGATCAGGAGCTTGCCCAAAACAGGTGAGACGTCAATTTACATGATTTTGCATTTATCATAATGCCATTAGTGAGCTTCACGCCCAATTGACCCAGCTCATCTGTCTTGGCGACCTTGTTCACTGCAGCCAGATTGGCCTGGAAAACACTTCATCATTAAAAGTCGGATTCTGGCGCTTGATTAGTTACGGTGAGCGAAGAGGTAAAGCTTTGTGCTGTTCAGAGGAAGTTGTTTCATGGTGGACATGTTGTGTTTCGAATTGGGGGGGCCTGTGAGAATATGGAGAATGGGGGGCTGTTGTTGACACAGGGTCCAACCTCAACTCTCAGCAAAAACCCAGGTCTGAGCACTAACATCGGGTCTGAGGAATGCTTCTGATTCCTAGAGTGGGCTGTACAAAGAACAAAGAACAACCCAGCACGGGAAACAGGCCCTTCGGCCCAACGAGCCCGCGCCGCCATTTCAACAAAGCATTTTCCTACACCTACCCTGCCCTGTATGTATGTGACTGGTACCCCTAACATAGCCAGATTCAGGAGAGAATAGTGTAGGGTCAATTTGGTACACCAATCAGCCTAAGAGCACATCTTTGGGGTGTGGGAGGAAACCAGAACACCCGGAGAAAACCCACGCAACTACAGGGAGAATGTGCAAACACCCATGGACACAAGCCCAAATCCATGTATCTGCACAGCTAGCAGTGATAGTCACTGAGCTGTTGTGGTGCCCATCTGCTGGTCCAGGATTAAGCACACACAGCGACACAAAGTACTAGGCCACTCCCGGAACCTCCAGGAGCAGCCCACGCATGACCCACCGTGTGCATGCCCCTCATTTGACAACAAGGTGGACCGACACCTGTGGATTAAAAGAGACAAAAACATTAACATGTAATACTACATTTCCAGTGTCATCCTGAGGCTCTGACCCCTTTTAATACCGTCTATTATAACCCTCCATCCCTGTTTCGCTCATGTGTCTATCTAAGTAAACCTTAAACAAGTCCAACGTGCCTGCCTCCACCACCTTACTTGGTAGCGCGTTCCATACCCCCACAACCCTCTGCGTGAAAAACCTTCCTCTAGTATCCAAATTATACTTCTCCCCCCTCACCCTTTGATCGTGACCTCTCGTAATAGTTGTCCCCAATCTAGGGAAAAGCCTACCACTGTTGACTCTATCTATTCCCTTCATTATTTTATACACCTCTATCAGATCCCCCCTTAATCTCCGTCTTTCTAAGGAGAAGACCCCAGTTTTTCCAACCTTTCCTCGTAACTCAGTCCTTCCGTGCCAGGCAACATCCTGGTAAACCTCTCCAGGGTCTCCACGTCCTTCCGGTAGTAAGGTGACCAGAACTGGACGCAGTACTCCAAATGCGGCCTAACCAACGTTCTGTACAGCTGAAGGATTGGACGGCAGCTCTTATACTCTATACCCCTTCCTATAAAGGCTAGCATTCTATAAGCTTTCTTCACAACCTTCTCTACCTGTGCCGACACCTGGTGGACTTACTGGTGGTTTACTTTGGCACCATACTATCTGCCAGTATCTTTCATTGTCGCTGAAGCAGAGTAATTGAAACAATGTTTAATTTTAATCTGGACTAATCACAGAGTCATAGAATCATAGAACCCTACAGTGCAGAAAGAGGCCCTTCGGCCCATCGATCTGCACCGAACACAATCCCAGCCAGGCCCTAACCCCGTATCCCTACACATTATACCCACTAATCCCTCTAACCTACGCATCCCTGGACACTAAGGGGCAATTTCTTAGCACGGCCAGTCGACCTAACACAATATCCTAGGGTTTTTAGGATCCATGTCAGATGATGGCTGCATGGACAGTTTTTTCACAGTAAAGTCCAGGGTTTTAGTTTAATTTTTGTCAGAAGCTGTTTGGACTGGAGACAAAACACATTGTTTCTTGTTTCTCTCCCTGGTGTTGGAAATCCTGCTGTCTGTGGTTGCTAGCTAGAAGCTAAAGGTAAGCAGTGTCTCCGTCTCTCTCTCTCTGTCTCTCTTGCAAATTGCGCTAAAAGTTCCAGGACTGGAAAGCCTCAACTTTTTAATTTAACATTCACAGGATTAATTCACAGCAGGTGTTTAAAAAGCTGCAAAGCCCAGCATCATGTGAACATAGTTGCTTTCTGTGCAAAGCTGAGAAAGGGGTGTATATTTGTGGGGCTGTTTGATTTGGAACTGCATAATTAGTTGTTAAGGTTTATAAAATATTGTGGTTGTTCTCTTGTAATTGGTAAAAGTTACGCTAATTTTTCTTGTTCTAGTTCAACTATGTTCTTAAATAAACTTTGTTTGATAAAAGTTTCCTAGTGTGTCACTTGAATCATACCGAGAGTGAAACACCTTATGCTTACCCATGCCAAATTCAAAAGTAAAAACTTAGGGTCTAGGCTAACTTCATAAAACACCTTGAGCTTTCTGGCGCGGATCAATACAGAAATTGTTAAAATATGCTCGCTTAGCTCTCACAGAGGTAGGCCATGCCTCTCATTCTTTATCTGTAGGTCAGTCCATCCCATCCATTGGATTGATTTTAATTCCAAAAATGGAAACACTTGCACTTATAAAAACCCCAATACTGCATTTAATGACTTTTTATGTTCAGGTTCAACTAGCTACCAGGGCAGCATGGCGGCAAAGTGGTTAGCCCTGCTGCCTCATAGCGCCAGGGACCTAAGTTCGATTCCCAGCTTGGGTCATTGACTGTGTTAATTCCCAGCTTGGGTCTGTGTGGATTTTGCACATTCTCCATATGTCTGCATGGGTTTCCTTCAGGTGCTCCTGTTTCCTCCCACAGATGTGGGGGCTAGGTGAATTGGGTATGCTAAATTGCCCCTAGTGTCAGGGGGACTAGCTAGGGTAAATGATGGGGTTATGAGGATAGGGTCTGGGTGGGATTGTGGTTAATACAGACTCGAAGGACTGAATGGCCTCCTTCTATACTGTAAGATTCTATGATTCTTTATCTGAGGACCTTAACAAGGCTGACAAACGCCCATGTGAAGCAAACTGGAACCTGTATCAGGCCTTATAACTACAATTTCATGACGACTGTTTAAGTGTGTGCCATTCATCACAGCAGTTAATGAGAGACCCAAACAGAGGTTTTGAAAGGTAATCTGGAAAATGGACCTGTTATTTTATTGATTCAGCTGCAAGGAACAAGAACGTGCCTCTGGTATCCTCATATGGATTCTGGCAGCTCTATGCACAAAAACGCAACTCCCATCCCCCATTCAGTAAAAAATCCAGAATTTTTAAAAAGTTCAACAATGACCATGAAACCATTGTCAATTATTATAAAAACTCATCTGGTTCATCAGTATCCTTTTGGGGAAGGATATCTGCCATCCTTACCTGGTCTGCCCTACAAGTGACTCCAGATCCTTAGCAATGTGATTGACTCTTGACTGCCCTCTGGAATGGTCTAGCAAGCCACTCAGTTGAAGGGAAATTATGGATGAGCAACTAATGGTGGCCCAGCCAATGACATCTGCATCTCATAAAAGAATTTTTAAAAATCTACTTGGGTTTTAAAGCTTAGTCTGACCTAAAAATGATGTAAGATATGAGGGACATGCATTACATTTCTATCTGGACTAAACCAGCAGATAAGCAGAGAGTACTCAATATTTATAATAGTGTATACATAATACATAAAGGTATCTGAATTCAAAGAGCTAAACCATATGCTTTAATTCAAGGATGTTCTGATAGAAATGAGAGATGCAACCTACAAGATAACACCTGAAAATATGGCTGACAAATTTAACATACAAATCAATTCACTTTATGTGTCCCTTGATGTGAATATTCCTGGGGGTCACCTACTACAAATATTATGGAATAAGAATACAAATACGTTCATCCGCTTCACCAGAATGCACCAGGTAAGGAGTGGTAGTTCACAATAATTTTCTTACAGATTGACATCCATGTGCAGATCTACCAGCTTTTAGCCATAGTAAAAAATTATGAGTTAAGCCTTTCAATGCACTTCCAATGCAAATCAATCATAAATCTGTTTTTTTCTAAATATTTGTAGTTTTGCTACTCTGAAGACAGTTAGCACAGGCAAAAGCCATTATATCAAAAGCAGCTATCCAATTCATTATTTTCACTGCCCTTCTTCATAATATTGTAAATGTATACAGTTTCCTTTATAAGGAATGGCATGATGGCACAGTGGGTTAGCACTGTTGCCTCACAGCACTAGGGACCCGTGATCGATTCCCAGCTTGGGTGACTAGCTGTATGGAGTTTGCATATTCTCCCCATGTCTAGGTTTCTTCCAGATGCTCCAGTTTCCTCCCACAGTCCAAAGATATGCAGGTTAGTTTAATCGACCATGCTAAATTGCCCATTAGTGTCAGGGAATTAGTAGTGTAAATAAGTGGGGTTATGGCCTCCTTCTACACAGTAATAATTCTATTGCAGCCTTTACTATATTGAAAAAAAAACTCATTCATAAAAACTCATTTACTACATTGCGATTCTTTCAACTCTATAAAGCCTTATAAAAACATTTAAGTGCACAACCGCTTATTAAAACAAGCATTGAAATTCACTGTCCCATTTTAAAAAGGATTTGGAGATATCAGATACCACACTTTACTGTGATAATGGATGGTGGTGAAATCAGTCATGCAGCACTAATCCATGGCACATGCCAGATGAAATTCCCTCCTGGTGACATGAGCTAAAGAGACACCCCCTTGGGATCTTCAGCTCAATGATAACCTTTGAATTAATAGGCCAACTGCAAATTTTTCACACATGGTATTTAAGCATCTCAATGTTTTATTTGATTTAGTTTAAATTGTAGCCTTTCCTACTGCTCACACCCACCCACTCCCTGCCATTGATAAGACTGTGGAAGCAGGTGGAGAAAAGCCGGGAGTGTTGGAGGGGCAGGAGTGTTTTCATATTCCTGTCAATTTAAAGGGCTGCACTCCTGAGCAGGTTGTAGTTGTGTCTTCAAAACATGCTGTTAGAAGAGGGTGTGGCTTTATTGGGAATGCATCGCACTACCATGCCTTTCTAGTTCATTCACCAATAGATCTATATGGTACCTGGGAGAACATGTTCCCACTGCAGCTGATCAAAAAGGTAGGGGCAGAGCAGTCAGCATTGTACACTTTCACTTTGCTACTGACTCCAAGATTTGGATTATTAGAGATGGTTGGGAAATTGAATCAAATAAAAATCAATAATGAAGAGGTACTGTTGAGGTTAACTGACTCCAAAAGTAACATAAAAACTAGGAGCAGGAGTAGGCCATTTGGCTCTTCAGCCTGATCTGCCATTCATTATATCATAGCTGATCATTCAGCTCAGTAACCTGTTCTGGGTACTGAACTGAATGATCCCTTTAGCCTTAAAAGCTATTTCTAACTCCTTAAAAACAAACAATGTTTTGACCTTAACTGCTTTCTGTGGTCAGGAATTCACAGGGCTCACCATTCTCTGGGTGAAGATATATCTCCTCATCTCAGTCCTAAATGGTCTACCCGGTATCCTCAGACAGGGGTACTGGATACCCCTGCCATTGAGAGCATCCTTCCTGCATATACCCTTTTTAGTTCTGTTAGAATTTTATAGGTTTCTATGAGATCCCCTCCCTTATTCTTCTGTACTCCAGTGAATATAATCCTAATTGACTCAATCTCTCCTCATATCCTAGTTCCACCAAACCAGGAATCAGTTTGGTAAACCTTCGCTGCACTTATTCTACAGCAAGAATATCCTTCTCAGATAAGGAGATCAAAACTGCGCACAGTATTTCTGGTACGGTCTCACCAAGTCCCTGTGTAACAGCAGCAAGACATCTCTGCTCCTGTACTCAAATCCTTTTTGCTATGAAGGCCAATATACCATTTGCCTTCTTCATTGCCTACTGAAACTACATATTCACTTTCAGTGACAGAGATTGCACATTCACCTCTATCAATCTATAGCAAAGGAGGACAAAGGGATTGATTTTGCTGCAGTTATGTATTCGGAAATACGTATGAAAGACAAATAATAATCTTCTTGTGTATTATCAGCTTTCACTTTGTGGACTCTGTGGAAATTTCAACAGTGACATGGGTGATGATTTTATAACTCGGAGCCAATACTTAGCCTCCAATGCATTAGAATTTGCAAATACTTGGAAGGAAGATCCTTTATGTCATGATGTGACTGAAGTTATGCATCCATGTGACTTAAATCCATATCGTTTGGCCTGGGCAGAAAAACAATGCCACATAATTCACAGCAATATCTTCAAACAATGTCACAATCTGGTGAGTGTTTTTCGATAAGAATGCAATGTTGTGCATGTTGCTCAATCAGTAAATGTTTGGAGAGATCATATGCCTATTAATGCTTTTAAGCAATGTGATCTATATAATAAGCAGATGAAGTAGAAATGTTGTTCCATTGTCAGAATGAGCTTTAAAATAAATGCATTAAGAACACTGAGGAGATGAGGAGTGGAAGTAAGAGAGATTGCACCAGATCCTTTCATTTTTGTTAATTTTTGAAGTCAGTAGAGATATCAGCAAGACACTTGAAATGATGACTGCTTTCATTGTATATGCATGGCAGCCCTGAAAAGTATGCACCCTGTAATTTTTGTTTTCTATAGCCCAGTTCAAGGGTTTTCAAAATGGCATGTGGATCCATGGGACTTGGGACATCTCTGGGTGGTATTTTGGAAGAAATGTTTTATTAGTGGATTTAAGCTCTACTGCAAATATTTAAACTTGTTTTCATAATTTATAATTCAATGATTTTTCACTGTGTACATCGGTGTTAAGAAAAATAAGTTAGGAAGCTTCTGAGAGAGATTTTCATGACAGCACGATAAAAGGCTATAAGAGGGAGCCTGAAATGGGAGTTGCGCAAAAGGATAAAGGAAGGAGTAGTGCAAAATCAATGAGAGGATATTAGAGCAAATCAAAGATGAAGCAATAAAATGAACAGTAGTAACATGGATACAAAATTGACTAAGTGACAGCAAACAGAGCATAATGGTTAATGGATATTTCTCGGGCTGGAGGAATCCATGTGAGTGGCAAAAAGATAAAATGGCAAGTCTGTGAGTGAGCAGACTGAGAGTTTTGAATGTTTGTGACACCATGGGAGGTTCAGCTGTTCAGGGGGAGAAAGAAAAGGGCAAAAGCAGCAGTGATACAGGATTTGTAGAGTAATAGACACACATTTCTGTGTCTGCGAGTGTGAGTCCAGAGTAGTACATTACCTTCCTAGTGCCAGGATCAAGGATGTCATGGAACAGCTGCAGGACACTCTTCTGGGGAAGGATAAATAGCCAGTGTTTGTGATTACGTCAGCACAATGGCTTAGGTGGGTAAGGGGATCAGGTCCAAAAAGCAGATTTCAGAGACCGAGGAAGTAGATTGAAAAGAAAGACCTTTGAAGCAATAATCAAAGAGGATTTCTTCCATCCTTCATGTTGGTAAGCGTCAAAATAGGAGAATTCAGAGTTTGAATGTGTGGCTGGAGAGCTAGTGTAGGAGGGAGGACATCAGATTTGAGTCATTTGGATAGGTTCTGTGGCAGGTGTGACCTCTACAAGATGGACACCTTGCATCTTAGCAGTACTGGGACTAATGTCCATCCTAACCCTTTATGTTGTTGGGGAGGATTCAACATAGATCAAGCAGGATGGGAACCTGAGAGAGAGCTCTACTTGGAGGAAAGCAAAACTGGTAAAATGAAACAGGAAATTAGGCAGCAAAAATAAAGGCACATGAAACGTAGGTACGCATCAAATAGGATCACAATAGAGAATTAAGTTTAGAAGAAGCAGAATTAAAAGCACTCAACCAGAATGCATGTGGCATTTGCAAAATGGTTGATGATCTGAATGTACAAATTGAGGTAAATGGGTATGATTTAATTGCCATAACGGGGACATAACTATAGGATGATTGGGATTGAGAATTGAATATCCAAAGATTTAGGAGAGTTAGGCAAAAAAAAAAGGTGGGGTGGCACTCTATATAAGGAACAAGGTCAATAAATTGGTAAGAGGGGATCTTTGAACAATTCAAATTAGGAGTTGGGAAATTAAAAATATTCAACTGGGGTTATTATAACAGGAAGTGAATTAATAACACAGCTGGCCTAGAGGTATTAATTAAAATTAATAGTTTAAACACAGTAAGAAGTGATAAAATTGTTTTTTTTCACATTCTGGATTATTCCTGTTCCATGTGGGAATTCAAAGATACTTCATGGTGACCACATGTCAGAAGTGTTTCCAGCTGCTCCTGCTCAAGCTCAGGATTTCTGAGATTCGGGGGCAACTGGAGTCACTGCTGAACATCAGAAAAGGGTGACAGTTTCCTAGATCATACAGTTCAGGAGGTGGTCACTTCACTGGTAGCAAGGAATCAGGATTGTATGTGGGTGGCAACCAAAAGATTAAGAAGAGGCAGGAATCTTTAGAGTTTCTGCCATTCTCAGTGGGGGACTAATGCTTGGAGAAACATGAGTTAATCAGGGACAGCCCACAAGGATATGTTAAAGACAAATCAGATTAACCTAACTGAGTTATTTGATGAAGTAACAGAGAGGATTGATGAAGCTCATGAAACCAATGTTGTAAGTATGGAGCACAAGTCTCCTGGACCACTGTGCTCCTCGAATAATGCAGTGGGCTTGACTGCGACTTTACCAGGTCATTTTTTACAATGTAATTAGCCTCTGTCTGAAAATCAATGCAAGTCTGATTACAATATGGAAACATCAATTTCCATGTCAGTAGTGAGCGACGGTGTGCTCCAGGCTCGCTAATGAACAGGGACAAAGTGTGATAACCGTGCTGGTGGGGACAGAGGTCATTGACAGCCCTCCTGGAGGTTAAGAGCAAGAGGGGTGCCCCTTGGTCAGTTCCAGGCTCTCACTGCCCACCTGTCACTGGCCAAGCAGCCACTGCCAGAGGGGTCAGGGCCTACTGGGGGTGGAGCCAATTGGTGGTGATGTGGGAGGGGGGAAGCCGCTGCATGCTCTGCATTAAGTATCAGTAGTTGGGGGGGAAGAGGGGCTGGAGATGGGGGAGGGTGATATCGGGCTGGACATGGTGAAGCGAGTTCAGGGTGGCCATGGTGAGGGGTGGGTTCAGGGCTGGCCATGGGGTGCTGGCGATTGGGCTGGCCCAGGGGCGTGGGGAGGGGCAGCTGGGGGAGGATGGTCAAGGAAGCAACTGATCAGTATGGGGGTGGGGGTGGGTCACAGATGCCAGCAATTGACAGGATGTTGGGAAGTCAGCGATCCGGAACAGGGGCCTGGGAAGCATTTGGTAGGCCGGTGAGAGGGCCAGTGCACCTGTGCCGATCTTCCTACTGACAGGTTGGCGCATGCATAACGGTCCACTCAGCATGCTGATTCCAGCCTCTCTAGTGGGTTCAGGCTCCCCCCCGCCCACACACACACAGTTGGAGTTGGGAAAAACTCCAATTTTCCTGCCCATTGGGCACTTTGATTTTTTTTGGGGAGAATTGCCTCCAGGGATTTTCAAAATGCATTTGATAATCTGTTACTCAACAGACTAATTTAGAAAAGAGAAGCACTTGGAATCAAAGGAATGGTGGAAATGTGGGAATAGAATTGACTATGGAATAGAGACCAGAGAGGAGTGATGAATGCATGTTTGTCTATCTGGATATAAAGATACCATTGAGTTAATTGTTTTTCTTGCGAAGTATATTCATTATCTGGGCTTTAGTATGGCCTCTTTCTGGTCTATAAGATTCTGAGATTCTGAGGGAGAGAAGTTATGGTTATCACTTTCAGCTTTATCTGTAACCGCAACATGTTCTAGAGTAAGAAGTTACTCCTATATTCAACTGTTATCAATAATTTGAAAATATGTAACTGATAAAGATTGAGGAAGAGGGATTGAGGTTGGAGTATGGGTTGGGAGGGCAGGGGAGCAGGTGCAGCACAGCTAGATAGAGAAAATGAACAAATGACTTATTCATCCAACTATCCCAGATGTACAATGCAGAAAGATTGACATTAAGCTTCACGAATTTTGCACTCTATGCACAACCGAGTATTCTCTCTAGCTTCCCTGACAGTTTGTGCACAGAAGAATGGGTGCGTTTTCACCATCAAGTTGGCAAGGCAGGGCCTGATAGAGCTGGCTCCGTAAGTGCCCTGATCATGTTAAACAAAACTCTCTCCCCAACCCCCAGTCAAATACTGAAATGATATTCTCACGCCCTCCGATACCTAAGTGGAACCCCCCCTCCCCTGCAATGGGACACTCCATTGCCCCTGTCACTGCCAGCTTGATGGGCTTTACCATGGATGTTATACTTACCTTGACGCCCTGGCAGGTTCCCCTCGTGATATCATGCCGGCAAGGAAGGAATTCTTTATCTTGGTGAATATATAACAGGGGAACCATATGTTAATTTATTAAAATGAATTTAAATGAGGTTCCCACCCTTTCTTAACGGATTAAAATAGCTAGAATTAAGTTGGCAACTTCTAGCAGTTCTGTCACTGCTACATTAGGCTGCCAGAATATAAAGTGAGGGCAACTTGTCATGATTCAACATCAAATTTGATTTGATGATGCTGAAATGGACAGAGGAGTGAATGTAATGGAAGCAAGGGACAAAATGTTTGGATGACAGAATTTTCTGCTCTGACACCAAAAGAGTTGATGGAAAATACTTTCCTGCTGCCATTTAAAGCTTCAGCTGCATGTCGTCATTTAAAACCCTCATGGGGCAATATTTGCCTGGAGGCAGTTCTTCCTGCCTCTGATAGCTGCCAGCCAATCTGACTTCCCATCCGCCTTCTGTAAAATTGCTGCTGGATGGAGGTAGGCAAAGGGGCCATAAAACTCTGCTTAAACATATTTTATACTTGCCTAATGTGTAGTGGCAGTTGAGATTCTTCACAGATTAAAAGTACACTACTTTCCTTTCTCTTTGCTAACAGGTTTATCGAGTACCATATTATGAAAGCTGTGTACAGACCACATGCAGTTGTGATATATTTGGAGACTGTGACTGTCTGTGTGGTGCTATTGCAGTCTATGCTAAAGCCTGCTTAGATGCTGGTGTCTGCATTAACTGGCGAATTCTTGACTTTTGCCGTAAGTTTTTTCATTTTGAAAGGTGAATTCTTAACACTGCAAACAAAACCTCTGGGAAATTCCTCAGGAATTTGCTGAAACTTCAGTAGAAACTTTGCATTAAGTCCATTTTGGTTGATCAGCAAAATCCTTGTGGAAATTTCCACTATACATTTTTTTTGAGCTCATGTTACATCAAATGATCAAATAATGACTGTGTGTGTAATGGGTGGATGTGGATAGCTGGTTTGAGACCCTATTGACTCTCAGTGTCTCCTTCCTTCCCCCAAACAAGCCCACATTTCCCCCTTTCCATATTCGAGAATGACATACCATATGGAGCCAATCGACATAGCAGTTATTCTTACGCCTGCTTTTTCTGCTGAGGAGGAGGAGGAGAAATTGCGAGCATGGCGAGGGCAGCCCAGACGGCAGGCTGCAGCAGGAGGAGACGGAGGAGCCAGAAGCCGATTCCACACACGAATGCCATTCGAACAGCTGTCAGACAGTCTGTGCTGCTGAAGTCTCCGGCTCCGCAAGGAGACAATGCGGCACCTGTGCCACCTACTGCAATACTCTGGCTCAGATCTTCAGGTCGTCATTGGTCTCTGGTGTAGTCCCGGAGGATTGGAGGATAGCGAATGTTGTCCCATTGTTTAAGAAGGGGAACAGAGACTTTGCCGGGAATTATAGACCGGTGAGTCTTACTTCTGTTGTGGGCAAGGTTTTAGAAAAAATTATTAGGGATAGGATTTATAGTTATTTGGAGTGTAATGAATTGATTAGAAATAGTCAGCATGGTTTTGTAGCGGGTAGGTCGTGCCTTACTAACCTTATTGAGTTTTTTGAGAAGGTGACCAAAGAGGTGGATGGGGGCAAGGCAGTTGACGTGGTATACATGGATTTTAGTAAGGCGTTCGATAAGGTTCACCATGGTAGGCTTCTGCAGAAAATGCAGATGTATGGGATTGTGGGTAATCTAGGAAGTTGGATCAGGAATTGGCTATCAGATAGGAGACAGAGGGTGGTGGTGGATGGTAAATATTCATCATGGAGTACAGTTACGAGTGGTGTGCCTCAGGGATCTGTTTTGGGGCCACTGTTGTTTGTAATTTTTATTAATGATCTGGATGAGGGTATAGTTGGGTGGATTAGTAAATTTGCTGATGACACCAAAGTTGGAGGTGTGGTAGATTGTGAGGAAGGGTGTCATAGTCTGCAGGGAGACTTAGATAGGTTGCAGAGCTGGGCCGAGAGGTGGCGGATGGAATTTAATGCGGAGAAGTGTGAGGTAATTCACTTTGGTAGGAACAACAGATGTGTCGAGTATAGGGCTAACGGGAGGACTTTGAATAGTGTGGATGAACAGAGGGATCTAGGTGTGTGTGTACATAGATCCCTGAAAGTTGGGAATCAAGTAGATAAGGTTGTTAAGAAGGCGTACGGTGTCTTGGCGTTTATTGGTAGGGGGATTGAATTTAGGAGTCGCAGTGTAATGTTGCAACTGTACACTACTCTAGTGCGGCCGCACTTGGAGTACTGTGTGCAGTTCTGGTCCCCGCATTACAAGAAGGATGTGGAGGCGTTGGAGAGGGTGCAGAGGAGGTTTACTAGGATGTTGCCTGGTATGGTGGGGAGGTCCTATGAGGAGAGACTGAGGGATTTAGGGTTGTTTTCGTTGGAAAGAAGGCGGCTAAGAGGGGATCTTATTGAAACATATAAGATAATTAGAGGTTTAGATAGGGTGGATAGTGATAGCCTTTTTCCTCGGATGGAGAAAGCTAGCACGAGGGGGCATGGCTTTAAATTAAGGGGGGGTAGCTACAGGACGGATGTCAGGGGTAGGTTCTTTACCCAGCGGGTGGTGAGGGATTGGAATGCCCTGCCTGCTGCAGTTGTAAATGCGTCTAGTTTGGGGGCGTTTAAGAGATCTCTGGATAGGTTTATGGACGAAAAGGGATTGGTATAGGCTAGTGGGTCATTGTTTTTGTAACTGGTCGGCGCAACATCGTGGGCCGAAGGGCCTGTTCTGCGCTGTAATGTTCTATGTTCTATGTTCTATGTATTTGTCACCTCGGGGCACAGTGCCCTCTCTCAGTAGCAGTGAAGGGGTGCCACTTGATCATCGTGCAGCTAGTGTGTGATCACCCTATGTGAGTGGCACAGACTTGGAGGGCCGAAGGGCCTGTATCCTGTGCTGTACTGTTCTTCGTTCTTTGTCTTCTTAAATAAAGGCACAACATTTGCCATCCTCCAATCCTCAGGCACCTCATCTGTGGCTGTTGATTATTCAAGTATCTCTGCTAGGGGACCTGCAATTTCCTCCCTAGCCACTCACAATATCCTAGGCTACACTTCATCAGATCCCATTCATTTGTCTACCTTAATGTACTTTAAGACTTCCAACACCACCTCTTTTGTAATATGTACACTCCTCAAGACATCACTATTTATTTCCCCAAGTTCCCGAATATCTGTGCCTTTCTCAATGGCGACATGCTGGCAGTGGTTAGCACTGCTGTTTCACAGTGCCAGGGACCCAGGTTCAATTTCGGCCTCGAGTGACTATCTGTGTGGAGTTTGCATATTCTCCCTGTGTCTACATGGGTTTCCTCCAGGTGCTACGGTTTCCTCCCACAGTCCAAAAATGTGTGGCTTAAGTTGATTTGGCCATGCTAAATTGCCCTTTCGTGACTGAAGATGTGTAGGTTCGGGGGATTAGTAGGGTGAATGCATAGGGTTGCAGGTTAGGGGCTGGGTGAGATTGTTGTTGGTGCAGTCTTGATGGGCCGAATGGCCTCCTTTTGCACTGTAAAGACTCTATGATTCCAGCAGGTAATACTGATGAGAAATATTCATTTAGGAAATCACCCATCTCTTCTGACTCCACACATAGATGACCTTGTTGACCTTAAGATGCTCTCCCTCATTACTCTTTTGGCCTTTATGTATTTGCAAAAGCTCTATGGATTCTCCTTTGCCTTACCTGCCAAAGAAATCTCATATCCCTTTTTGCCCTCCTGGTTTCTTTCTTAACTCTACCCCGGCAGCCTCTATTCTCTTCACGGGGTTCACTTGCTCCCAGCTGCTTATGCATGTCATATACTGCCTACTTCTTCTTGAACAGGGCCTGTCCTGGGTCCCTACTTCCACCAGCTAAAACTAACTGTGGTTTATTCCATCAACCTAGGTGATACACCTTCAACCGTGCCATCTTCGTGACTTACAATTCTCTAATTTTATGTGGTCTAATATTATGTTTAGGCGTGTCCACAGCATGTACAGCAGAGGTGAGAGTGATCAGCTGTATTCTACGCCCCATCGTCTGTGATGCCCTTGATGGCCATCTCCTGCAGTGCAAGGACTGGCTGGGTCCCAGCCTGGCTTTCTGGTGTCACGGACATACCCATGCCACACTGTTCATCCTGCTGCCTTTGAGATGCACTGGAGTCAGAAAGGGGGAGTCAGAAGGCGTAGTGACAGCCGCAGTATCCCGGGTGGAAGGCCTCGGCGAGAGCTGCAGCCCTTTGTCCTCCCTTGGGGTCCAGTAGGCCCATGGGCCACCCAGTAGGATGGCAGAGATTCTGGACTGAGCTCCAGAAGCTCCAGCGTCATTTCGTCCCACCAGTCCTGGATGTCCACCTGCATTCACATCACGATGGGTGAATCCTCACCGATGGCCCTGAGCCTGGGGCCACCTGTCGATGGCAGAGCAGCAGCCCTCTGAGACTGGACCACATTCTGCAGCCACTCAGCCATGTCTCACTGTGAGTGGGCCACTCTTTGAAGGGCTCCGGCCATAGCCTGCTGTGTCTCTAACACTAAGATGGGTGGAACAGCAACGTGTGCAGAGGACGCTGAAAGTCTGCAAAGGGATGTAGATAATCTAAGTGAGTGGGCAGGGGACTGGCAGATGGAGTATAATGTTGGTAAATATGAGGTCATCCATTTTGGAATAACAGCAAATGGACTATTATTTAAATGATAAAAAATTGCAGTATGCTGCTGTGCAGACGGAGTTGGGTGTCCTTGTACAGGAATCTCAAGGAGTTGGTTTGCAGGTGCAGCAGGTAATTAAGGCGGCAAATGGAATTTTATCCTTCATTGCTAGAGGGATGGAGTTTAAAAACAGCAAGGTTACATTTCAGCTCTATAAGGTGCTGGTGAGACCAAACCTGGAGTACTGTGTACAGTTTTCGTCTCCTTATTTGAGAAAGGATATACTGGCACTGGAAGGGGGTGCAGAGGAGATTCACTAGGTTGATTCCAGAGTTGAGAGAGTTGGCTTATGAGGAGAGACTGAGTGGACTGGGGCTATACTCATTGGAATTCAGAAGAATGAGGGGAGATCTTATAGAAACACATAAGATAATGAAGGAAATAAATAAGATAGATGGAGGGAAGTTGTTTCCACTGGCAGGTGAAGCTAGAACTAGGGGGCATAGCCTCAAAATAAGGACTGAGTTGAGGAAGAACTGCTTCACACAAAAGGTTGTGAATCTGTGGAATTCTCTGCCCAGTGAACAGTTGAGGCTACCTCATTGAATGTTTTTAAGGCAAGAAAAAATAAATTTTTGAACAGTAAAGGAATTAAAGGCTATGGTGCAGGTAAGTGGAGCTGAGTCCACGAAAAGATCAGTCATGATCTTATTGAATGGCAGAACAGACTCAAGGGGCCAGATGGCCTATTCCTGCTCCTAGTTCTCATATTCTTATGTAACCCAGGTCTCTGGTGCTGTGAGGCAGCAGTGCTAATCACTGCCACTGTTCCACCCCAGAACAACTGAACAACTTTTAATTTTTTTTTTCTCTTCAGGGGCCTAGGTCTTTATCTGATGCTGGGCCATTCCAGCACTTTTGTAGCCATGCCACTGCATTTAGTTGTTCTGGGGCAGCACAGTGGCATAGTGATTAGCACTGCTGTCTCACAGTGCCAGAGACCGCATCCTGAAATTGCATAGTGGATAGTGGTTAGCACGACTGCCTCACAGCATCACACACCATGTCCAGAAATTGAGAAATCCTGACGTAGGATGTGGCAGCATCCCCCAGCCTTTTACCTCTTTTACCAGTTGACCTTGTTAGAGTTGCAAATAGTCTCCACCCTCTCCCCAGCTCCAAAATATCCTGGCAAATTCACCTTCCATACTAATTTGGAGCTCTTTCAGTGGACTCCCACTGTAATTATTCTGAATTATATTCAATGAATGGGATTTTTAAGCCTGGTTTTCTTTTTGAACAGGAAGATAGCAAGTAAGCCAGGCTGAAACAATTGGCATTCATTACTTGGTAAGCCATTACTAGAATCCACAGGTAGAGGTATGTTCTGTTATTGTAATACCATTAAGTGTCCTGTGTCAGATGCAGTCTTGAGGCAGTCTTCTTTTACCTGGGAAATTATTGTGATTTATGCCACATAATGCAAGCTAACCAGTAGTCAAATTCTAACATAGGCACAGCTTTGTCAATCTTGTGTAAGTCATAACCACGCTCAATATGTAAGAAATAGGGTTCTTTCAAAGTTCCACTGTGGATATTTTGAGTTCATTGAGTAGCATTGCAAGAATATGCAAAATACATTACAGATGCACTGTTTTCGACAATGCCCTGTTATGAGCAATTATTTATCTATCTCAGTTCTGATTGCCAGCTTACCTCTGAATTTGCTATTTTTCAATCAAATAAACTGATTTACCTATATTCATGGCTACCCACTCAGCTTTAAACAAATCCAGGTACAAGTCCATCTCTTCAGTACAAACACACCTCACGCATCTGCGCCTCAGACACAGACATAACCCATACACCCAAGTGAATAGTGCACAAATATTCAGAAAAACACCTTTCACAAAAATATATAACACGGCACTAGGGAAAAAAAGGATAGAATGAAAAGTAAAATCCCTTCCAGAGAAACATAAACCTCTAATAGTTATGCTAATATTTTGATGTGATTTAAGGACATTATATTTGATGCACTGTTATTTCTTTCAGCTGTGTACTGTGATTACTACGACACCCATCCACCAAAACATAATAGCTCTGAGTTTACTGAGAATGGTGATTATCCAAGTCATTATCAGCCTTGCTCATGTCCTGATAATTTGTGGGCGTTCCCAAAGAACAACATAGAAGGTGAGTGAAGATGGTAGAAATATGGACTTGTAATCTAGAGGCCCAAAGTAATGGCCTAGAGCCACAGTTCAAATCCCACCAGGGCAGCTGTGGAACTTTAAATTAAATTGATTAATAAATCTGGAATTTAACACAATTCATTCATAGTTATCATAAAACTATTAAATTATTTTAATAACCTATCTGATTCACAAATTCCTTTCATGACCTTCCTAGGATCTCCACTGGTTTGTGGTGGACAGACTTGTGTGCTCCAGTGATCCCTTGAGTGATGCCATCTGGAACTCCTTGCTCCTGTTGGGCTCACTCATGGTGGCAAGGTCAGAAAAAAGTGCCAGACAAATTGCATTCCAATGTTTTCTCAATGGCTGAACAAGTAGAGGAAAATCGTGCATCTAACTGACTGCAAAAGCAGAAGAAGGTGACAGTGGCAAGATTATTGTGTTCAACATATCACTGAAATCTGACTATCAATCTGTCAAGATTAAGTGCATGGTGAAAGCACCCCAATGTCCCCATGTTGAGTAAAATCATGGACAGACTTCTACCAGGATCCATTTGCCAGGTCCTGAGCAGAGGGAAAATATGCTGATGGGACACAGCTATGAATTTGGAAGTCCTGAGTCAAGATTCCTCACACAGGCAATGGATGCATACAACTGTTGGTTGGACTCCTATATTAGACAGAGGTGTCTTTGTGCAGCAGTACCTGTATCTGATCAATCCTCTCCCAGATACCCTCTGTACACCTCAAATGGGGAGGCAGGTGCGGAGGAGCTAAAAAATGTGCCCTAAAAATAGGCAGTCCCACTTTCTGGAAAACCACACCATGCTGGATCATCTTTTTTGGTCACAGAAAGAAAACTTAAAACTTTGGAATCTGGAACACTTATGGATAATTGCCAGAAGAAGAATTGCAATTGTATAACCTGGACTGTCAAGACTTCAAATTGACAATGCTGCCTTAATGAGACCTGCCTTCCTGGGTAGAGGTAGCTGAAGGAATAAACAGGGGAATATACACTTTCTATTTGTAAGCCACTCTTGTGTCCTCAAAGTTATGTTTTAACATGTGAAATAGGATTTCGGATGTACTGCCAGAACTCTCCAATCATGTAAATGAAAGCTCAGCAGTAATCAACATGCCACCATCACCTGATGTCATATCCTGCCTTGACACTGATGAAGATGTGCTTGAGTTCTTGAGCAACTCAAGAACTCTTGAGGAATTCCACAAACAATGCTTCCATTGCATCCTTCAGATTCAGTGTCAAACAAATGCTAAGTTTAAAGTTTGTTTATTAGTATCATAAGTAGGCTTACATCAGCATTGCAATGAAGTTACTGTGAAAGTCTATTGCCGCCACATTCTGGCACCTGTACGGGTACTCTGACGGAGAATTTAGCATGGCCAATGCACCTAACCAGCACATCTTTCGGACTGTGGGAGGAAACTGGAGCACCCGGAGGAAACCCTCCCAGCCACAAGGAGAATGTGCAGACTCCACACAGATAGTGACCCAAGCCGGGAATTAAACCCAGGTCCATCTGCTATGAGTCCTATGCCCCTGTGTTGCCCCGTTGCCACTGTGCTGCCCTAGTATCCTTCTGGAAGGCAGCTTCACAAACATTCAAAACATTTGCAAAATCACCTTTGATAGATTGAACATAGAGTCCAGATGCATTTTCCCACCAGGTTCTGTTTTCTCAACACTCAAATGGCCGGTGTTCCAGGGGAGGAAGAAGAAAATCATTCAAAGGCACTCTGAAGCTCTCCTTGAAGACCAGCAACGTTGATATTAATAACTGGGAGAAACATTCTATAAAACATTCAATAGGCTGAGATCATAGCACCATTACATGTCTGAGTGTTATTAGTCCGAGATTGCAGCATCATAACAGACGTGTGTTTTCATTTGATGTCACTGCACTAATGTGTGAGGTGGATTTTCTTTCCCCTCCACTGTTGGGATCTTCCAGACTTCCAGAATGGCTTGCTACATCCACCATGGTGGGTTTTCCTGCAGCAGGGCCCGAAAATTCTGGCCACGGTCTTAAGAGTTCTAAGTGCAAGAACATCACAGCATCATTATGTGTTTCAGTATTTTTAATGTGATAATATCACTGCACTATTTTGAGTCCAAATGTTCTGAGTATGGTAATATCATCAAGACTTGCAGCAGCTGCAGTATTTTGCTTTGATCTATAGTTCCCTGGTTTCCCTCTGTCACTCTTTTTAAAGAGCAGGGTGATGTCAGCCAATTTCCAGTCCAGGGGTATGACTCCTGAATCTAGGGAACTCTGAAAAATTATGGTTAGTGCACCATCAATGTGTTTGCTTACCTTCTTTAACATGCATGGATAGAAACCACCAGGCCCTGGGGATTTGTCATTCTTCAGTTTCAATAGTTTCCTCATTATTGATGATTCACTTAAGCTAATTCTATTTAGACTCTGTCCCTGATCCTCTGCTTGTTTCTTTGGGACTTCTGGCAGCTATCCTCCCTTTCTATCGTGAATACTGAAGCAAAATACTTGTTCAGCAAGTCTGCCATTTCCCCATGCTCATTGACAGCATTCCCACCCACTGTTTTTAACCATTCATTTCCCCTTTATATAACTATAAAATCTCTTAATGTCATTTATGTACCTCGCAAGTTTCCCTTCATAATCCTGTTTTGCTTATAAGCCACTTTGTGGCCTTTTGTTGGTTTTTGTATTTGTCTCATTCTGTGAGATCTGTACTATTATCTGCATTCTTATAAGCTCTTTCTTTTAATTTTATGCTGTCCCTTACATCTTTGGAAGTCCGTGGCTGTATTTTGTGAGTTGGAGCTTTACCTTCTCATGGACACAAACTGCTTCCGGATAGCATTAAATGTTTCTTTGAATACTGTCCACTGTTCCTCAGTTGTTCTATCTATAAACATAGTTTCCCAATCTATTGTGCACAGTCCCTTGCCTTGTCCCATTAAAGTCCACCTCGCTTAAATCCAAATGTGTCCGATTTTCGCTTATCTTTTTCAAACGCTACACTAAACTCAATTTTGTTATGATCACTGTTTGACATGGGGCCAAATCTAAAGGGCAGTGCTGGTAGATTGTGTCTGGCATAGGTGATGAGCAAATCAACAAGAGGGAAAAACTTACTTGATTTCATGTTCACAAATCTGCCCATTGTAAATGCATCTGTCCATTGGTATTGGTAAAGAGTGACCACCACACCATCCTTGCAGAGATGAGTTCTGCCTTCACGTTGAAGATACCCTTCACTGTATTGTGTGGCACTTCCACCATTCTAAATAGGATAGATTTCAAATAGATCTAGCAACTCAAGATTGGGCTGTGGCCATCAGAGCAGCAGAAATTGTGTAGGGCCACTATGTGTAACCTCATGGCTTAGTACATCTCGCACCCTACCATTACCAAATACACTGGTTCAATGAAAAGTACGGGAGAGCATACCAGGAGCAGCACTAGGCAAATCTAGAGATGAAGTGTCAACCTGGTAAAGCTGCTTGCGTGCCACACAGCGTATGCAGCATTCAGTAGACAAAGCCAGGTCAGATCTAAGCTCTGCAACCCTGCTGCATCCATCGTGAATGATGGTGAACAATTAAACAGCTCACTGGAGGAGAAAGCTCCACAAATATCCTCATCTGCAATGATAGGGAGCCAAGATCGTAAGTGCAAAAGGTAAGGCTGAAGCATTTGCAACAGTCTTCAGTCAGAAATGGCAAGTGCATCTCAGCCTCCTTCTGAAATCCCCAGCATCACAAAATCACAAATGCCAGCCTTCAGCCAATTTGATTCACTTCACATGATATTAAGAAATTTCAGAAGGCACTGGATACTGTGCTGACATTATTCCGATGCAACACTGAAGACTTGTGCTCCAGAACTTGTGGTGCTTGTGGCCAATGTGCTCCAGCACAACTAAAATGCTGCATCTATCCAGCAGTATGGAAAATTGCCCAGATTTGTACTATACACAAGAAACAGGACAAATCCAACCCAGCCACTTACTGCCCTATCAGTCTACTTTTAATCATAAGTAAAGTGATGCAAGTACTATCAACTGGCACTTGCACAGCAAAACTTGCTCACTATGCTCAGTTTGGGTTCCAGCAGGGCCACCCAGCTGCTGTCCTCATTACAGCTTTGGTTCATGCATGGACAAAAGAGCTGAATTCTAGAGGTCACATGAGAGTGACTGCCCTTGTCATCAAGGCAGCATTTAACTGTGGCACAAGAGCAAGCAAACTTGGAGCCAGTGAGAATTAGTGGGAAACCTCTTTGTTGATTGGAGTTATACCTTGCACAAAGGAAGACATTTGTAATTGTTGGAGTCAACCATCTCAGTTCCAGGACATTATTGCAGGACTGCAGGAGTTCCTCAGGATAGGTCCAACTATCTACAGCTGCTTCATCAACAACCTTCCTTTCATCATAAGGTCAAAATTAGGGACATTTGCTGAAGACGGCATAATGTTCAACATCATTCATAATTTCACAGATACTGAAGCAGTCTGGATCCAAATGTATCAAAACCTGCATAATATCCAGGCTTGGATTGACAAGTAGCTAGTAATATTCACACTGCACCTGTGCCAGGCAATGATCATCTCCAACAACAGAGAATCCAAACGTTGCCCTAGATTTACCACAGCTGAATCCCCGCTATCACCATCCTGGAAGTTACCATTGACCAGAAACTGGACTAACCATATAAATACTATGGCTACAAGACCAGGTTGGAGCTAGGAATCCTGCAGTGAGTAACTCCCCTTGTGGCCCCGACAAAGCTTGTCCATTATCTATAAGTCAGAAGTCAGGAGTGTGATGGAATACTCTCCATTCAGCCAGCACCTTCCAAACCCACAACCAGTATCATCTAGCAGGACAAGGGCAGCAAATACATAGAAATACCACCATCTGCAAGTTCCTGTCTACACCACCACTATGCTGACTTGGAAATATGTTGTTGTTCCTTAACTGTCATTGGGTCATAACCCTGGAATTCACTCCCAAATAGCATTGTGGGTGTATCAATGCTCAATGGGAATTTCGGATACTAGAATTGCTGTCTTAGCCAATGACACCCATATACTGCCTGCCAGAGGTAGTAGGAGATGTGGGTGCAATTTTGTCTTTTAAAAAGCATTTAGACAGTTACATGGGTAAGATGGGTATAGAGAGATATGGGCCAAATGCGGGCAATTGGGATTAGTTTAAGGTTTAAAAAAAAAGGTTGGCATGGACAAGTTGGGCCAAAGGGCTTGTTTCCATGCTGTAAACCTCTATGACTCTATGACTTGTTTCAATAAAGCTGGGTGGAAGGGGGAGCTGTGAGGAGGATATAGGGCAGGCTTAGTCTGTGGGCATGTGTATGGCAGATGCAGTATAATATGGATAAGTATAAGGTTATCCTCACTGGTAGCAATAATAGGAAGACAGATTATGACATGAATAACTCTAAATTGAGAGAGGTGGATACTCAGCCAGACCTTGGAATCCTCATGCATCAGTCACTGAAATAATATTTTGGCTTTCATAGTTTGAGGATTTGAGTATAGGGATAGGAATGTTATGCTGCAATTGCACAGGGCATTGGTGAAGCCACACCTGGAGTATTATGTACAACTTTGGAGTCCTTGTCGAAGAAAGGATGTCCTTGCTGTAGGGGGAGTACAGCGAGGTTTACCAGCCTGATTCCTAGGATGGTAGGTCTGTCATATGAGGAGAGACTAAATCAGTTAGGATTATATTGACTGGAGTTCAGAAGAGAGAAGTGCGGCACAGTAGTTAGCACTGCTGCCTTACAGCGCCACGGGCCCAGTTGCAATTCCAGCCTTGGCTCCACTGTGTGGAGTTTGCACATTCTCCCCGTGACTGTGTGGGTTTCCTCTGGATGCTACAGTTTCCTCGTACACTCCAAAGATGTGCAGGTTAGGCTGACTGGCCATGTTAAATTGCCCCTTAGTATCAGGGGGATTTGCAGGGCAAATACATGAGGATGCGGGGATAGGGCCTGGATAGGGTTGTTGGTGCAGACTCAATGGGCCAAATGGCCTCCTTCTGCTCGCCAGGGATTCTTTAATTCTATCCTATGAATAAGAGGGGATCTCATAGAGACTTATAAAATTCTAACAGGATTAGACCGGGTAGATTCAGAAAGAATGTTCCTGATGGCGGGAGAGTCCAGATGTCATAGTTTAGGATAAGGGGTAAACTTTTTAGAACTGAGGTGAGGAGAAATTTCTTTACCCACAGAGTGGTGAATGTGTGGCATTCACTTCCACAGAATGCAGTTGAGGCCAAAATGTTGTCTGATTTAGAGAAGAAATTAGATATAGCTCTTGGGGATAAAGGGATATGGGGAGGACAGGAATCAGGATGTTGAATTTGATGATCAACTGCGATCAAATTAAATGGCAGAGCAGGGCCAAGTGGCCTACTCTTTATTCTAGTATCTATGTTTCTATAATCAGCTATAATATATCACTATAATATATCTCAAATTACCAGTGTCTCCAATTTGCAAATTTAACCATGACAGGTTAATTGTTGAGAAAATGTTTCCTCTTCTGGGAAAGTCTGGATCAGAAGGCATAATCTCAGAGTAAGGAGTGGCCTACTTAAGACAGAGATAAGGATGAATTTCTTTCAGTAGTGAATTTGTGAAATTCTTTATCACAGTAAAGGTTGCATCAATAAATATGTTCAAGGCTGAGATGGCCAAAAAAGTAATCAGTAAGGGAATCAAGGGTTATGGAGATGAGGTGTGAAAGAACAGTTGAGGATTATATTAGATCAGTCATGATCTCATTGATTAGCGGAGCATACTAGATGGGCTGAAAGGCCTACTTCTGCACCCCTCCTTATGGTCTTGAGATCTTATGGGATGTCATGCAACATCTCTAGCTTGTTGAGCTTGGTACTCACTGCATGCACTACACACATGTTCTTTAATATCATTGCTCATGTTTGAGAAGAAGAGCACTTCTCTTGCCATCCTCAGGCTTGATTCAATTCCTTGATGGTTTGCATTGATGTTCTTTAGCACATCTCCTTGGGGATAATGGCTAATTCTTTGAGACAAGACGTTGTCTTGGGCTGTCAATTCATCCTGTTATGCCCATATATTCTTGTGACCGCAGGTGTGTCCTTGATGTGCTCAGGCTATCCTTTCATCATTACTGCTTGCAGCACTTCGACAATTGTATCTTGTTGGGCAGTTTGCTGATTTAAACATGGCAATTGTCTGTCACATTCAGTGGACGGAATTCTCCTCTCCAGGTCTAAGTGACAAGGCAAGGTGGGAATGGAAGTATTTCCTGTTGCAAAGGCCAATGGGAAACATGCCATACTTTTCATACCCAGCATAATTAATTATGTATCTGGTAGTTTTGCATCATCTTCCATGTTGGGGCAGGCTTGATGGTGCCTACCTTCATATACTGTTCTGGGATATCATAGAATCACTACAGTGCAGAAGGAAGGCATTTAACCTGTTGAGTCTGCAACAACATTCTTACTGAGCATTTTAACTAGGCTCACTCCATTCCCAGAACTCCTTGCTAATCCGCCTAAATGACACATCTTTATGACACGAAAGAGCAATTTAGCATGGCCAATCCACCATTGTAAGTTGGCATTTGGGGTGCAGACTGCCGTTTTAAGAGTGCAGGCCAGGTTACCCCTAGGTAGTTAGTTCCTCTCAGCATGGGATCCTTTGGGCAGTCTTAGACCTGATTGTGAATGAGCAACGAGACAAACTGGCTGATAAGACTTACCAGGAATTGTGTGATGTATTAAAAGCTCATTTAACACCGAAGCCGTAAACGATTGCTGAACATTTTCGATTCTACAAATGAGAAAACTCGAAGAGAAGTCCATCGGGCAACTCGTAGCAACTCTGAAAAGACTTGCTGAGTGCTGTGAGTTCGGAAAAGTACTCCACGATGCTTTATGGAACTGGCTGATTTGTGGCCCCTGCCATGAAGCCATTCAGCAGAAGTTATTTGGGCTGAAAATAATTTACAGTTTGTCTGCATTAGAGGTCACAAAGTCCATGGAATTAGCTGCTACAGAAGCAGCACAATTGAGTGTCAGCATCTGATACACAAGGTAACAGAAATCCTTCAGGTTTTGGTACTGCAAATGGAATGTTGCCAATGTGGCAGGACAGGCTACAAGGAATCGAATTACTGGACCCAATGTGCAAGCAAGTTGGTCACAATGCTGGGAGCAAATAAGTCCAGAGAGAAGGACAAAAAAGGTCCATGTTGTCAGCCATGAGGAGGATAGAGTCAGCCACTGGAAATAGACAGTCCAGAGAAATGAGAGCTCAGACTGAATACTCTGTTGGTACAAGGTGAAGTCGATCGGTTTTGAGTTCTCCCCATACTGGAAAGGAAAACTGTGAAAATGGAAGTTGATACGTGGGAGCGGCTTTGCGCTTGATATCCGAATCCGGATACGGGCAGAAGTTAAAAGTCCTGCCATTAAAGCCTGCAAAGATCACATTACAAACGTATGCAGAGCAAGTAGTTCCTGTGTTATGCACTGCTGAAGGTACAGCTGAGGGACCAATATGCAGAATTACCACTATATGTGGTGAAAGGCGACTACCTGCATGGTTTAGACACTCCTGGTTACAGATGTTGAAATTGAACTGGGGCATGGTAAATGGGCTGGCAGATTCGAACACTAGGTTGGTTACAAGATATGTTAGAAAAATATAAAGACGTCTTTCAGGAACCCTTGGAGAAATGAAGAGTATTAAGGATAAGTTACAGATGAAGCTGGATGCCTGTCCAAGAAGTTTAAAAGCACATCCAGTACTATATGTTATTAGGCCTAAGCTGGTGGATCCGGGGGCTTTGGAATGGCCTACCTCAATTTTTCCAGTCATGAAATCAGGTTGAATTGTGTGACTCTATGGGGATTTTAAAGTCACAGTAGATCCAGTCCTGTATGCGGACCAATACCCACTTCCTTTCATAGAAGACCTATTCACTGACCTGGCAAGGTGGAAAGAAATTCTCCAAAATAGCTGAATCGCAGGCCTAAATGAAGATGGGATGGTGAAGGATTCCTAGCCACTGTTCATGACAGTCACACACAGGCGTCTGTTCTGCTATAAGCAGCTTGCCTTTGGCATTACATCAGCATTAGCTCTATTCTAGAAGACTATGGACCAAATCTTGACTGGGTGACAGGAGTCCAAAGTTACCTGCATGATATTTTGGTTACAGGTTCAACAGAGCAGGAGTTTTTGAAGAACTTGGATAATACTGTAAAGAGGTTGCAGGAGCATGGCCTACAAGTCAAGAGAGAGAAATCTGAGTTCTTCAAGAACTCAGTTGAGTACCTGGGCCATTTACTTGATGATGATGGGTTGCAAAAGCCACTTAAGAAGATGGAGTCTATCATGAAGGCCCCAACACCAGACAATGTGTCCCAATTGAAGTTGTTTATCAGACTTGTTCATTACTATGGCAAGTTCATTCCAGAACAGGCGACAATATTGAAACCGATGTACCTGTTGATAGGGAAAGGACATCTATGCAAATGAGCAAAAGAATGTGAGGAGGCCTACCTGGCAATAAAGCAGGCTTTGAAGAGATTGGAAGTGTTAGCTCATTTCAACCTAAAGTTATCGCTGTAGCTTGCATGTGATGCTTTGCTGTATGGGATTGGGCCTGTGCTGTCCCATATTATGCCAAACAGGGAGGAAAGGTCCATCACATTCACTTCAAGATCATTTTTGACAAAGGTTGAGGAAACGTATGCTCAGGTGGAAAAAGAAGACTTGAACATTGTCTTTGGTGTCAAAAATTTTATCACTTCCTATATAGTAGGCATTTTGTACTTCTAACAGACATTGACCGTTGACATCCATTTTAGGAATATACACTGGAATGACGCCCATGATGGCAGCTTGATTGCAAAAGTGGTGTTGTCAGCCTACTTGTATGAGATCTGGTATTATCAGAGAAACACAGCAATGTGGATGCTCTGTCAAGGCTGTATTTGCCTGGAGATAAAGATGCTCCCAATGAGAATCTGAAGATAGTGTACTTCACACAGGAAGAGAAAGTTCCGATAACCACTAACCAGCTGTGGAATGCCACCCAGAATGATCTAATCTGGAGTCAAGTAACAGACTTAGTCCTGAGAGGAAGATCAAGTATAGAAACTCCCTGGAGTTACAGCTGTATATGTTCTGAAGATGGGAGTTGTATGTGTTGAATAGATGTTTAGTATGGGTTATGAGAGTTGTCATTCTTCCTCATTAAGAGGGAAGATGCTGGAACAGGTGCACCAAGGGCACCCAGCAGTGCTGCTATTTTGGTGGCTGAATGGCGATGAACAAGTTGAAGAAAAAGTGCAATTGTGTGAATCCTACACTTTGGTCCGAAAGGCACCGCCCTTGTCTCTCTTCATCCATGGGAATGACCCCAATCACCATGGCAGTGAGTCTTTATTGACTTTGTGGGGCCAGTAGAAGGGTAGGTGCTCTTAATGATAGTGGAAGCCCTCTCCAAGTGGCCGGAGGTCATGGCTATGAACTCCACATCGGCGGAGTAAATACTAGACAAACTCAATTAAATACTTACCTGGTTTGGTCATCCGGAACAAGTGGTCAGTGTAGGAGGGAAATAAAATGAGTCCTCCTTAGAGACTGTGTCGAACTTCAAGAAATGTTTTTATTCCACATGCGTGAGGGAGAGATGGACTCTGGCCTGAAATCTCAGGTTGCCTGCATGTCTTCTCTGACCCTGGTAGATTTGTACACGTTATTATACTTTCTCGAGTCACAAAGGTTTACATTAGCATATTAATTCCTCGAGTTGGATACAAGATGATTCTTCTAGTCTCATTATGCAGGCTGCATTGTTCAGTACAATTTCATAAATCAGTTCTCTGAACAGTTCCGTTTATCCGATTATAATGTCAAAGCGTTGTATTTGCTCAACTGATTTACGAT
This sequence comes from Carcharhinus amblyrhynchos, assembly GCF_965287045.1. Lineage (NCBI taxonomy): Eukaryota > Metazoa > Chordata > Chondrichthyes > Carcharhiniformes > Carcharhinidae > Carcharhinus > Carcharhinus amblyrhynchos. Next base: position 63,710,060 of record NC_137329.1, read on the forward strand.
GGCATGTTCATCATTCCCTCCCTGTGCTAGGTGATCATGTTTTACAGAAAACTATGCCCTCCCATATGGAGTCTGGCTGCTTTAATACCAGTTCTCCTATTGTTACGATAATTGGGAACAATCTCTTGCACATCAGAAGTTGATGGCATGCATTAATTATTATCTGTCGGCAGAGCAGGCCTCTAGATGTCTGCATTAACCCTTTCCTTCCCTCTGGTACAGCCTGGCTCTCTAGGCTTGTTCAATGTTGCCTTGCATATATTACACAAATTAAGTTAAATATGAATGGACATATAGATTAAAATATAAAATACATGATCCCTGATATTGGTCTAAAACATCAGTAACAATGGACTCTACTTTGACACAAGAATTCACTGAATACATGGAGCACCCTGGAATCAGAGATAAAGAACAAAGAACAAAGAACAACACAGCACGGGAAACAGGCCCTTCGGCCCAACGAGCCCGCGCCGCCGTCCCATTGTCTCAGTGACCTATTCATGATTTTAGTCTACACCTAATGTGCGAGGATCAGGGAGGTCCAATGTAGGGACAATTTGTTACCCAATCAATCAGCCTAAAAGCGCATCTTTGGGATGTGGGAGGAAACCGGAGCACCCGGAGGAAACCCACGATGCAAGGTCAGCGCCATATCACCTGGTAATGAATAGTCTAGTGGAACAATTCGGTCAAACCTTGAGATGGTCTCTGAAGTTGTCGCAAGGGGTGGGATTGCGAAGACAGTGGATAAATTGGTTTCTGAGTATGTACCAAAACACGCCACATGGGACAACCCTGTGCTCACTGACTTCACTGATGTTCAACCAAAAATTGAGACTCATGTTTGATTTGTGCAACTGGTGGAAACCCGAGATACGGTTGAACGGAATCAAGAGGGACAGATGGCCAGAAGAGCAGGAAGTGTGAAGTCAAAGACTTTTCAGAAAGAGGAGTTTGCCCTGCCCAGGAAATATACCTCTGGAGGGAAGTGAGTAACGGCTTTCATTGTTGCATAAACAGGACCTTTGACCTGCACAGACCTGTGATGAGCTGGTTTGGAGAAGACATGGACTAATTGATTGCAGTAGTGCATCAGAGGTGGGAAGCCCCACAAACCATTCACATTAGCCCCAGTGGGGCTGTCCAAGTCCAGTACCACCCCAAGAGAGGGCACAGCATTAGAGGCACCAGCCACCTGTGGTCCATCAGAGAGGGACCCAGTTGCTGAGCAGCAGGATCTTCCAAAATCTCAGGAGACTACTCTGGAAGAGGTTCCAGAGCCTCTTTGAAACCACCATCCTCCTAATAGACTCACTGAGCCCTATTTTACCATTTTGTTTCAGATAAGAATTTTGGACCTGTTCTCCGGTGCCCCCAAAGGGACTCTGCCTGCAAACATATCAGCGAGTCCGAATCCTGCTGCACAAGCCTCTGGGAGGGGCTTAACACACCCGAAACCTGCAATTGCCAATTGGTGCCTCCAGCTGCACATGTTCACAAAAATATGATAGAATGCTGCTCCCCTACCACATCGTGCTCGGGCTGGATAATGCCTTCCTCTGTCCCCCACAGACATTGCCCCACTCCCACATCATTACTGACCACCTTATCCCCCACCCGATTGATTTCATCCTCCCCCATACCCCCGGCTGAGATCCACTGATCTCAAGCAGAGTGGCAGCTGACCCCTCTCTTCCCCTCACTCATCACAGGCAGAGTGGCCACAGAAACCCTTTCCCCTTCACCCATCACAGGTAGAGAGATCCACATTCCACCCTCCACCCTACAGATTTCAGGCAGGGTGATCCTCCGACCCCCACCCCGGACCTTCCCGCATAAGGCCCACATCCCCTCCGGTGGTTGTGTCATACCCTCCTTCTCTCTCCCCTGTCCCCAGTTATTGAGGCAATTCCCCCAGCCACATGTTCCCTACAACCACAGACCCTACCCCAATTCCCCCAGCCACATGCTCCCCACAATCACAGCCCCCCCCCAATTCCCCCAGCCACAAACTCCCCACAATCACAGCCCCCCCCCAATTCCCCCAGCCACAAACTCCCCACAATCACAGCCCCCCCCCCAATTCCCCCAGCCACAAACTCCCCACAATCACAGCCCCCCCCCAATTCCCCCAGCCACATGCTCCCTACAACCACAGACCCTACCCCAATTCCCCCAGCCACAAACTCCCCACAATCACAGCCCCCCCCCAATTCCCCCAGCCACATGCTCACCCACAATCACAGCCCCCCCAATTCCCCCAGCCACATACTCACCCACAATCACAGCCCCCCCAATTCCCCCAGCCACATACTCACCCACAATCACAGCCCCCCCAATTCCCCCAGCCACATGCTCACCCACAATCACAGCCCCCCCAATTCCCCCAGCCACATGCTCCCCACAATCACAGCCCCCCCAATTCCCCCAGCCACATACTCCCCACAATCACAGCCCCCCCCAATTCCCCCAGTCACACACTCCCCACAATCACAGCCCCCCAATTTCCCCAGCCACATGTTCCCCACAATCACAGCCCCCCCCAATTCCCCAGCCACATGCTCCCCACAATCACAGCCCCCCCAATTCCCCAGCCACATGCTCACCCACAATCACAGCCCCCCCAATTCCCCCAGCCACATACTCCCCACAATCACAGCCCCCCCAATTCCCCCAGCCACATGCTCCCCACAATCACAGCCCCCCCAATTCCCCAGCCACATGCTCCCCACAATCACAGCCCCCCCAATTCCCCCAGCCACATGCTCCCCACAATCACAGCCCCCCCAATTCCCCCAGCCACATACTCCCCACAATCACAGCCCCCCCAATTCCCCCAGCCACATACTCCCCACAATCACAGCCCCCCCAATTCCCCCAGCCACATGCTCCCCACAATCACAGCCCCCCCCATTCCCCCAGCCACATGCCCCCCACAATCACAGCCCCCCCAATTCCCCCAGCCACATGTTCCCCACAATCACAGCCCCCCCAATTCCCCCAGCCACATGCTCCCCACAATCACAGCCCCCCAATTCCCCCAGCCACATGCTCCCCACAATCACAGCCCCCCCAATTCCCCCAGCCACATGCTCCCTACAATCACAGCCCCCCCCAATTCCCCCAGCCACATACTCCCCACAATCACAGCCCCCCCAATTCCCCCAGCCACATGCTCCCCACAATCACAGCCCCCCCCAATTCCCCCAGCCACATACTCCCCACAATCACAGCCCCCCCAATTCCCCCAGCCACATACTCCCCACAATCACAGCCCCCCCAATTCCCCCAGCCACATGCTCCCCACAATCACAGCCCCCCCCAATTCCCCCAGCCACATACTCCCCACAATCACAGCCCCCCCAATTCCCCCAGCCACATGCTCACCCACAATCACAGCCCCCCAATTCCCCCAGCCACATGTTCCCCACAATCACAGCACCCCCAATTCCCCCAGCCACACACTCCCCACAATCACAGCCCCCCAATTCCCCCAGCCACATGCTCCCCACAATCACAGCCCCCCCAATTCCCCAGCCACATACTCCCCACAATCACAGCCCCCCCAATTCCCCCAGCCACATACTCCCCACAATCACAGCCCCCCCAATTCCCCCAGCCACACACTCCCCACAATCACAGCCCCCCCCAATTCCCCCAGCCACATACTCCCCACAATCACAGCCCCCCCAATTCCCCCAGCCACATACTCCCCACAGTCACAGCCCCCCCCAATTCCCCCAGCCACATACTCCCCACAGTCACAGCCCCCCCCAATTCCCCCAGCCACATGTTCCCCACAATCACAGCCCCCCCAATTCCCCCAGCCACATGTTCCCCACAATCACAGCCCCCAATTCCCCCAGCCACATGCTCCCTACAATCACAGCCCCCCCCAATTCCCCCAGCCACATGCTCCCTACAATCACAGCCCCCCCCAATTCCCCCAGCCACATGTTCCCCACAATCACAGCCCCCCCAATTCCCCCAGCCACATACTCCCCACAATCACAGCCCCCAATTCCCCCAGCCACATACTCCCCACAATCACAGCCCCCCCAATTCCCCCAGCCACGCGCTCCCCACAATCACAGCCCCCCCAATTCCCCCAGTCACATGCTCCCCACAATCATAGCCCCCCAATTCCCCCAGCTACATGATCCCCACAGTCACAGCTCCATAAAAAGTTAAGAGGCTGTAGCAGTACAATTTGCAAGGGCTTTGTGCACATCCTTCAGCTGCAAGTGAGCTGAATGTGCTGTTGTAGCACCCACCAGCAAGACCCAAAGTTAGGCCAATGCTGCAAGATGGGCATTGGAGACCCTACAGAGCAACAGTCCCCACCCCTCACACACACTCGCAAAGCCGCCACCGATCTGAGACAGAGAAGGGCTGCAACAAAAGGACACCAATGAGCAGCAGAGAGCCACGGATGCTATGCACTTACAAAGAACAAAGAACAACACAGCACGGGAAACGGGCCCTTTGGCCCAACAAGCCCATGCTGCCATCTTAACAATGTGGTTTTCCTCCTCCACCCTTGACCCATGTCTATGCTTATGGTACCCCCATTGGAAACCAGATTAAGGGGGGAATAATTTAGGGACAATTTGTTACACCAATCAGCCTAAGAGCACATCTTTGGGGTGTGGGAGGAAACCGGAGCACCCGGAGAAAACCCACGCAAGCACGGGGAGAATGCGCAAACTCCCACAGACACTGGCCCAAATCCATGTATCTGCCCAGCAAACAGTGATAGGCACTGAGCTGTCGTGGTGCCCATCTGCTGGTCCAGTTTTAAGCATACACAAACGACGCAAAGTACTAGGCTACTCTCGAAACATCCAAGAGCAGCCCATGCACGACCCATCGTGTGTATGCCCCTCCTCACTAATCCTCACTGATAGAGTGCCTGAATCAGACTTTTATGAAGTATGTCTGATTTGCCTGAAGCTGGATTAGCGAATGCAGTGGCAAAGGGGGAAGTGCTGGTAAATTTGGGTGTGCAGCCCATTAAGTCCATTTAAATGGATTCAAATCCATTTAAATGGCTGTCGCACCTGTTTCGGGTGCTGCCCTTGGTAAAGGGGGAACTGACGTGGAGGTGGGTGCAGATTGTGCTATTTGCCTCACGCTGAACTTTACCAAGTCTTCACACCCAAAAATAGGTGCAACTTGATGGTAAAATTGGGCCCATTATGTCCATGTGGACTGTCTGAAGTTACTTCTGATTGGGGAATTATAGTTTGTAATGCTCTGCATAAATAGTCATTATATGTAAATATCTTCTTGTTTGTATATATGTTGAGGAAGTTTTGGATTTATGGGGGAGGGGTGTGATATGTGTACATATTGTATATTACGGTTTGGATGCAGATTTCCCCTTTTAAGATTGTGGGACCCTTGAGTAATTAGCTCCACCCATCATGGGACCCTGTTGGGCAGTCTTTCGGGTCGAACCAAGCAAACAAACTTAAAATACAGGGACCCTGTTGGGCAGTCTTAGACCTCTAAATGAAACCACACCTTAAATAAATAGCTCCCAGTGTACAATTTATCAAGCCTACCTCCTGATTCTTTATGCACCCTTAGTTCATAGGGGCATACATAATAGGATTTGTATTAAAAATACATAAGAACATAAGAACTAGGAGCAGGAGTAGGCCATCTGGCCCCTCGAGCCTGCTCTGCCATTTAATAAGATCATGTCGGAACAGTGGACAGTAAATGGCAGGCTTTTAAGAAATGAATAGGTGAACTCCAGAAATTGTTTATTCCTGTTTGATGCAAGAGTGGTCAAGGAACTGTGATCCACCATGGGAAATTAGAGATGGTATTGGATTCAAAGAAGAAGCATACAGATTGGCAAGAAAAAGCAAGACTTAAGGATTAGGTGAAGTTTAAAATTCAGCAAAGGACGTCCAAGGGATTAAGAAGGAGAAAACAGATTATGAAAGTAGGTAGTGGGGAACATAAAAACTGACTGTAAAAGTTTCTATAGCTATGCAAAGAGAAAAAGACAAAAGTTAATGTAGGCCCCTTTCATTCAGAAAGGGGAGAATTCATAATAGGAAATAAAGAAATGGTTGAGGAACTAAATTCTTTGCTTCTGTCTTCACAAAGGAATACTTGTATCAGGTACCAGAAGTTTGAGAGAAACAAGTTTTAGCGAGGAGCTAAAGGAAATCAATATTAGTATAGAGAAATGGTTTTGGGGAAATTGATGGGATTGAAGATATATCTCCAGGGCCTAATAATCTGCATCTCAGAGTACTTGTGCATCGATTGCTGAAAGTAAGTGTGCAGGAAAAGCAGACAGTAAAGAAAGCAAATGGTATGTGGGCCTTCATGGCAAGAGGATTTGAGTATAGGAAATGGGATGTTTTGCTACAGTTGTACAGGACATTGGTGAGGCCACACCTGAGTACTGTGTACAGTTTTGGTATCTTAATCTGAGGAAGGACGTTCTTTCTATAAAGGGAGTACAACAAAGGTTAACCAAAGGTTAAGTCTGTCTTATGAGGAGAGACCAAGCTGGTTAAGATTGTATTCATTGGAGTTTGGAAGAGTAAGAGGAAATCTCATAGAAACTTATAAAATCTTCACGGAGTTAGACAGAGTAGATTCAGAAAGAATGTTCCCAATGATGGGGGAGTCCAGAGCCAGTGGTCTTAGTTTGAGGATAAGGGGTAAACTTTTTTGGACTGAGGTAAGGAGAAATTTCTTCACTCAAAGAGTGATGAATTTGTGGAATTCGCTACAACAGAAAATAGTTGAGGCCAAAACATTGTGAGATTTCAAGAAAAAAATGAGTTAAGTTCTTGGACCTAAAGGGATCAAGGGTTATAGCGGGAAGGAGGATCAGGATATTGAATCTGAGATCAGCCATGATTAAAATGAATAGTGGAGCAAGCTTGAAGGGCTCATTCCTGCTTCTAATTTCTATGTCTCTATGTAGGCAATAGGTTTCAATCCCTTTGCTATTGCAACCACAGCATTATTTGTCGTTTCACTGTTGGTGAGCAGGATGCTGTGTGTTAACTTACTGAGTTACACCTCTGTTTAACAACAATGAGTGATGGAAAACATCTGGAATCAACTCTTTATCCTGCATATTAATGTTCATCTCAGAGTAGAAATATCATTAAATGATTTGAGGAGAATATTACAGTAATGTCGGTTACAATCTATTAAAAAGGAAAACATTCGATATTGCTGTGTAGCTCAGATTATGTTGAATCTTTGCATTGACAGGTTGCTACAGGTGTGCAGTGAATGAGTACTATGATGATCACTTGCAGTCATGTGTGGATTGTGGTAAGCTATTTTATTTGCACTAACGTATTCCAACATGCAATATCATTGAGCTGATTAAAATCATGCGCAGCTAATCCACATAGATTTGGAAGTTCTATAACTTGATTCAGTTAAATCCAATTCAGGTGATTTAAATGTGCTATGATTGCACTCAATTTTCCTGAATTAGCAAAAGAGAAATTAATCAGGGTTTTAGATCCTGATAGCCCTCACCATGAGATCTGGGCCAGAGATGCAGGACTCTCGGAGCCAGAGTGTAGCAGGAACCCTACCGACAATGGCACACAAGAGGCTATGGCAACAGGTCTGCGGTACCACTGGGCCTGCAGTGAGGTCTGACTTGTTCAGTGGATTTGCTAAACCAATTTCTTTCAGCAACACCTTCTTTTGTGGCTTCAAGTGTGGATTTGGAACGTTTGTAGTGGCTTTCAGTGTTCAATATACGCTGTTTTCTCCCAAAAAGAATAGAGAACATCACTTGTGAATAAACACTAAAGAAATTTGAAATTCTGTGGAACTTTCTGCATCTCCCCTTTCCACTTTGGGTGGGGCTGTAACTAGTGTAAGATGAATAGCAAACCTCTGAATAAAATAAAATAATGTATTGAATCAGAAAAAAATGCAGATGTGCAGATTGGATGAGGTCAGTCAAACATAGCTGCAGTTAAATCATTTGTAAATGTTCATCATGTGGACCCACACACTGTTTGACAGCTTTTAGAGTTGTCAGTGTTTCATTATATGTGTCATTACCGAGCATTTCACAAGGAAAAAATGTTCTTTTTTCACTGGATTGGTAAATGTCTTGAAAAATCAGATGAATTGGAAGGAGCAAAAGAAGCTGAACCAATTAACCAGAATTGAATTTTTTCCACTAGTGGTTGGGCAGAAAACTGACATTAAAAGATTTCAAATGAGCTGATGGTCTCATTTAAAGGCAACCCTCCACACTATTGAAGAAGATTCACTGAAACAAAGAAAGTTACTGTCTGTATTTATCTCATGTCTCAGAGTGAGCCAGCCGTTCACAGATTATCAGTAACTTTGTTTCTTCCTCCCAACTACTCTGAATGAACCTCTTACTGTGGGAGGTATTTAATTAAAGTGATGGGGTCTCATCCACGAGCTGGAGAACTAGCGAGAACCCATTTTTTTAAGTATCCAAGGGACATACAGCATGCTGAGAGCTGCTGGTGAAAGGCTGGCAAATTTTCATTGCTTGGCAGCACCACTGAGGAGTTGGTGGCTGCTGCTGGTACTACACCCATCCAAAGCCAATGATTGACAATTTGCGTTGGCTTTCTAAATTATACCATTTTCCAGGAAAGAGTCAGAGCATAAGGAAAAGTACAGAAGGGGTGGTGAACAATGCCAAAATGTGCAAGTTCAGAAAAGATTTTGAAAGAAAAGGAACGTTTAACTTAAAGTCAAATGTACTGTCATGGGTAGCATGGGTAGCTTAAAATCATGCAGGCGGAGTCTGGCAAGAAATAAAACCATTACCCCCACACCTCTTTATCAATCCCATTTTTACCTCCTCTGTACACACAATTCAAGGAGATATATACAATGGAAGACCAAAGGAAATTTTAAAAAGTGAGAAGAAATTAAATCCTGAAAAAAAAACAAAAAATAAAACACAAACTGGCATCACATTTTTCTTCAACTCCAAGGAAATCTGAGAACTGAAGGAGTGCTGAGTTGATGAAAATTAGATCTTTCCGATACAACTTAAACTATGGCATTGTTTGAAGGCTTTAGATTCAATGGGATTATTCAAAGAAGAGTAATTTGGAAGTTCTCTAAGCATCCTGGCCAATATTCCTCTCAACAAAAACAAATGATGGCAATTTCCTCAGATCTACTCTTGTTCATCTGCCAAAATTTCAGCAGAGGTGCAGCAAAAACTCTTAAGATATGTTGTATTTCCAGTTTGCAGTTTAGAAGAATAAGAGGTGATTTGATTGAAAAATATAAAATCCTGAAGTGATTTGACACTGTGGATGTGGAGCAGATGTTTCCTCTTGTCGGGGATTCTAAAAACTGGGTAAATGTTTAAAAATAAGGAGTCATCCATTTAAGACAGAGATGAGGATTTTTTTTCTGTTAGAGACTTTGGAACTCTTCAAGAGGCGGTTGATGCAGAAGCGTTGAATATCTTTAAGGCAGAAGCAGATAGATTCGTGATATGCAAGGAGCTGAAAGATATCGGAATTAAACAGGAATGTGAAGTTGAACTTAAAATGAGATCAGCCATAATCTTAATGAAAAGGGAGCAGACTCAAGGAGCTGAGTGGCCAATGCCTGCTCCTAATTTAGATGTATGTTCTTTACTTTTTTAAAACGTGCACTTTATAATTAGAAACATTATATAACTCTTTCAACATTTCTTGCAGATGCAGGTTACTGATGAATATATGTGACCCAAAATGGTAAGTGTTTCGATAACTGAACTTCAGCTGCTTCCAGTTCTTTCAGTCAGATTTCCATACCTACACAGAAGACTCTTGTTGTTCATTATTTTAGCTCAGATTTTCTTTCCTCTTGTGTCTAATTTATTTTTATTTAAGCTGAATAATTCACAATTTTAACTGGGGCAAAATTGAGCAGGTGAGGGCTGGAGAAGTGGAAGTGGTTGTTCGGAGATGGTATATTTGGGTGAGGGGCAGAAGCCTCCATAACTTTGGCCTCCATGAATTGATTACTTTGAAAGTAAACTGCGCTTCCAGGCAGCAGCAACAGCAATTAGCCTCACATTTGTCCTCAGAAATCAATGGATTGAGAGATATGGTGAAAAGCCAGGTAGTTGGGACTAAAGGATATGGTGAGAAGGTTGATACATGGGGTTAACAGGCTGATAGGTGCTGCAAGAGGGTTGGTAAACAAGAGAAGAGATTCAGGAATATGGTGAAGAGGGTGATAAATTGGACTAAGAGATTGAGGGATGTGGTGAGAAAGCAGATGGTTAGAGTGAAGAGATTGAGGGATATTGTGGGAAGGCTGGTAAGTGAGGGTATGAAATTGAGGAATCTCATGAGAAGGCTGATAGGTGGAGAAAATCTATAGAGGAGTAATCAGCATCCTTGGCTTAATGGCTTTTGATTCTGTGTGAAACAATACTTATGTGACTGTGCTGTGGCAAACCTCAGGTATCCAGCCTGTGTTGATAGTTTCACCCTGTGGACTCATCTGTTTAGGGAGGCACTGGCAAGAGTAGCAGTTACTGATCCCTAGTTACTGTTGAGAAAGTGATGGGGAGCTATCTTCCTGAACCTCTGCATTGCACTATTAGGAAGGGAGCTCTTGAATTTTGTTGCAATAGTGAAAAATTAGTGATGTATTTCCAAGTCAGGGTGATGTGTGTCTTGGAGGGGAACCTTTAGCTGGTATCCTGATTCTTCTAGGTTGTGATTTTGCAAGGTGTTGTTGAAGAAGGCTTGCCAAGTTGATGCAGTGGATCTTGTGGATGGTACATGTTGCCTTTATTATGTGCTAATGGTGAAGGGAGTACATGGTTAAAATGACAAATATGGTGTTGAGCTTTTTGAATGCTGTCAGAGTGCACGCATCTAGGCAAGTGAAAAACTTGTAGATTGTTGAGATCATTGTTAATGGTTAACGTGTTTCAGAGACTCAGGAGTTATGTTACACAATGCAGACTTTCTGATCTGCTCACTGCCATAGTATTTATAAGGCTACCATCAGGTTTGCAGGTGCTGTCCCCATGTGTGAGTCATAAGTGATTAAGGATATTTTCTTCACTCTCAGTTCCTCCTGGACCTGAAGCATTTGCATGCAACAACTGAGCAGCTCTTTTCTCTAGGATCAGTTAAACGTGAAGAATACAGTTAATGATGTGGTAATTATGGCCTGGAGTAAAAGATGCAGATAAATTTTGTCAACATTTTCCTATTTTCCTTTACAGAATTCAACGATCATATTCTTGAGAGTGTATCACAGTCAATTAAATGGTTGCCATTTCTGAGTGTGAGGAGTTATCAGTTCTACCAATATAAGAAGTAAACAATTAACTAGTGATGAACTAACATCGCTCAGAAGAAAAACTGCATTTCCTAACTGGACTGTATCATTCCTAATGTTTACATTTTCACTAACATATTTTGGATCACTGACAGTGTATTCTTTTTCTGTTTATTTACTTTGACAGTAACAAATTTGAGAATAAAACTTGCATTTTTACACAACTTACTTGATACGGCGACAGACTACACAGAAATTATATCTCAACATTGATTTTCTGTATTATGTGTTGAAAATCTTAATTTATCTTGTGAATGATTGGAGGATGATTTAGAATAAACTCTAGAAGTATTCGTATTATGTTTTATGTCATTTAATTAAAAGCTCAGATGAATTAACATAGCTAACAAGTATTCAGACTAACTCTCAGTGATCTTCTGTGTTTCCTACAAACCTGTACTTTAGCCAGAATGATTCATTGAGAAGCAGAGGCTACACGACAATATGCTCCATTTACTATCGGATTGTAGAGTATATAATTTATCTAGTTATTTGGCTTCCCAAGTTCGTTTACATCACTGGAACTTGAGTCAAAGGGGGAATATTAGCCAAATAATCATTTAATCCTAATTGTTAAAATGGAGTAGGTAGCAAATGTTTTATAACTCCCTTCTGTTTGTTGAACGTACAAATAATTGGTCAGATGGTTCAGAGAAATACTTTGTAGTTTCCTGGTTCACAATGATGGTTTCCTTCAGTGAATAAACATATGGAGATTTTCTTTACAGCTTCTATCACCATTCATAATATCATACATATACTAAAATATAATTGTAGTCTTCTATTTTAGAGGTGTGGATTTTACACAAAAAGAAAAATTTGTGATTTGTACATACAACAGCTGTATCGCCAGAAATGTTCTCTGGATAGAACAGAAAATGAAACTAAGGAGCCTGTGAAACACCCCAATGACGTCCTGATCTAATCATGTGACCTCTTAAAGTAACCGTGCAACCACTTGAATATGTAATTTTCCCTCTCCCCCCCACCACTTCTGTGATCGTGCCAACAAATTACTACAATGTCATACATTGGATCAATAGTACTCAAACCAAAGTATAGTGCACCATTAGTCATTATACACAGTCAATAAAAAAGTCAAAAAGGAAGACTTGTATACCTCTTTGGTTGTATACTATATTCTGGAATTTGGCTGTCCATGACCCTAGAAGTTGAAACTTGAATAGACACTTCATCTCTTGGAACTAATTCTGTGTCATTCTGCTTGGTATAGCAGCATAAACACAACTATCAGGCAACTCAGATTCAGTTAAGTCTTCTGTGATATTCACAACACAAGGAATAAAAAAGTTGGTACTCTGGACATAATTCAGGTTCATCATTTCAAGATCACAACAATTGGTCAGCATGGCATCTCCAAACTAACTAATCTTCTGTTTGAACCAATAAGAAATTGGACCTGTTTTTGTGAAAAAGATGGCAGGTACCCGTTTCTCACTTGTGACATAATTACATGCGAATACTCAATCTTCTTGTTGAAATGAGCACTGCTTTGCCCTCACTTCTCATCTAGCAACTTGAGATTGTTGTTCTTGCTCTATTATCTCTGAAGTTTCTGGGAGATAATAACAAATCAAATATAGTTCTTAACTTTCTCTTTAAGAGTAGTACTGAAGGTGAACTTTGAGCAGTCCCATGAGCAGTGTTTTTGTAAGATGCCAAAAAACTATTCATAATCTTTAACAAAGGGTCATCTGGACTTGACACATCAGCTCTTTTCTCTCCTTACAAATGTTGCCGGATCTGTTGAGGTTTTCCACCATTTTCTCTTTTGGTAGCTTTTCACAATACGTGATAATGAATCTTGCTCTCTTAAAATTTTTAAAGAATATTGTACAAATCCTTAAGCTAATCCATTGGCTGATGGATGATAACGCATGGATTTTATATGCTGAACACCATTTACTTTGAGTTAAGCCTCAAACTCTTGTGAAGTAAACCTGTGAACATTATCACTAGCAATCCGTTCCAGTTTACCAAAGCTTGCAAAGATTTTGTCAACTTTTTTGATGATTTGTTCAGATATAGATTTCATGATAACTTCTGGCCACTTTGAGCGTGCATCAATTATGACGACCAACATATAACACACAAATGCACCACCAAAATCTATATGCAATTATTGTCATGGTATTTTAGGTCACTCCCAAGAAAACAATGGAGACAACAGTAGTGTATTTCATATTCATGTGCACGATTGACACTGTCCCACTTTTTATTCCATCCGAGCACCCAGACCCAGCCAATAAAATACGTACACGCTAATTTCTTCATCCAGACGATACCAGGGTGACTTTCATGTTGTTATTCAAGAACTCTTCCACACAGATAAGGAAGAATGATCACTCAGATTTCTCATGATAAACACTGACTTTGGATGGGCAACTTATGCTTTCTTGCTGCATATGGTTTCAAATTAGGATGCGTGCGATGTTTTCCAGCTATTGTTCCTTTCAACACCATACCCATCACCTTACTTATCCCAGGATCACTTCTGGTTTATCCCTGACACTGAGAAGCTGTCACAGGCAAAAGATCTTCTCGCAAAAAATTAAAAAAACTGGCAAAACTAGTTGGCCGCATCTGCTCAATAGGTAAAAGTAAGATTGTAATGCATCAGCATTAGCATTGCACTCTGATTGATGATGCTTTATATCATAGGAGATAAGATCAGTGACCACCCTAGCAATTGGCTAGTAATTGATGAAGGTATGCCTTTATACAGCCTAAAAGGTCGATGATCTGTCAATAGTGTGAAATGATGACCATGCAAATAATGATGACTCCTTTGTGCAACAAAATTTATACTCAATGCTTCTTTTTCTAGCTGAGCATAGTTAGATTTAGCACTAGTCAGAGTATGTGAACCAAAAGCTGTTGGTCATTCTTCTCCCAAAGGCATAATATATGAAACTGCTGCTTCTGTTCTGTAAGGGGAAGCATCACAATCAAGCAATAATGGTAGCTCTGGATTAAAATGAACCAGAACTTCAAACTGCTGCAAAGCATCTTTCACATCTTTATATGCTTTCTTAACTTCTCTTGTTCAGTTCCTAGACCCCATTTTGTATAAGTTAAATTATGCAATGACTTCAATAATGTAGCTAAGTTAAAAGATGTGCCTTCATAATTTACTGAACCTAGAAAGGATTAGTAGGGACTAGAAAGAATGTTTAGGGAGGATTTTGATTTAGAGGTATTCAGTCATAATCCCACAAATGGTGGTTTTGCACCATTGGCTCCTCAGCCAAGCACTTACACCAAATGTCTGAATCTGTGGTTCCTCTTATATTGAGCAGGATTACTATTGTAACAACACTTACTATCAGTGGGATAAAAGTAAACTGTCTCACAATGGTGTAATTCCAACTCATGTTCCATATTAGTGGGTGAACAATCCAATGCTTGGTAAATTCAACCTGAATCTTGCATTTCAAACCTTCCAGCTGAGCTTTGATACGAACATTTTCTTGTTGAATAGCTTCATTTTTTAAAAAAGTTTTTTTTTTGCATTACCTCAGATAGCTTTTCTTCATTCACAGCTATTTGCTCAGCGGGCACTCCCACCTGCTGTTGCAGTTGGTTACTGTGCCAACAGTTTCAAGGAGTTTTTGTTTTTAAGTCTTTCAGTTGCTTCTTAGCCTTTTCTTTCTTCTGCACTAAACTCTTCAGCTTATGCACCTCATTGTACTGACATGGTCTGTGCTCATGTTGTGTTTTGCTTCAATACTGTCTCCTTCAGCCTAGGGCCTTCTGTCTCCCTCATTCAAAAGTCTCCAGTCTCCTTTGGCCTGGAGTCTCATGTCTTCCTCAACTTGGGGTCTTCTTTCTCCCTCACTCAGTCATCTGCTATCTCCCTGGCCCAAATGGTGTCCTGTCTCCCTTGGTTGGATCTCCTGCCTGCTTCGATCTGGAGTCTTCTATCTCCTTCTCTCAGAAGCCTCTGTCTCCCTCACTCTGGGGTCTCCTCACCCATTTGGTGTTTTACTGGGTATATTCCACTTTCTTTTGAGTTCTGCTCTTTAAACAACTCGGAGTTTAAAATACTTGCCAAAGTCTTTTAATATCTCATTAAATATGGTTGAGGGTTCATCTACTTCTTTTATGATTACTTCATCACACATGTACCAAAAGAAGCATAGAAACTTATTAACCTATATTTCTTTTGATTCCTTACTTAATCATAATGTATTCTTGTCATTTTAAAATTTTATTCTCTGAGACTCCTAATCTTGGGTCTGGTTTAACCTTTGCCAGAGCTAGAGTGGGTCTGATAAAATCCATTGGCATTTTTAAGATGTCTTTGTAGCTGCTTCTTAGAATGTCATTGCCCTTTTCGAGGGGAAGCAGAAAAGATTTAGTAGGAATCCAGGGATTGGAGACTTCAATTAGATAATTTGGACAAACATTTTTCTTGGAGCAGAAAAGATTGAGAGGCGAGGGGTGATTCTCCGACCTTGTTGCGCCTGGCACAAGTCACGCTGATCGCAGAGAATAGTGTGCGGGCCTAAAAATTGGCTATGTGCCCAGCACAAAACAGGTTATAACCCTCCTGGTCCATTCTAATGTCACGAGTCTGATCGTGCCAGAAAGGATGCAAGCTGATAAGCATATTTAAAGTAGTATTTAAATATGCAGAGCCCATTTGAATCCCAATACACAGGATCTTCCAGCCTTTGGGAGCAGCGTAAGAATGACAAGAATCAGTACTGTTCTCCACTGGTGGAGACTTGATGCAATGGCCCCTGAGAAGCCCCTGAGTGGTCGGGAGCATAGCCGCGTGGTGCCGAGCAGGCAGTGCCCCCACCTGGCAATACCCACCAGGCACCCTGATAGTGCCCACCTGGCATCCCAGCAGTGCAAATGGGGGGCGGGGAGGGGGGGGGGGGGGGGGGGCTATGTGTGAGGATCATACAGGATTAGATCGTACCAAGGGTCATGATGGAGAGGTATGGCAGGGGGACCCATTGGGAGGGCACCGATGCTGATGACCTGTGTCAGTGAGGGGAAGGGGGAGCATGCCACAGATTTGGGGGAGGGGTCCCAATTTTGGTGAGGGGAGGTCGGTGAGACCTGAGAGACCAGGGGCACCCTTGTGAAACGACACCTGAGTTCTCTGAATTTGGGCTCACCAGTATGTTTAGGCACCAACTTCCAACTCTCCAAAAAAGTGACTGAGTGTGGGAAGATTGTGATGTGGCATACGCCTGATAGACCAGCATAGATCATTTTGTTATTCTCACTATTATGACACTTTGTCGCTTTTTGGGAGAATTCTGCCTGAATTTGTCAGAGGTTTTTAAAATCAAGATAGAGCAAGGCAGAACAGATAAGAAGGAACTGTTTCCATTATCAGAAGGGTCAAAGAAGCCAAGGACACAGATTTAAAGTTAATGACAAAAGTAGCAAAGGCAACACAAGAAGGATCTTCTTTTTACACAGTGATATGATTTGTTTCTGGAATGTGCTGCCAGAGAGTGTGATGGAGGTAGGGGATTCAATTATAGTTTAAAAAAGAAATAATTTTGTATCTGAAGGGTGAGTGACTAACAAGTTATTGTTGCAGAGAGCCACATGGATATGATGGGCTGAATGGCCTCCTCTGTGCTGTAACTATTCTATGATCCTACGTCACATCAGTGTCTATGCTTCAAAAATTCTTTACTGGATATGAAATATCTTAAAGTTCTTTCTTTTTCTTTGCAATTGTTAATCATTTTCTCTAATTCATAAATGTAAAGTGTATATTCTTATTCCTGCAGACAAGTTATTGTTAAAATATTTTTTAAATGTCAAATGTTAATTTTAACATTTCTCCTTATATTTCTTTTGTTTTCTTTGCTTTTCTCTCTCTTTCAATCCAACTTTCTTTTGCTTTTTATATTTCCCTTTTCTGTTACTGATTTGACTCTAGTTCACCCATTCTATTTTTTGTGGTTTAGTGGGTAGTGAGTGCCCTTTACTCTGAACCAGAAGCTTTGGGTTCAAATCCCTCTTCAGGACTGTTGGTCACAGGAGTGTTCATGATGTGGTTCAACAGATTGATATTCAGCTAATGAATCCTTCCAACACTTCCATTATTCCCCAAAAGGAGAAAAATGTATGTAGATACAAAACAGACTATAATTCACCCTCCTTTTTAATCTCTGTCCCTTTTATACCTTCTGCATTTCATAAGGGGATCACTGCTGGCCCTATCTTTGATTAAGGTCCAAGATGTCCGTCACATTGCTGTTATTGGCTCCTACTCACGCTATGGTGCAAAGCATTTTCAAGCTAAAAGATGCAGGAAATAGGTTAACTTATGCCACATGCCACAAGGTGACTCATTCTCTCATGTTGTCTTTTGTACTTTTTCTCTCTCAGCATTTGAGTATCAGGGAAAGTAGCTTCTGCAAAGATTTCAGATTCAAATCCACCCATAATACACATTACCCTCAAAAAGGGTCTGAAGAAGAGGTTGGAGAAGGGAGGGAAATGCTGGGTGTGGCTTCTCATATACAGTGCTAGTTCCTTGTGCTTTCTTAATTCACATTCAATCAACTTTTGGTACTTATCCTTTTACTTCTAACTTAATCCTTAATTTACCTACCCTGTTATAGTTGTAACTTGTCTTTAGCTGACAGTCTCACTCATGTCATACAAGGCTGTTTATAAATACAGTATGTGACCTTACACACAGGCGGAATAAAGCCATCCACTTGCCAAGAAATACTCCATATAAGAGGATTTTCTTAAGGCTTACAATCAAGCTGCCTCCTTGAAGTATGTACCTTTAGAAACAAAGCTCAAAAGATTAACCAAGTGATGCATGGCTGGGGAGCAGTGGTGCAAGGTGACACCTAGACCTCACGGCGCAGGCTATACAATTCAGCTACAAAGTGGCACATAGTGCTTACTCAGCTTACTGACAACCAGAAGTTTCTGACCCACTCAATCCTACTAGTTGCTGAATACAAAGGAAGACATGAAAAAATTGTACTTGATACTGGGAGGAAACAAATTGTCTGGAGCTGTATACATACTTACGCAAACAAGAAAATTGCGTACTTCTTTTATGCACTATAATGGAAAAGAAGATTTAAAGCATATCAGATGTTTAAATGGAACAGGAGAGTGTAAAACCAAATCGGATAAATCTTTTAATAGAAGCAGCCAAAGAAGAATACTAAAAGAACTAAGAACTTTTTAATGGAACTTTGTAATAGAGCCTCATTTCAATTATGTTTAAGTGAATGAGTTTTGAATGGGTCTCAATAGGAGTAGTACAAATAATAAAGGTGATGCTGAGCTTTGAGGAAGTGCAATTTAAAATCTCATTGTAACAGCAAACCAAAAGCATTTGCCCTCATCTCTGTCAGACTCCTTGTGAAATATATAGAAAAAATACGAATCAAGACAATAATAATATGCCCAGGAGGTGTGTTCACTTTATCTCTCAGTTTCCGTACTTACCAGAAGGTTTTAATATCAGCCCGACTAATCGTAGGTAGATATCAAATGGAGAAGGGAGAATATTAGAATAGAAGACTGAGAGAATGAGATGAGCCTACATGGAAGAGGAGACAGTCCAGGAATAAATAAAATGATTCTCAAAATATGGTAGGGAACAACGGAAGAAATATAAGTAAGCAACAAATTGAATTGTAGAAAGAAGAAAGTAACAGTCTTTTATGTGACATCACCCACATAATGTCATATGCGGAGTGAACAAGCTGGAATAATAATAAATTCTCTTCTCATAAATATTAGGAAGATAATTGTGTGGTTATTACCATCCTGTAAATGATTAGATTATTGATTTCATTTCATGATGAGACTGAGCTCACAACATCAACTTGCTGGTCTCGGATTGAATTAAATGTGTGGAAATGGAGGAAGTGGAAACATGAAAAGAAAAAAGTGAGGCGAAGAGAGTTAGAGGCAATTACTGAGATGAGGGGACTGATTGAATGAAGGAGGGAGAATTAGAAGTAGACTGATGATATGGGATAGTGTATAAAGAATGGAAAGAGAGAGAGAGTAAGTGGAGGAGAGAGAAGGGAATGTTAGAGTGTAAGAGGGAGAATGGGGAGGAAAACTATACTAAGAAAGTAGAGAAAGTGTTTATATATTTCAAAGGGTTGCTTTAAGAGCTGATCATGTGGTTTGATGGTGATAGCATTAGGGTTTTGCCACTGTTGCTGTTTTACTTTCAGTTTGTACTCTGCAGTGCAGAGAACATTCCTTTCAATAAATCTTGTTAGTTTGAAAGTACATATGCAAACCACAGCTTTACATTTTGCTTAAAACCCACAGTTCCTATCATAATTAGGACATTACACAAAAAGAAAGTTGGCAATGAGTTTGAATTTTGTTTCATAGAGAACATTAAGATTCTAAGTAGAGGAAAGGAAATCATTGTGGGCCCTCACACTTCGAATATTAGAAGGCCGGGGAAAATCAACAACAGGATTAGAGATTAAAGTAAAAAAAAGTTCCCTGTATGATTTTAAAAGAGGGATTTTCCTGATCAGAGGAGGGGAAGATTCCAGGCAGTATCTGGCATATTTGAAAAGAGGGATATTTTGCTGGATAGTTGGGTCCATTAAACAAATACATCAAATCAATGGTCTCCAGGGTAAAAAGGGGAGATTGGGGAAGACAGTAAATATATCCATATATATAATACTGAGCCCTCTTGTGTCAATAGTACCTACAAGACAAATGGGGCCTTTCAATGAAGAAAATCAATCATGAAGCTCCTGTGCAGAGCATTTTCAGTATTTTGTACAAGCAAATAAAATTACAAACAAGTTGCCCATAATAGCTTTCCCCAGTACAATAGGAAGTAAAACCTACAATTTGCTCCGGAATTTGGTTCATTCAGCAAAGCCAGGAACCAAAACTTACAATCATGTGACAAAGATCCTTGAAGAACATTACTCTACAAAGCCATTGGTCAACATGGAATGGTTCAGATTTCACTGCTGGCATAACATAGTGAGCTTGGTGAGTCATTAGAATATACTCTTCAAGATTGCTTGACTCCAAAATAAGGCTATCCAAAAAAGGTTGCTTACTGAACATGCTTTGACTCTAAAAACAATAGTAGAAGTCCAAGTGTTGATAGAACTGGCTACTTAGGATGCTTCACAATTTGTTGCACGAATGAAGATCTACATCATAGGAACAGTGCATAAGAAATCAAAATGGCAACAAGCGTGTCATAGATGTGCCAAAAGGGACCATTCAATGAGTGAATGCTGTAATAAGGGTCGTCAATGCAAAAATTGTAGCAAAATGGCTCACATTGCAAAAGCTTGTTGGGCTTGATCAGCTTCCTCCAAGAACAATATTCAGAAGAAGGAATTGGCTACCTTCAAGAAAAAGAACAAGTTGCATTCTACAAAAAAAAATTACAACATGAAAGAACAGGATTGTGACTGTGAAGAACAGAATGTCCAGATATATGTTGAAGAACTCCAACTCAATGTCTTGTCATACAGAGTGAATCACGTAGATTGTAGGTGATTCTGGAGTTAAGTGGATCAACCTATTAGGATGGGGGTTAAGACTGGTGCTGCTGTACTTTTACATCCTGAGACTACATTTCAACAGGTAAAGCATCTTCCTTTAAAACCAGCTGATGTGATTTTAAGCTGATACGCAGAAGAGATTGTGCTGTTCAAAGATGACATCATGGTCAATGTAAGGTTGAGTGGACAAACAACAGGATTACCTTTCATGTGGTCTGTGGTAATTTTACAGCTGTATTTCGGAGATCATGGTTGGAGAAGATTAATCTTAACTGGAGTGCTGAAGACTGGTCAATGCCAAAACAGATCTACAGCGCCTTCGGGATAAATACAAGATTTATTCAAAGAGACACTTGTCTCAACGAAGAGGGTTCAAGTAAAACTCAAGATAAAGCCTAATAGTCAAACAAAAAGTCTCAAAGCAAGAGCGGTGCCATATGTAATTTGTCCGAAGGTCGAAAAAGAGTTAGTACAACTTGTTTTCACTAATATGTTAGAGCCAGCTACAATGAGTGACTGGGTTACCCCTATCATCAATTCATTTTTGTGGTGATTTTAAACCAACTATATATCCAGAGTTGTGATCAATATCCACTTCCTTTAATTAAATATATGTTAGCTATGTTATTAGATGGGAAGGAATTCAGCAAGATTGATCTTTCACAGGTATATTTGCAGATTCATGTAGCTGCTGAATCTCAACAATTGCTTACCACCCATAAAGGTCTTTTTCATTATAAAGGATTATCTTTTGGAATAACATCTACACCAGCCCTATTCCAAAAATTGGTGGATCAGATTTTAAGTGGCCTCCCTGGTGTACAGCATTACCTGGATGGTATTCTAAATCCAGGGTCCAATGAACAGGAGCACTTGAATAATTAGAAGCAACATTGAAATGTCTTTAAGTACATGTTCTGCATATCAAGAAAGAAAAGTGTGCTTTTTCCAGTTGTCAGTCCAGTATTTAGGTCACATTATTGATAGAAAAGGCCTACATAAAAACACCTAAAAGATGGACGCTATTTATTATTAAATAAAGGCATAAATATACTAATAAACAACATAAACCCAAAATAAGTCTAATGTGGAAAAACAAGGTGTACAGTCAAGAGCAGTTTGTAAGGAACACAAAACAACAAAAATACTAACAAAATATCCCTTGAGAACCGAAAGCCTGGGAAAGCACAGCATGAGCCTTAAGAGAGATGTGTTTTCATGAGCAAGGGAAATGCAGTGTTGATAAGGCATTGTGGTGTGATGCACCAGGAGCAGCTGCAAAGAAGGTCTCTGCTTTCAAGATATAAAAGACCATCAACTCCTCACTTGTTATTGATGTTGAAGGTGGAGTAGTGCTTAAAAACTAATGGGGAAATATAATCTGTCGGGATTATCCTGGAGAAGCAGATGGTTTTAGTGTTTGAGAGCACAGCCTTTTAGCATTTGAAGTAATCTGGATGGATTTGATGATGGAAGGCTACATTGGTTTTGACTAACTACATCAGATCACCCCATGTTAACTAACACCCTTTGACTTCTGGGGTTTTATCTGAGAGAGGCAGAATGTTTTATTGAGGATCAAGGCCAAAATTGTGAAGGTGAGGGAGTGGTGGAGCAGATATAATACAGAAAGAGGAGTGCATGCTCCTTTTATTGCTAATGCACACATTATAGAATCTCACTCCTGATGATACAGTCCCTGTACAAACAACAGAATGAGGTATATGAAATGTCTTTACTCCTAATGACTGTTTTCACATTTAATAGTGAACAAAGCACATTTAAGCCTATTAAACATGATAATACTGTTGCTCTGTATAGTATAGAATGAGAAGCACATCACTCCTTGATCTCAGTAATGTAATCTCTGTGTACAATACAGAATGAGGATTGCATTAATCCTTTATTGTGGATAATTTTGCTGATTTTGGTGATGGATTAGGTTCAGACAAATTTTTGGTGTCATCCTCATATCTGGTGATTGGAGTCCTTTGGCTGAACTGGCAATGCCACATTGTCCAACTTTTACTAGTAAACTAATAAAAGACTTACATTCCTAAAGTGCCTTTTCATTTGCTCCTAAGTGCTTTGCTAACAATTAAGTGTTTTTGAAATGTAGACTCTAAGACAGAAGTAGGTCATTCGGCCCATCAAGTCTGTTCTGCCACCATTCAGCAAGATCATGACTGATCTGATATGGTAATCCTCAACTCCACTTTCTCAGCTTATCCCCATAACCCTTGATTCCTGTACTGATTACAAATCTGTCCATCTCAGCCTTGAACATATGTAATAATGCAGCCTTTACAGCTCCCTGCAAAAAAAAATTCTACAGATTCAGTATCCTCTGAGAGAAGAAATTCCTCATCTCTGTCTTAAAGGGGTGACCCCATACTCTGAGATTATGCCCTTTGGTCTCTAATCTCTCCCACAAGGGGAAATAACCTCTCAACATTTACCCTGTCAAGTCCCTGAGAATCCTATGTATCTCAATTACATTGCCTTTCATTCTTCTAAATTCCAATGAGTGCAAACCCAGTCTACTCAACTTCTGCTCATACAAAAATCCCTCCATACCTAGGATCAACTCGTGAACTTTCTCTGGACTGCCTCCAATGCCAGTATATCTTTCCTTCTAGGGCTATAGATCAGGCTTTAAACTAAATTAGTGGGGGAGGGGAGGAGAGTTCAGTTGTATGGGGAGTTAGAAAATCAAAGTTAAAGGAGAAAGTAGAAGTTCAGGTTAAGGCTGAGGACTTTCAAGTAGTTAAAGGAGCTGAGGGCTCAGGAGAGGTTAGTAAAGTTCTAAGACCACATAATAGAACAGAGAGTATAGAAGATGGCAGGAATCTGATCTCAGGCAGAGCAAAAAAGATGACAAGTTGAGAAGGGTCAATGCGGGACTGAGGGTGTTGTACCTGAATGCATGCAGCATATAGAACAAGGTAAATGAGCTTATTGCACACATGGAAATTGGCCGATACGATGTAGTGGGCATCACAGAGATTCGGCTGATACGGCATCACAGAGATCCAGGGCTGGGATTCAAGGATATATGTCCTATTGAAAGAATAGGAAGATAGACAAGGGGGAGGGGTTGCATTGTTAGTAAGGAATGAAGTTAAATTGATAGCAAGAAGTGATATCGCATCAGAAGGCATAGAATCTCTGTGGGTAGATTTGAGGATTCGCAAAAGTAAAAAGACCCTGACGGGAGTTATGTACAGGCCCCGTAACAGTAGTCAGAATGTGGGGCAGAAGATAAAACAGTAGATAGAAAAGGCATATTAAAAAGACAATATTAGAGGATGAGAAGGGGGACTTAGTGGTAGGGGATGGGGATATGGCTAAGGTCTTGAATAACTTTTTTGTTTCTGTCTTCACGGAGGAGGACGTGAATAATTTGCCGGGTGTTAGAGATGGAAAGGTGGTAGGACTGGAGGGTCTTAATGACATTACTGTTACTAGAGAGGCAGTGCTCGACAGACTGGAGGGGCTGATTGTGGACAAGTCCCCAGGACCGGATGGAATGCATCCGAGGGTTCTGAAAGAAATGGCGGAGGTGATAGTGGATGCTTTGGTGGTTATTTTCCAGACGTCGCTGGATTCCGGGGAAGTGCCAGAAGATTGGAAAGCGGCTAATGTTATGCCGTTGTTTAAGAAGGGTGCCAGGCAAAAGGCAGGGAATTACAGGCCGGTTAGTTTAACGTCTGTTGCAGGTAAAATGTTAGAATCCGTCATCAAGGAGGAAATAGCGAGGCATCTTGAGGGGAATTGCTTGGTAGAGCAGACGCAGCACGGTTTCGTTAAGGGGAAGTCGTGTCTGACAAATTTATTGGAGTTCTATGAGGATGTTTCTAGGGCGGTGGATAGAGGAGAGCCGGTGGATGTGGTCTTTCTTGATTTTCAGAAGGCGTTTGACAAGGTACCTCACAAGAGGTTATTGCAGAAGGTCAGGGGACATGGAGTTGGGGGTAGGGTGTTAGCGTGGATAGAGGATTGGTTGTCAAATAGGAGGCAGAGAGTGGGGGTCAATGGGTGCTATTCGGATTGGCGGATGGTGACTAGTGGAGTGCCCGAGGGGTCGGTGCTGGGGCCTCAGCTATTTACCATTCATATAGATGATCTGGAGGAGGGAACCGAGTGTAGGGTGTCGAAATTTGCTGATGGCACCAAGATTGGTGGAACGGCAAATTGTGCGGAGGGTGTGGAGAGTCTACAGAAGGATCTAGATAGGCTGGGCAAATGGGCCAGGAGCTGGCAAATGGAATTTAATGTTGGCAAGTGCGAGGTGGTCCACTTTGGTAGGAATAATGGTAGGAAGGATTATCACTTACGTGGTGAAAAACTGCAGCAGGCGACGGTGCAGAGGGACCTCGGGGTCCTTGTGCATGAGTCGCAAAAACCCAGCCTGCAGGTGCAGCAGGTGGTCAGGAAGGCAAATGGGATGCTGGCCTTCATAGCGAGGGGGATTGAATATAAAAGTAGGGAGGTCTTGCTGCGGCTGTATAGGGCATTGGTGAGGCCGCAGCTGGAGTACTGTGTGCAGTTTTGGTCGTCGTACTTACGCAAGGATATTTTGGCCTTGGAGGGAGTGCAGAGGAGGTTTACTAGGCTGATACCGGAATTGAGGGGGTTGAGCTATGAGGAGAGGCTGAATAAACTAGGCTTGTACTCGTTAGAGTTTAGAAGAATGAGGGGAGATCTCATTGAGACGTATAAGATGATGAATGGGATGGATAGGATAGAGGTGGAGAGACTCTTCCTGCTCAGAAAGGACAGTAGGACTAGGGGGCACAGCCTCAAGATAAAGGGGGGGCGGTTTAGAACAGAGTTGAGGAGGAACTTCTTCACTCAAAGGGTGGTGAATCTCTGGAATTCTCTGCCTGTTGAAGGCTGCCTCGCTAAATATTTTTAAGATGCGGGTTGATGGGTTTTTGATGACAGAGGGGATTAAGGGTTATGGGGAGAGGGCGGGAATGTGGAACTGAGCCACGACAGATCAGCCATGATCTTATTGAATGG
Organism: Carcharhinus amblyrhynchos; assembly: GCF_965287045.1. Lineage (NCBI taxonomy): Eukaryota > Metazoa > Chordata > Chondrichthyes > Carcharhiniformes > Carcharhinidae > Carcharhinus > Carcharhinus amblyrhynchos. Next base: position 63,735,985 of record NC_137329.1, read on the forward strand.
CGGGGCAGGCTCGAAGGGCTAGATGGCCTACTCCTGTTCCTATTTCTTATGTTGTTATAATCATCACTGGGGACTTCAATATGCAGGTGGACTGGGAAAATTAGGTAGGTGGTGGATCCCAAGAAAAGGAATTTGTGGAATGTCTAAGATTTCTTTTGGAGCAGCTTGTGACAGAGCCTACTAGGGAATCGGCAATTCTGGATGTGATGATGTGTAATGAGGTAGACTTTTTTGGGGAACTTAACGTGAAGGAACCCTTAGGGAGCAGTGACCACAATATGATAGCATTTAAAACCAAAAGAGAAAACATTGGAAAATCTCAGCAGGTCTAGCAGCATCTGTAGGCAGAGAAAAGAGCTGATGATTCGAGTCCAGATGACCTTTTGCCTAAGCTAAAAGACATAGAAAGTGGGAGATATTTATACTGCAGGGGAGAGAATAAAAGATGAGTTATAGCCATAGCAAAGACTGCTACTAGCTGTCCACAGAGAGAATAATGGGTGTGAATGGCCAAACGGTAGAGAAGCTGTAAGCTGTGACAGTTGGAGATGTTGGGGGAGGGAGGGAATGGAGCAGAGGTAGAATGGAGAAAAGGGTGAGTGGGAGGGGGCAGGGGAGAGAAAAGGTAAAGGAACAGAGATGAAGTAGAGGGAAGGAAAGAGTGGGGGAAGGAAGAAAAATGAAGAAAGAATATAAAGAAATAAAAGGTAGAGAACAGTAAAAAATTAAATAAAACAGAATGAAAACAAAGGGGTCGAGGTGGGGTAGAGCAAATCATCTGAAGTTTTTGAATTCGATGTTGCGATTGGAAGGCTGTAAAGTGCCTAGCCGGAAGATGAGATGCTGTTCCTCCAGTTTGCATTGAGCTTCACTGGAACATTGCAGCAAGCCAAGGACAGACATCTGGGCATGGGTGGTATTATTTTATGATAGCATTTACCCTGCAGTTTGAGAGGGAGAAGGTGGAATCAGATGTAACGGTATTATAATTAAATAAAGGTAACTACAAAGACATGAGGGAGGAGCTGGCCACAGTTGATTAGCAGGGAAGAGTGGAGCAACAATGGCAGGAGTTTTTGGTAAGAGGCACAACAGAAATTCATCCCAAGGAGGAGGAAACCATGCTGAGGAGAGGATGAGGCATCCACGGCTGATGAGGGAAGTCAAGGACAGCATAAAAGAGAAAGAAAAGCATACAAAATGGCAAGGATTAGTGGGAAGCCAGAGGATTTGGGAGCCTTTAAAAGCGAGCAGAGGACAACTGAAAAAGCAATAAGGGGGTGAAGATGAAATATGAGCGTACCTCGCAAGTAATATAAAATATAAAATAGGAAGAGTTTTTTTCAATATATAAAAGGCAAGAGAGAGGCAAAAATAGACACTGGACCACTGGAAAATGAGGCTGGAGAAGTAATAATTGGAAACAAAGAAATGACAGAGGAACTGAATAGTTACTTTGCATCAGTCTTCATGGTGGAAGACACGAGTGCAATGCCAGAGCTCCAGGAGAATCAGGGGGCACAGGAGTGTGTAGTGGCCATCACTAAGGAGAAGGTTCTGGGGAAACTGAAAGGTTTGAAGGTAGATAAATCACTAGGACTGAATGGATTACACCCCACTGTTCTAAAAGAGATAGCTGAGGAAATTGTGGAGGCATTGATAGTGATCTTTGAGGAGTCACTGGAGGCAAGGAGAGTCCCAGAGGACTGGAAAGTAGCTAATGTAACACTGTTGTTTAAGAAGGGAAGGAAGCAGCAGGCAGGAAATTATAGGTTGGTTAGCCTGACTTTCGTCATTGGCAAGATTTTAGAGTCCATTATTAAAGATGAGATTGCGGACCACTTGAAAGTGCATGATAAAATAGAACTGAGTCAGCATGGCTTTGTCAAGGGGAGATCATGTCTGACAAATCTGTTAGAGTTCTTTGAGGAGGTAACAAGGAAGTTAGATAATGGTGAACCAGTGGACATGATATATTTAGATTTCCAAAAGGCTTTGACAATGGGAAAAAAATATCAGCCATGATTGAAAGGCAGAGCAGACTTGATAGTCCGAGTGGCCTAATTCTGCTCCTTAAATTTGATCCTCCAAAATGCATCACTTCATATTTGTCGGATTAATTTGCAGATGACCCTAAGATGAGTGGCAGAGCAAAATGTCCAGAGGACGCTGAGAGTCTGCAAAGGGATATGGATAGCCTTAGTGAGTGGTCAAGGGTCTGGCAGATGGAGTACAATTTTGGTAAATGTGAGGTCATCCATTTTGGTAGGAGTAACAGCAAAATGGACTTTTATTTAAATGGTAAAAAATTGCAGTATGCTGCTGTGCAGAGGGACTGGGTGTCCTTGTGCAGGAATCACAAAAAGTTGGTTTGCAGGTGCAGCAGGTAATTAAGAAGGCAAATGGAATTTTGTCCTTCATTGATAGAGGGATGGAATTTAAAAACAGTGAGGTTACATTGTAGCTGTATAACGTGCAGGTAAGGCCACGCTTGGAGTACTGCGTACAATTTTGGCCTCCTTACTTGAGAAAGGATATACTGGCACTGGAGGGGGTACAGAGGAGATTCACTAGGTTGATTCCAAGTTGAGAGGGTTGGATTATGAGAAGAGACTGAATAGACTGGGGCTATACTCATTGGAATTCAGAAGAATGGAGGGAAATCTTACAGAAACATACAAGATTATGAAGGGAATAGATAAGATAGGAACAGGGAAGTTGTTTCCACTGGCGGGTGAAACTAGAACTAGGGGGCATGGCCTCAAAATAAGAGGGAACAGATTTAGGACTGAATTGAGGAGGAACCTCTTTACCCAAAGGGTTGTGAATCTGTGGAATTCCCCACCCAGTGAAGCAGTTGAGGCTACCTCATTAAATGATTTTAAGGCAAGGGTAGATACATTTTTGAACAGTAAAGGAATTAAGGGTAATGGTGAACAGGCAAGTAAGTGGAGCTGAGTCCCCGAAAAGATCAGCCACTATCTTATTGAACAGTGGAGCAAGGGGCAAATGACTTACTCCTGCTTCTAGTTCTTATGTCCTTATGTTCTTATTAAACTCCATCTGCCATTTCTGTGCCCAAGTTTCCAATCTATCTATATCCTGTACTAGCTAAAGACCGACTGGTTATAATATAAGAACATAAGAACATAAGAAATAGGGGCAGGAGTAGGCCATCTAGCCCTTCGAGCCTGCCCCGCCATTCAATAAGATCATGGCTGATCTGAAGTGGATCAGTTCCACTTTCCTGCCTGCTCCCCATAACCCTTAATTCCCTTGTCTATCAGAAATCTATCTACCCATGACTTAAATATATTTAGCAAGGTAGCCTCCACCACTTCAACGGGCAGAGAATTCCAGAGATTCACCACCCTCTGAGAGAAGAAGTTCCTCCTCAACTCTGTTCTAAACTCCTCCCCCCCCCACCACCCCCCCACCCTGCTTATTTTGTGGCTGTACCCTCTAGTCCTGGTTTCCTTTCTAAGTGGAAAGAACCTCTCTCACTGATCCCTGCGGAATACCACTAGCTACAGGTCTTCATTCTGAACTTCCACTGCTACTCTCTGAGTTCTGTAACCAAGCCAGCTCTGTATCCATCTAGCTATTCCACCCAAATCCCATGTGATTTTAATTTTTGTACCTGTCTGTCATGTGGGAGCTTGTCAAACACCTTACTAAAATTCTACATAAATTACATCCACAACTTTTCCCTCATCAATTATCTTTGTCACCTCTTCAAAAAAACTCAATCAAGTTGGTGAGACATGATCTTCCCCATACAAAACCATGCTGCCTGTCACTAACTAGTCCATTTTCTTCCAAATGTACATATATCCCTTCCCTCAGTATCTTTCCCGAAAGCTTCCCCTCTATTGATGTCAGGCTCACCGACCTAAAATTTCCTAGGTTATCCCTGCTTCCTTTTTTAAACAAGGGAACAACATTGGCTATTCTTCAGTTCTCTGGAACCTTGCCTGTGGTCAAAGAGGACGTGAAGATATCTGTTAAGGCCTCAGCTATTTTCCCCTTGCCTCCTGCAGTAACCAGGGAGAGATCCCATCCAACCTTGGGCTCTTGTCTACCTTAATACAGTTTAGGATACACAACACTGCCTCCTTTGATACATTGACAGAGTATTCACACACCTATCCCTGACTTCAACATCCGTCATGTCCTTCTCCTCCATGGTAAATACTGATACAAAGTACTCATTAAGGATTTCACCCATTTCCTGTGGTTCCACGCACAATTTCCGACCATTATTCTTGAGTGGGCCTCCTCTTTCTCTTACTATCCTCTTGCTCCTAATTTATCATAAAAAGCCTTGGGATTTACCTTGAGCCTTGAAGATTCACCAGGCTGATACCGGAGATGAGAGGGTTAGCTTGTGAGGAGAGATTGAGTAGATTGGGCCTGTATTCGGAGTTTAGCAGGCCGAGGGGGGATCTTATAGAGACTTACAAGATAATGAAGGGGCCAGATAGGGTAGAGGTAGAGAGATTCTTTCCACTTAGAAAGGAAACCAGGACTAGAGGGTACAGCCACAAAATAAGCAGGGTGGGGGGGTAGTGGGGGGGGGGGGGGGAGTTTAGAACAGAGTTGAGGAGGAACTTCTTCTCTCAGAGGGTGGTGAATCTCTGGAATTCTCTGCCCGTTGAAGTGGTGGGGGTTACCTCGTTAAATATATTTAAGTCACGGGTAGATAGATTTCTGATAGACAAGGGAATTAAGGGTTATGGGGAGCAGGCAGGAAAGTGGAACTGATGCACTTCAGATCAGCCATGATCTTATTGAATGGTGGGGCAGGCTCGAAGGGCTAGATGGCCTACTCCTGCTCCTATTTCTTATGTTCTTATATTATAACCAGTCTGTCTCTAGCTAGTAATTTGACAGCACAGGTTCTCAACATGTTGAGAAAACACCTGCAGTTGTATGTACATATATATGTGTATATGAGAAAGATGTCATTAATAAACGGCCAATAGCTAGGTTGTGATATTCTTTGAAGTGAGTTGAACATTCCCACCAAATTCACATGATATTATATGGATGACCATAATAATACAAACTGCTAGAAAATATCCCATTCTTCAGAGTTAACACTGCCAGAAACCCAGCTGCAGATTCTGACAGGTTTTCTCATGATACAGAGATATTACAACTGTGCGTGCATTATAAAAGAAATGATTCAAAAGATAAATAAAACAAATGATTGAAGTGTTCTTTGTATTCAATGTTTTCTTGTTCAGTATTATTGTATTTCTGCTTCAGTGACAGTGTAGTGATCTGAAATAACACTTGCTTGGTTTAGCAAAGTACATTATGTATTTTCCATGTAACAAAGACAGAGGCAAGCGTGTCATGTTGCTGCTAATATTGAGAGATTGGGTGTGAGCAGCAACTTTATATTGCTCAGGGGTAATGTATTGTTGAAGCAGAGCAACAGACCACTTTACAATATCCAGAGCGCATATTGAGACTGAATCATTATTCGTTAAGAACACATCAATGAACATGTATGCATTTGTTTGGATAACTTTCATGACAAGTTGGTTGATAGCCATGCTTTGAGAGGAAAATATTGCTAAAGTTACACATATTGTTCGAAAACTGTGTCTGTCTCCAATTCCTTCCTCAACTATCGAATTGCACAGGTCAAAGGTGGCAGGGTCAGAAGGATCTAGTTTTATTGCCCTGGCATGATTGTCTCTCCCCTTGGGGCTGTAATAACCTGTGCATTTCCAGCAGGTTCTGTTCACCAACTGCAGATTGTGGGGGAGCTGCTGATGGAACACTGACATGAATGACAATGTAACATGAGGGAGATATTAAGATGATGCTGGAAGATCCTCGCACATTAGGCGTAGACTAAAATCATGAATAGGTCACTGAGACAGTGGGACGGCGGCGTGGGCTCGTTGGGCCGAAGGGCCTGTTTCCCGTGCTGTGTTGTTCTTTGTTCTTTGACTAAAATCATGAATAGGTCACTGAGACAGTGGGACGGCGGCGCGGGCTCGTTGGGCAGAAGGGCCTGTTTCCTGTGCTGTGTTGTTCTTTGTTCTTTGTTATTAGCGCCAGGGTGAGAGAGGCTTGCAGAACGGAATTCTCTGTTGGCCTTAGGCGGAATTTTACGAGTCTTGTCCGAGTGAGGTTGTAAAATACCAATCGTGAAGCCTGGGTCTGAGAAAGTAAGGCAGAGAACAAGGGGACTCTGTATTAAACTGCATTTATTTCAAAGCAAAAGGTCTGAGGCAGATGAACTCAGGGTATGGGTTGGTACATGGGAATGTAATATTATCATTATTACTGAAACATGGCTAAGGCAGGGGTAGGACTGACAGCTCAATATTCCAGGATACAGATGCTATCAGAAAGATAGAACAGGAGGTAACAGAGGAAGGGGAGTTGCATTTTTGATTAGGGAGAACATCACAGCAGTACTGTGAGGGGATATGTCCAAGGGTTTGCCAATGTATCTGTATGGATTGAGCTGAGAAATAAGAAAGGAGAGATCACTTTGATAGGATCGTACTACAGACCTCCAAATAGGCAGTGGGAAATTGAGGAGCAAACATGTAAGGAGATGACAGATAGCTCCAAGAAATGTGGGTGGTAATAGTCAAGGACTTTAACTTTCCCAACATTGACTGGGAGAGCTATAGTATTAGAGGGTTGGATGGAGAGAAATTTGTTGAGTGTATTCAGGAGGAATTTCTTATTCAGTATGTGGATGGCCCGACTAGAGAGGAAGAAAAACTTGACCTCCTCTTGGGAAATAAGGAAGTGCAGGTGACAGAAGTGAGGGATCACTTTGGAAACAGTGACCACAATTCCATCAGTTTTAAGATTGTTATGGAGAATGATAGGTCTGACCCAAAAGTTAAAATTCTAAATTGGGGCAAGGCCAATTTTGATGGTATTGGACAAAAACTTTCAAATGTTGATTAGGATAGTCTGTTTGCAGACAAAGGGATGTTTGGTAAGTGGGGGGCTTTCAAAAGTGTGTTAACCAGGGTTCAGGGTAAGCACATTCCTTTTAGAGTGAAGGGCAGGGCTGGTAGAAGCGGGGGAATGCTGGATGTCTCAGAATATTGAGGCCCTGGTTAAAAAGAAAAAGGAGGCATATGGCATGCAGAGGCAGTTGGGATCAAATGGATCCCTTGAAGGTTGCTGGAGTAGAATTAAGAAAAAAATCAGAAGGCAAAAGGAGGACATGAAATTGCTTTGGCAGATAAGGCAAAGGAGAATTCAAAGAGTTTCCTCTGGGTGCTCCCGTTTCCTCCCACAGTCTGAAAGACGTGCTGGTTATGTGCATTGGCCATGCTAAATTCTCCCTCAGTGCACCTGACCAGGCGCTGGTGTGTGACGATTAGAGGATTTTTCACAGTAACTTCATTGCAGTTTCAATGTAAGTCTACTAGTGACAATAATAAATAAACTTTATAAAACTTGATAGGGCAGGGGAGAGGGCCTGGGTAAGATGCTCTGTCAGAGACTCGGTGCAGATTTGATGGGCTGAATGGCCTCCTTCTGCACTGTAGGGATATTATGATTCCATTATTCCATCCATCTATCCACCCCCTGCCAGCCTATTACTAGGGCTTCATGACAACATTTCATTGAGCTAATTCAACTTGGTCCAGAAGTTTATAGAGTTTATAGTTTATAAAGACTTCTTCAACTGTGATAATATTAGTAAGCTACCAGTTTTATACTACTTGAGACTTGGTGACTTAGTACCACCAACAGTTTGTGCTCTGAGAAGAGTACCTGTAGCAATGAAGCAGCAAGTCGCTAATGGGCTGCATGGTATGAAAGCGCTATGAGTCATCAAGGTGTTCAGTATTTTCCTTGTGGGCTGAAATTGTTTTTTTTGTATGATCTATGGGATCTTCACAGGTTGTGCATGGAGCAATGCTTTGAAGACCAAACTTGCACAATGGTTTGCCATCCTTGTTTGGAGTTGTGAATATGGTGCATGTCTTTGTCTTGTCTTTGACAGAATTAGGACGCAAAAATGAAGCGCCTGTTGTATGAGGAATGGGTGTGGACTGTGGGTGTGTACTCGTTGGAGTTTAGAAGGATGAGGGGAATCTTATTGAAATTTATAGGATACTGTGAGGCCTGGATAGAGTGGATGTGGACAGGATGTTTCCACTAGTATGAAAAACTAGAACCAGAGGGCATAACTTCAGGCTAAAGGGACAATCCTTTAAAACAGAGATGAGGAGGAATTTCTTCAGCCAGAGAGCGGTGAACCTGTGGAACTCTGCCACAGAAGACTGTGGAGGCCAGGTCATCGAATGCCCTTAAGACAGAGATAGATAGGTTCTCGATTAATAAGGGGATCAAGGGTTATAGGGAAGAGGCAGGAGAATGGGAATGAGAAAAAAAAGATCAGCCATGATTGAATGGCAGAGCAGCCTTGATGGGCCGAGTGGCCTAATTCTGCTCCTGTGTCTTATGGTCGTAGGAACATCCAATTAAAGATTAACCCTGCAAAATGCAGATTTGGGGTTAGCTAGCTCACTGTCTGATTGATTCAAGGTAATGGCTGTACGACATATGGCAATGGCAATCCCTGTGAACAAGCACACTTTACAGTGCTTCCTTGGTATGACAAATTATCTTTCTTGTTCATTCCTTGTTACAGTGAGGTCACTGGCCTCTTTGTCAGCTCCTCCATCAGGAGCACCACAGCAGTCTTCAACAGACTCAAACAGGACTCTCAGCATCCCTCCTGCAACCCCTCCCCGGACTGCAATACTCTGATGTTCAAACACATGTACTGACGTCAGAAAACGTTTTCCAGAACAGATCTGGCATAGTCTGCATCCAGAAAGGCAGACCAAAAGCCTTTGCATCAAGGACCCTCACTGGCACTGTGACTCATTATGCACAGATCGAAAAGGAACTCCTCACTCTCGACTTCACCTGTCAAAAATTTCAAGGCTTCATGGCCGCAATTCTCCCATCCCGCTGCACTAAAAAATTAACACAGTGGGCCAGGAGAGTCTCACGGGGTTCTTGCATATGTTCATGCTCCGCTAGTGTCTGCCAGCGCTGGATTTCTGACAGGGAGATGTAAAGAGCATTTAATGGACATTTCAATATAATTTCAATGTGATTAATGGGACCGGGACTAAAATCTCTAGGCCCGCTAGCATCTCCCCCCACCACAATGGCTCACTCCAGCGGGGATCACAGTAGCTTCCCACTTTCGCTGACTCTGCTAGAGTGAAGGGGGTAATATCAGGGCCCCCCCAGAGGTTGGACAGTGGGGGAGCTGCTCCCTGGGCATTGGCACCCTGGCAATGCCAGCCTGTGCACCCTTGCACTACCCAAGGGACTAAGTGCGAACACCTGGGGGCACCTTTGCATTGCCCATCAGACACAAGGCAGTGCCAAGTGGGTAGGGCCATTGGAGGCAGACTCCAATGAGGGCAGATCTACAGACAAGCTCAGTGCGGGAAGTAGGGAGGCCAGTGATCCCTGCTTCCCAGTGGGGAGATGGGGGTAGGGATTAGCCTGCTGGGAAGGGTTGGACTGAGGCGGAGCGGGGAGGGTGTGGTCAGAACTGCGGTGGTGGGGCATGGAGTTGGGGGTAGGGTGTTAGCGTGGATAGAGGATTGGTTGTCAAATAGGAGGCAGAGAGTGGGGGTTAATGGGTGCTATTCGGATTGGTGGTTGGTGACTAGTGGAGTGCCCCAGGGGTCGGTGCTGGGGCCTCAGCTATTTACCATTTATATAGATGATCTGGAGGAGGGAACCGAGTGTATGATGTCGAAATTTGCTGATGACACCAAGATTGGGGGAACGGCAAATTGCGTGGGGGGTGTGGAGAGTCTGCAGAAGGATCTAGATAGGCTGGGCGAATGGGCCAGGAACTGGCAAATGGAATTTAATGTTGGCAAGTGCGAGGTGGTCCACTTTGGTAGGAATAATGGTAAGGAGGGCTATTTCTTACGTGGCGAAAAACTACAGCAGGCGACGGTGCAGAGGGACCTCGGGGTCCTTGTGCATGAGTCGCAAAAACCCAGCTTGCAGGTGCAGCAGGTGGTCAGGAAGGCTAATGGGATGCTGGCCTTCATAGCGAGGGGGATTGAATATAAATGTAGGGAGGTCTTGCTGCGGCTGTATAGGGCACTGGTGAGGCCGCAGCTGGAGTACTGTGTGCAGTTTTGGTCGCCGCACTTACGCAAGGATATTTTGGCCTTGGCGGGAGTGCAGAGGAGGTTTACTAGGCTGATAGCGGAGTTGAGGGGGTTGAGCTATGAGGAGAGGCTGAATAAACTAGGCTTGTACTCGTTAGAGTTTAGAAGAATGAGGGGAGATCTCATTGAGACGTATAAGATGATGAATGGGATGGATAGGATAGAGGTGGAGAGACTCTTCCCGCTCAGAAAGGACAGTAGGACTAGGGGGCACAGCCTCAAGATAAAGGGGGGGGGCAGTTTAGAACGGAGTTGAGGAGGAACTTCTTCACTCAAAGGGTGGTGAATCTCTGGAATTCACTGCCCGTTGAAGTGGTGGAGGCTACCTCGCTAAATATTTTTAAGACGCGGGTTGGTAGGTTTTTGATAGGCAAGGGGATTAAGGGTTATGGGGAGAGGGCGGGAATGTGGAACTGAGCCACGACAGATCAGCCATGATCTTATTGAATGGCGGGGCAGGCTCGAAGGTCTAGATGGCCTACTCCTGCCCCTATTTCTTATGTTCTTATGTTCTAGAATCAGTGTGGGGGGTACCTGGAGATTAGGGCTGACTGGGAAGGGGGTTTGAGTTGGCCCTGGAACAGTTGGGGTGGCAACGATCAGGTCATGGGGGTGCAGAGGGCTGGCAATGTGGGGTCATGGGGCTGACCAGCGATCAGGAGGTCAGCCGTGTGGGGACACTGCGCATGCGCCGATTTTAGCACTGCCAGACTGGTACATGCACAGTAGCCCGCTTAGTGCTATTCTGTTCCCTTTCCAGCAGAATCAGTCCTGCCCACTGAATTTTAAGTCACGCTAGTGCATTCTGCAGTGCAGAGTGTGGGAGATTCTTCTCTCAGTTCCCATTGAAAAAAATCAGTGTGAATTAGTCCAGTTTTCACGCAAATTCAACACTTTTTTTTGGGAGAATTCTAGCCCATATATAGTTGTCCTGCAACTGTTGAAAGAGATCATCTGCCAATCGTAAGTATCTTAAAAAAGCCTTTTCACACTGTATCTGCGCAGCTGTAATGCATAATGTTAAAGTTGCAACGCTATAACTTCAATGTCGTCTACAAACATGGTAAGGAGCTATACTTGGCTGATGGCTTCTCCAGAGGCTTTCTACAGGCCAGGCAGATCTTGAGGAAGATATCAATATTATGACAATAGATATGTTATCCTCTCGTCAAATTCAGGAACTCAAACAGGCCTCAATGCGGACATCACGTATATTGTTGGCATGAGATGCTGCAAGGATCCTCAAGGGATATTCCTCACGAGCGCTGCACATTTTTCTCTTTCAGATATGTATTCACTGAATCATGCCCTCTTGTAACATAAATTGAGAAGCAAAATGCATCGTGATCAAGATGCCCAAAGGCTCAGCCCTCTAATACCTGTTTGAACAGACAGGAATAGATTGCCCATGGCCATGACCCAGATGGCAGTGGTACACAGTAATGCCCCACAACCAAATATGTGGTAGCCTTAGACGGTGCCCACTATGTACATAATCGTCATCACCTTCTACAAGTAGCAGAACCGGCACCAACAGATAACACAGCACTTTATCCATTTGGCCTGTTGCACCAGTCCTCTGCATCAGCAGACATGCATATAAAGGCCAACACAGTGAATTCTGAACCTGATGAAACACAGATGAAACATCCTACGTTACTAACAGTGATGAACCTGGCCACAGAAAGACGACAACACCACCAACCCGTGTAATCACACATTCAGAGTACCTGAACAGGCTGAACACAAGATTCCAGGACTCTATTACCACTTAAATTAGAACTGACTTTCAAATTTCATTATTCTTTCCAACAGAAAAGGAGGTGAAAAAGGAGACATAGAAACATAAAACATAGGAGCAGGAAGAGACCTTTGTTAGAAGTCCTATTGTGTTTTAGAGAATCCACAGCTCTCCACAGCTAATATTTATTGCCCATACCTAATTGTCTTTAAGGAAGTGATGGTAAGCTGCCTTCTGGAATCTATGCAGTGAATGTATTCCTAGGGTGTTGGTAGGCAGAGAGTTTCAGGATTTTAATCTAGCAGTCATGTTTCCAAGTTAGGAATTTGAGTGACTTTGAGGGGAACTTGCAGATAGTGGTGTTCCCACTTGGCTGCTACCCTTGTCCTTTTAATAGGCAGAGATCAGGATCTGGGGCATGCTATCATAGAAGCTTTGGTGATGGTAATATAGAGGGCACAACTTGTCTCTATTCACCACCCTCTCCCTCCACCTGGCTGGACTTATTTAGCACTGAACTACTTCTTTAACTCAACTCACTTCCTTCAAATAAAAGATATTGCCAAGATTAGATTGTGAACCCTAGCTATGACTGGTACTTTGTGGGAAATGTGGAACATTCCTTTTTGAGTTCCACTTGGGTCCCCTTTCTGACCTCTTCTGGTACAATAATGCCATTTTCTGTTCTCACCCTGAGCTTGAAACTATAATTGACTTCATTCCAACTCCTACCTTTCTTTCATTCACTTCATTGACTTCTCTGTCCCCATTTCTAGAGATAATCCATCAAGAAATATCTACTCTAAATTTACCATCTCCCGGAGCTACCTTGACAACATTTCATCAAACCCTGCTTCCTGATTCTGTTCCATTTCAATTTCTATTGGTGGAATTTTCCTGGATTTCAGCAAAAGCTGATACTGGGTGGGAAATGTGGCACAGAAGTCACCAATAGCAATGGTGGCTTTCTCTACCATATTGTCCCAGACTTAGTCTGAAAAACATAAAGGGATGGGTCCCACGATATTACACTGGCACAGCAGACTCAATCAGAGACTATCCCACCTTCAAAGATCAGAGCACCATTTTAAAGGCCACCCAAGTTCACAATAGTTTACTTGGAACCAAGCATCTCCTGACATTGCCCTACCTCCTGGCACTGTTCCTTGACACTATTCCAGGTACTGCCCCAGCACTATCCCCTGGTAATGCCCCTGTCAGTTTAATGCCTCTGACCACTTTGAAGGTTAGCATTTGACTTGGTTTAAGCCCTGTATGATTTCATTCCTGGTTAATGATTTCACTTGATTACTATTACATGTCAAATGATGCCTGAAAGTTTGCTTTGAAATGCAGGTGTCACAAATGAGCACAAATTAATCCTTGTATGCAGAACAATGTTAAAAGTTTTGGGTAGGGACTTATCTAGATGAGTACAAATCCAACACACTCAAGAAGCTTACACCATCCAGAACATGGTAGACATTTTGTTTAGTACCCTGTTCTCCACCTTAAACATTCATTCCAAGATGCAGTGTTGTAACTAGTCAAGCTTTCTCTGACAGAATCTTCAAACCTGTGACTTCCACCACCTAAAAGACAAAGATAACAAATATACAGCATTACTCCCACAGTCAAGGAGGATTGAAAGTTTGTGGCCAAAGCTTTGCCCACTTCTACTCTAGCTTCTGTCATGTCCAGCAGAAGACATGTCATATTTAATACTTTAAACTTGAACTGTTTATTTGGGAGCTTCTGGAACTGCCTTTATTTATTTAAAATGGAATATTGTTGATTATTAGGATGGCTGCCAAGGTGTAAAGTGGGCTTTATAACTTCAATACAGACTATCAAATTTCCAGTTTGGAATTAAATCATAATAGATGGAGAGTTCTCCTTTATATGGATGGGCCTAGACAGCACTCCTTTCAAAGCTTACACCAAAACACAAAGTTAATGGATGTATAAAATTTATGCTCCAAAGCTCAAGTTAAAGGATTCCTAGACTTCAGGTTTGCAGAGTAACAGTGAAAAGCTGATGAGACCAGTTGCTCACAAGTTAAATGTGGAAAACCATCTTCTATTCCAATGGCTGGTGATCATGCAATTGAAGCTGGTTCTCTGATACTGAAGTGCTTTTATCCTAAGTTAACCCCAGGTCCTATAAAGCTGTTTTGAGAGACCAGGTTCAGATGGTAGACAGGAGGAGGGGGATAGCAATCCTTCCAGACAATATCTCTATTGCCTTGCCAGCTGAAAGAAGTTGCAGAAGAGATTATGGCAGCAGCTTAATCCCCAGGATATGGCTGTAATGTAAGAAAAAAGTTTAGCAGCATCAACAAAATTGTTATGATAAGAAATCTCAGCTCTTTTATTTCTACCACCTGCTGCCACACTTCCCACTTTACACCCACTCACCTCTGTTAAGACCCTCTCTACACACGTCTCATGATTACAATCAACATTCAAACTATTGGACAATGCCAGCCACTTTCTCCACCTGCCTAATAAAGATGTCACAAAGCACATCCTGTGGTCAAAGGAGACCGGTCTCACTTGCACGTCCACGTGCTGTTTATCATGAGCAGGGAAGAGTTGTAGCTGTAGCAAATGGCAACACTGGAGGAGATGATGTGCATACTTCGTACTTTTAAACTCTTTTTCACTTCTCACTGTTATCCCACCCAATAGGCTACATGATAAACAGCAGCCACACTTCTACTTCTACTTTCACTGCTGTGAGAGGTACAAAACCAACTATGGCTACAGTGGAACTGCTTCAAAGGTGGACAAAAACAGTCCAACTCCATACAGTCCAACAAAAAAGGTTATTAGTTGTCAGCCATACCACAAATAAACAAGATAACACCCAGAGGTTAACCAGTAGCCTACAAGGGTAAAAAGCAAGTTGTGGAATGATTGAAAGGGAAAGTATTGTTTATGCAGCATCAACATTGTACTATTATCTTTACACAGACTTGATTCCCTGGCTGTAGGAAGCTCCACAGGCTTTTGCTTGCCCAAATATGTTTCTTCATTGATGAGAGCACTTTTGGTGTCTCTTATATACCAGAAACACATTTCTGGCTCCAAATTCTCAAGTATGAAACCCAATCCAGTACCATTTGGTATTCATTTTCTCTGTGCTAGACTGAAGCACAATAAAGATGGTGGTTGCTGAGGTATCCAAGATCATATCCTGTCTGATTCCAGCTCACATTTTCATATTTTGTTTGACAGTAGTATCGACAAAATTTATTGGAACTACAGTTTCACTAATTTCTAAGTATTATTCTGTGCTAATACATAAATTATCTGCACACATCAACAGACTATACCTGTCACCTTTAGGCACTTTACGTAGCAAATTTAATTTATGTGTGTGTTGTAGATGATATTTTATGTTAATTTTATTCCTTCCTGTTATATGTCTGTGGGTGAATTATGGCGCCTTATCAAGATACCTTTGCCAATGCAAATAATGGATGACTCTCAAAACGATTGTTGCTGGAATGGCAAACATATTGGGTTATGCTAAATTGCAAAGATGCCTGATTGAGAGCATACCAGTGAGAAAATAAACGGAAAACCTCTGAGCATGGGCATGCCCTCAGGTGACAATGTAACAACAGTATAGTTGGCAGAAAGACTGATGCTATGGAGCTCAGAGACCAAATTGTCATAGTGACCTGTTTGCTATAATATTAATTAGTTATTCAAACTTTGGCACTGACTTCAAATACAGCTGTGATATGTGCAGTTTCACCTGATAAGGTAATAACTTTGGATTACATTTTCAGAACAGAGTAGTTTTCAAAAGCAGTTCAGTGCATTCAGGACTTTTGTCCTTCTGCTGCTGTAATTACTTTGATTAAGGTTTAATGAGCCATAGGGAAAATAAGTAATCCATACAAAGCATACTACAACTGATTGGGTTTACTATTCCTGTTCAATTTGTAACACATGTATGCAAGCGAGGTCTTTGTTTACTTAAACTGACTTGGCATTCATCCCCACTGTGCTTCCCAGCGATACAACCAAATTCTTCCTGTGCCTCTCTTTCGTATTCCTAACTTTGTGGGGAGGGGGTTTTGCAGTGCAAATCACCCTAATTGGAATTAAATGACCACACCAGTGAGGAAACGAGAGTGTTTTCGCTGGCGCCGGCATTTGTCAGGTGGGATTTACCTGTGGGAAAGATGCAAATGGGACCATCTCATGAAACCTGTCAGCCAGTTCACGATTCAGAGATCAGGGCGCTATCTTTAAAGGATAAATTTGGGGAGATTTGGGCCCATATGCCAGATTCATTAATCTGTGGCTGCTATATTTGCTGTTGGTAGTTAACAGCATGGGGAAAAAAACAGCTCCTGTGGGATGGCCTTCACTGGAGCATTTGTAGTCAATCTCACTGAAAAGGCAGCTAGAAACAATGGACGAGGGCAGATGATGGATGGGACCATGGTTCAATGAGGCCTTCCTGCCTGCCTTCCTTCAGACTGTCGCTGGATGACAGGATAGTCTAATACCACAGGATGGAAAAAGAAAATATTTCAAACAGACTGCACAAGCCTGGATGAAGATGGAAAATAAGCTGGAGGATGTTTTCACAGTATCACAAGAGATGGAATGATGTTTCCATTCTGCAAGCTTAACATTGTCTCCACTGCAGCTTTCCACTATGTAGGTGACATGGCTCAATCAATGTCCATTAGTCACATTGTATAATTGAGGAGCCTTCTCACCTAGTGTGATTTGATTTGAGTGACTGGGGATTTGAGTGATTGAGTGTCTTTGAAAGAAAGACACAGAGTGGGGAGCCATGCCATTGACTGCAATCCGATAGCTCAGGTTGTGAAGTCAGTCAGGAGGGCCTACCTGAGAAGAGGGCCCATATGTCAGAGAGAAGTGGAGGACCAGTGGGAATGTTTCCAGATTGGCATTTCTTATGTTGATACAGGAGCGTAAATTGCAGATCCCTTGACTGTGGAAAGATTGGGAGGGTGCAGGAGGATGGTGGGAGTGCGTAATGTGGTGTGCGAAAGATCGAGAGTTTGAAAGATAATGAGGCTTTAGAATGAAGTGGAGCTTAAGAGAGTGAAGAGCTCAGAGACTGGGAGCTCATCAGTCTCTGTAATGTGTTTAAAGGTGAAGGGTCACCATCGAGATACTGCAATCTCTGCCGGTAGATCACTGGAGTTGAGATTCATTGATAACATTTCTGTTTTCTCCAACATGTGATCATCACCATCCCCAAAAAGCCCATCAGATCTCTGAGTAAAGGAGGGGCCCTAAAATGGCGCACTATTTCATCCTTACTGCACACCATGCACCAGCTCAGATACTTGTACTTCAGTGGAAATATACGCTTGGGGAGAATTTTAGACACATGGGTTGAACACCGCATGATATTGGAAGTTGAGACTGACCAAGACTGACTTACAGAGGAATGTGTGAATGCTAGTCAGTGCTGATTCCCAAGCTGATACCAAACCTCTGGAGTCATCCATGAGGTGGCCGATGCTGGATGTGCAGTGGGAAGTGCCAAAGGATTTAGCAGAGATACCAGAGAGAAGGCTCACCATGGTAAGGACCATGGAGGAGTCTGTCCAGGTCACGAGTGTTGTGATCTCCCCTCTATTCCTCCGCCTTTTGCATGCGTGCCACCCTCCACCGATAGCCGGCTGACTCCTATGGAGAGTCACATCCAGCAGAACTAGTTAGTGGTTGCTGACCTGCATAACAACACCTTACCACTGAGCTCATTCGGCCAGTGGCATGACAAGAGACAAGTTACTTGCCTGGCCTCTCTCAGCTAATCAGAGATAAATACAAGTTTGCCTCATGATGGCAGATAATCAGCAGCTGCCAGTGTCTGAGGACTTGTCTCAAGCTATCCCTTTGCCAGTGACATCAGTGGCACCATGGTGACAGAGGCGCTACATGTCACTGAACAGGAGTCACTCACAATGCTGGGGCCCTCACAGCCTCGAATCACCAAACCCATTACAGGCAAAGAGGCATCGAGGTCAGCATCTGGCTTCCATCTCTGCTCACAGCAATGGGGAAAGACTGAGCTGTAGAAGAGATTTGCGAAAACATTTTAGACACACATTGGTGGAACTTTCTATAAACTACTGTGTTAGAGATCATAGAACATAGAAAAACTACAGTACAAACAGGCCCTTCGGCCCACAAGTTGCGCCGATCATATCCCTACCTACTAGGCTTACCTATAACCCTCAATCCTATTAAGTCCCATGTACTCATCCAGAAGTCTCTTAAAAGACCCTAACGAATTTGCCTCCACCACCACTGACGGCAGCTGATTCCACTCACCGACCACCCCCTGAGTGAAAAACTTACTCCTGACATCTCCTCTGTACCTACTCCCCAGCACCTTAAACCCGAGTCCTCTTGTGGCAGCCATTTCAGCCCTGGGAAATGAGAGTCCACCCGATCAATACCTCATCATCTTACACACTTCTATCAGGTCCCCTCTCATCCTTCGTCTCTCCAGGGAGAGAAGACTGAGTTCCCTCAACCTATCCTCATAAGGCATGCCACCCAATTCAGGTAACATCCTTGTAGATCTCCTCTGCACCCTCTCAATGGCTTCCACATCCTTCCTGTAGTGAGGTGACCAGAACTGAGCACAGTACAGATGTTGATGCATTTTTAAAATCATATCAGCAGTTTCAGATGGATTTGCCATGAGATTTGATGATGAACATTTGCATGAAAAGGTTCAATCTGACATGGCTTTTTGATGATATTATTGTCATCAACTGTTCAGGTTGCAGCATTGCCTCTACAAAGGATGGTCTGAAATATTCTGAGGGGGTCACCTCACGGAGGACAAGGCAATTCAGAAGATGCTCCATGGACTCCACATTGATATTGGAAGCATTGCAATATGAGAAGCTATCAGGTCTTATGGATACCATGTCACTGATTGGAGAATGGAGAAGCCATATTGACAAAGAGCTGTATGTGTAATACAGTAACAGAAACCTGAAAACAGGTTTGGACATTTTCATTCCTGTGCTTCAGTATTGCCAGGGCTAACCAGACAGTTTAACAAAACTAGTTAAATGAGACAGCTAAAGGAGTCTTTTGGGAATCTGTGGCCATAAGACATAGGAGCAGAAGTAGGCCATTCGGCCATTAAATCTGCTCTTCTATTCAATGGGAGCATAACTGATCTGATAATAATCCACAACTCTACTTTCTTATCTTATCGCCATAATTGTTCATAGAATCCCTACAGTACAGGGGACCATTTGGCCCACCAAGTCTGCAATCACCACAATCACACCCAGGCCCTATTCCCGCAACCTACATATTTACCCTGCTAATCTCCCTGACACTGGGATCAATTTGGCATTGCCAATCAACCTAACCCGCACATCTCTGAACTGTGGGAGGAAACCGGAGCACATTGAACTGTTGATTCACTTACTGATTAAAAAAATTTATCTTCACCTTGAACATGCTTATTGACACGACCTCTACAGCTCTTTGTGATGAAGAAGTCCACAGATTCACTACCCTCTGAGAGAAGAAATTCCTCTTAATTTCTGTCTTAAATGGGTGGCCCCTTATTCTGAGATTATATCAACTCTCTGTCTTCTATCAACTCCCAATCATCTATCCATACTAATATCCTCCCCCCAACACCATTGTCTCTTACTAAGTAATCTTTTGTGTGGTACCTTACCTTACCTTGGAAATCCAAGTATATTACATCTATTGGTCCCCCTTTATCTATCCAGCCTGTTAACACCTCAAAGAATTCTAATAAATCTATCAGGCATCATTCCCTCATCATGAAGCCATGTTGATGCTGATTGATTATATTATGCATTCTTAAAAACTCCACTATTGAATTCTTTAATGGACATTTCCGAATGACAGAAGTTAAGCTAACTAGCCTAGAGTTATCTGTTTTTAGTTTCCCTCCCTTTTTGAATAACATTGGCAGTTTTCCAAATCTCTGGAACTTCTCCAAAATTTAAGGATTCTTTGAGAATTACTATCAGTGCATACACTTTCTTTGTAGTTACTCACTTTAATATCTTGGGATGAAACCCATCAGATCCAGGAGACTAATCAGCCTTTAGCTCCATTAGTTTTCCTAGTACTTCCCCTTGTGATAGTTATTTCCTCTCCCCCTTATGCCTCTTGATTATTTAGTATTTTCGGAATGTTATTAGTGTCCTCCACATGAAGACTAATGCACAACATTTGTTTAACTTCTCTTCCACTTCCTGGTTCCCCACTATTTCCCCATTCTCATTTTCCAGAAGGTCTATGATCACTTTGACCTCTACCTTTTCATATATTTAAAGAAGCTCTTGCTGTCCATTTTTATAATGCTTGCTAGTTTACCCTCAGTTTATCTTCTCTCTCTTCATTATTTTTTGGGTTTTTTTTGTTGTTTTCTATAATCCTCTCGCTTACCACTGATCTTTCCGCATTATATGTTTTTACTCTCGGCTTAATACTATCCTTAACTTCCTTGGTTAACCATGCTTGATTTATCCTCTTCCTCGAATCTTTCATCTCAGTGGGGTATATTTTTCATAGAATAATACAGTGCGAAACAGGCCCTTCGGCTCATTGTACCTGCACTGACAACTTTGTTGTGAGCCATGAGCTATTTTCATAAATGTTTGACTTTGCTGATCAATCATCAACCAATGATAAATTCTACTATGTTATGGTCACTGTTTCCTAGGGGATATTTTACTCTGAGATTGTTCATTAAACCCGTTTCATTACACATTACCAGATCCAAAATAGCCTGATCCCTGTTAGATCCACAACATATTATCTTGAATGCAATACCTCTACCAATCTGATTTTCCCAATCCAAATGGAAATAAAAGTCACCCACAATTAAAGTACTACCTTTTTCACACAACCTTATTACATTCTGATTTACTCTCTGTGCTCAGTGTGGCTACTGTTAGAGTGCCTATAGACTACTCCCAATAGTATCTTCTTCCCCTTTTTATTTCTTACCTTCACCCATATAGATTTGACAACTTCCAATCCAGGATCATTCCTTGCTATTGTATTATTGTATCTTGTACTAACAATGCTACCCTACCACCCTTTCCTTTCTGCCTGTCCTTACAAAAACTGATGGGGATGTGCCGGCGTTGGACTGGGGTAAACACAGTAAAAAGTCTGACAACATCAGGTTTTAGTCCAACCGATTTATTTGATAGTAAACTCACAAGCTTTCGAGGTTTCCCTCTTCGTCACCTGACGAAGAGGGAAACCGCGAAAGCTTGTGAGTTTACTATCAAATAAATCGGTTGGACTAAAACCTGGTGTTGTCAGACTTTTTACTGTGCTTACAAAAACTCACATACCCCAAAATATTTAGTTCTCAGTTCTGGTCTCCTTGTAAATAGCTAAAAGGTCACAGCCATTAATTTCAATTTGTGCCATAAATTAACTTAGTTTTTACTGAATACGATGTGCATTTAAGTAAAGAGCTATTAATTTTGCCTTCTTACCATTTTTCTCCCTTTGACCTTATGTACTGGTTTTTTAATGTTCTGTCCCTTCTTGTTACACTCTATGTATTATTACTTAAATAGTTGCCTTTTTATGCAGCCACATCCATTTCCTTTGTAAACCTACATATCCCCTCTCCAAGACCACTACCCCCCCACCCACCCTTCTCACTCTACTTAGCTTGAAGGCTTCTCTACTTCCCTAGATATGCAGTTTGCAAGAACATTAGCCCCAGTACAGTTCAGATGTAGGCCGTTCCAATGGTATTGCCCCCACTTTCCTCAGTACTGTGCCAGCGCCTCAAGAATTAAAACACACCTCTCTCGCACTCGTCTTTGTATCACCTCTCTAATTTTACATTCCCCATGCCAATTTACATGCGGCTCAGGTAATAAACCAGAGATTATAATCTTGGAGATTCTGCTGTTTAATTTAGTGCCTAGTTCCTCAAAATCTCAATTCAGAAACTCTTTTCTTGTTCTACCTATCTCATGTAACTTACACAGACCATGACAATGTGATTGTCCCCCTCCCACTGCAAGTTCCTTTCCAGCCCTAAGCAAATGCCCTATACCCCGGCACCAGGCAGGCAACACAACTGTCTGGACTTTGCTCCATGCTACAGAGAACAGTGTCAATCTCCCTCACTATGCTGTTCTCTACGACCACTACCTTCTTATATGTTCCCCCAGTTGAATGGCTTCCCATATCATAGTGCCATGGTCAGTCAGCTCATCTATCCTGCTGTCCCCTCTCTCATCTGAACAAGCTGAAAAAAGCTCAAAGCTTTGGTGAATTGCAGAGGCTGACACTCCTGCATTCCTGTTCCCTGGGTCCACTTACCTGTAAGAAGTCTCACAACACTAGGTTAAAGTCCAACAGGTTTATTTGGTAGCAAAAGCCACTAGCTTTCGGAGCATTGGCTGCCTCTTCGTCAGGTGAGTGGGAGTTCTAATCACAAACAGGACATATAAAGACACAAACTCAATGTGAGTTTTTGAATTGAGTTTGTGTCTTCATATGCCCTATTTGTGATTAGAACTCCTACTCACCTGACAAAGGGGCAGCCAGCGCTCCGAAAGCTAGTGGCTTTTGCTACCAAATAAACCTGTTGGACTTTAACCTGGTGTTGTGAGACTTCTTTCTGTGTTTACCCCAGATCAACGCTGGTATCTCCACATCATGACTACCATCCTCTTACCTGTCTCAGCTGCAGTCACACTGTCCTGTCTCTGACCATTTTCCAAACCAAAAGATTCTATCCTAAGGGGTGTGACCACTTCCTGAAACAAAGTAACCGGGTAAATCCCTCCATCCCTGATGTGTTTCAGTGTCCACAGCCCAGCCTCCAGCTCCACGACTATGAGATGAAGTTCATCAAGCTGCAGACACTTACTGCAGGCAAGATTGCCCTGGATAACACCAGTATCCATGGTCTCCTGCATCCTTGACCCATCATCTGTCCTGTCATACTTATGATCTTTAACTAATTACTCAATTATTTTATTCAATTTTGTTTTTAGATATTAATTAATTTTATCATGAACTGCAACATAAATTTAAATCTTCGGAAAATAGATCTTGATCAGTCACTGGATATTCACCACTTGCTCACCAATAACTCACCTTCTTCCTTGTAGAACAGCAGAAACCAATCCCTACAGGATGAAAAAGTTAGAAAAGCAAGAATAACCCCTTCCCCTCCTCACCAAACTCACAGTTCTAACCAAACTTCCACACTCTGAACAAAGGAACTGGCTGAGCCTAGGTATAGAAAAGGTCAGTCCAAACTAGTTTCCTTAATTAATTAACTCTTTTAGCCTCTGCCAATGCACAGCTTCTCTCCCCCTACTTAAGTCCCTGGATGAGACTTACATGTTAAACAATACTTGCAGTTAAATGTTAAACACAAATACAGACAATATTCAATTTTTAGGACAATATTTAAAATTTCCCTCTTGTCACCGAACTTCCATATGCTGTCCAAAGCTGCATTCAGTGCTGTTGTGAACATAGCAAAGGAGATTATGCAAGTTTGCGCCAGTTCGGTGACGACAGTCTCTGGGGAATTCAGAAAGCAACTGTTGCAAATGATTCAAGGAACAAACCCATCAAATGAGAAAAGCGGGAGGTTGGCATACTGAAGGCTGTACTAGAAAGACTGTGAGATTCTATGTGGTGCCACATTTATGTGGGAGTGTTGGAAATGCTTGTAATCTTGTGAGATCATATTTGTTGTATCTGCTGTTCCATGTATAATTTCTTGTTCATATCAATTGGTTATTTACTTGTCAAATGATATTTAATTTATATTGATTCTGGTTCATGTTGCAGTAAAACTTACACAGAGTGAAAGTGAAAGGGACTTGTTTAATACTGCTGGATTGGGAGGGCAGCCCACCCAACTGTAAAATAAGGCATCACCATGTCAGATTGGAAACCCAACATTGTGATGCCAAGTTGCCATTTTACATGATAACGCAGGCCCCGAAGTTAGAAATCTATGTTTTAAGTTTAATTAGCTATTACCTTTTGAACCTATTAAAAAGCCATATTTTACATGGTCTAATTACACTTCCATTATGTGTAGGGCTGAACAGGGAGGTTAAATCTTGGCAGGTGAGAAAGGAAGGCACAGGATTTAAAAAGCTTCAGCATTATTCTTTAAGTAAGAGAAGGAAGTTGGGGTAACAGAGACTACAGCAATATTTTAGGGTAATGTGGTTTAGCTTTCCGAATAGCATTTCAAAAATCTGAAAGGGAGGGGCTCCTTGGGTAGCTTGCAGCTACCGGTGAGTCTTGTAAGGTAAAGCCACCTTACAAGAGTCTTGTAAGGTAAAGCCACTATGCTGCCCCTATTCCAGCAGCAAGTGAACTATCCAGTTGTCAGAGTGATAACATTTATTTCTGCAGACAATGATGTCTCTGCAATATGATGGTCACGTTGTGAAAATACCTTTCTTGGCCACCAAGTCCTGGGGTAGAACTTGAACCTAGACCTTTCGGCTCAGATGTAGGGATGCTAGTCTCTGTGCTACAAGACCTCCTGCAATATGAGGGGAAATTAATTCCAATTGCATAGAATTGTAGTTAAAATCTAAACACAAAGTAGAATAATGGGCTTATTTTACCATTTTGACTCTAAGTGCTGGGCAGACTTGAAACTGGGAGTGTTTCAGATCCGAATTTTGGGCCCGTTTTGAAGTGCCCCCATAAGCGATCTGCCTGAAAAAATATCAGCAACTCCGAATTGCGCTGCACAAGCTTGTGGGTGGGGCTTAACACATTCAAAACACTGCAGCTCCGATCGGAACCTCCAATTGTGCATGCGCAAAAAAAGATAGAATTTTATTCCCCTGGCACATACCTCCTGAGCTGGATAATGCCTTCCCTTGGCACCCCCCAACATTGCCCCATCCCCACAACATTATTGACCCCCTTACCCCCCACCCCCAGCCACCCAGACTGATTGTGGCCCCCTCTCACCCTTTCCCCCACTAATCTCAAGCACAGTAGCAGCAGACCCCCTTTCCCCCCCCCACTGATCTCAGGCTGAGTGGCAGCGTCCTCCCCCTCCTTCCCCCACTGATCTCAGGCAGAGTCATGCCATCACTTCTTTCATGGCTTCTACTGTCTCCACAGGAAAAGACCAACCATAACATTAGCGAGAGGACCTCTGGGTCCTCAACCCTTTTAAAGACCGGATGCTGGAACTATCTGGGGGGATGTGAGCTGTCATAAACAGCATGGTCGGACTGGAATCAAGAAGTGAGCACCTGTCAATCCTCAACTCAATTTGAGACAACTTCTAGGGTGCATGAGTTTTGGGTTTGAGGGGCAAGGTTTAAAGAAGATGTACAAGGCATGTTTATTTGTGCAGAGAGGGTGCTGGGTGTCTGGAACTCACTACCAGGGGAGGATGGGGAGGCAGATACGAGAGTGACCTTTAAGGGGCATCTTTACAGCAATGTGAATGGGATGGGAATAGAGGCATATAGCCCCCAGAAGGGTAGGGGATTACAATTCAGATGGGCAGCCTGGTCGCTGCAGGCTTTGAGGGCCGAAGGGCCGGTTCCTGTGATTTAACCTTCTTTGTGCTTTGATCTATATCCAATGAAGAAATGTGAATCAAGCTTTTTGCATCCTAGATTCCTCTCTCTCCCTTGCATTTGTCCTACATTGCAGGGACAGATCCGGATGCCCCGGGGCATCATGGCATCATGGCCCCCATTGTGGCTCCTGCCCATTCTGCTCCAGACAGTTCAGACAAGCCCTTGGAAGATAAGAGTGAAGGGATCTCCAAGGGTGGCATTGTATTGGCATCAGTTTCCACCTTGTGATTCACTATCCCAGGTACTGACACATCGGTGGATCCAATTAGTGCTGACGCTTCTGGGTCACTCTCTGGTGAGCACGACACATCTACTGAGGTACATCGGGTGGAGGAGGGAACGTCTGAGACTCTGGCATCCAGGGACCTGCCAGAAGTGAGAACTCTGCTGCCACCAGACTACATGCTGGGCCTCTGAGATCACTTCTCCGTCAACTGCTGGAGATTCAGCAACAGAGCCAGTGAATGCAGGAGGGCCTGACAGCCACACTGGACCAGCTGCTGTTGGGAGGAGTCCCAAAGCTTTTAGATGGACCAGATTTTGCCTGTCTTGTGTTGTTCTCAGGCCAACACTGCAAGGATGGCATCCGCGATGCAAAGCCTGGGGCAGAGAATCCTCACTATGAGTGGCAGGTTCTAAGTGATGGCCGAGTCACAGCGGAGTCCCAGAGGGCCACAGCTGAGTCACCGCAGGCCACAGCTGAGGGACTGAATAGGATTCTCAAGGTCCTACGGCCCATGGCTGAGAGACAAAGACAAAGATTGATACTGCACGGGAACAGGCCCTTCGGTCCTCCAAGCCTTCACCAATCACATTTACCTATTTAAACCAACCGCTTATATCCCTCTATTCCCCATTTGTTTATACATCTATCAAGATGAGTCTTAAATGTGGCTAATGTAACTGCCTCAACCACCTCACTTGGCAGTGTATTTCAGGCCCCCACCACCTTCTTTGTAAAAAACTTCCCCCGCACTTCTCCACTGAACCTTTCCCCCTTATCTTTAACCTGTGCCTCCTTGTAATTGTCATTTCTGCCCTGGGAAAAAAAGCTTTCAACTGTTCACTCTAACCTATACCTCTCATAATTCCATAAACTTCTTTCATGTCACCCCTCAGCCTCTGTCTTTCCAGGGAGAACAATTCCAGTTTGTTCAATCTCTCCTCAAAGTTAATACCCCCCATACCAGGCAACGTCTTGGTAAAGCTTTGCTGCATTCTCTCCAAAGCCTCCATCTCCTTCTGGTAAGGTGGTGACCAGAATTGGCCACAGTATTCCAAATGTGGCCTAACCAGTTATACAATTGTAACATAATTGGCCAACTTTTATGTTTGATGGTCTGTCCAATGAAGGAAAGCATGCCATTTGCTTTCTTCACCACCTTTTCCACCTATGGTGCCATTTTTAAAGATCTGAGACCTGCATTCCCATATTTCCCTATGTGCCTATGCTCCTAATTTTTCTACCATTCATTTTATAGCTCCCACCTGAATTGGATCTACCAAAATGCATCACCTCGCATTTGTCCAAATTAAATTTCATCTGCCATTTCTCTGCCCAATTTTCCAGTCTATATTCTGTTGTAGTCTCTGATAATCTTCAGTACTATCTGCAACTCTGCCAATCTTAACATCATCCGCAAACTTGCTAATATGATCAGCTCTATTTTCTTCCAAATCATTTATATATATTACAAACTGCAGAGGTCCCAGCAGTGGTGCCTGCGGAATACCACTAGTTACAGACCTCCATTCAGAAAAACACCCTTCCACCACTACTCTGTCTTCTATGGCCAAGCCAGTACTGAATCCATCTAGCTAGTTCACCGCTGATCCCAAGAGACTTAATCTTTTGCATCAGCCTTCCATGAAGCGCCTTGTCAAAGGCCTTAGTAAAGTCCATGTAGACAACATCCATAGCCCTTTCCAATCATTTTTGTCACCTCCTCAAAAAGCTCAATTGAATTAGTAAGACGTGACCTCCGATGTACAAAACCATGCTATTTGTTGCGAACAAGCCCATTCAGTTCCAAATGTGTATAGGTCCTATTCATAAGAATCTTCTCTAATAGTTTCACTATCACTAATGTCAAACTCACTGGCCTATAAGAGGCTCAAGAGCTTGCAGGAGACTCAGTGTGACAGCACTGAGGCACAGTGGACTACAGCTGAAGACCTTGCGATCATGGCTCAGTCACAGACCTTCATGGTTGAGGGACCACAGAGTGTGACACAAGTCTCAGATGGCTGTGTCAATGGCCACTTCCTGTGGCCATTGACAGGTAGCCCTCGATTCAAGTGGCCATCCCAGGGGGCTCAACCACCATGGGTAGGAAGCAGGTGATCCTCCATGACTTGCAGGGCCGGGTGACGCCAGAGATCACTGCAGAAACACTGCCATCCCATGGAGTGACCCAGGGACCCACAGGAAGCCTAAGGGAGGAGGAAGGGCTCAAGGCCATGCTGGGCCTTCCAGCCAGGAGACTGTGGCTGTGGCTACACCTTCTGGCTCCCCCCTTCCTGACATTGGGGCATCTCAGGGGAAGTGGGATGGAGAGGGTGTCATGGAATTGTCCCAGACACCTAGAAACCAGCCAGGGCCCTCAAGGTCCATGGCCTCCAGAGGACACCCATTACACAAATCACAGGCAATGGGGTGAGATAGACAGCTGGCCCAATCCACTTCCGATGCCCATTCTGGGGTGACACTGAGACGTAGTGGTAAGCCACATGAGGTTAGGAAGTTATAGTTACACTGAAATGGCATGGGTGAAAGAGAACTCTAGTTAGATAGATTTTTAAGCACCTTAACGTTTTCCGTTCACACATTTTTATGTTAGAACTTATTATTTAAACACATATATTGTAATCATTAAATGTTTTTTCACCATCCACCTTGTCTCAGATTTGTCTCGAACAGGAATCCTCTTCCATTGACAATCGCCAGAGGGATGCTTCATGTTGATGTCAGTTTGGGAGGCCCCTCAATGCTGTTTCACTGAGAAAATGAAGCCATTGATTCCCCAGAACTCACAAGTGATCAACAGAGTCAAAATCCTGGAACTCCCTACTTAACTGCGCTGTGTGTGTACTTTCATTCCATGGACTGTAGTGGTCTGAGGAGAAAGCCCATCAGCGCTTTCTCAAAAATAACTAGCGATTGTCCCTCAATGTTGACTTTGCTAACAATGCTTACATCTCAAAAATTATTTTTTAAGAAAGAAATGTCATTAATTGGGAAATGTTAATTTTTAAGGTTTTAAGTGAATGTAGTTATCTGAAGAAGGA
Organism: Carcharhinus amblyrhynchos; assembly: GCF_965287045.1. Lineage (NCBI taxonomy): Eukaryota > Metazoa > Chordata > Chondrichthyes > Carcharhiniformes > Carcharhinidae > Carcharhinus > Carcharhinus amblyrhynchos. Next base: position 63,764,871 of record NC_137329.1, read on the forward strand.
GAGCACGCCAAACAGGATATAGTTTATCTGTTAATTTAATCTCTGGTTTCAGAGGGTGTGACTAGGCTTTTGTCTTATATATAACATTTCAAAGGTGTATTACAAGCAGTGATCGATCATTGGCCAGAGCAGCTTTAACAGTGAGTCCACATGAGGCTCTGAGGCCATTCACAATGTTGAAATTTCTGAACATATTGATCTTTTCGAGTTTTTTGAATACTCCTGGTAAGTTCTATAAGAATTGAATTGCATCTTGCTTCTGTTGTAATTTGCTTGATTTTTGCTACATGTTGAAGCCTCTTGGCATTGCACCTACTTTTGACCTATTTGCAAGTTTTGTTCCCGTATTGCAATTAACGGCTACCCCATTCTTGCTGTCTTTTTATAATGTTTTCCTGTCTCATTTTCTGACTCTGCATTATTTGCATCCAACATCAATTCTCTCCAGTCCTTTTGCCTGCAACACAATGTTGCAATCTTATTAATTTGAACCATCTCCATCTGTTTTTAAAAACCTTTTATCTTTTTCATGTAGTCCTTGCTTTAGAAATAATGGCTCATGGCATTTATTTATTATTTATTATAGCATTCTCACTCTATCAAATCTTTAGAAATCAATAACTCTTCATTTCTGTTCGTGTAGACTGGTTTCAAAAAACTTTTCAAAACAAACTTTTTTTATTGATGATGCAACTTATTTCTGCTTTCATCAGCCTTATTCTTCATTAACAATTTCCAAAAATGATAATTTTTTTGGCCTGGATTCATAGCTTTTGTATTTTAACAGTGGAGTAACGTTATAAAAGTATATGAAACTCAGCACTTTTGCCACTCTCCTAGAGTGTATAAAATGAGATGTTAACACAATTTATCAATACTTTTGAGTGGCTCAATACTGAAATCAATTTCGGAAGTTTATTTTGAGAATGCTGTAGATCGCAGTCGCTTAATCTTGTACATCAATTTAACACTTCTTGCAAATGGTTTACAAGTTACAAACTAGTGGGAAATAACAAAAACAAAGTTATAGAGCAGGTTCAGCAAGGTTCTGGATATTTCAGTGTGACTTTGAAGCTAGAATTTTCCACTAATTGCCTTGATAATCTGAAAATTGGTGAAAATACCTCATCTTGACAGTTGACTATTATATAAAAAAAGTCAATGCTTTCACAATGAGCCTGAGAAATCTACACTTAAGAGTTATTGCTGCTGGATTAATAATGTGAAGACTACTATAATTTTAATATGGGCCTTATTCAACAGAACGAAAAAATTTTAGTTACCAAACTATGATTGAAGGCCATGCTACTTAATGTTGTCATTTGTTTAGTTTGGTCTGCACAATTGCTTGTTCAAAATAATTGGCTGGAAATGTCTTTTAAAGGATAACCATAACATGAAAAGTTGTTTTCTTTAAATAAATGCTTTTCCCACTTATTTTGTGTCCCATAATGTTGATCCATAATTAACCATGGTTATTAAAGACACAGGGAAGATAAGTAATTATATTTTATTTAGACTAGTTCTCCAATTTTTATACTTAATTAAAGGCTGGAAACCTATTGGAAACCAATTAAAAATTAATTTCCACATTTCCCACCCAAAAACCTGCCACTTCTCTATAAAAGCAAAGCTGCAATATTTCAACAATACAACTGAAAGCACTATCTGCAATCCAGAACAGAAAATTATGGCTTTGATATGATTAAAAAGAGTCAGAGCAGATTTGTAAAGGATCCGTCATATCTGACTAATGTCATTGAATTTATTAAGGGGATCACTAATATGACAGGCAGGGGATTGTCAACACATGTTCTTTATACAGACATTTAGTTAAGAAATTATGAGCAAACAGAAAAGTATTAGGTATGATGCCTTTTTGAGCCTTAGTTGTCATTTCAATTACACAGCAATTGTGACATTGTGGTAATATCACTGGACTAGGAGGCTCAGGTTGGGGGGCTTTCAAATCCACCAAGGTAGCAGGTAGAATTTAAATTCAATTAATAGATCTGGAATATAAAGTAGTTCTCATTAATGGTGATCATGACAGATATTGTTGATTGTTATAAAAAACTATCTGGTTTACTGATGTCATACTGGGAATGAAATCTGCCATATTTACCTGTTCTGCCCTACATGTGATTCCAGACCCACAGCAATGTAGCTGATTCTTAATTGCCTCTGAAATAAATAAGCAAGCCACTCCTTTCAAGGACATTTAAGACTGGGCAACAAATGCTGGCCTTGCCAGTGACACCCACATCCCATGAAATAATGGATGATTTGCTGTATCTGCTCAACCCTTGTAACTGGTGATGCCCAGATATGTGGGCTTCAAATTTCATTTCATCATTAAGTACTGTGCTATTTTCCTTCTCTTGTAGGCAGTTTTGAAAGACCTGTTTTGGAGTAGGTTTGATGACTAATTTAAAGTTCCATTCCAACAATTTAATATCTAAACTGGTGCACTCCTGGGTTTAGAATGCCACAATTTGGTCAATGGATTCACCTTGTTATTGGTATGTCATCAGTTCTAACCTATGGATCCGAAGGTTGACCATTACTTTGTAAACGCACTTCCAGGAGTGCCCATATCTTGCTTGATCCTCAGCTATAAATCCTGATATGTTTATCCAGTGCAGACCCTCATTGTTCAGTGCCACCCGAATTTTTACAGCCTATTTCTCTGGTTCACTTACTCCCTAATCCAGGAAACACAGTTCTATTCATTGTTGAAAATATTTTGAACTCAGGCACCATATCTGATGCCTTTCAGCTCACGAGTGGGGGTTTAAATGACATTCACATGATGAGCTGGCTTCTTTCTTCTTCACAGGATTGTCTTTATAGGAACAGTCTATCCAAAGGCTTGTCCTTTTTTGGTTAGGTTTTCTTCATCATAAGCTGATGCAGGAGTTTTTCAGAGACCTATTTATTATGCTGGCTTTATGTGGGAGATTTCTCTATACAGCTCAACAAATACAAAGAACTCACGGGGACAGGAAATTCTGGTTGATGATGTACATTATTGACCCAGGTTTGGTCTGCACCTACAGCAGAGCAGTTTGAAGCAGCTCAACTTACTTTAAATTACATTGTCAAGACATACTGCATTTATACATTTTCAGAAATCATCTGTCCATTTACTCTGCCTATACTAACAGGATGGATCAATAATGTTAGTATGAATCATTTACCTTGGCCAATTACACCCTCCTCTCTAGCAGCATGAGAATTCATTAGTCCATAGAATCCAGAGGCTCCCGCTTACTTTCTCTTAGCAACTTCAATTACGTAAGCCGTGAAGTTCAAAGGTACCTTATCCACTGTCTCTTTAGCAACACAATTACATAGGTCAAAGGGTTCAAGAATTCTTGTTCCCACTGTCTGCTGAACACTTACTTATCAGTAGAAGTTGAATTATTCCATTCTTCTACTCTTGGGAAACTTGTACTTTCTATATCCCATGTTGATAAAAACTGTATTCTGTGGCAATATTGTTCTCAAAGAATATGTTTTGTCTTACTCAGTTTTTATCCCATTATGCCTTGGGACAGCCTGTAGTTAGCTAAGATGTACAGAATATTCCAAAAATACATACTTAAATTCTCCAGCAGTGGTTATATGTGTTTCTATGCAACTGTAGCTTTGTATTTTCAGGACTTCGTATTTTTTCTCTACATTCACTCTAAATTAGTTTACCTTGATTGTTTTAGTCTTTTAGTAACAGTTATCTCAACTCCCTCCAACATATCCCCCCTCTTAGCCCTTGTCCAGCCCAAGATTAGGCCACTAAATGGATGTTTTTAAGTAAATATTTTTGGGTCTTGAAGAGTTATTTGATATTTGGGATTCTCTTTTCTCCACATGTACACAATTACAATGAACACTAATATCACAATAAAAAAGAACACAATCCCTTGTATGATGGATGCCCCAGGAAGCCTAGCCAGTCTGAAGCTCAACCTCCAAGCGTGAAGGTTGAGCCTTCTTGAGTTTCTCAATCTTTTTTTAATAAGGCCAGCTAGATTAGTTGTGGACTCTGAATTATCTAGTATGTTCGTGCAATACTCGGGTCCAATTATGGCACATGCTCCACCCCTGGCTGCCAAGATAAAATCCAATGCCATTCAATGCTGAAGTATCATGGTGCATATAACAACCATCTCATCACTAATTTCAGTAAGGCTGTATCATTAACAAATGTATCCAAAATTGAGATTAGATTATTGTCTTCTTGTGCCAACCTCCCGGTTCCATACCAGGGAGCATCATGTCATAATAGCATTCTATTAGCATGATAGAACATCGATGTCTCATCAAAGAAGGAAGGTGAGGAGAATAATAAATGTATGGGACTATATTTCCAAGATTACAAAATCCTTTCCACTTGATAAGGAGCAAAGAATATGCCCTACCCCCATAAATCCAATACGTACCATTGAGAGTTGGGTAGGTGTTGCTCCCCTTGAAGCAAAAGATTCATTACAAGATTGATCATCACTGGGTGGATTCGTGCACAGCTAGCTGATCTGATTCATAGTGTTGTAACATTCACTTGTGACTAATTTACTCCCAGGACCTTCCTTTCTCTCAATGCATAATATCCCTTCTGGTTTTGGTACCATTTGCTTCAGGGTGATACTGGGTGCTGGGTTTGATCAGGGTATACAGACTCTTCATATGATTTAGCCTACCTGCATAGGGCCCACTACTGTGAATTTTTATCTTGTCATAAATACTAGGGTATTCTGGTATCCGATGTCCAGGAAATCTGCAATACTGGACACATTGATCTGACATAGTCAATTCAAACCACGACAGGGGCACTGGTTGCAAAGGTATCCCCCCCCTCTCTTTCCCCAGCAAGTGTAGGGACATGCGTGCAAACCCAATATCTGGTTTGGTTAGAAATTCTAGCATATGTGTATGCTATGAACAGGTAAGTGTTGACATGCAGTTTCCAAGTGGAACACTGAATGACCTTAGGTGCCGGTCCTATCTGAGTTAAAGTCAGTAAACTAAACACTAATAGAAATACATTTTGACAATCAACTATCAACAATCTCTATAACTTCTCTGTATTTCTTGGTTGCGGACTAGTATTGGGTAAGTAAAATGTTTAATTACGTTCTCACATAGCAACCATGTTACATTTAGTTATGTGCAATCTAATATACTCTAGATGATCTGTCCGCTGTGGTCTTGCTTGGTGAGGTAACCTGGAGTAACCGATGCTCGCGCACTTGCCCTTTGTGTTAATTGTATTCTGTAGATATAAACAGAACATCTTTTGGCTCTTAATTAGTATCATGTTAATAACACCATTTATTAACTATTTATTTATTTATTTATTTTTGGCCAAGTCTATTCTTCTTACATCTTCACAGTCCCTTCCTCTCGTGGCCTGATCTATCTATAAATCCAAATCATCCCCATTATTAATGCTACTGCTATGAAGGTTGTAATAAACCCCTGATCTGGAGGTTCATTCATCCATGGAGGCCATCTGTGGATGTTTATGATCACAAAACTACTCATTGGGATCTGATTTCAACTATGTCCAGTGTTGCCACTGCGGGCTCATTAATTAGAGCATATGTTTGTCCTGTGACAATCACTTCATAGCCTCCCTCCCATCAAACCCCTAACCCTTTTTTGCCTGTCATAAGTTTTACCATCACCTTATCCCCTGCTTCGGTTAATTTGGAGGTATTTTCTCCCGTTATTTTAATCCAGTCTCGATGTGACTGTTGCATGATTACGTGGCTTTTAAGTGAATGCAGGTGATCTATCAAATCCCTCATATATTGGAATACTGTTCCTTGACTCATCTCAAGTTCTCCCTGTGAAGTGGGTTCCCTGATCAGAGTCTAATCAAAGGGGCACTCCCCATTTTGACATTATTTTATTTGCCAATATCAGAGCCAAGTCAAAATATTCCAATTAAGTGGATTGCACTCAATATTCCAATTCCCTTTTGCTGTTTAAATTCTGGTCTCTATCTCCTCGATTACTTAATTCGACTCAATTTGCTTCATAATGGCTTTGAAACAGAAATCAAACCTTTCTATTTGATTCCAGGCAGTAACCTACTTTGATTGCTAGTTCTTTGTTTTAACATCATTTTTAAGATAGCTTGCAACCACACGTTTTTGTATGTCAGAATTGCCCCAAGTTAAAAAAAAAATGTTGTGGGCTTTCAAATGTCCATTAGAGTAATCTTATTTCTCTCTTTCTTTAAAAGAAACTTGGTTACTACATCCATAGCTACCATTTAAACTGTATTTTTATTATTTTTCTCTCTTCTATTGAAGCATGTTAAATGTCTCTTTTTATCACTATTACCATTCTCATTATCCACGAAATGAATCACACTTTTAATTCTTTCCTACTCTGTTCAAGTATAAGTTCTTCTATAACATCTCTTCTATTACCCTGTTCACTTCCCTACATTTCATTTCACATCGCATACCTGTTCCTTTCCTACTCTGTTCAACTATCTTACTGGGTTATTTCTCTCATCCCTAACTATAATAACCTGCCAATTTAGTGGCGGGAGCAGGCTTTCCCTTTGAACCCGCCTTGCATTTGATACTGTTTTCAATTTTCCCATATTCAAAATTTGCAATAAATGTGCTCCCTGTTCAGATTTACCTCCCCCAGCCTTGTGATTGGGCAATTAACTCTGAATACGCACACCAACAGTCCAACTAGAATGCTGTTGGGTCACTATGGCAGAGTAATAATTCCCACCTTTGTCGAACAGCCCTAAGGCCGATGCTGTGACCAAAAGTTGTTCAATTAGTGGCGAGTGCAGCCTCACATCCCCCTTACCATTATAACTGTTTTAACTCCTCACTGGGTGTTCTCCCCCTCTTTATAGATTTTGATACAGGCTGATAATTTCTGCTATGTTGAAAATCTATAAACAAATTCCCGAATGGTGCTTTATTCATGGTTACTTGCAAAACAATTCATAAAGATCCGTCCTGGCTAGGACGGAGTGGGTTAATTCTCTGCTAGTTTCAAAAGGGTGGGAGAAAAGTTCTCAAATGGACATCATCACTTTTCTTGGTAAGCATTCGGAACCCAACACTAATTCCTTTCTCAGAATCTAATTCTAGAACTATCTTTTCATTGCCAGTTGCATCAGAAATATATATTTCAACCTAACAAGAAGTTTTGATCCAAGATTAATCCAAAACAAGATTTATCATAATCATTTCAAGTATCCCAACTTTTAATTAACCGTACCAAATTAAGACATTTTCGCACTTATTCTACATCTCTCCAGCCTATACTTAAAATTTGCATGTTTGATTATTTTCCCATAAATCTGCCTTTATAAACTAACATAGGCCGGAGTTTCTATTATATTCAAGATTAAAGAATTTCAAAAATTTATCTCATTTCAACTTATAATTTAATCCAATCCAATTCCCATTTGTTTTTAAACTCTGTATCAAACCCAATATTGTAAAATCTCAATTAGGAGGAAAGAAACATTAAAATATTAAAGCAAACAACATAACAAAAACATACACACAAGTACTTCATTAAGCACACGCTCAAATACAAATGGAAGACAGTAGCCTTCATTCTTCTTCCTTCCAAACTGTGATCAAACTCCAGAGCTTTTAAACTTAAATTTTAAAAGGTTTAACACTTCCTCAGCCTTTTTGAAGTTGAACCGAAGTGTAAAGCACAACACTTACCTTCCGCAATAAGTACTCTAGAAAAACAAACCATGACTTTGCCTTGATCTAATGCAACAGCAACCACCTTCCAAAATATAAAAACTACACAAATTATCAGCTGAACCTTAGATTTTCTTAATTTTTTTTGTACTTTGCCAACTAATTCACAATATTTGCAGGTTCCCCTTGCTCTCAATTCCATAACAGACACACACTTCATACTTGAGCAAAGCAATAGGGGCTCTTTTAGGGTATTTGCAAGGTTAGTGAGAGTTTGAATTCCTGCTACACATAGTCTGTTTTTAACTTGTGCAGCGACCAAGCTTTTTGCTCAGCTTCAGGGGATTCTGAATCATTTTTATATAATTTTCTTTATTAATTATCTGTACTTATATCAGTCTTCAGATTGCCCCGGAGGTCCTCTTTCAATTGTATTGTTTGGTGACTGGCCTGCAATCGTAAATTGGTTACAGATATGTTTGCCCTAGAATCCATTAGCATGGTACAAGGCTGACCCCTTTGTATTGCTTCCACATGTATCTGGGGATCTTGATCTATAGTTTCAAGAGGTGCTAATTGCTATTTCTGTACCAACAACTTCTGCCGCCATCTGAATTACTGGCTGTGGTTCTGGTTGTAAAAGTTTAGGATTCTGAAGCCTCGGGGAGCAATCCTGTTGACCTGAGACCCTATCCTTCTCTGCCCCCTTTACCCCCACCCCTCTCCCCTCTTGACCAGCACTTCCTTTGAATGTGTCCTAACTTGTGGCAATTGCCACTTCGAATATCCCTTTCTGCGAGTTTGCTTTGAGTTTGGCAATCTCTAGCATAATGCCCTTTCTTCCCAAACACTAAACAATCTCTTGTAGACCTGAGCTGGGTCTTGTCAATCTGTACTGGAGTTATCCTGAGGTTCCTCTAGTGATTTGATTCAGCTTTCATAGCCCAATTCATAATTTCTCGATAAGTATTTCCCCACTAGGAGACCCATTTCTATAATTTAAGTTAGAACTGGACTGAATCCGTTTATGAGCATGCTCAAAAATATCTCATCACCTCTTAAAGGGTCCATTACCCCTCCCTCATCTACATAAGCTCTGAATTTTCTTTCCCCATATTCTTTTACTGTTTTCTTAGGAGTCCACTTAATGATAGTCACGTTCGTCCATTTGGCATGTCCCCTACCTAGGACCTGCCCTAGGTCCTGTTTAAATCTGTCATACTTTTGCTGAGTGGGCGAATCTTCTTCTATTATCCATTCTGTACCTTGTAGGATAGCAGGAAACATTTGTCACACTGGTCCAGCTAGTTTCTCTTTCACCAATAAACTTACATCATTTAAATTTAACTTATGAACTTTTCTTAATTCATCTACTATTTCCCAAAAAGTTGAATTCTGGTGATCACCATGCAATGGACCTAACTTATCCATAAATATTTGTTTCTCAGTTGCTATCAGTGGCACCTCATGGGTAAATGGTAGTGGCCACTCCTCTATTTGTGAGAGTTTTCACTATAGTACAAACTGAGCCATGGGAGCAGACAGGGTAGTCGTATTATAGGGAGGGGATCATTACTATACTGAGTAACTTCCTCTCATCCACTTTTCCAATCCATTCTGACATGATCCCTTCCCCCTTTTTCTCCTATTTCAGGGAGCATTGTGTATGTTGACCCCGTAACCATCCTTCCCATGGGTACACATATTTCTTCTTCCTATACTGCCTTAACGGCAGCTAGCTACTAAAATTTGCCTCCCTCTGAAGATAGTTTTTCATCATCGCTGCTAATATGAATGCTGCCATTTCTGGTTTATTGTTAGTTTGCCCCACCCACCAACCTTTTTGTTCGGCTTCAGAGGAGTCCAAATCATATTCTTCTTCTACACTTCTCTTCATGAATTTTCCATGCTAAGTTACTATTACTTGAATTAAACTACCTTAGAGTCCCCAGTGGAGATTCCCTGTGTCTGGGCCAGCCTGCATCAGTATATCGCATAGCTCTCACCCTAATGTCTTACGGCTATGCTTTGTTCTTTTTTTTCTTTCTTTTGCTCCGCTACTCTGGATTATAGCGCATACTGCTATCCACTATGTCTTCCCTCTGTATGGGTATTTGGCTTTGCTACTTGGGGCAGTGGAAAAAAGATTCAAATTACTCACCTGCCTTCCCATCGGTTTCCAGCATAGTCTGATAGGCGATTGCTCGCTGGCTCTGGGTGATGCGCACACTTATGCAAATCCTTGTTCAAGGCCGGAGACATGTGTTTCCCACCCCAACCCTACCAAAAGGTTGTGCAGTAGTCTTGATCTGTCAAACTCCCCATATGCTGACTAGCCTGATCGTTGGCCAGTCCAGGACCCCCGCAGTGCTGCCCCTTCAGCACCTCCCCCCACCCCCACCGTGGCCCGATCGCAGCCCCCACAACAAATCCTAGGCTAGTCCTGACACCCCCCTTCACCAAGCACCCCGATGCACAACCCATCCCCCTCCCAGCAGTGACAATCCCCCCACCTCCCTACCTTGGCCAATCCCCCCCTGCCGTCACCCCCTGGGTCAGACCCCCCAGAGGCAGCTCCCCCTCCCCCCCCGCACCCGCCCCAGCAACCCACTCTCCCATCTTCCCCAATTGCTGCCCTCCCTCCATCCCAGACTGATCCTTTCTACAGAGTGACAGCGGACTGCTCCCCACCCCTCCATTCCACCAATTACTCCTGGGCCCTGCCCACAATAGGCCCCAGCTCCTTGGCACTGCCCAATGGCATTGTGCCAATCCCAAGGACCTGAAAGGTTACAATAATTAACTAATAAACAGTGGATAGATGATAGAACAGGGGACATTATTGTTCTTGTAGCCGCATTACCGATAATAGGGATAATTTGGATTTGCAGATGAGCTACTAGCTTAAGCCAAATCATGACACCAGGAAATTAGGGGGATGTTAGAAGGGAGAAAGTAGAAATTATGTAGTTAATGTGATACCAACTTAAGTGCCGAAAGACATTTTTTTTATATTTATCGATTTGCGCAGTCACAGAAACAGCCACAGCATCAAGCAATGATGAAAGACAAGATAGACAAGCCCAAGGTTGATTGTCAAGTAACTGGCCTGCAATTGAGTGTGTCATGATTGTTACATGAATTTGTAACTGAATTTTCACTTTCTTAATATTGATCAGCAACTGAGAGATATAAAAGGGAGTTGATAATCATCAAAAAAATTATTGCAAACTTTTCTAACCTTTTGTTGTTGAAAATTTACTATTTTTGACACAGACAGTTGATAGGGGACTGCATACTAACACTTACCCATACATGGCATAAACTTATGCTAGAACTGCATTAACATTGCCAGTTTATCTAAAAGTTGGGTTTGCTCACACATTCCTTCCCATGCTGAGGGATAAGTATGTATTGGAATCAGTACCACTATCGTGGTCAGAATAAATTGTGTGGGATCAGCTTTCTTAGTCTTTTAGAGAATCTGGGAAATTGACGTCAGGCTTTCCTAAATTTTTTGATAGAGTAGATTTTTATAGAAATAGATCTTGCACAGGTGGGCCAGGTCACACCTGTCTTTAAAAGCATCCAGCCCAGTGGCCAGCCTTATTTTTAAATGAAATGAAACCAAAACCAAAGGGATATTGTGTGTTGAGAAAAAAGAAGGCCTTGGAGGGGACTTGGGCACAAGCGGGTGCCACAATTCAGTGAGTTTAGCCAGCCGGATATGCATGAATCCACCCAGTAATAATCAATCTTGCAATATTCTATATTGTTTCAGTGGGAAGAACACTTATCCAACTCTCAATGGCACATATTGGATTTGTGGAAACAAGCTTTCTGTTGGGTGGAAGGGGTCATGTTAACTTGGATATGTAGCTCCATATACCTATCATTCTCACCATTTCCCTTCTGGGAGAAATCAACATACCCTTGTGGGATTAGACAACTTCCTTGCTATAATGATGCCCCCATATTCATATAGGAGGCTGGTAATTGAGAGTGAAGCCATTATCTCAGTTTTATCAGGTTGCCAATGATACAGCTAATGCCCTCACTGAAATCAATGATGAGATGGTTGCTATGCGCACTATGGTGTTACAGAACTGAATGGTACTAGACTTTATCGTGGCATCGAAGGGTGGAATATGTGAGGGATAAGAGTGTTGTACATATATACCTGATACTTCAGAAAACATATTCAGTTAAAAAGGAGCTTGAAAAACTCAAACAACCAACATCCTTTCCTCTATGGAACTGGGCAATAGGCAGGAAGGATTCTTCTGGAACAACAGGGGATAGTGCTCTTTTTCATTGTTACCTTAATGTTAATTGCAGTTATACAAATGTTCAAGTGCTGCTGTTCTTTAGCAGGGAAGTCTATAAGGGGTGCAGCAGCAATTCATGTGGACAAAGTAATGTCTCCAATACCAAGCGCCCCTCCAGCATATGAGAATACATACTATCAAACATTTATTTACGGGCCTGCAGGAAATTATGTTATTTTTCATTGTGATTTTAGCATTAGTGAAGATCATAAACTTGATCAAATGTAGCTGTGCACAATTAATTAAGTCCACAAGAGCTACAGCGTCAGTGATAGACAATCAGTGTTAAGTGTTGGCCTTCATTGTGAGAGGCTTTGAGTACAGGAGCAGGGATGTGTTGCTGCAATTACACAGAGCCTCGGCGAGGCCACACTGAGAGTATTGTGTGTAGTTTTGTCTCCTTTGCTGAGGAAGGATGTTCTTGCTCTTGAGGGTTTACCAGGCTGATTCTGGGAATGGCAGGACTGATGTATGAGGAGAGATTGACTAGGTTAGGAATGTTTTCGCTGGAGTTCAGGCAGATGAGGGGGGATCTCATAAAGACTTATAAAATTCTAACAGGACTAAAGAAGGTAGATACAGAGAGGGTGTTCCTGATGGTGGGCGAGTCCAGAACCAGGGGTCACAGTCTGAGGATTTAGGACAGAGGCGAGGAGGCATTTCTTCACTGAAGAGTGGTGAGCCTGTAGAATTCATTATCATAGAAAGTATCAAAGCCAAAACATTGAATGTATTCAAGAGGCAGCTAGATATAGCACTTAGGGTGAAAGGGATCAAAGATTATAAGGAAAAAGCAGGATTAGGGTATTGAGTTGAATCATTGAAGGGCCAAATGGCCTCCTCCTGCTCCTATATTCTATGTTTTTACGTTTCTATGTAACAAAAATCAAGAGGCCAAATCACCATTTGGGATTTAAAAATTCATAGATCATATTTAATGGCCTAGTCGTGGGCTAGCCAAGGGCCAGGAGGGGAGATTTTTGAGAAGAAAATCCTAGTAGGTTAGAGGGAATTATAAACCATTAGGCATTTAAGACACTGACATAACCAACAGCACTGAGTTAAATGACTCTAAGCTAAGCACGGTAGCCCCCAGTGGTGAGCACTGCTGCTTCACAGCTCCAGAGTCCTGGGTTCAATTCTTGGCTCACTGTCTGTGTGGAGTTTGCACATTCTCCTCTGGTTTCCTCCCATAGGCCAAAGATGTGCAGGTTAGGTTGATTGGCCATGCTAAGAAATTGCCCCTTAGTGTCCAGGGTAGCAGAGGTTAGAGGGATTAGTGGATATGATATGGGGGTAGGACCGGGGTGGGATTGTGTTTGGTGCAGACTCGATGGGCTGAAGGGCCCCTTTCTACACTGTAAGGCTCTATGATCTAACAAGGGAGCAGTTTACACACATGTGAATGCAGGAAGAGATTTGAACAAGTGATTGTGATTTAAATGTGTATTTTGATATTTTACATGTATTAACTGTATAAAGTAATTGTGCACTTTAACTATGCTGTTATTTAAGAAAGATGGCAGGGAAAAGCCAGGGAATTACAGACTGGTGAGCTGAATGTCAGTGGTGGGTACGTTGTTGGAATGGATTCTGAGAGACAGGATGTAAATGCCTTTGGAAAGCCATGGACAGCATGGCTTTTTGCATGGGAAACTGTGTGTTCCAAACTTGTTAGAGCTTTTTGAAGGGGTAACCAAGAAAATAGATGAGGGCAGTGTGATAGATGTTAAGCCTGATTTTACTATTTTGATTCTAAGTGCTGAATCTGGGCACAATTCAGATCTGACTTGGAAAACAGATGTCAGGCACCTCCATATGCACTTAGCTTGAAAAATAATTGTGAACCTGAATCGCGCTGTGGGTGGGACTTATTGCACCCAAAATGCTGCAGCTCCAATTGGAGCTTTAAACTGTACATGTGCAGTAAAACCATTTTGAAAAATGTGCTCCTGTCACATTGAGCGTGGGAGCAAGTGTTGGCTCCCACAGATATCAGCCCACCCCCACAACATAGCTGTATTCCTTACCCATGCGCCCCCCGCCCCCCACTACCCAGACCGATCGCGACCCTCTGCCCCACTTCCCCCCCTCCAATTGCCCACAGAGTGGCAGTGGTCTCCCCTGCCCCTGCCTTACCCCCATACCTCCCCCACCACAGGTCCATCTGACCTCCCTCCTCTCTCATCCCACCAGAGAATGATTGGGTGTTCTCCCTCCTCCCGCTCCACACCAGAGAATGATTTGGCCTGTCTCCCCCCACCTCTCCCCCACCGATCTGAGTCAGAGAGCTGTTGGAAGCTCTGAATTTACCTCTTCAAAAGCCGGAGCGTCCAAAACAGACCTTTGCCAAACATGTCTCTTTCGTGCCAAATCAGGATGGGTGAACGCAATTGTAAAGATGGAATGCTGGTAAAGTTGGACAGTCAGCCCATTAATTCAATTTAAGTACATGCAAATGCATTTAAATCGATGTTGGGCAGTTCAGATCACGGCTATTTTCAGGCCTTAGTAAAGTGGGCATTTGCACGGATGTGGGCGTGGATCACACTTATTGCCTCACACCAGACTTTACCAAGTTTACACACCCGTTTCGCAATGGTAAAATCAGCCCATTGCCTACACAGACTTTGGCAAGGCATTCGACAAAGTACCACTTGGGAGACTGGTCAGTAAGGTTAGATCACGTGGGATTCAGGAGAACTAGCCAATTCAATACAAAATTGGCTTGCTAGTACGAGGCAGAGTGTGGTGGTAAAGGGTTGTTTTTCAGGCGTGTGACAAAAAGTGTGTCACAGGAATTGGTCCACTGTTGTTTGTTATTTATATGAACAGCTTTGTTGAGATTGTAAGAGGCATAGTTAGTACGTTTGGAAATTACACCAAAATTGTTGGTATAATGAACAATGAAGAAGGTCATCTAAGACTATATTGGGATCTTGGTCAACTGGGACACTGGGTCGAGGAATTGGAGGTGGAGTTTAAATCAGATAAATGTGAGATGTTACATTTTGGTAAGACAAACCAGGGTAGGAATTACACAGTTAATGGTACAGCTCTGGGGAATATTGTTGAACAGAGAGACATAAGAGTGCAGATACGTCGTTCTTTGAAAGTGGTCTCAGAGGTGGACAGAGTGGTGAAAAAGGCCTTTGGCATGCTTGCCTTCATTGGTCAGAGCATTGAGTACTGGAGTTGGGACATCATGTAACAACTGTTCGAGATATTGGTAAGGCCACATTTGGAATACTGTGTACAATTCTGGCCACCCTGCTACAGAAAGAATGGCATCAAACTGAAAAAGGTGCAAAAAGATTATAAGGATGTATAAATAAGGTTGTTGCTCTGTAAATCTCAGAGGGTGTGGAGAGTCTGCAGAAGGATCTAGATAGGCTGGGTGAATGGGCCAGGAAATGGCAAATGGAATTTAATGTTGGCAAGTGTGAGGTTGTCCACTTTGGTAGGAATAATGGTAGGAAGGACTATTACTTACGTGGCGAAAAACTGCAGCAGGCGACGGTGCAGAGGGACCTCGGGGTCCTTGTGCATGAGTCGCAAAAACCCGGCCTGCAGGTGCAGCAGGTGGTCAGGAAGGCGAATGGGATGCTGGCCTTCATAGCGAGGGGGATTGAATATAAAAGTAGGGAGGTCTTGCTGCGGCTGTATAGGGCATTGGTGAGGCCGCAGCTGGAGTACTGTGTGCAGTTTTGGTCGCCGCACTTACGCAAGGATATTTTGGCCTTGGAGGGAGTGCAGAGGAGGTTTATTAGGCTGATACCGGAGTTGAGGGGGTTGAGCTATGAGGAGAGGCTGAATAAACTAGGCTTGTACTCGTTAGAGTTTAGAAGAATGAGGGGAGATCTCATTGAGATGTATAAGATGTTGAATGGGATGGATAGGATAGAGGTGGCGAGACTCTTCCCGCTCAGAAAGGACAGTAGGACTAGGGGGCACAGCCTCAAGATAAAGGGGGGGTGGTTTAGAACGGAGTTGAGGAGGAACTTCTTCACTCAAAGGGTGGTGAATCTCTGGAATTCTCTGCCCATTGAAGTGGTGGAGGCTACTTCGCTAAATATTTTTAAGACGCGGGTTGATGGGTTTTTGATAAGCGAGGGGATTAAGGGTTATGGGGAGAGGGCGGGAATGTGGAACTGAGCCACGACAGATCAGCCATGATCTTATTGAATGGCGGGGCAGGCTCGAAGGGCTAGATGACCTACTCCTGCTCCTATTTCTTATATTTATGTTCTTATACTTTCAACCAGTTTGCTTACTCCAAGGTTTTACCCTGGTGCCTTATTTGCAAGATGGGCAAAGGACAAACACAAGTAAAGGTTCAATAAGTTTATTAATAATAACACTATTAACCCTTAAATTACCCACATAAAACAAGAGGATACCTAAGATTCAAGTCTACCACCTGCAAAGATGGTTTGATTAAACTGCAGGCCCGATTCTCTGAGTCCTTCTGGCCTGTCATCATGAAAGTGAGTCTCGATGGCAGCTTCTTCCTTCCTTCCTTCTCCATCCTCCGGATGGTCAAAGTCACCTCCCTCATCGAGTTTTCATTGCTGGTGTGTCTGAGGTGTGTGCCGTTATCCCCCTGCTTGTCTATTTTTCCAGAAACTTCTCTGGTTTCCAGCCACTGAGGTCTCAGGAGGGGGTTCCAACACTCAGTGGGTTTCTTGATGTCTGCCTGACAGGACACCAGTGCCCACCCCCAGGTGTCCATCTCCATGCTGTTGCTTACATGTAACCTGTTGCCATGTAAGATAACTGCACGAACTCCAGGTGACAGAAAGCCTGGCCCAACCTGGGCTTCTAACAATAGTCATGATGTGGAGATGCCAGCATTGGACTGGGGTAAACACAGTAAGAAGTCTCACAACACCAGGTTAAAGTCCAACAGGTTTATTTGGTAGCAAACATCACTAGCTTTCAGAGCACAGCTCCTTCATCAGGTGAGTTGGAGTTCTGTTCACAAACAGGGCAAATAAAGACACAAATTCTATTTACAGGATAATGATTGGAATGTGTGACTTAAAGCTAATCAAGTCTTAAAGGTGACAGTGTGAGTGGAGAGAGCGTTAAGCACAGGTTAAAGCGACAGGACAGTTAGTGAGATTTTGCAAGTCCAGGCAAGTTGTGGGGGTTACAGATAGTGTGACATGAACTAAAGATCCCGGTTGAGGCCATCCTCATGTGTGCAGAACTTGGCTGTCAGTCTCTGCTCAGCGACTGTTGGGTGTCGTGAAGGCTGCCTTGGAAAACGTGTTTGATTTTAATATGCCCAATTCTTTAATTTAGGATATCCCATTTAATCAGCCTTAAAACAAGGCCCTGATTATATTACCACATTCCCTCTCTTGATCCAGTGAATATCAGCGAACCAGATCACACAATCCATAACAAACTATCTCAACATGCAAGTACCCTGAATCTGGGGTTGATAGCATCATCCCTAACCTACAATAGTACCAACAAATTTAAATTAAGTAAAGTAATTTAAAAAAAAAGAAACAATACATCAATAGGGTATATACAAAACAAAGCAATAAACAGTACAAAATAACCAGTGACTATACATATTATGATGTAGATGAGAGAGCCTTTTCCGATATTGATGACCCTTATCGAATCCAAATTTTGCAGAAATTCCTTCTTCCATTGGGCGAATTTAAACATGAGGATGGTTAGGTACACTGCCAAAAGTAGGATTCCTATTATGTGACAGAATGCGGACCCATGGGGTGGATTTGGACATTTGAAACCCAATCCCAGAAGTCCTCCCACCATGTAGTGACTCTAATGTCACTAATATTCTTTTCTATTTCTCTTGCTTGTTGCACCTCTTTGATAAAGGTCTTATGTGCTGTGATCAATTGTGTACAAATTTGTTGAAGTTTCTCGGTGAAAGTGTTATCCCGGTATCAAATTTTTCAAAATAGTCCCCCAAGATTTGTCTCAATTTCTTGCTCACGTTTATTAGTGTTTTCTTTTTTCTTTGTATGTCCACCATCTCAATTAATCCTATCCTGGCAGGAATGTGTGGTTTAATGCAAAAGGTAGTGTTGTGGATGTTATGGCTACCCCATACTGGTAATTTTCTAGTGAGGTTGTAATACAATATTCTCCCTCCCCCCGTAAGCTAACTTGTGACATCCCTTTCCAAATTTCAAATTTGCAGTGTACACTTTAGGTCAATGGTTGTTCTGAAAACACACAAGACATGTTTATTTTCAAACACCAGATATGGGTACACAACCATTTTGTCTGTGTGTTCACTTTTCTCCAGACTGGTGTCTATGAGCTTCCCTCCTTTCTCAATCACATATGGTAGAGTCCCCTGGTATCCCATCCACATTGATCCCTTTAGTGATCCCTATATGCCTGGTATGGAGGGGAGGTCCTATGAGGAGAGACTGAGGGATTTGGGGTTGTTTTCGCTGGAAAGAAGGCGGCTAAGAGGGGATCTTATTGAAACATATAAGATGATTAGAGGTTTAGATAGGGTGGACAGTGATAGCCTTTTTCCTCGGATGGAGAAAGCTAGCACGAGGGGGCATGGCTTTAAATTAAGGGGTGGTAGTTATAGGACGGATGTCAGGGGTAGGTTCTTTACCCAGAGGGTGGTGAGGGATTGGAATGCCCTGCCTGCTGAGGTTGTAAATGCGCCTAGTTTGGGGGCGTTTAAGAGATCCGTGGATAGGTTTATGGACGAAAAGGGATTGGTATAGGCTAGTGGGTCATTGTTTTTTAACTGGTCGGCGCAACATCGTGGGCCGAAGGGCCTGTTCTGCGCTGTAATGTTCTATGTTCTATGTTCTATATTTTTGGCTTCAAAAAGTCTCAACCTGACCTTATCATTTAATATTACACCATTGCTAGTGCGGTATCCGGGATTCCTCTATAACTATCATTAGGCCAGACTTTGGTTAGTTGCCATAATTGGCAGTTAGTGATGTTGAGGTGTCTTTTTCCCTGGTACAGGTGTTCAATCTGTTCATCACTGATCCAGGACGGAACTTTCCCCCTGTTAACCTGTTCGAGATTCTCTCTTAACTGCTTGACCATCCATTACCCATAGGTGCTACAGAGGGTACGATTCTGTTGTCTGGCATCGTCCTCCACCCTCCCTCGAGTAATCTGATTTATAATGCCCTTCTACTACAGTAACCATAAGGCTACTAGCCCTGTTCTCAGCCAAACCTCCCTCGGCATCTTGCTGAGCATTTTCATTTAAGCTGTCCAAGATCTGTTTAACTTGTCACGTTAGGACTCTGAACTTATTATCCAAATCAGCCAGATCCAATGCATTAATGGTGGATACCCCTGCTCCATATGCAGTTGCCAGATCATTCAGGATTTTCCTCCTCTTGTGCCCCTTTGACCTGGGTGCCTCTTCCCCACGTATGTCCCAGTCTTTCAGCTTAGCAACCTCTGGGTCAAGTGGAGGTACAATTTTCTAAGTGGGGAGGGACAACAGTCTGATAATTGTGTTCCAGCTAAATCTACCACTATTGGTACCAATTTGTAGTGTGTGTTGTTGAATAGTATTTTAGTATCAACCCATTTTGGAGCCCTGGGGGTTGGTTTTGGGACAAATGGGAATGGATGTGCTAACAATTGGTCTTAACCTATTCTTAATTTCATAGTAAATGTACTCATTCCGAATAACTTTACCGGGGTACTTTTTCTGGGCCATGGGCTATACAGGCTAGCTCCATGCACCCATGGTTAATGTACGCCCACCAATCATTAGTGAGGTTCATCCTTAGGGAGCAGTAATTAGAGCTCCCATTATCTTTCCTGTACACCACTCTTTGGTTGTTACATCCATAGGTGACACTCTTATTGAGGTGTACCCATCGAATGCTATCCTCACATTTGCCTGCATCTTGTGGGGTGAACCACATATATCCGGGGTATCGTAGGCTGATCTTCTGGTCTTCGGTTGGTGTGGTGTCTGTGGTTTGGTCTGAGACGAGGAGTCCCAGATAGCAGAGAAGTACGTAGTTCATCCTGGGGAGATCAAGTAGCACCTGTTAATTCTTATTAATCCTTGAATTTCTTTTCCTTTTCTTTCCAAGAATGTCATATGACTCCCCTCTCCTTTCCAAAAAAAACAAGGAAAAAAGTAAATGACTAATAAAGGTCCAATAGTGTCATACAAAGGGTTGGACGGCAGTCAGTCTTTAATGGGGTTGAGTGGAGTGAGGAGTTTGCAGGGTATGAAAATAAAATGTTGGGCATGTGGCATGCGTCCTTGTTATTGGAGGACTATGGCACAGCATAACAATAGATTCTTCATTCCACAACCAAACTGTGATGTGTCAGAAGATCATGGCACAGTATAATGTGAGTGGAGAAGAAAGCCTTTTCAATTGTTGATGTGTAGAGGGGACAGATAAAGCTATTTACAATTTGGCCTGTGATGCACTGATTCTTCCTCAGTAGAGGGTATCTACGTGGATGGGCTTTGGCTGCTGGGTACCCACTGTGTTACCATCTCTGGTAGTGTGTGCTGGGTCAAGAAGCTCTGGGAGTTCTGGAATCAGGGGCACCATAGGGGATAAAGTTTTCTGGTGACCCGGACTTCTTTTGGTCGAGGTCCCCTTAGACAGGGCCCTCCTCTTGACATCCGGTGAATTGGAGCTGGGACTGGGTGGTCCGGAATTGATTCTGGGGACATAGGGTGGAGATTCGGGGCCTGGAGTACAGGGTGTGGGTTATAGTGGCGTGTTGGGCAGGTCCTTTGGGGGGCATGGTCGGAGTCCATCATCAGGGAACCACTGAGACGGCCACGTGGGGTAATTGTGTGGTGCCCTATAGTCCCGGGCAAAATGGTTCAGTTGCCTGCAGGTGTAATACTATGCTTGTGGGCATAGGCCTCTGGGCTCAGCTCTGTATTGTCCTTTGTATCTGTGGTTGAGCCTATGTCCTGTGCAGCCTTGTGGTTCCCTGTGTTAGCCATCAGCAAGAGTGTATGAGTGTTCGGGGTTTGCTGGTCCCCTGAAATTTGGTGATGTCCTACAGTCCGGGCAAAATGGCCGATCTGGCCATAGTTGTAACACTGTGCTTGTGGGGGTGGAGACCTGCGAGTGGTTTTATCTTGTTCCCTGTACCTGGGATTGGGGTATATCGGGGTTCTGCGTGGGGTTGATAATTCTGTATTGATAATTGGCAGGGTATATGGGGGTGGGCGCCATGAGTTTCCCTGTCCTCTGTTTCCACCTCCCCCTTCGTTATGCCAAACTGGGGCTGGGTCTTTGTAGATTGGGTTCATCTTTCTGTGGTTTTGTGACTTGGGGGTGTCTGTTTGTCTGACTTTCCGTTCCCACATGTGGCTCATTTTGCAGATGGCCCAGGCTTCTGTATGTGTATTATTATCAGGGTCAAAATTCTCACAGGCTTTCCGACTCCCTTCGGTGGTGTGTGCTATCAGAGTCTGAATCCATGTGGACCGGTGGTGTGCATTTAATTGGACTCGATTTAATTGGCCAAAAACTGCAACAAATTGGATCCATAGTCAGCCAGCAATGGCCGTCGGGTGTTCCTCTCACGTTTGTTGGCAGTTGTTTAAGCCTTGTACCGGGTCAACCCTATTGTAGCCTATGGTGGCCAGAATGGCTGCCTTCATTTCTGGTAAGGTTCCCTCGGCCACATTCTGGGGTTTGGGTAGGGCGGAACAGATGGCAGGACTTAAACATAACAAAATAAGTTTTAACATCTTCTCCTTGGTCTAGGCTGTTTAAAACTCGATATTGGGTGCCCTGGTCAAAGAGAGCATGTGGATCCCCAGAAGTTCGAATATGCAAATCACTTTAGCTATGTCAGTGAGCTGCGTCATAATGTATAGAGTTACATAAGTCACCTTGTGGTTCTGTCTGTCTTGTTGTTGGGTGGTGGCCAATTCATCAGTACAGAAACCGGATAAAGCTATTTACAATTTGGACTGTGATGTCCTGATTCTTCCTTAGTAGAGGGGACCTATGTGGATGGGTTTTAACTGCTGGGAATGGAATGGGAATTGGACCAGAGGCTGAGACAGAGTTTTCCAAGATAGGGGCCAGATTAGATGGTACCGTTGATTCCACTACCGTTGTGTTTATTCTGATAATAGCTTTCTGATTTACCTGCAATGAATTGCAGGGTAGTGTTCTAGGCCCAAGCACCTTCAGCTGCTTCAATCCATCAGAAGGTCAGAAGTGGGGATGTCCGTTGATGACTGTATAATGTTCAGCACCATCTGCAACTGCAGAAACCACGGCCAAACACAGCAAAGCCTGGACAATATCCATGCTTGAATTGACGAGGCTTTGTGATAGTGAATGTTGAAATAATTTTGTCACTGGTTGGTAAAATTTTATAAAGGGGGCCTAGATTGAGGGTCGTAAGTGGAAAATAATTATGATCATAGCTTTGATTATTCATTCACAAAAACAAGATGAAAGTTAGAAGATATGTATTTACAAGGATTATTAGAAGATTGTTTTATTTACCATAGATGGTTATTGAGCAGAACCAAAAACACCATTTATGGTGAATTACATAAATATTTAAAAAGAGGGGAGTATAAAAGAGTGCAAAGAAATAAGATCAGTACTTGTGGCACCAACTGAGGAAAGCCAACATCAGCAATTGCTCACTGGCCTAAATGGCTGCCATTTATTGCATTTATTTTTTAAATGGCTAAATTGAATGTTGTAATTTTTTTTTGATTTATAGATGGTAAATCCATGATGTCTACCTTTGTTCAAGGACAGCATCTTTATTATTGTGAGTATATACCCAAGAACATTTTCTGAAAGGTATATTTTTAAGGCAAATTGATTATTAAGATTTTGAACAGCGATGCTTCCAAATTCTGCTGTTATTTAAACTACTTTATGATCAAATTTTGGAAGTAGACTCCTTGTAATTAATAACAATACTATTATTAGCTTGGTTAAAAAAATATGTGTGCTGTGAAATTAGATTTTTTGCAAATCAGGCTTTTCTACAATTTCTTTCTTCTTTGGCAATTACTCACTAATGAGTATTATTGTCCACCCAAGAAATTCTGTGTCACTGATTATGGATTCTGTAGGTCCTTGTCGGGCTGATGAGCCCATTTCTAGAGCTGCATCTCTAACCTCACACTTGGCAGGTGCTGTGAGAGGTGAAGTTGGTCTGTGGACTCTAGATTGCTGGCATTCCATTCTCAGGCTCCCTTTTCAGAACTACTCTTGCCATCAGATGTTCTCGAAAAATTGTGTCCCTTCAATCAGGAGGTGCCTCCAAGGTAGGTTTTTATTGAACAAGGGTCTCACGGGCATTTCTTGAGGTAAGCTGTTAGTGTGTCTGTTGTGGGCTTTGATATTCAGTCTTTTAACTTGTTCTCTTCAAGTAATTAGACATGAGTCATTAAGTTTGCTTAAACGGCTGTTTTTAATTCAAGCTATGTAGTGAAGACATTGTAAAGTCACAGGTCAGACCTGTAACTGTCCAGAGTCTAGAATATAAGAACATACGAACATAAGAAATAGGAGCAGGAGTAGGCCATCCAGCCCCTCGAGCCTGCCCCGCCATTCAATAAGATCATGGCTGATCTGTCGTGCCTCAGTTCCACTTTCCCGCCCTCTCCCCATAACCCTTAATCCCCTTGCCTATCAAAAACCTATCAACCTGCGTCTTAAATATATTTAGCGAGGCAGCCTCCACCACTTCAACAGGCAGAGAATTCCAGAGATACACCACCCTTTGAGTGAAGAAGTGCCTCCTCAACTCTGTTCTAAACCACCCCCCCTTTATCTTGAGGCTGTGTCCCCTAGTCCTACTGTCCTTTCTGAGCGGGAAGAGCCTCTCCACCTCTATCCTATCCATCCCATTCATCATCTTATATGTCTCAATGAGATCTCCCCTCATTCTTCTAAACTCTAACGAGTACAAGCCTAGTTTATTCAGCCTCTCCTCATAGTTCAACCCCCTCAACTCCGGTATCAGCCTAGTAAACCTCCTCTGCACTCCCTCCAAGGCCAAAATATCCTTGCGTAAGTGCGGCGACCAAAACTGCACACAGTACTCCAGCTGCGGCCTCACCAATGCCCTGTACAGTTGCAGCAAGACTTCCCTACTTTTATATTCAATCCCCCTCGCTATGAAGGCCAGCATCCCATTTGCCTTCCTGACCACCTGCTGCACCTGCAGGCTGGGTTTTTGCGACTCATGCACAAGGGCCCCGAGGTCCCTCTGCACCGTCGCATGCTGCAGTTTTTTGCCATGTAAGTAATTGTCCTTCCTACCATTATTCCTACCAAAGTGGACAACTTCACACTTGCCAACATTAAATTCCATTTGCCAGTTCCTGGCCCATTCGCCCAGCCTATCTATATCCTTCTGCAGACTCTCCACACCTTCCACACAATTTGCCGTTCCACCAATCTTGGTGTCATCAGCAAATTTCGACACCCTACACTCGGTTCCCTCTTCCAGATCATCTATATAAACGGTAAATAGCTGAGGCCCCAGCACCGACCCCTGGGGCACTCCACTAGTCACCAACCGCCAATCCGAATAGCACCCATTGACCCCCACTCTCTGCCTCCTATTTGACAGCCAATCCCCTATCCACGCTAACACCCTACCCCCAACTCCATGCCCCCTGACCTTTTGTAATAACCTCTTGTGCGGCACCTTATCAAACGCCTCCTGAAAATCAAGAAACACCACATCCACCAGCTCTCCTCTATCCACCGCGCTAGATACATCCTCATAGAATTCTGGAATACATTAGCAGCTATAGTTTCAAATTTGATTGCAAGTGATTAGCATTTACCAATTAAGATATTGGAGTTATCGCTATCCATTCATAGAAATTGGTTAAGGTTATTCGTAAGGTACATATATTAAACCAATCACAATCATTACATGTCTGCTTAATTATAATATCCAATCGGCATGAAGACTTAATCATGTTAGCTGACTTAATTTGTCATTGTTACAAGTTATCATTGATTATCCAGTTTGTGTCTGTGTTTATCACTCCTCCTCCCAGGTCCAGATGTCTGATTTACTGAATTCTATCAGACTTAAGGTCTTGGTGCTAATCTGTGAAGATTTTTAAAAAGATTTCTGGTTTTTCTCATAGCAGTTTGTGATTTTTAAATTTTGTGATTATTAACCCTTTCAGCATCTTTGAAGCTCTTTCTTTGTGCTCCGCTTGCTTGGGTGCCTTTCTTCAGTTGGACGAAGAAGGTTTGCTTAGGTGGTCAGAACCTTTGGCATCCTAGTTATGTTCCTGACCCAGCGAAATTAGTTTTGGTTGATCATAACCCCGATGCTGGTCCTTTCGACTCCTTCAAGGATGCTGATGTTAGTACATCTGCCCTCCCAGCTGATGCAGAAAATCTATCTCAGGTAGCACTGATTGTACCCCTGCAGGCTCTTGAGGTGGCATTTATACGTAGTCAACAGATGTACAAAGGCAGTGCTCACAGATTATGTACGATGTTAGATCTCCATGTCAATATCAATATTAGATGAGGCTCCTTGGATAGGGAAATGTTCCACATTTGGGAATGCTTTCCATTGGTCGTAATGGAGGGAGAGAACGTATCTCGCCTGGAGCGGCTTGGTAAAGGACTTGAGTCTTTTTGAGATTGAGGTTGAGATCAACTTTTTAGCACGCTTCCACAAAAGTGTCAAGTTTGGCGTGGTGATTCTCTTTGAGAGAGTGGCAGTGGTGTTGTCATCTGCAGATTGCAGCCCCAGGAACAATGTTAGCGTTGTTTCTTTCTCAGATTTCAATCAGTTGAGGTTAAGAACGAAGAACTTATGTGATTATTAACCCTAAGGAATAAAGGTTGAAATTTTTTCCATTTATCTGCAGACAATTTATTTAATGAATCATTAATTACAATTATAACATTAGAAAAAGGTTCACTCGACACTGAAGTCCTTGGTTTAATAAAGACAAATTCAGTAATCACACATTCAGGATGAAATTCTTTGTGGATTATTTTGCTCCACTTCCAGAATTTCACTTGTAGAATTCATGGTTGCGCAGTTAAACAGAATTTCTGATGAAGTTCTGGCAACAGAGCAGGAATTGTCTTCCATAGGCAGTTTCTAAAACAAACAAAATTATTAAAAGTTAGTGATTTATCTGGTCTGTTTCTTTTAGAACAGGATTGTTCAATCTTTCTATGTGAGGGGCCACACTTCAGTTTTTTTCTCACCCAAGGGATCAATGATCTAATTCCAGAAAAAAAGGTTTGAAACAACATTAAAGACGAACTTCAAAATAAAATTAATGTCAAAACAATACATGGATACATTTTTAAATTAATAAAAATTACCATTTAAAAAATGCCATGAAGTAAAGCTAACTCATTAAAGCCTTTTTTTGCCTTTTTGTTTAAGAATCAGAGCTTGGGAGACAGATTAGGCCCCTAGCCCATATCGCCAGTAAGGGGTAGGGCCAAGTTGGGTGTAACTAACAGTGATGGCACACATTCTGGCTGGCCTTGATGGGAATCATATGAAAATGGGATTGTAATTGTGTGTGCGTGTGTGTGTGTGCATGTAGCAGTTGTGTGTATGGACAAGTGTCCCCATCTCCATTATGGGGGAACCCAGCACATCCATGCAAAAGATAAATCTGAAATATTTGCTACGATACTCAGACAGAAGTGCCAGGTGAATGATTCATCTCTGTCCCGTCTGAAGGTCCCAGTATCACAAATATCATTCTTCATGAATGAAATAGAGGACCTGGTGAACTGATGCGGCAATGATAATCTTTCCCTCAACGTCAACAAAATGAAGGGGATTGTCATCGACTTCAGGAAACATGAAGAAGAAGATGCCCCTATCTACATCAATGGGGACAAAGCAGAAAGGGTCAAGACCTTCAAGTTTTTAGGTGTCCAGATCACCAACAACCTGTCCTGGTCCCCCTGTGCCAACACCATAGTTAAGAAAGCCTACCAACAGAAGACTGAGAAAATTTGGCATGTCAGCTACGGCTCTCACCAACTTATACAGATGCACCATCGAAAGCATTCTTTCTGGTTATATCACAGCTTGGTATGGCTCCTGCTCTGCCCAAGACAGCAATGTGAATGTAGCCCAATCTCTGTAAAACCAGCCTCCCATCCATTGAATCGGTCTACACTTCCCACTGCCTCAGCAAAGCAGACAGCATAATTAAGGACACCATGCACCCCAGACATTCTCTCTTCCACTTTCTTCCTTTGGGAAAAAGATAGAAAAGTCTGAGGTCACGTACCAACAAATGTAAGAACAGCTTCTTCTCTGCTGTTGTGGGACTTTTGAATGGACTTACCTTGCATTAAGTTGATCTTTTTCTACACCCTATCTATGACTGTAACATTGCACTCTGCACCCTCTTGTTTCCTTCTCTGTGAACAGTATGATTTGTCTGTACAGCACACAAGAAACAGTACATTTCACTCTGTGTTAATACGTGACAATAATAAATCAAATCAAATCAAAAATTAGCCCATTTCATTCACTCCACGTGATATCAAGAAATGGTTGAAGGCAATGGGTAATGCAAAGGCAATCAACTCTGGCAATATTCTGGCAATTGTACCAAAAATTCCTGCTTGAGAATCTGCTCAACTCCTAGCCAGGCTGTTCTGGTACAGCTACAACACTGGCATCTACCCAACAATGTGGAACAGTGTACAAACAGCAGGACAAATCCAACCTGGCCAATTACTGCCCCATCAATCTATTCTTGATCATCTGTAAACTGATGAAGGGATAATCAACAAGCGGCACTTGTTTAGCAATAACCTGCTCACTGACACTCAGTTTAGGTTCCACCAGCATCACTCAGCTCTTGGCTTCATTACAGCCTTGATTCAAACATGGACAAAAGTGCTGAATTCCAGAGTAAGAGTGACTGCCCATGACACCAACGTTGCTTTTGATCGAGTATGGCGTCAGGGAGCCTGAGCAAAACTAAAATCGGGAAAACTCAACCCTGGTACAGTCATATCTGGCAAAAAAGAAAACGGTTGTGATTGTTGGAGACTAGTCATCTCAAGGTGCTAGACCTGACTGCAAGAGTTCTTTAGGATAGTGTCCTGGGCTCAACCATCTTCAACTGCTTCAAGAATTCCATCATTAAGTCAGAAATAGGGATGTTCGCTGCTGACTGCGCAATGCTCAGCACCATTCATGGCTTTTCACATACTGAAGCAGTCCATGTTCAAATGCAACAAAATCTGGACCATATCAGGCTTGGGCTGACAAGTGGCAAATAATATTTGTGGTGTGCAGTGACCATCTCCAACAAGAGAGAATTGAATAATCGCTCCTTGGCGTTCAGTAGCATTACCATCACTGAATCCCTCACGATAAACATCCTGAAGGTTGTCATTGACCGGAAACTGAATTGCACTAGCCATATGATTACAAGAGCAGGTCAGCAAGTGGGAATCCTGTGGGGAAGAGCACAGTACCTGACTCCCCAAAACCTGTTTACTATCTACAAGGCACAAGTGTTAGGAGTGTGATGGAATATTCTCCAATTGCCTGGATGAGTGAAGCTTCAACAAAATTCAGAAGCTTAACTCCATCCTCAACAAAGTAGCCCATCTGATTGGCACTGCATCTACGACATTCTAACCATTCACTTCCTCCAACATTGATGAAAGTAGGCAGCAGTATGCACCATCTACAAGATGCACTGCAGGACCTCATCAAGACTCCTAAAACAGTGCCATCCAAACCCACAGTCACTACCATCTAGAAGGACAAAGATAGCAGACAAATGAGAATGCCACTACCTGGAAGCTCTCTGCCAAGTCACTCAACCATCCTGACTTGAAATATATTACTCTTCCTTCATGTGGCTAGATCAAAATGCTGGAACTCCCCAACAGCACTGTAGGTGTACCTACACTACAGGTACTATAACAGTTCAAGAAGGCAATTAGGAATAGGTAATAAATGTGGCCTAGCCAGCAAAATGTGTGACCCTTGAAATAATAAGATAACATATGGGGGCAATTCTCCCAGCCCACTGCGCTTCTTTAGTAGTCAGCAGGCACAGTCTCCACATGTCTCCGAAGGTAAGATTTTTTTTGGCATCATCCCATCAGTGCCAAAACTCAGCAGTATTTCCGGGCCTGCATACATTCCCACTCCCATTCCCTCCCCACCCCCAAAGCACCCTGCCAGGAGTGGTTCCCTCTAGCAGTGTTAATGACTTCTCCTCACTAACAGGTACCTAAACCTCCTGAGGGGAGCAGAGGCCATTGAGGTCTGGGGCAAGGGGGTTGCCCAAGAGGCAAACTGGCACTGGGCACTGGGCAGTGCCCAGGGGGCAGAGCTGGGGGGACAGGGAACTACAGGGGGACATTTTGGGTGTGTGGGGTGGAACCCACTGCCGCTCTGCAAAAGGATCAGTGAGGGAGAGAATGAGGGATTTATGAGGCTGGCCATCAGTGTGGGAGAGAGGGCTTGGGACTGGTCATCAGGGGTGGAGAGAGAGATCACTGGTGGGCTGGGAGCATCAGGTCTGGCCCTGGAGGCCAGTGGTTTAGGAAGAGGGTGAGTTGGGATTCCAGCAATTGGGGTGGGGGTGGGTGTCGGAAGGCCAGCGATTGGGCGGGGGGGAGGTTTGTGGGACTGGCCAGCAGGTGGGAAGACCAGTGATCAGGCCACCAACAGTTGGGGGGGCCACTACACATGCGCTGATCTGTCAAAGCGGAGATCGGCGCATGTACAGTGGCCAGTTGAGTATCATGCTACCTGCCTCTCCAGAGGGAATAGGCTCCACCTAACACCTTCCAGAATGAATTACGCTGAGTAACTCTGCAGTGCTTAGTGTTGAAGATTCAGTCTGCTCAGTATGATAAAAAAAATCAGTAGATATCATTTCCATTTTCTCAAACATTGGGAGGACCCTGGCATATATCTGAAACATAAAACTAGTTCCTCTGACAGTGACCATGAAATTATATTGGCTTGTTAGAAACCCATGTGGTCCTCTCATGTCCGTCAAGGAAGGAAATCCTGATTTCGAGACCCGCACAAAAGGGCAGTTGGGGTAGGGCAGCAAATACTGCCCTTGCCAGCAATGCCCACAACCCATGAAAGAATAAAAAAAAGCTTGTCGTGCAGACTTCTCTTTTCAAATGTCAGAGAAAGTTATCAATGGATTACTTCTTTTCAAAACTTTTTTATAACACATTTGTTCACTGGTTCTAGAAAGTGTTCAGTGGGTCACAGAATCATAGAATTTAACATGGTCAATCCATTTAATCTGCACATCTTTGGACTGTGGGAGCAACCTGGAGCACCCGGATGAAACCCACAGACAAGGGAGAATGTGCAAACTCCACACAGTCATGCAAGGCCAGAATTGAACCCAGGTCCCTGGTGCTGTGAGGCAGCACTGTTAACCACTGTGCCACCATGCTCAGTGGGCATGGAAGTGTCATAATTTGACATTGGTGTGGGAGGATATGGAAGCAGGGTAGAAGGACTAAGCTTGATATAAGGTGCATAGTGGAAATAAATGAATAGAAGAACAAAGCTTACTCTAGGAGGCATAAAGGGCCCTGGTGGTGGCATGAAGTGGAAAGAATGGGGCAAGGATAGTAATTTGTCAGTGAAGGCAGGGTGAAGGACTATCTCTGCACTTCTTTTCCAGTCAGCTAGCCTCTGTCCAGCCTACACTTGGCTTTATGTGCACTTTCTCCTGAAGTACAGGAATGAGATCGAGAATCTGTTGAATTGCTGTGGCCACAATAATATCTCCCTCAATGTCAACAAAATGAAGGAGATTGTCATCGACTTCAGGAAGTGTAAAGGAGAACATGTCCCTGTCTACACCAATGGGGACAAAGTAGAAAAGGTCCAGAGCTTCAAGTCTTCAGGTGTCCAGGTTACCAACAACCTGTCCTGATCCCTCCATGCTGGCATTTCTATAGACAATATAGAAAGCCCACCCACACCTTTACTTTTTCAGAAGACTAAGGAAATTTGGCATGTCAGCTACGACTTTCATCAACTTTCACAGATGCACCATAGAAAGCATTCTTTCTGGTTGTATCATAGCTGGTATGGCTCCTGTTCTGCCCAAGGCCACAAGAAACTACAAAAGGTCGTGAATGTAGCCCAATCCATCACGCAAACCAGCCTCCCATCCATTGACTCTGTCTATAATTCCTGCTGCCTCGGCAAAGCAGCCAGCATAATTAAGAATCCAATGCGCCCAGACATCCTCTCGTTCACCTTTCTCCATCTGGAGAAAGGTACAGAAATCTGAGGTCACCTACCAACCAACTGAGGAACAGTTTCTTCCCTGCTGCAATCAGACTTTTGAATGCACCTATCTTGCATTAAGTTGATCTTTCTCTACACCTTAGCTATGATTGTAACACTACATTCTGCACTCTCTCATTTCCTTCTTTATGAATGGTATGTTTTGCCTGTGTAGGGCGCAATAAGTAACACTTTTCAGTGTATGCTGGTACATGTGACAATAATAAATCAAATCAAAAAAAAGGTGGACGGGCTGAGTTGGGGATCTTTCCAATTACCCCTACCTG
The DNA here is from genome assembly GCF_965287045.1 of Carcharhinus amblyrhynchos. Taxonomy (NCBI): domain Eukaryota; kingdom Metazoa; phylum Chordata; class Chondrichthyes; order Carcharhiniformes; family Carcharhinidae; genus Carcharhinus; species Carcharhinus amblyrhynchos. The sequence continues at coordinate 63,796,476 of NC_137329.1, forward strand.
CTTCAAAGATGGAAATCCAAGCCATTCACTCACAAACTTGCTCGGTCATTCGGACACAGATTCACTCGTAAGGTCTCACAAAGATTCATACAGACACACTCACTCACATAGGTTCACTCATTCTCCCTTCAGATATTTGCAGAATCTTTCTGTCCTGCCCACCTCAGGGATTGTAGCGGGCGCACACAGACTATAAAAAGGTCTGTTAACCTCAGGTGGGATTTTCCGGTTTTGGGATGAGTGCAGCGGAAAAATCCTGCCCATAAGGTTTGGATATTTTACTAAAGAGGAAGGATTCAGAATGGCTTTAAAGATGCATAGTTGCAATTCATCACTCTGCTGTTTTGGAAGATCCATTTGCCCTATACAGGGATGCCAAGCAGATGTGGTTGCAGTGACCCAGCTACTCTCCTGAGATCCCAGGATGTCCTGCCATCTTGACTGCTGTTCTTTAGGGTGCGAGGGCAAGAGAGAGTATACACTTTGGACATGCATTGTCATGCTGCTCCTCCAATCGCATCTGTGATTTATCAGCAGCAAATGTGGAAGAGAAACATCTTGTGATTGGAGGACCTTGCAGTTCTGTCAATCTTACTTGCCTACGTTTTAATCAAAATCTACAGGCTAGATTGTGGCGTACGGGTCATATGTTTGACAAGACCCCTGTAAAATAAATAAATTAGATGGGGTGGCATGATGGCATAGTTGTTAGTACTGCTGCCTCACAATGCCAGGAATTTGGGTTGGTTTCTGGCCTTCGGTGGTTCTCTGTGTGGAGTTTGCACATTCTCCCCATAGCCCAAAGATGTGCAGGTTAAGTGGATTGCCATGATCAATGCGCAGGTTTACAGTGTAGAGGGAATGGGCTTATGTTGAGTACTGTTTCAGAGGGTTGGTGCAGTCTTGATGGGCCAAATGGCCTCCTTCTGCACTGTAAGAATTCTATGGATAATGTCAGAGGTGTTATACCAATATTGCACCTTTAGACACCAAGGGACAGTTTAGCATGGCCAATCCACCTTACACACTGTGCTTATTTTAATATCAGAGAAAAAATAGCAAGAAGGAATCACTTCAGCAAAGATCTGAATCACACCATCATACAATCCTTACATTTCAGAAGGTGGCCATTCAGCCCATTACGTCTGCACTTCCTCTGTAGAAGAGCATTTCATCCAGGCCCTATCCCCATGACTCCATGTATTTGACCCGGTAATCCCCTTAACCTATAGTCTTGAGACTCTAAGGGGAAGTTTAGCATGGCCAATGCATCTAACCTGCATATCTTTGGCCTGTGGGAGGAAATATGACAGACCTGGAGTAAACTCATGCAGGCAAGTGGAGAATGTGCAAACTTCACACAGTCACCGAATGTGGGAATTGAACCCGAGTCCCTGGCGCTGTGAGGCAGCAGTGCTAACCACTGTGCTGCTTAATCAATTAACGAAGGCGAAACCATTTATTCAAACTAAAGCTCAGAGCTGATCTGATTCACCTTCTCCGTGTGCCCCAGCGGGTTGACACTGCCTGAAATACTGCTGAACCAAATTGACCAGGGGATGTTACACTTATTCACTGATCCTAGCTGGAGGTCCAACACTCAGCCTCAGGTGGATGATGGTGGGGGCACTGCTATTGCTCTCAGAGCTGGGTTACTATATGCCTCTTAACTGGGGTGATTCTGATTTGTATATAGTTGATGCTGTCCTTGACTAGACACATGCTAGCAAAGTGGTTAACCTTGTTAGCAAAGTAAGTAGGCTAACCAATATATGAAAATCTAACTTGCATAAAAATGAAATGAGTGGCTAATTAGGTATCATATCAGAAGGCTTCTAGTCAAACACTTAGCACGAGTCAGTACCTTCAGAATATACAGAGGAAATGAATATGTTGTTCTCCTGAATCATTAAAATATTGCATTTTAAGAATGGAAATTTATAATACCCTGATCAGTAACAATTTTCAACATGTTTCTTCACAGCTCCTACAAAAGCGACATGTACCACATGGGGTTCTGAACATTTCAAAACCTTTGACAATTTCATTTATGACTTTTCATCAACTTGCAACTACATCTTTGTCAGTGACTGTTCAGGAAACTTAGGAGGCTTCAATATTCAGATTCGCAGAGACGACCATGGATATATTAAGAGAATCTCAATCAACATCTGGGGCACTTCAATCATAATTGAGAATGCACATATAATGGTCAATGACAATGGGTATGTTTGAATATCTTTTCATTGAAGGAAACTAGAATTATTCTGAATAATTAAATCTACTTGTATATCTACTTGTAAATCTACTTGTTTTCACCCACTTGTACTAATTATTGCATTTTGTATGCCTGATTCAATGTTGTTGACTTGGCCCTCAGTTCAACCTCTTAATTGCAGAAATTAATTGTGTTCCATTCGTGGTTCAAGTACCATGCATTTACTTTTTTTTACAACTGTGTTAATTCTCTAATTAAAGTCCCAAGAATAACTCAACTGTTTTGATAATTGGTGCAGTTTGAGGCACATCTGCCCTCTGTTTCAGCCAGGTAATTGGCTGCCATTATAAATTTCAGCTAATAGAGACAAGCTTGTTGAATTTAAATTATCAATATTCTCTTTCAACTCCATATTGTGTTCACCAACTATATGCTCTTATCTCGTCTTCAGGACATCTGCTTTGAGTTTAGAGTTTTAGGGCGAGTTTTAAAATCCCTTTGCTCTAATACTTGCAGCTGACTGCATATATGCTGCATGTATACAAGTAAATTTAAGTAATTTGGAGTTTCAGACAAAGAAAATACCATTTAGAGTTAGTAGGTTTGGCTCTTTGAGAATAGTAGCCAAAATCAAGTTAAATTAGTTACTCTGTTGAAAGCTCTCTTACAAGCAGCAAGGATTTCCTTTTGACAACTTTTCCTTCTGTTCTATCTTTTCCTCAGGAGAATATTGGAATACAGGCTATTAGACTAGGCGGAATTGAGGTTCATAAGGAAGAGGTGTTAGCAATTCTGGAAAGTATGAAAATAGATAAGTCCCCTGGGCCGGATGGGATTTATCCTAGGATTCTCTGGGAGGCTAGGGAGGAGATTGCAGAGCCTTTGGCTTTGATCTTTATGTCGTCATTGTCTACAGGAATAGTGCTAGAAGACTGGAGGATAGCAAATGTTGTCCCCTTGTTCAAGAAGGGGAGTAGAGACAACCTTGGTAATTATAGACCAGTGAGCCTCACTTCTGTTGTGGGCAAATGTTTGGAAAGGATTATAAGAGATAGGATTTATAATCACCTAGAAAGGAATAATTTGATTAGGGATAGTCAGCACAGTTTTGTGAAGGGTAGGTTGTACCTCACAAACCTTATTGATTTCTTTGAGAAGGTGACCAAAGAGGTGAATGAAGGTAAAGCAGTTGATGTAGTGTATATGGATTTCAGTAAAATGTTTGATAAGGTTCCCCACGGTAAGCTATTGCACAAGATACTGAGGCATGGGATTGAGGGTGATTTAGTGGTTTGGATCAGAAATTGGCTAGCTGCAAGAAGACAGGCTGATGGTTGATGGGAAATGTTCATCCTGGAATTCAGTTACTAGTGGTTTTCCGCAAGGATCTGTTTTGGTGCCACTGCTGTTTGTCATTTTTATAAATGACCTGAATGAGGGCGTAGGAGGATGAGTTAGTAAATTTGTGGATGACACTAAAGTCGGTGGAGTTGTGGAAAGTGCGGGAGGCTGTTGCAGGTTACAGAGGGACATAGATAAACTGCAGAGCTGGGCTGAGAAGTGGCTAATGGAGTTTAATGCGGAAAAGTGTGAAGTGATTCACTTGGAAAGAGTAACAGGAATACAGAGTACTGGGCTAATGGTAAGATACTTGGTAGTGTGAATGAGCAGGGAGTTCTCAGTGTCTGTGTGCATAGATCCCTGAAAGTTGGCACCCAGGTTGATAGGGTTGTTAGGAAGACATACGTTGTGTTAGCCTTTAACGATAGAGGGATTGAGTTTCGGAACCATGGGATCATGTTGCAGCTGTACAAAACTCTGGTGCGGCCTCACTTGGAGTATTGTGCACAGTTCTGGTCGCCGCATTATAGGAAAGATATGGAAACATTGGGAAGGTGCAGAGGAGATTTACCAGGATGTTGCTGGTATAGTGGGAAGGTCGTATAAGGAAAGGCTGCGGGACTTGAGACAGTTTTCATTAGAGAGAAGAAGGTTAAGAGGTGAATTAATAGAGGCATATAAGATGATCAGACGATTAGATAGGGTGGCCAGTGAGAGCCTTTTCCATTGGATGGAGATGACTAGAGCAAGGGGACGTAACGTTAAATTAAGGGGTGATAGATACAGGACAGATGTCAGAGGTAGGACCTTTATTCAAAGAGTAGTAAGAGAGTGGAATGCCCTGCCTGCAACAGTAGTGGACTCGTCAACATTGAATGGTCATTGGATAAACATATGAATGATATTGGAATAGTGTAAGTTAGATGGGCTTTAGATTGGTTTCACAGGTTGGCGCAACATCGAGGGCCGAAGGACCTGCATTGTGCTGTAATGTTCTATGTTCTATGTTCCTCACCAGAAGAATATATATCTGTTATCTTGAAGTCAAGATTGGAATTGTGTATAACCAGAACTGCGCCTGCACCTTGTGTTTGTTGTCATCAAGCCAATTATATTTCCAGAAGTTTCCAGAATTATGGTTCAAATCAATAAGTGAAAAGATATATGAACAAATGTTCTTAATTAACTTGAGGAAATTTGGTTACAAATTATTAACATAAGTTTAGAAGTAGCATATGTTTAATTCTTGTTTAATTTTTTTTTGTTTAATACACAATTTCCTTTACTTAACAGCTATGTTCAGATACCGTATAATTTAAATGGAATACAGATCAAGTCATTTGGAAGCAGCTTAAAACTGATTGCGAAGCAGAAAGGCTTTGATCTTGTTGTTGTCTGGAATTTCATAAACTATATAATGGTATGTCTTTTTTGTTTTGCTCATTAAACATCAAGGTATGATTAAAAATAAATGCCTCCTGTAAAGTTTGACGTTCAGTGTTAATGGATAAGGTTTGCTCAAATTAGTGGATTAAAATTATTGTCATTATTACATTAAAACTACATGGGCAATTTTGACTGGGTGATTTTGTGTAAAACAGGCAACAGATTCAACTGTCCTTTACATCTGTCCTCATTTTCAGTTCCATTGAAGTCAATAGGTTGTGGGCAGCTGAATCAATAATGCCTGTTGTACCTAGCAGCCAAACACCAAAAATGATCTGCAGCCTATGGATTTCTTCTGGTGGGCATATATATGCTGATCAGAAAACCAGTATTCCTCATCTTATTCAGTGTTCTATTCCCATAAATGCATAGTATTTTGCTTGAATCATTGGAACAAGTATTATGGCATTGTGGAACACAACTCAGACTCCATGTGCCTTCTAAAAGCACTACCTTCTTTCTCTTCCCATTCCCTTCAGCTGCTTGCTGTATATCTACTGTAGGATTTTGCAGGGTTACTGATCAAGTGACCCTTGAATCAACCCTCTTCATCATTAAGTGGCACAGTGGCACAGTAGCTAGCACTGCTACCTCACAGCACCAGGGACCCAGGTTCAATTCTGGCCTCAAGTTGGCTGTGTGAAGTTTGCATGCTCTCCTTGTGTCTGCTTAAGTTTCCTCCCAGTGCTCTGGTTTTCTCCACAGTCCAAAGATGTGCAGGTGAGGTGGATTGGCCACGCTAAATTGTCCCTTAGTGTCAGGAAGATTAGCAGGGTAAATGCATAGGGTTACAGGGATTGGGCCTGGGTGGGATTATTGTAGGTGCAGCCTTGATGGGCCCAATGGCCTCTTTCTGCACTGTAGGGATTTTGAGATTCTATGAACTGCTTTGGCCTGGATGGTGTCAAAATCCATGATGTAGCCACAGCATTTATATCATTGGTGCACTTAAGTTTCTCCACCCGGGCCCATGAATTTCTCCCAGCATCTGTGTCCTCATGATTCTGTTAGCTGACATCCTTGCACAATCCCCACTGCCATGTGCCACCTCAGTTGGCTGCTGTTCACTACTACATCATTACTTTGGTGGCTACGGCACTGTCCATGCCACCTCCTGGTCGCCAATGGTCTCCCACCCGGCTGACCCCTTCCTTCACGTGATGCAATATGATGCCTTCTGTACCCTCAGTGCAGTTGCATGGTCGCTGGTGTGAGGCACAAAGCTGCCTCTCTGGATGCTCAGCCCCCTGAGATACGGACCCCTGATACCACAGGCCATTGGTGGCTGCATGTGGCAGACTGGGCTCAGTGTTCTGGTGCTCACATAGTGCATGAGGGTGGCTGTGAGGTATTCATTGCAAAATTCTTGCAGTATAAACTTGCATCTACCTCCCTGGACATGTGGTGCAAACTAACTTTCAGACATTGTGTGCAGTTCAGATAGATGATAGAAAAGTACCCTTCTGACTTTCATGTGGTATGTACCCACTACAGGGAACACTGCAGGGTTTATGCTGTGTGAAGTGCCCATGTGCATACCTGTCAAGATCCCTTTATTTGGGTAACAGACCTGGTGCTTGTTACTATTAGTGGGGCCTAAGATGGAATGTCAAAAATAAACCACAGAACCTTCAAGCAGACAGAAGACAGGATAACTAATGCAACATTAGCAGGATCTGAACTCCACAAGGGTTTCCGAACTCCACTTTGGAATCTTCTACAGAAGGCTTTCTCTTGTGTGCCTTCACCCAGGATCCACACACAGGATTTCAACTTCATTTCAGTATTCCACTGACCTAGATTGCCACATGCATTCAGACTCCTATACAATCTCTCAGGTACCTAGCCATGCCAACAGAACACCGCCGTTTCACAGTGGTATTCTGGCAACCGGATCGCTTTGCTGAGCACCTTCGGACTGTGCATAGTTGCTTGCCATTTTAACACACAATCCTACTCCCATGTCCACATGTCTATCCTTGGCTATGCTGAATGCAAACTGAAGGAACATATCCCATCTTCCGGCTAGGCACTTTACAGCTTTACGGCCTCAACATTGAATTCAACAGCTTCAGATGATTAACTCTAACGCCCCCCTCGGCCCCTTTGTTTTCAATATATTTAATTTTTAACTGTTCTCAACCTTTCTTATTGTTATTCTTTATATTTTATTTTCCCCCAAGCTTTCCCTCCTTTTTCATCGTCCCTTTCTTACCATTTTTCCCTCTTTGCTTCCCTTTTCCGCCTTTTTCTCAATTTTACCTCTCTCCCATCCATCTCCCCCTTCTCGCCACATCTTGATCTGTCATAGCTTGCCCTCCGATTTCAGTTTCTCTGCCATTTGGCCCTTCACAATTTCTGTTCTCTCTAAGGACTACCTTAGAGAGGCACTTCTTAGTCTTTCTCCTTGTTTTGTGGCTATGACTCATCTTTCATTCCCAGTATAAATATCTCCCACTTTCTATGCCTTTACATAGGGTCATCTGGATTCAACATCAGCTCTTTTTGCTCCTTATAGATGCTGCCAGGCCTGCTGAGATTTTCCAGCATTTTCTGTTTTGGTTATTGTTTCACAGGTTGTGTTAATGTGTCACCTCTTCTTGAGCAGTTCCTTACAATCAAAGTTGACTTTCTTCCACATGAAAAGTTAAGTCTCAAACAACTGAGAAGTCTAATACATGACCGACAGTCTCTTGTCACAGGTGAAGAGTATGGCTCTTGAAGGATTGGGTAGATGGGGTGCTTGGGTTGCCACACACTCCTTTTGCTCTCAATACAACTTAAATTACCATGTAGGCAAAGTTTAAAATGAAACTTGCAGACACCTTTGTCTAACATGAATCAAAGCTGTAATTATTAGTAGTATTCTCTCTGATATTGACAAAGACAGATTTTGGCTGGGAAAAGTGGTGTTAAGGCAGCCAGCAATGGTGTTGGCTGTTTCTGTCATATCGTGGGGGAATTTGAAGAAACAGAAGGCAGGCTAAGGTTTCAGGTTACATCGCTGACACAGCCTTTGATTTGCCCCTCCTGCTATCAACTAAGTAAATCAACAATTTGGGTGGATTTTTAAAGACCACCCCAGCACATAGCGAGCAAAATAGGAAACAAGTTTCACTCGTGTGACTTTATATGCCCTTCTCTGATCAGAACCTTCCACACAAAGGAACACCATTTCCGAAAGCTTGTAAGATTACTATCAAATAAACATGTTGGACTCTAACCTGGTGTTGTGAGACTTCTTACTGTGTTTACCCGAGTCCAACGCCGGCATCTCTGCATCATATTTTAAACAATAACCAATTTAACAACCTGCAAAGTTATTGCAGAATTCTTTCAATCCTTAGATAATTTTTCACCAACTCTTAACTTGAATCTGTATGAGCAGCTTAACATACTTATAACATAATTTGCTTTTGTATTGGTACAGTGGTATTACATTGAAGTGAAATGACTGCAGTTTCTCTCATAATTGAAAATTGCTCTGGATGATTGTGATTTCTAAAGTCTTCACAGTCTGAATAATAAAGTGTCAGGGCAGACTATATGGTGTATGTTTAAATGCACATTGTACAGCATTGATTGATCTTTTTGGTTGAAGGTTGAACTTGGAGATGAATACAGGTACAAAACATGTGGCCTTTGTGGAGATTTTAATGGACATCCTCAGCTAAATGAGTTTAAGCTAGGAGGTAAGTACATATTTTAACATGTCATTGGCTCAAAGTTAATGTGCTATTTTGTTTTGTGATGAAAAATCTGAGTTGTTATCGTTTCAACTTTGAACTGTTTATGCTTTTCCTCTTTCATGTGATCATTTATAGTTTATATCTCATGTCAGTGTCTGCATTTAAATGATAGTAAGAAAAAAATATGTACTTGCATCTGTAGGGCCATATATTTTAAAAACTCAGCATCTTGAATCAAACACAACTTCCAAATTATGTATAATTAAAATAAATCTTCAACAGAATGCCAGGTGATGCTCAATGAAGATATAAACTAATTGGATAATGAAAGCAGTTTGAGAGTGATTAAAAACTAATATGGAATCCGGTGCTTTATAAATAGAAGGATAGAGTGCAAAGGAAGTTTTGATGAACCTTTAGAAAAAACAGCCTCAGTGGGAGTATTTTGTCCAATTCTTGGCACTGCATTTTAGCAAGAATGTGAAAACTTAAGAGAAACTGTCTGGATTTCAAGTAGCAACTTCTTTGGATTCATGCGTATTTAGTAATTTATTTTCAAGAGAATGTAGCAATTGTATTCAGTTGTATATGTCACATTTGTAAGGTATAAATTCATCCACAAAGATCCAGCTTCTAGACCAGAATTTACAGTGGCTTACTGAAAATTTCTGCTTTTGCACTCTCCAAATTCAATGTTTCCATCCCAGAGATGAGCTTTTGTAGATAAATTGGAAAAGCTGGGACTATTCTGTGTAAAGGGGAGGTTCAAAAGAGATTTTCAAAATAAATTGTTTGTCCAGACAGATTAGAAAATAGAAACAGAGAGTTGGAACCGTAGGACAGCTGATGTTCAGGGATAAAGCAACACAAATTGGAGACAGTGATAGAGAGAGAAAAGACAAAGAGCATTTGAAGAGAGAAAGAAAGTGAGTCCAAAAAGCAGTGCGCTGTTTGAATACAATGAAAGAGAGCACCAAACGAGTAGCATGCAGCTTGAAGAGATTGAGACTGCTGCAAAAAGAGTACAGTTTGTAGAGCGAGAGAGAGCCCAAGAAGCAGCATGCTGTTTGGAGGAAGAGAGAGGGGTCAAAATGCAGTATGTACTTTGGAAAATAAGAGTCCAAAAGCCAACCTGCAGTTTGGAGAGAGACAGATACCATAGAACAGTTTGTAGTTTTGAGAGAGAGAGAGAAAGAGAGACCCAAAATTGCAGTGTAGTTTGGAGGGAGGGAGGAAGAGAGAGAGAGCCCAAAAGAAAACGTCCCATTTTGAGAGATAGAGAGAGCCCATGCAACAGCATGTGATTTGGAGAGAGAACCCAACAAACAGTGTGTAACTTGAAGAAAGAGAGAGACAGGGAGCCCAAAAAGCAGCTTGCTGTTCCGAGACAGGGGGCTCAAAAATCAGAGTACAGGTTGGAGGGAGATCAAGAGCCCAATAAGTAATGTATAGTTTTGAGAGAGGGAGAGAGAATAAACCCCGTAAGCAGAGTGCAGTTTGCAGAGTGGGAAAGAGAGCCCAGAAAACAGCATTCAGTTTGGAGAGAGCAAGAGAGAGCCAACAAAATAACGTGTTGTTTGGAGAAAGAGACAGAAAGGCCAAAAAGCAGCATGTTGTCTCAAGATGGAGAGAGATCTCAAAGAGAAGTGCACAGTTTGGAGAGAGAGAGAAAACTCAAAAAGCAGTGTTTAGTTTGGAAATAGAGAGACAAAGAGAGAGAGAGAGAGTGTTAGGGATTAAATTAAAAACTCCAAGGTATAATATGAAGTATGTCTAGACCCCAAATATTTTTGTTTTTGACATTAATGTGAGCATAAAGTGTTTGACTCCAGGTTTGATTCTGCTGGCCCCCTAGGAAGCTCTTATTAAAACAAACTTTATTTAACAACACAGTTAAAATATAACAAAAAGGATTAGCATAATATTTGCCAATTGAAATACTTAAACATGACAAAGTATAATTCTTAGCTGCCAGCTATCTCTATTCATTCCAATTTAAGCAATATCCCAGTAGATATAAACCCCTCTTCAGAATAAGTTAGCAAGGCACACGAACATACATGATTTGCTGGTCCTTCAACCTTTTAATACCTCTGGACAGAGATAGAAAGAGACAACTGTCTTGAGTCTCAGACAGCAGCTTCACATAGCAGAACTCCAGTGAGAGAAAACAATTCTTGCCTTTTGCAGATCTCTGGGGAAAGATACCTATTTTGCAACAGGTCTCAGACTTCAATTTCCAGAAAGAGATAGAGAAAAAAAAGAGCTACTGCTCTGATCAAATTCAAAGAGCAACTGCCTGTTTTTTTCTCTCTGTAAGCCTAGCTTCTCCAATTCACATGTTTTTCTTCTTTTCAATCCATCTAATAAATCCTAATTCTGAAACCCCAGGGGACAACCCCAAGAATAACATAAAAATCATTAACTAAGATTAAAATATCACTCCAATAATTACGGACAATTATCCTTCTGTATGCTCAGCATATTTGTGGAGTAATCAAATCTCTTAAATATGTTTGTGATTTTAACTGAAACAATTTGCATTATTGTTACTTGGATACTTTAAATGTATAAGAATCATCATTTGTCGAATTTATATCAGTTTTTCCGTTATCAAGATCATATATTTTTGCATAAATATATATATATGATCTTTGTTTAGGCAAAGTAATTTCACTTCTCAAGTTCGTCAGTAAATATCAAGTAGACGATCCTTCAGAAACATGTCACCCTTTGAACCCTGCAGGATCAGAGGAAAAATACACTGATTATGTAAGTATGTTATGTAAACCGGAGCTGTTTTTGATGGTTTATAGATGCAGCTCTGCTGTGTATTAAATGAATGGATTTATTGAAAAGGAAGGTGTGATGTTGGGAGTACACCTTCATTCCATCTTTAAAATGTCATTTATCCCTCAAGCGAAGCACAAGGAATCCTAGCAAAGACCTGATATAACAGGTCTTTCCGCCCTTTTCCTCCTCCCTGTAATTGGATAACATTGCTTCCCCGAATAAAGCAAAATCTGCCTACAGATATGTTACTTATTCACTTATCTGAACATTTTCTTAAATCACATTTTTGCTTGGCAAAAATTTCCATAGTTCGTATTTTCAGCATGAAACTAACCTGTTGAATTTTTTTTAGGTACCTGATTGTTCCTGTATGTTAAATAAAGTGGCGCCTCTCTGTAAATTACCAAAGACAAATTATGTTACAGAATGTCAACGAGATTTGTACAAGTGCACTAACAAAGGTGACACACAATGCAGTTGTCAGACTTTGTCTGAATATTCTCGACAATGTTCTAGGTTATTGGAACCGGTCACCAACTGGAGAAATATCTCCTTCTGTCGTAAGTAGGATCTTTTCACTTGAATGCTATGGAAATGTAATTTTAATATATTTTGTCATCTGTTTCAATTTCATTGTAATTTGATTGTATAGGGAGGAACTTGCTCTTAGGCATACATTCATCCTTAGGTCCCTTCTATTTGTATTGTACCATGCACCGTCACATTAACTCTCACCCTGTGTTTGCTGACGACAGATCAACATTCCTTGCCCATCCCTAATTGCTCTTGAAGGTGATGGTGAGCTGCCCTATCTAAATCCTGCTGTCCATGTGATATAAGTATACTCACAGAGCTTTTATGGAGGGAGTTCTAGGATTTTGACCCCACAACAGTGAGAGAAACAACAAATGACTGAGAAAAATAACCCTACCTTGAAGAAATCAAATTATGCCAATTTCACTTGAGCTTAGATGGAATGAAGAGGATCCAGTTGAATAATAGACTTGTATAGGAGCAAGTTATAATGTATATAAACAGAATGGGACATGTTCTTGGCTGCTCACATGAAAGAAAACTAGCAGTGTGTATCATCTACAAATGAACTGCTGCAATTTAACCAAGACTTCTTCAACAGAATCTTCTAACCCATAAAAGCAACAACCTAAAAGCTCAAGAGCAGCAGGTGCATGAAAACACAAGTTCCACTCCAAGTCAGAACTCTGAATCTCCTTCCCAATAGAACTGGGTATACCTACAGCAGATGGATTGCAACAGTTCAATAAGGCCACTCACCACCAGCTTCCTGAAGGCAATTAGACAAAGAAGACTGGCTTTACCAGCAGTGCTCACATCAATGAACAAGTAAAAAAGCTTCATCCATGAAAAAATTCACTTCGTGTTTTTTTTTAATGCCAAGCTGCATTACATTGTCTAATAAAGATATTAGATCACGTATAACTGTTCTACTGCACCATATTAAATGGTACGCTGGCACGCAGACTATACAACACAGTTGTACTTTTGTCAAACCACACCCACCCCGTATGCTTTATATGCTCTGTCTGAGGCCAGAACTCTCCATTCACCTGACGTAGGGACAAACCCCGGAAGCTTGTGAGTTTACTATCAAATAAATCGGTTGGACTTAAACCTGGTGTTGTCAGACTTCTTACTGTGTTTACTCCAGTCCAACGCTGGCATCTTCACATCATTCCTCCCACAGTCCAAAGATGTGCAGGTTAGGTGAATTGACCATGTCAAATTCTTCATTAGTGTACCTGAATAGGCACTGGTGTGTGGCGACTAGGAGATTTTCACAGTAACCTCATTACAGTGTTATTGTAAGACTACATTTGACTAATAAATAAACTTCACTTTACTTTAATTCCTTTACTATTCAGAAATTTATCTATCCTTGCCTTAAAAACATTCAATGAGGTAGCTTCAACTGCTTCACTGGGCAGGGAATTCCACAGATTCACAACCCTTTCTGTGAAGAAGTTCCTCCTCAACTCAATCCTAAATCTGCTTCCCCTTATTTTGAGGACATGTCCCTAGTTCTAGTTTCACCTGCCAGTGGAAACAACCTCCCTGCTTCTACCTTATCTATTCCCTTCCTAATCTTATATCTTTCTATAAGATAACCCCTCATTCTTCCGAATTTCAATGAGTATAGCCCCAGTCTACTCAGTCTCTTCTCATAAGCCAACCCTCTCAACTCTGGAATCAACCTAGTGAATCTCCTCTGCATCCCCTCCAGTGCCAGTATATCCTTTCTCAAATAAGGAGACCAAAACTGTCCACAGGACTCCAAGTGTGGCCTCACCAGCACCTTATACAGTTGCAACATAACCCTGCTGTTTTTAAAAGTCCATCCCTCTATCAATGAAGGACAAAATTCCATTTGTCATCTTAATTACCTGCTGTACCTGCAAACTAACTCCTTGAGATTCCTGCACAAGGACACCCAGGTCCCTCTGCACAACAGCATGCTGCAATTGTTTACCATTTAAATAGTAGTCCATTTTGCTGTTATTCCTATGAAAATGGATGACCTCACATTTACCAACATTGTACTCCACCTGCCAGACCCTTGTCCATTCATTTAGACTATATTCCTTTGCAGACTTTCAGAGTCCCCTGCAAACTTTGCTCTGTCACCCATCTTAGTGTCATCTTAGAATTTTGACACACTGGACTTGGTTCCCAACTCCAAATCAACTATGTAAATCATAAACAATTGCAGTCCCAACACTGATCCCTGAGGCACACTACTAGTCATTGATTGCCAACCAGAAAACACCCATTTACCCCCACTCTTTGTTTTCTGTTAGTTAATCAATCCTCTATACATGTTAATACATTACCTATAACATCGTGCACATTTATCTTATGCAACAGTCTTCTGGAAATCCAGATAGATCACAACAACAGGCTCCCCATGTCTGCTGCGCATGTAATGTTTTGAAAGAATTCCACCAAATTAGTCAAACATGACCTGCCCTTCGTTAACCCATACTGTGTTTTCCCAATAGGACAATTTATGTCCAGGCGTTTCATTATTTTTTCCTCGATGATAGATTCAAGCATTATCCCTACTACAGAAGTTAAGCTAACTGCCCATAGTTACCCGCCTTTAGCCTACCTCCTTTTCTAAACAGTGGTGCCAGATCTACAGTTTTCCAATCTGCTGGAACCACTCCAGAGTCCAGCAAATTTTGATAAATTACCATTTACTATTTCTCCTGCATCTCTTTCAGTACTCTGAGATGTATTCCATCAAGGCCAGGTGACTTGTCTACCTTAAGCCCATTAGCTTGCCCAATACTACCTCATTTGTGATAATGATAGTTTCTAAGTCCTCACATACAATAGCCTTCTTGTCATCAATTTTTGGCATGTTATTTGTGTCTTCCACTGTGAGGAGCACACAAAATATCTATTCAACCTTGTTGTCAAGCTTACAGTCATCACTTTTGGCTCTACACTGTCTGCATATCTATAGCATGAGAGCACTTGTGACCTTCAAGACCTGTGGTGTGCCTCAGGGATCAGTGCTGGGTCCACTGTTATTTCTCATTTATATTAATGATTTGGATGAGAATGTAGGAGGCATGGTTAGTAAGTTTGCAGATGACACCAAGATTGGTGGCATAGTGGACAGTAAAGAAAGTCATCTCCAATCGCAACGGATCTTGATCAATTGGGCTAGTGGGCTGACGAATGGCAGATGGAGTTTAATTTAGACAAATGCGAGGTGATGCATTTTGGTAGATCAAACGAGGGCAGGGCTTACTCAGCTAATGGTAGGGTGTTGGGGAGAGTTACAGAACAAAGAGATCTAGGGGCGCATGTTCATCGCTCATTGAAAGTGGAGTCACAGGTGGACAGAGTGGTGAAGAAAGTATTCAGCATGCTTGGTTTTGTAGGTCAGAACATTGAATACAGGAGGTGGAATGTCTTGTTGAAGTTATACAAGACATTGGTAAGGCCATAGTTGAAATACTGTGGGCACTTCTGGTCACCCTATTAGAGAAAGGATATGATTAAACTAGAAATAGTGCAGAAAAGATTTACTAAGATGCTACTGGGACTTGATGGTTTGGGTTAAAAGGGGAGGCTGGATAGACTGAGATTTTTTCCTCTGGAGCGTAGGAGACTAATGGGTGATCTTATAGAGATCTATAAAGTAATGAGGGGCATAGATCAGCTAGATAGTCAATATCTTTCCCCAAAGGTAAGGGAGTCTAAAACTAGAGGGCATAGGTTTAAGGTGAGAAGGGAGAGATACAAGAGTGTTCTTAGGGTCAATTATTTCACTCAAAGAGTGGTGAGTGTCTGGAACACGCTGCCAGAGGTAGTAATAGAGGCAGGTACAATTTTGTTTTTTAAAAAGCATTTAGATAGTCACATGGGTATAGACGGATATGGGCCAAGTGCATGCAGTTGGAATTAGCTTAAAGGTTTAAAAAAAAGGTGGCATAGACAAGTTGGGCCGAAGGGCCTGGTTCCATGCTGTAAACCTCTGTGACTCAAAGAGACCATTCTTTGTGTGTTGCCAATATGTAGAGAAACTAGCTGCCGACCACAGGCCATCCACTCCATGGAGTAGCTACTGACCATTCTAAGAATGTCTCCACTTGGAGGGGAATATGCTCTATTACAAGCTGTAATATATAGCTGCAAATTTACCACATCTATTTTTAAGTGGCTAACTGACTTGTAGGACGGTATCACGTTGCGACCATTTTTGGGCGCAAAAATTTGGTAAAGTTGGGAGTGAGATGATGAGTGCGATCTGCGCCTGTTTTCGTTCCAGTTCCCACTTCACCAAGGCCAAAAAATCGGCACGGTTGGGATCCCACCCAAAACAAATGCGGCACCAATTAAATAAATTTGCATGCATCTTAATCCAATTAGCGAGCTGCATGCCCACTTTACCAGTACATCTGCCTTTATCACCATGTTTGCCCAATCTAAATCGGTCTGCATCAGACATGTTCCATAAAAGTCCAATTCTAGCGCTCCAACACTGAGGATTAGTGAGGAGGTAAGTGCCCCCTTCCACTGGACGGCACTGTGATGCTCACCGGGGGTTGTTTTGTGGTGACCATGTTGCATTTTGGGTTGCAAGGGTTCTGCAAGTGCATGTGGGGTTGGGGGCTGTTGCTCAGAAGGTATCCAATGTCTGATTTGAAGCATGAACCCAGGTATCAACACTAACCTCGGGTCCCGAGGTTGCTGCTGGGTCCTAGTGCACACTGCATTCTTCCAGGTGGGGGGCTGTCCAGGAAGCCCTTTGAAATGACAGTGCTGCAGACGCAGGGCTTTTCAAACAGAAGTGTCTGTGCTCACTACTGCATGAGTTCTGGGTGTGTGTTATTGGGGAGGTTGGGGGGATCTGTGTTGCTAGGGGATGGGAGGGCTGCGTTGGTGGGTGATGTGGAGTCTGTCATGCTGAGGAGCCTGTGATTGGGGAAGGGGGGGGGCACTGTGTTGCTGGGGGGGCATGGCAGTATGGGCAGTATGTGTTGCCGGACTAGGTGAAAGCAGCGTTCCTTAACCTATCCATCTGTCTCCCTCCTTCTACAAATCTCCCCCGCCCTCTTCCCTTCAGATTAATGAGATGGCTTTTGTGATATAACCCATTGATCTTGCTGTTCTTTTGGTTGCTGCTGGAGCTGATGAGGAGGACCAGGAGGATGAATTGCAGGAGAGGAGGCCCAGGCCTTACCACTTGCAGGAGTAGAGGGTGACGGCCACAGATGGGAGGCATAGGAGAAGGAGGGAATGGAGACCCCGACCGTTGCACAGACAAGTGTTGTTTGAACAAATGTCGGACACTGTGTGCTGCCGAGGGCTTCAGTTCTGAAAGGAGGCGGCGCAATACCTGTGCCATTTGTTGCAGGACCTGGCACCATGGTGGGTGGTGGTGATGGCAGGAGATGGGGAATGGGGGGATCACCCACTTTTTTTGGCAGTCGAATTGATGGCCACTTTGAACTTTTATGCTTCTTCCAGACCCCAGCAGAGGTGTATGTGGTGTTTCCCCGGTCACATCTATGTCCCACATCCATGTCAAGGATGCCCTGCATGCTCAGGCTGGTCAGTATGTCAAATTTGACCTGGACCAGGCCAGCAGGAAATCTGGGCTGCAGGATTGTGGCTATTTCAGGGATACCTAATGAGCAGAGAGCTATAGACTGAACCCATGTTGCCCTCAAGGCTCTGTTTCAGAATCCGTGACAATTCATCAACAGAAAGGTCTTACACTTCCTAAATGTGCAATTGGTTTGTGACCACACGATGAACATCATGCACATTTGCACCAGACACCCCTGCTGGGTTATTCTGAGGAGCTGACATACTGGGGGCCTTTGAGAAGGAGCCCAGGCTGCAGGGATGGCTCACGGGTGACATGAGTACCCACTTCATCCTGATGATGCCTGTGCAGGGACCTAAGGCTGAGGCGGAAGCCCCGAATAAAGAGGCCCATGTTGCCACCTGCTCTATGGTGAAGAGATGCATGGGGCTCCTGAAAACACAGTTCAGATGCCTGGACCACTCTGGCAGGGTCCTAGAACACAGCCCCTGATTTCCTCCCACATTGTGGTGATGTGCTGTGCCCTACACAACCTAGTGCAGCAAAGAAGAGACCTTTTGGAGATGGAGGAGGGCATGGAGGCTGACCAGCAGGAGGAACAGGAGGAGGACAATGCCACCTGGGTGCTGGAGGGATGACAGCAAGGACGGTGCGAAGATGGTGAGGGAGGGCCTGATCACCAGGCACTTTGCTGACTAGGGGCCTGTATATCTGCACATGGGTTCCATCACGATCCCTCCACTCCCAAAGTCACACAATCTCCTGCAACATTGTCACACCAGAGTGATGGGCCTGGGTACTCTGAGTTAGCAAGTTTCTTTGGCAGGCAGGAGGGTGATGGTGACTCGCTAAGCACCTTTATGATGATGCCCTGATGCAAACTAGTCTGATTTCTACGCTGGCACTGGGCCCACATCTGCATAGTGGGTAAAAGATCTGTAAACCTCCATACCAGGCCCCAGGGCAGGTGGGGTGGGGGAGAGGAGGGAATCACTCATGGGTTCTGGGAAATCAATGGTTTTGTTTTATCAGTGAACACAGCATTAAGGGGCTGAAATCAAATGAAGGATCCCTCTGGAGACTGACAGGGTGACAGCATTCCTGTTCGAGACACATCTGTGACAAATTAGTCATAGATGGGTCGTGTAAAAACATTTATTGATTACAATAGAAAGTGTCCAAATAATAAGTGCTAACAAAAACTTGTGAACAGTAAATGTTAAGGTGCTTCAGAATCTATCTGACTATTGTAGCCCCTTCACCCGTGTCATCTTAGTGCAACTACAACTTCCTAACCTTACATGGTCTACACCTACCTCTTGGTGTCTCTCCAGAATGTACATAGGAGGGGGTTAGCTATCTACCTCACTCCATGGCTTGGGAGGTGTCCTTTGGAGGGCCAGGACCTTGAGGCTGTCTTCAGATGGCTGGGACATACCTGTTCATCCTGCTACCCCTGAGATGCCCCAGTGTCAGGAAGGGGGGAGTCATAAGTTGTAGCCACAGGCACAGTCTCCTGGCTAGAAGGCCCTGGCATGGGCTTGAGCCCTTCCTTCTCCTTTCAGGTTCCTATGGGCCCCTGGGTCACTCCATGGGACCTTGGTGCTTTTGCAGTGAGCTCCAGAAGCTGCGGGGTTATCTGGCCCTGCCAGTCCTTGAGGACCACCATGGTGGTTGAGGCCCCTGCGATGGCCACCTGAGTCAGGGGCCACCTGTCAATGGCAGCAGGAAGTGCCCTCTGAGATTGGGCCACGTTCTGCAGTTTCTTAGCCATGACCCTCTGTGACTGAGCCACGTTTTCAAGGGCTGCTGCCATAACATGCTGTGTCTCAGCGCTGTCCCAATGGATCTCATACAAGCTCTCGAGCATCTCAGCCATAGTCTGCAAAACATTGAGAAGCCTGTTCAGTCCCTCAGCTATGGGATTCCATTTTGGCCTGCTGTGACTTGGCCATTGCTTGGAGCCTGTCACTCATGGTGAGGATTCCCAGGTTTTCCACTGTGACTGCCACCCTGGCTGTGTTGGCCTGGGAACCATGCAGGACAGGCAATAGC
The DNA here is from genome assembly GCF_965287045.1 of Carcharhinus amblyrhynchos. Taxonomy (NCBI): domain Eukaryota; kingdom Metazoa; phylum Chordata; class Chondrichthyes; order Carcharhiniformes; family Carcharhinidae; genus Carcharhinus; species Carcharhinus amblyrhynchos. Next base: position 63,816,121 of record NC_137329.1, read on the forward strand.
TGGTCCACCTGAAAGCTTTGGGACTCCTCGTAGTTGGTCCAGTGTGGTTGTCAGGCCCCCCTCTACATCCACCGCACCACCACCACCCCCCCCCCCCCACCACCACCACCTCCCCCCCCCCCCCCCCCCCCCCCCGCCCCGACTCCTGCCTCTGTTGCTTCTTCTACAGCAGCTGAGGGAGAAGTGATGTCAGAGGACCAGCATGTAGTCAGGGGTCAGCTGAGTCCTTGCCTCCAGCAGGCTCCCGCATGCCAGAGACCTCGGACGTTCCCTCCTTCACCTGACATACATTACCAGATGTGTTGTGCTCACCCGAGAGTGACCCAAGAGCCTCACCACTAACTGGACTCACCGATGTGAGAGTATCTGAGATGGTGAGTTGTAAAGTGGAAGCTGACACCAAAATAATGTCGCCCTTGAAGGTCTCTTCATCTGCTTCCTCTTGGAGTCTTTGGAACTGTCAACCTCAGGATGGAGCTGTATTCGGGGCCTCAATTCCAAATGGCCCTGCTGCATCCAGATCTACCCCAGCAACACAGGACGCAAGGTTAAGTGCAGGGGAGGGATAGGAATCTGGTATGCCAGAAAGTTGCTTGACGTTTCTCCATTGAACATAGAACAAATCATAAAAAAGATCACATTACAGTAACATGCCCTTCAGCCCTCTAAGCTTGCAGTGACCATGCTGCCCATCTGAATTGTAACCCCCTGTTCTTCCAGGGACCATGTGCCTCTATTCCCATCCCATTCATGCATTTTTCAAGATGCCTCTTAAAGGTCATTATAATATCTAGTCCCACGACTTCCTCAGCAGTAAATTCCAGGCACCCAGCACCCACTGTGTAAAAAAACCTGCCTCGTACGTCTCCTTTAAACCTTGCCCCTCACACCTTAAACATTTGCCCTTTAGTAAATGACTCAAATTGAGTGGAGGATTGACAGGTACTAACTTCTCGACCAGGCTGTCACTCAGATAACCTCTCTGAACAGGTCCAGCATTGCTCCACAAAGGTGGTGAAGACTCGGAGGTCAGGTTCACCACCCTCTTTCTTCGCCCCCTCATGAGTGTTTTGGGCATTCTTCTCCTGTGGGGGCAGAGGGAACCATGAAAGAAATGATGGTGTGACGCCTGCAGAGTATCAGGGTGTGGCCCTCAGAGGGCAAGAACAGTGATACTCTTGGTGGTGGGGAGAGGGGGGCAGGAAGGATGTGCTTGGGGTCAGGGGCTGGAAGCATGCAGTGTGCTGGGGGTGGGGGATTTGGGGGAAGATGCTAGATGGGGTTAAGCACAAACCCTTGCTGCCCAGATGAGGTCATTGACCTTTTTGCAACACTGCTTTGCTGCTCTGGGGGCCAGTGCTGTGCCACTAACTTAGACTGCAACTGTGTCCCAGGCTGCTTTGCCGTCACCTCCCCGGGTCTGCATCCTGCTGGGGGGAAGAGGGTGCCCTGCCTCGTCTCTACAGAATCCAGCAATCTGCAGAGATCGACCTCAATGAATCTGGATGCTGATTTATTTTCCATTTTTTCCTGCGCTGCCTGTCCATCCTTGGAGGTTTTTATGCAGTTGCCCCTTGTTAGGACAGGTCAGCTGCAGGTAGCTCGAGAGAGCATTCCAGCAATTAAATGCAGTTTGCTTGTTAGCATTGAGGGGAAGGCAAGTGAGCACTTGCAGATGTGTTGATGGATTGGTGGGGTGGGGGGGGGGAATCTGTGCCTCTATGATGGCTGGGGGCAGCGGAGAGAGAGGGAGGTGTCGTGTCGCCATCACAGTCATGGAGGATGGGGGCCAATTTCATGTGGGTCTGAGGTGGAGGGGGAAAGGAGGAGCGCTGCCACTCTGCCTGTGATTGGTGGGAGGGAGGGGTGGCTGCTGTTACTCTGCCTGCCATCAGTGAAGCAGTGTGGGGGCGCTCCCATTCTGCCTGCGATCAGTGAGGGGGGGTGCGATCAGTCTGGATGGCTGGGGGGATAAGGGGGTCAAGCAGTATAGGTGGGAGACCATATTGTACTTAATAGGGAAGAGGGAGAGTTGGGAATTAGTGTGCAGAGAAGGAGTGAGGAAATATAAAATGGGTGTACTGGATATTTAGGTGGAAAAGCTGCTGTCAGGAGTTGGGGGGAAAAATGATTAGAAGTAGCCTTGACAATGATTGAAATCATGATGTGGGTATGCCGGCGTTGGACTGGCGTAAACACAGTAAAAAGTCTGACAACACCAATCGGTTGGACTAAAACCTGGTGTTGTCAGACTTTTTACAATGATTGAAATTACAGACATAGTGAAAGGCTGTAATGAGTGTCATGGTGGTCAGTGGATGGCACTGCTGCTTCACAGCATCAGGAACCTGAGTTCAATTCTGCGTGAATTTTCTCTGGATTCTCTGGTTTGCACTCAGTCAAAAGATGAGTCAGTTAGGTGGATTGGCCATGCTAAATTGCCCCTTAGAGTCCAAAGATGTGTATGTTAGGTGGATTAACCATGTTAAATGTGTGGAGTTATAGGGATAGAGTGGAGGAGAGGGCTGGGTGAGATGCTCTTTTGGCGAGCCTGGGCCAGATGGCCTCTTTCTGCACTGCTGGGATTCTATTTTTCTATGAGTTGATGAATATGTTTAATAAATCATGACTGAATCTTGCTCTATTTCAGCCCCTATTCCATGTCCAGGAAACCAGGTATATCAGGAATGTGGCTCTCCCTGCTTATCTACTTGCTCAAATCCACAGACCACATGTGATAGCTATGGCACATATGGTTGCTTCTGCCCAGAAGGTAAACATACTAACTCTAATAACAGTTAGGATTCCTGGAATATGTTGTCATATAGAAATGAAGAAAGATATGGTTATTTAATTGTGAACAATAAATTGACAGACAAATTTGATTTCAATAATAGGTTGTTATTCTGATAATTGAGTCTGTAATAGAACATGAGTACTCAATTCATCCTTTCTATTCAGTAGCATTGTGTGGCCTCAGGTCTGAGAAGTGAATTTGTATCCATAAATTTTCCTAAGTTTTGATGCAATTTTATTATACTATTGTAAAAGAATTGCCAGTGCCATTGATAATTGGTCCTGCAGCAGCCCTATCACACTTGACATGTTAACGCATCTCAGTCTAGGATCCTATTTCCTGCCCTACAACCCTGAAACTCAGTGGTTTATTTCCCTATCTTGCTTTGCTCCTTGTTTCTGTTGATACTCTGATGGATTCTGGCCATCAATAGTTCTGGAGTAAAGGTTTCTGCTTGATCCATATAAACGTATGCATTGCACTTTAAGCAGTTTTGTTGAACATGTATCTGATTGTGCTCTAAATTTAACAGATTTCAGTTCTTTTACAAACATTGGGGAATCATTTGTATGGTCCTGTCAGCCTTTGCTTTAGTTTTTCATCATTTTTGAAAATAATTTTTATAGTTTTTCAATTTTTAAAATTACCTTTTACTTTTTCATCACAAGTTATGTATGTCATAAAATGTTTGTGGGTTTTTATTTTCACTATCTTACACTGCAATTACAATTCTTTACAAATCATTTTCATATGCTCATCACTCTTTTTGAATGAAAAGCCTGTAAGGGAAGGGGTCATCAATCATATCATCACCAGTGGATGGTGAAGTGAATGTTTATGATGATGGATAAGATGATGATGAAGTGGACTGTGATGTTGAGTTTGAGCTTTGCTGCATCTCTGACCACCCAGGCAAGTATTCTATCACACTTCTTGTATGTACCTTGTAGGAGTGAAAAGAGGTGAAACACTCACAGCAGAATCCTCAACTTCTAAACTTTTCTCCTGACCCTGGAATTTATATGGCTGCTCCAGTTCAATTCCTAGTCAGTGGTGATCCACAGAATAAATTTCTTCTTTTCACAGGAACTGTTCTTGATGACATTTCTGCTAAGGACATGTGTGTACCTCTAAGTCGCTGCCCTTGTGTTCTAAACGGTCAAGTCTATGCTCCTGGCGGTTCAGTGAATTCGCCATGCAAATCCTGGTAAAGCTAAAAAGTTTACATTTATCAATACTTTCTCTTCATTTTATATTTTGGAAAAAACAGTTGTTTACATCTATTTTCTTAATGATACAGAAATTTGGGAACTATTGATGGTTCACTTTTCAGTTGTTATCAGAATGTGTATGTGGGCTTGTACTCGTTAGAGTTTAGAAGAATGAGGGGAGATCTCATTGAGATGTATAAGATGATGAATGGGATGGATAGGATAGAAGTGGAAAGACTCTTCCCGCTCAAAAAAGACAGTAGGACTAGGGGGCACAGCCTCAAGATAAAAGGGGGGCGGATTAGAACGGAGTTGAGGAGGAACTTCTTCACTCAAAGAGTGGTGAATCTCTGGAATTCTCTGCCCGTTGAAGTGGTGGAGGCTGCCCTGCTAAATATTTTTAAGACGCGAGTTGATGGGTTTTTGATAAGAGAGGGGATTAAGGGTTATGGGGAGAGGGCGGGAAAGTGGAACTGAGCAGCGACAGATCAGCCATGATCTTATTGAATGGCGGGGCAGGCTCGAAGGGCTAGATGGCCTACTCCTGCTCCTATTTCTTATGTTCTTATGAATACCCTCTGGACTCACTCTACCAATACCAGCTACATGGAACAATACAGTATCATAGAATTCAACAACATCAAGTTACATGGTCAAACCAATCTACTAGTGCTGTTGTAGTGCTTAATACATTTGGGACTATTTGCTTAAAATAAGTTTATAACCTCTCCAGACATGCTCATGAATAGTTGGAGAAAATGTTTGTCTTTTAGTTGTGTTTGTTGTGCGTGTATTGACATGGTGTCTTTGTTTTTATTGCAATACATTGTAGTTCCACCACCCTGAAGCATGTAAATATAATGGCATGGTTTTCTGCCCTGTTATGCTGGTAGAGTAGCATAGCGGGATGGGAAATATATGCAGGAGTCAGAAATTAGAATTCCTACCCGGCAACTTGTAGGTCGTGAATTTCTCAGGCTACTTTTTTTGCATAATCAGCCTCATGCCAGGAAACAAAGGTGATTGAGGGTAGAGCAGTGGATGTTGTCTACATGGATTTTAGTAGGGTTTTCAACAAGGTCCGTCATGGTAAGCTCATCCAGAAGATTAAAATGCATGGGGTCCAAGGTGAGTTGGTTGCTTGGTTTGAGAATTAAGGTTTACCAGGATGCTGCCTGGGTTAGAGGATATGAGCTACAAGGTGAGGCTGGACAAACTAGGGCTGTTTTCTCTGTCACGGCAGAGGCTGAGGGGAGACCTGATAGATATCTATAAAATTATGAGAGGTACAGATAGGGTTGACAGTCAGAATATTTTTCCCAGAGTTGAAATGTGTAATATTTGGAGACATGCACTTTAAGGTGAGAGGGGAAAAGTTCAAAAAAGTGTGAGGTGCAAATGTTTTTACACAGAGAGTGTTAGGTGTCTCCAGAAGGGGTGGTAGGGGCAGATATGGCAGGGATGTTTGAACAGGCTTTTAGATCAGCCCATGAATATGCAACATGAATATGGACCAGGGGCAGGCAGAAGGAATTAGTCTAAATTGGCATCATGTTCTGCACAACCTTGATGGTAGGTTTGAAGGGCCTGTTCCTCAAACAGATTAGTACAATCTACTTACAATCGTTGCCATGGCATTTTAGGCCACACCTACGGCAGTACAGGAAACAACAATGGTGTATTTCTGATTCGTGCACATGATTGACATTGTCCCACTTTTTCTTCAATCTGAGCATCCAGACCTGGGCACTAATAATAGCTACGTGTTAATTCCTTCATTTGAACTAGTGGGCTGACGAATGGCAAATGGAGTTTAATTTAGACAAATGCAAGGTGTTGCATTTTGGTAAATTGAACCAAGGTAGGACTTACCGAGTTAATGGTAGGCTTTGGGGAGAGTTACAGAACAAAGGGATCTAGGGGTACATGTTCATAGCTCCTTGAAAGTGGAGTCACAGGTGGACAGAGTGGTGAAGAAAGCATTTGGCATGTTTGGTTTCATTGGTCATTGAATACAGGAGTTGGAATGCCTTGTTGAAGTTGTACAAGATATTGGTAAGGCCACACTTGGAACATGCTGTGCACTTCTGGTCACTGTATTATAGAAAGGATATTATTAAACTAGAAAGAGTGCAGAAAAGATATACTAGGATGGACTTGATAGATTGAATCAAAAGGAGAGGCTGGACAGACTGGGACATTTTTCTCTGGAGCGTAGAAGGCTGAGGGGTGACCTTATAGAGGTTTATAAAATAATGAGGACCATAAATCAGCTAGATAGTCAACATCTTTTCCCAAAGGTAGGGGAGTCTAAAACTAGATGGCATAGGTTTAAGATGAGAGGGGAGAGATACAAAAGTGTCCAGAAGGGCTATTTTTTCACACAGAGGGTGATGAGTGTCTGGAACAAGTTGCCAGAGGTAGTAGTAAAGGGGGGTACAATTTTGTCTTTTAAAATGCATTTAGATAGTTACACTGGTACGATGAGTGTAGACGGATACGGACCAAATGCGGGCAATTGGGATTAGCTCAGGGGTTTAAAAAAAAGACGGCATTGACAGGTTGGGCCAAATGGCCTGTTTCCATGCTGTAAACTTCTATGACTCTATACTGGGATGGCCTTCATTTAATTGTTCAAAAACTTTTCCACACAAATAAGGAGGAATGGTTGCTTTGATTCCCCACAATAGACACCCACTTTGCATGCCTTCTTTGCATTTCTGCTATTGCTCCTTTCAATACCACATCCATCACCTTCACGGGATAATTTCTAATATGTTTCTGAACATGAGAAGCTGTCACGGGCAAATGATCTACGAGTGAAAAATAAGGAATACTAGCAAAACTAGTTGATGGCATCTCCTTAATAGGTAATGGTAAGCGCAATGATGTATCAGCATTAACATTGCAGTCTGACTGATAATACTTAATACTGTTTGCGTGTGCAGGTAAGATCAGTGACCAACTCTGCAATTGGCTGACAGCTAATAAAGATATGCCTTTATATGGCCAAAAGGTGAGCTTAAGGGTCAATAATCAGTCGATAATGCGAAATGATGACCATATAAATACTGATGAAACATTTGTATGCCAGAAATTATACTCAATGTTTCTTTTGCTGGCTGAGCATAGTTAGGTTCAGCACTAGTCAGAGTATGCAAAGCAAAAGCTATTGGTTGTTTTTCTTAAGGCATAATATGTGAAACTACTGCCCCTAATTCAGAAGCTGAAGTGTCGCAAGCAAACAATAGGGACAGCTTCAGCCTAAAATGTACCAATATTTCAGGCTTCTGCAAAGATCTTTGACATCCTTATATACTTTCTCATATGATGTTGTCGAGTTCCATGACCGTTTCACACATAGTAAATTATGTAATGAGTTGTGTGATGTCATGGTCACTGTTCTGCTGAAGGCTGGTAGTTTGCTGTGGACAATGGTTTGTTTGAGTCTGTGTAGTTGTTTGAAGGCAAGTAGTGGGGGTGTAGGGATGGCCTTGGCGACATGTTGAAGGCTCGAGACAATGTCATAGCTTCTCCGCTCCGGGGAAGTACTGGACAACAAAGAGTACTCTGTCTGCTACGTCCTGTGCTTGTCTTCTGAGGAAGTCAGTGCGATTTTTTGCTGTGGTGCATTGGAACTGTCAATCGACGAGTCGATTGCTGTATCCTGTTCTTACGAGGGCGTCTTTCAGCATCTGCAGGTGTCTGTTGCGATCGTCCTCATCTGAGCAGATCCTGTATATACGGAGGGCTTGTCTCCCCTGTTGCCTGAGCCCCTAGCGCACCCCAATTGAACCCCCTTCATTCCGAAGGAGTTTCCCACTAGTTCCCTGAACATGAGGGACGTAGTCTGAACCCTGTCAGAACGAAGTACTCTGGGCGGGATGGGAGATTTAAAGATTCTGAAAGATTCTGATAATGAAGTAATAAACATATTTCAAATACATGCAAAAAAGATTTAAATCACTTACCTGCCTTCCCATTGGTTTCCAGTGTGGTCTGACCAGTGATTGTTCGCCGGCTCTGGAAGATTTATATGTGTTCCCAGTGCATGTGCAAATCCCTGTTCAAGGCTGGAGACACCCATCTCCCACCACAACCCAACAGAAAAGTTACGGTTGCAATAGGAGAATCACGGTCTTGATTTCTTGGCTGTCTTGCAATCTTACTGACTCACCCCCAACTCAAAATTGTAGCTTTCTCCTGGAATACATCATCCCCAATGTTTGCATGGGGATCTCTTTGCTTCTCTCTACTTTCCTTATGAACTACTTTCAGTGGTAGCAAATTCCACTGGTGAAAATATTATTCCTCATCTCTGTCCTAAACAGTTTACCCTGTATCCTCAGACATTAACCCCTGGTTCTGGGCACCCTGACCATCGGGACTATCCTTCTGCATCTACCTTGTCTAGTTTTGTTAAAATTTTATAGGTTTCTATGAGATCCCCTCATTCTTCTGAACTTCAGAAAATACAGACCTAGCCGATTCGATCTATTCTTGTACATCAGCCCAGCCATCCCAGGAATCGGTCTGATAACATAAGAACATAAGAAATAGGAACAGGAGTAGGCCATCTAGCCCTTTGAGCCTGCCCCACCATTCAATAAGATCATGGCTGATCTGAAATGGATCAGTTCCACTTTTCCGCTTTCTCCCCATAACCCTTAATTCCCTTATCTATCAGAAACCTATCTACCCATGACTTAAATATATTCAGCGAGGTAGCCTCCACCACTTCAATGGGCAGAGAATTCCAGAGATTCACCATCCTTTGAGCGAAGAAGTTCCTCCTCAACTCTGATCTAAACTGCACCCCCCTTATCTTGAGGCTGTGCCCTATAGTCCTGCTATCCTTTCTAAGCGGGAAGAATCTCTCTACCTCTACCCTATCCGTCCCTTTCATTATCTTATACGTCTCTATAAGATCTCCCCTCAGCCTTCTAAACTCCAACAAGTACAGACCCAGTCTATTTAGTCTCTCTGCATAGGCCAACTTCCTCATCTCTGGTATCAGCCTAGTGAACCTTCTCTGCACTCCCTCCAAGGCCAATATATCCTTGCGCAAGTACGGCGACCAAAACTGCACACAGTACTCCAGCTGCGGCCTCACCAGTACCCTGTACAGTTGCAGCAAGACCTCCCTACTGTTATATTCTGTCCCCCTCGCTATAAAGGCCAGCATTCCATTTGCCTTCTTGATCACCTGCTGCACCTGCAGACTGGGTTTTTGCGACTCATGCACAAAGACCCCCAGGTCCCTCTGCACAGTAGCATGCTGCAGCTTTTCGCCCTTTAAATAGTAATACCTCCTATTATTATTTCTGCCAAAGTGGATAACCTCACACTTGCTAACATCTTCTCCCTCCAAAGCAAGAATACCCTTCCTCAGATGTGGAGATCAAAACTGCACACGATATTCCAGGCCTCACCAAGCCCTTGTATAATTGCATCAAGACATTCCTGCCCCTATACTCGAATCCTCTCGCTATGAAGACCAACATACCATTTGCCTTTCTTATTGCTTGCTTACCTTCAATGACTCATGTATGAGATCATATCCCTTTCCTAATTTATGGCCATTGACATAGTAATCTTTCTTCCTGCTTTTGCTACGAAAGTTATAACCTCATATTTATTCACACTACACTACATCTGCCATTCATTTGCCCACCCACTCAGCTTATCCAAATCACACTGAAGGATCTCTGCATCCCCCTCACAGCTCACCATCCCACACAGCTTTGTGTCATCTGCAAATTTTGAGATATTACATTTAATTTCCTCACCTAAATCATTAATACGTACATAGTGAATAGCTGGGATCCCAGCACTGATCACTGCAGTATCCATTAGTCACTTCCTGCCATTTTTTTAAAAGTTTATTTTATTAATGTTATAAGTAGGCTTACATTAACATTGGAATTAAGTTACAGTGAAAATCCCCTAGTTGCCACACTCCGACACCTGTTCAGGTACCGTCAGGGAGACTTTAACGCGGCCAATGCACTTAACAAGCATGTCTTTTGGACTTTGGGAAGAAATTGGAGCACCTGGTGGAAACCCATGCAGATATAGGGAGAATGTGCAGACTTCACACAGACAGTGACCCAAGCCAGCAATCGAAACTAAATCCCTGGAGTTGTGAGGCAGCAGTGCCACCTGCCACCCATTTGGAAAAAGACCCATTTATTCTTACTCTTTGTTCCTGTCTGTCTGAGTTTTCTATTCATCTCAATACACATGCTAATCTCTTATGCGGGACCTTGTCAAAACCCTTTGGAAAGCCCAAATAAACCACGAACACTGGATCCCCCTCATCAACTCTACTTGATTCATCCTTGAAGAATTCCAGTAAAATTGTGAAACATGATTTCCCTTTCATTAATCCATGCTGACACGATCCAATCTTGCTACTGCTTTCCAAGTGAGTTGCTATGAAATCTTTGATAATGGTTTCTAGAATTTTCCTCACCACTGGTTTATAATTCCCTGTTTTCTCTCTACCTTCCCTTTTAGATATTGGGTTAAATTAGCTACCTTCTAAACTGTAGGAACTGTTCCAGAGTCTGTATAACCTTGGAAGATGACCACCAATGCATCCACTTTTTCTTGGGTCACTTCCTTAAGTACTCTGGGATGCCAATTATCAAATCCTCTTGTTTATCGGTCTTCAGTCCCATCAGTTTCCCCAACACCATTTCTCTACTAATTCTGATCTCCTCAGTTCCTCCATCTCACTAAACTCTGTGTGCCCCAACATCTCTGGTATTTTATTTGTATTCTCATTAGTAAACACAGAACCAAAGTATGTTCTCAGTTGGTTAGCTATTTCTTTGTTTCTGATTATAAATTACCCTTTTTCTGATTGTAACGGACCTAGATTTGACTTCACCAAGCTTTTTCTCCTCATGTACCTGTAGCAACATTTACAGTCTGTTTTTATGTACTCCGCAAGCTTGCTCTCATTTTCCCCTTCTTAATCAGTCTGTGGCCCTCCTTTGCTGAATTTTAAACTGCTCCCAAATTGTTTTTCTTGGCTAATTTGTATGCTTCTTCCTTGGGTCTAACAGTATCTTGAATTTCCCTTGTAAGCCATGGTTTGGCCATCTTTTTAGTTTTACTTTTGTGCCAGACAGGGATAAACAGTTGTTTCAGTTCACCCATGTACTCCTGGAATTTTTGCCATTGCCTATCCGCTGTCATCCCTTTCAGTAACATTTCCCAATCTATCATAGCCATAGCCTCATAGCCAAAGCCTCATAGCCATAGCCTCATATAATCACATTTTCCTTTACTAAGATTCAGGACTCTAGTTTCAGAATCAATTGCATCACTCTCCATCTTCATGCAAAATTTGGGTCTGTACTCGTTAGAGTTTCGAAGGCTGAGGGGGGGCCTTATAGAGACGTATAAGATAATGAAGGGGATAGATAAGGTAGAGGTAGAGAGATTCTTCCCGCTTAGAAAGGACAGCAGAACTAGAGGCACAGCCTCAATATAAGGGGGGGCGGGGGGCAGCAGTTTAGATCAGAGCTGAGGAGGAACTTCTTCACTCAAAGGGTGGTGAATCTCTGGAATTCTCTGCCCGTTGAAGTGGTGGAGGCTACCTCGCTAAATATATTTAAGTCACAGGTAGATAGGTTTCTGATAGACAAGGGAATTAAGGGTTATGGGGAGAAAGCGGGAAAGTGATCCACTTCAGATCAGCCATGATCTTATTGAATGGCGGGGCAGCGTCGAAGGGCTAGATGGCCAACTCCTGCTCCTATTTCTTATGTTCTTATCTTAAAATTCTATCATGTTATGGTTGTTCGCTCATCCCCAAGATGTCTTGCACTACTAGATTATACCTTTCTCATTACACAATACTCCGTCTAGAAGATGTAATGTCCAGTTGGTTCCTCAACTTATTGGTGCAGGAAACCATCCCATATACACCCAGGAATTCCTCCTCTGTGGAGGAGGATTTGTCCAATCTATTTTGATTTGTCCAATCTATATATAGATTAAAGACACCCATGATAAAAGATGTTCCTTTATTGCGTACATACATCTTTAATTTTCTATTTAATTTCATTCCTAACATCACCACTACATTTTGGGGTCTATATACAACCCCTACTAACGTTTTTGTCCAAATAGCCCCTTCTGCACTGTAATTAAGTGGTTTCCTTCTATGCTATAATTATTTTATGAAAATCTATGAAAATCTTGTGTGGCCCTTGACACATGTAACAAATAATGCAGCTATTTTACAAAGAAGGAAAGTTAGAAAACCAGGAACTGAAAGCTGTTCAGTACAGCATCAGCAGTAAGCATGATGCAGATTAATTTAAGAAGAAAGACAAGCAGAGTATATTTTAGACTTTGATAGGTTACACAACGGATTGACAAAGTTTGACCGAGATGTTCCTGAATTTGTGCTTGCATTCAAGTTACTGGATTGGGCACAAATTTAGTATATATACATACATAGATTTATGGTGCTTATAGGGTTCAATTTCAAGGAAAAGATTCTCTTTTAGATCAAAAAGATGCTGCCCTAAACACATTTTTGAAGAAGTGTTGTTTCCAACTACCTGCAGTCAAATGTAGGGCAACTCTGCAGTGGTGCAAGGAATAGAGGACATCATGGTTGCTAAATTTTGAGATTGTTTGAATAATCGATTATACCTGATAGTACAATAATGGGGGACATGATCTTACCACCTCACCATGCCTATTGATCAGCACGGCGAAGTGCGAAAATTATGTACGAGGCCAAAACTCCAAATTGCGACCGGTGCGAAAGGGTTTGCTGTTTTCCCAGCCCTCTTTTAAGGTGAGATCTGCTTCGCATCCAAAATGAGCACAAAGCTTATTAGCATGAATTTACTACTTCGATATGCAACCGCTCCCCCTCCCGAATACTTTCCACCTCTTCGGCATCATGTCATGTCTGCGCAAATCACTACTGCTCTATAGAAGTGTGGCTCAGACACCGTAATAGCAAAGGAGAGCTAGAAGGTGAGTACCATTGAGCACCAAACCCCAGGGGATGCAGGAAGCAGGAGGTTTCAGCCGCTGTTATAGCGCGGGATGGGGTTAAGGGCTTACGTGGATGTCAGGGTTTGTGGTGACTCATGCTGGTCTGGGGGGGGGGTGGTCCTTAGATCGGGACTCACCACTCGTGTTGCCTGCATTCCCCCTGGCCACTGAACAACTCCCGAGGGGATATAAGATCAAGTCCCAACCCCACTGATGTCACCATGGTCACCCTGCCATCTGTCTGCTGAACAGGCTTTGTAGCTGACTGCTGAAATTCTACCCCAGGCCCCACGAACAGCGACAAGCATCAGGCCAGGCAGCTACTGTTCCAATCAAAAGAGCTCAGCAGCTGATAACACCGCTCCTCACACTGCATGGATTCTGCAGTACTTCTACCATGGCCACCCATCTTGTGATAGTCATGAGTGTGCTTCTCTGTCTGTCTGAACTGCTCGCCATCCCTGGAAGCCAGTGCACTAGACCTCCAGATAGGTTCACTCATGCCTATGCCTTAGGAGTTCCCACTGGAGAATCCATCAGAGCGACCTATATGCTCTTTGTGTCTGCCATGGCAATGATATGGCAACAGTGGGAGGCCCATTGAGGTGGTGCATGGCACTGGGGATGCTGTCATGCTGCCAGCATCTGGACTTACTGGGATTGCTGGAAGGAAGTGAGAGGCCCGGCTTGGATAACCTTACTGACCGCCTTTCCCTTTCTTTCCCTCCCTCTCTCTCCTTCCCCCCACCCCAAAGGAATAAAGAATTTCGAATTGGAGCCAGTACAGCTGGCAGTTATACTTTTGGTTGCTGTGGCGGAGGAGGGGGACATCCGGCCATGGCAAGACCAGCCCAGGCTAGAAGCTGCAGCAGGAGGATGGGCTGCTGGTCGGGGCCAGTACGCACCCACCTATTGGCCCAAGGAGAGGGCCAGAGGATGTCAGCGACCGAGACACTGCTGCTACAGGAGCCATATGTCATTTGATGGGATTCAGATAGCTGTGTGCCACTGCAGACTGTGTTTCAATAATGAGACAGTGCAGCATCTGTTCCAGCTCCTTGTGGATTAGACACCTCGTGGAGCAGAAGGACGTGGCTTCCAGTGGTAGTAAAAGTCATGGTGGTCCCCAGCTTCCATGCCACCAGATCCTTCCAATTGTCCAGCATATTTACTAGCATAAGAGCACTTTATCTGAATGTTTGTAGCATTCAAAAGAAGATAAATGAGTTGACAGCACAAATCATTGTGAACCAGTATGATTGGGTGGCCATTACAGAGACGTGTTGTAGGATGGTCACAACTGGGAGTTGAATATCCAGGGGTATCAAACTGTTCGGAGAGACCAACAGGAAGGTAAGGGAGGTGGTATAGGCCTAATATTTAAGGATGATATCAGGGTGGTAGTGAGAGATAATATAGATTCTATGGGAAAAAAAAGGTTGAATCCACTTGGGCGGAAATTAGAAATAGTAAGGAGACATTAATGCTACGACCACTAATAGGCGTAGTCTATAGGCCACCAAATAATAACATCATGGTGGGGCGAGAAATAATCAGAGAAATAAATGATGCATGTTAAAATGGTGTCCCCTAGTACCATGAGGTGCCAAGCCAGTGAGGTCCTGACACATGTGCCACACCATCTCCTTGCTGAGTGGCCGCACATGCTATCTGTCAGCTCTTTGAAGAACAAACGTGTCTTGAACTTCCGGGTCTCTGCCTGTTCTGTACCCTGATCCCCACCCGAGGCTGATGGGCAGCCACCTTCTGTCCCCTGAGCAGCTGGCCTTGCAGTACTCAATCGTCTCCCTCCTCCTCTGCAGCAGCAGCAGTCACAAGAATGATCAGCAGGTCGATTGGCTCCATACCAAATTTCATCTTTGATCTTGGGGGTGGCGGGGGAGAGGGGAAAGAGAGCAAATCCATGAGGTTATTCATCCCAGGATCCATACTCCTTCCCAACAATACATGTCCCAACTGAGAGTGGATGGTAGCAAGCCGCCATCATACCCAATGCCATGCACCACCTTGACGGGATGGTGAACGTCACTGCACCCTTGCCGTGGAAAACAGAGAGCACATGGGTGGCAGTACAGGGATCCCCACTGGGAAGCCTTGAAGCATAGGCATGGGTGCACCCACTCAGATGTGTGGTGCAGTGGCTTCCAGGAATGGCTTGCAGTTCATACAGATGTGTGCGGGGCACCCTTATGACTATTACTGAATGACTTCCCATCAATGGGAGCACAGCAGAGTCCATGCTGTGTGAGGGGCCATTTTAATACCTGCAGAGCTCCCTCGATTGGAGCAGCAGCTGAGAGACCTGATGCATGTTTAGTTAGTGGGGTTACGGGGATGGAACATCAGCTGTCAGCCAGGGAACCTGTGTAGATGACAGATAGAAGGGTGCCATGGCAACGGCAATGGGGTTGGTGGCACACTCATAACACTTGGCAGTTCACTCAGCAGCCAGGGGTGATGCACTCAACACCAGACCCCAGCCTGCACTGATCCTTGAGCTCAATACCCCCAGAACATTACAAACCATCCCCCCACACCCAAAGACCCATGCAAACCCTCCTCCCCCCACACCCCGCCCTGCAACCCAGAGGCTGGTGGTGGTCAGAGAAACATACTTCCTCACTCCCTTTTACTACTGCTGCTCCTGGAACTGATCCCGCCCACATCTGTATGAACTGCAAGCCATTCCTGGAAGCCACTGCACCACCCATCTGAATGGGTGCACCTACGTCTATGCTTCAAGGCTTCCTAATGGGGATCCCTGCACTGCCATCCATATGCTCTCTGTGTCCCCATGGCGAAGGTGCAGTGACGCTTACCATTATGTCAAGGTGGTGCATGGCACTGGGTATGATGGCGGCTTGTCACCATCCACTCTGAGTTGGGACACGTATTGTTGGGAGGCAGTGTGGGTCCTGGGACGAAGAACCTCACAGATTTGCTCTCTTTCCCCTCTCCCCCACCCCACAAAGATCACAGATGAAATTCGGCATGGAGCCAATAGACCTGGATTTAAACTTGTTTTTCTCCCCCGCATGATGTCTCGCCAATGATGTAATTTAGCTAAGTGTGGGGGGACGATTATGTGGGGACCATGTTAATTACATTGAGATGCAGGCAAATTAACGTTTCACCCATTTTGGGCACAATCCTTATCACGCCTGAGAGAATTGTTTTATACAATGGGAACCGGCGGGAAAGTGGGTGCGATTTTTGTTTATGGCTTCTCAAGCAACCTTATGATTCCATTATGCTGATCTACAGGTGGAATGAAGTTCTAAAATCACGGCCTGAATTCCTGGTGAACTGGCTTAGTACAAGAGAAAGGGACATGGAAAATTGAATGTATGAGATGTGAGGGAAAAATAGTGATTATCCAATACGTTATTCAAACAATAGAAGTCTTCCTCCCAGGTCATTGGAATGATATAAATGTTCACATACTGACAATCTGATAGGGGCTGATGAAGTATTATGTCCATCGCATGTTTGTTGTGGGAGTGCCTGAGGGGCAGGTGTAATAGATCAGACATTAGATGTTGATAGAGACCAGCTGCCCAAGGGTGGTTCCTAAGTGTTGTACTGTCCAGAAGGATTGAATACCTGGAAGAATATAACAATACTGGGCTGGCCAAGGAAATCTACTGGAAAGTATAAGAATTGATCGAATGTCCAGGTCAATGAACAAGCAGTGAAAGCCATGGGCTGGGTGAATGGAGTATTTATTACAGGTGTGCACTATCTTCGATTTGGGCATCAACATTTGGCAACCAAAAATAGCTTCTTGATTCTACTTTCATTTGCACAATCCCTGGGTACCCTAAGTGCATCTGTTTTAGCACTTTTCCTTTTATTGAGGGATCGGTGATGGCTCTCATATCCTACATTAAACATCCATCCAACACGGATAACTCCCATCCTCGGGATATATGCGGCTATATCCCTAAGTGGTTCCTACTACTCAGCCTTCCTCTTAGTGCTGGGTTCACCACCTGGCTCATAATTAGATTGTCCCAAGTGCCATTCTGCACCTGGTTAGTGGTTGTTGGAACTTTATCTTTTGGGTGACATTCATTACCTTCGGATTCCAGCTGGGAGCATCTTTATCCTCAGGCAAAGGCAGCCTTGACAGAGCATCCATATTGCCATATTCCTCATACTTGTGGTAACGGATTTCATATGAGCAGGCTGACAAGACGAATTCCATTTGCCAGGAAATGGCAAATGGAATTTAATGTTGGCAAGTGTGAGGTGGTCCACTTTGGTAGGAAGAATGGTAGGAAGGACTATTACTTACGTGGCGAAAAACTGCAGCAGGCGACGGTGCAGAGGGACCTCGGGGTCCTTGTGCATGAGTCGCAAAAACCCAGCTTGCAGGTGCAGCAGGTGGTCAGGAAGGCGAATGGGATGCTGGCCTTCATAGCGAGGGGGATTGAATATAAAAGTAGGGAGGTCTTGCTGCAGCTGTATAGGGCATTGGTGAGGCCGCAGCTGGAGTACTGTGTGCAGTTTTGGGCGCCGCACCTGCGCAAGGATATTTTGGCCCTGGAGGGAGTGCAGAGGAGGTTTACTAGGCTGATACTGGAGTTGAGGGGATTGAGCTATGAGGAGAGGCTGAATAAACTAGGCTTGTACTCGTTAGAGTTTAGAAGAATGAGGGGAGATCTCATTGAGATGTATAAGATGATGAATGGGATGGATAGGATAGAGGTGGAGAGACTCTTCCCGCTCAAAAAAGACAGTAGGACTAGGGGGCACAGCCTCAAGATAAAGGGGAGGCGGTTTAGAACGGAGTTGAGGAGGAACTTCTTCACTCAAAGGGTGGTGAATCTCTGGAATTCTCTGCCCGTTGAAGTGGTGGAGGCTGCCTCGCTAAATATTTTTAAGAAGCGGGTTGATGGGTTCTTGATAAGAGAGGGGATTAAGGGTTATGGGGAGAGGGCGGGAAAGTGGAACTGAGCCACAACAGATCAGCCATGATCTTATTGAATGGCGGGGCAGGCTCGAAGGGCTAGATGGCCTACTCCTGCTCCTATTTCTTATGTTCTTATGTTCTTATGCTCACCTTTGCAATTAAACTGCCGTTTAGATGGCATTCCTGTGTATGGCTCTAAGATGGATGTCAAAGGCCTGTCAGAAGCCTGCCATATAGGAAGTTATAAAATTTCTTGATGTCAAATACAATGCCCAAGCTTCTTTTTCCACCTTAGCATACTTTTCTTCAGCCTTTGTCTACGATATTGATACGAATGTGATGGGGCTTTCACTCTGTTTGGCATAATGTGGAGCAGGACAGCCCTCATCCCACAGGCTGAGGTGTCACATGCAATCTCCAGCAGTGTGGGGTCCATTCATTCCTCAGAATAGACGCAGTCAGCACTTGGTACAAATTTAAGATGTTTACTTTCTTGAATAAAACTTAAAATTAACATTACAGAAGCGAAGGAAGAATTACTGGAGCGAGAAAGAGAGACAGAGAAAGAGACCAGCAAAAGCCAGTCCCAGAATTGAACTGAAAACTCACACTGGGCTGAACTGATTAAATAGATAACTGTTACTACAATATATGAATTCTTATTTGTGTTATTGAAATTGCTGAGCAGCTGTGTGGCCATGAAAGCTTCTGTTTTGGTTTATGAGAAAACCTGGCTTGCAAGTTACTTTCAAAGAATCCAGTCAACTTTCCAAGCTAATCCCAGAATGTCTGCTGAGTTTAAAATGAGACCAAGTTAGCTTTGAAGCTTAACATAGTTAGTTACATAGGCAGAAATATCGTAAAGTTAAGTCTTTTAACTGAAGCAAACCATACGTTGGATCCCACAATCCCTCCTATGATTCTATACAACCATTTTGAATCAAATATATGAAACCTTCAGATGCAGGAATGCTTTGAACAAAGAACAAAGAACAATATAGCACAGGAACAGGCCCTTCAGCCCTCTAAGCCTGCGCCGCTCATGCGCCCAACTAGATCATTCGTTTGTATCCCTCTATTTCCAGTCTGTTTATGTGGCTATCTAGATAAGTCTTAAACGTTCCCAGCGTGTCCACCTCAACCACATTGCTTGGCAGTGCATTCCAGGCCCCCACCACCCTCTGTGTAAAATATGTCCCCCTGACATCTGTGTTGAACCTTGCCCCCGCTCACCTTGAACTTGTGACCCCTTGTGTTCGTCACCTCCGACCTGGGAAAAAATTCTTTCCCTGGCTGAGTTGCCTAGCTCACAGATTCACAGTTCAGAATAAGGGGTCGAACACTTAGGAGTGAAATGAGAAATTTCTTCCTCAAGGAGGTGTGTGGATCTTTGGAATTGTTGAACTAGAGGGCTCTGAATGTTCAGTGCTTTAGTATGTTCAATACAAAGCTGAATAGATTTTTAGGTGCTAAGTGATATGGGAATAGTGTGGGAAGGTGGAGTTGGAATCAAAGATCACCCATGATCTTACTGAGTGACAAAGCAGTCTTGATGGACCAAATGGCCTCCTGCACCTCTTATTTCTTATGTTGTTATGTTTCATGTAATGAGAGATCGATGTGCGGATGTAGCAAGTTTGTGAAAATCATGAGAAGATTCAGAGCAGGGTGCAGTTTTGGCAAAGGTAACAATAGAGCTGCACAAATTGACCAGCAACTAATGATAATTCGTGATTTAAGGGGTATCTCTTCCTTTCTGTGAGGCAATTGATAGTTTAATCAAGGCAAGAATTGCTCATCTGCTGTTATTAGCTCAGCAAAATTGGCCCATTATGGCAGTTGGAATAAATATATTCTCATGGAGTTCCAGTAGGGAAAGATGCTGATTTGCTTTGGAAAAAAAATGTTGATTTGCATCTTAGTAATCAGTACTTCTCCAGTAGATATCTGATGTGAATCATAAGGGTCAATCTACATTGGTAATCAAGAAGAGCATGAACAACAATATAAAGTAAGACGATTCAGCATTGTTCACTAACAAAATTATCATTTCTTGTTAATTCTATGAATTGGATTTATTATTATTTGTACAGCATATGCCTTTTGGGTAAATGGAATTGCAACAATCTGCCGTGTCCAGGCCGATGTTCTATTGAAGGGGGTTCATTCATCACCACGTTTGATTCAAAGCAGTACCGTTTCCATGGAGCCTGCACCTACCTGCTTGTCAAAGTAAGAATTTCTCTTTCAAACAGTACTGTTGTACTCCACTGATATTTGGCAAGATTTTCCAAAAGAAACTAAGTGCCCAATGGGTGGGAATACAGGACATTTTCCCACCTGTCTTTTCAGCGAACCTGGTTTAACGAATTTCTGGTAGTCTATGCACCTGTCAGAGGCTGTCAGAGAATTTATGTTTGTGGCTATGGGGGTAGCGGGGAGATAATCCCGCTCGAAAAGCCAGCATCAGCATGCTGAGGGGGCCAGTGAGCATGCGTGGATCTCTCATTATACTGGGAGGTCAGCTGACAATCAAATGGCCCCCAACACCCCATCCCAACGGCCGGCCTCCTGATGGTCGGGCCTAACCTTTAACCCCAAATCCACCATCACCCCCCACCCCACATGCAGAGATTCTCTCCCCTCCTTCCCCCCACCCGGTCTGGCTCCACACGCATCTGGCCCATCCCTTTGGCACTGTCCACTGGGCACTGCCAGAGTGGCCCAGTGGGCAATGCCAGGCTGCCTAGTGGGCAGTGCAAGGGTGCCAGGTTGGCACTGTCTAAGGGGTACCCCCCACCCCCAATCTTCTGCGAGGCCTCAATGGCCTCTGGTCCTACCAGCAAGGCCATCATGCCTGATCCCAGTTGATGGGGGACCATACGTGATCCATATGTGATCTCTGCTGGTGTAGACCTCTGAAAGTGGATC
Source organism: Carcharhinus amblyrhynchos (assembly GCF_965287045.1). Taxonomy (NCBI): domain Eukaryota; kingdom Metazoa; phylum Chordata; class Chondrichthyes; order Carcharhiniformes; family Carcharhinidae; genus Carcharhinus; species Carcharhinus amblyrhynchos. The sequence goes on from NC_137329.1 coordinate 63,837,026, forward strand.
AGAAACATTAGCAAGCACGTTTGATTGCGTCCCAAGCTCGCTAAATAGATGCAGAGCAGTCTCTGAATGTAGTGATCAGTTTTGTGCTGTTCTCATAATAGCATCCTACCATTTTGTGACACAGTTGAATCAGTCAAAAATTAAATTAAAGTACTGGAATTATTCATTAAGTTAGCGTTTGTGGAGAGAAAAACTATGCCTTTTGTGTTTGCAGACCTTATTTCTTTGAGCTTCCGAATGTTGTATTTTTCCTTCTTACTTCAGAACATTAAGGTTAGATAAAATTATAACTTAATATGCTTTTGGGTTGAAGTATATTCTCTATTGACAAGGTAGATCAAAAGAATTTTTTTCCCTGGCCTGAGGCATTTAGTTTTCAGGTTCACAGTCTCAGAATAAACAGTTGACCATTTAGGAGTGAAATGAGGAAACTTTTCTGCCTTTGAATCTTTAGAATTATAATTTTTTAACAAATAGTTAAATGGTGCTAGTTTATAGTAACTTCAGCAACAAAACCCAGGGAAACATTGGAAAAATGGCAAAAACTCCCAGGTCATCACAGCTGAACAGGTGAACCCTCATGGAAATTCACCTACTGGGTACTTTACTCAAAACCATAACCATAATCCCTTTGAATATTTATTTCCTTAATAAAGTACTCTCACTTCTCCCCTTCCTCTTGCTTTCAGTGGATGGTGGTATTTGATCCTTGTTTCAAGATCTGATTGTCACTTGTGACTCAGAATATTTTGAATTTAACCAAAGAAAAGATTAAGTTTAGTTGCAGACCCGATTGAAATCTTCCAGATAGTAACAATTTCTTCAATCACAAACACTCTAATTAGATTCCTGAACAGAAGCAGTGAGGAGGACCAAGGGGAAAATTTGGTTTTCTAAAAAATTCATTCATGGAATGTGGGCATCACTAGTTAGGCCAGCATTTATTGCACAACTTTAATTGCTTTCAGAAGGTGATGATGAGCTACTTTTTTGAACTCCTACAGAGCATTTGGTTATTAATATTAATATTAATTGATGTTGTTTATATATTAATAGCATTATATTAACATTATATAAATAATGTTATTAATATTTGTAGCTCAAGATACCTACCAATGTAGAATCATAGAATCCCTACAGTGCAGAAGGAGGTCATTTGGCCCATCAAATCTGCATCGACTCTCTGACAGAGTATCTTATCCCTGCCCTGTCTTCCCCTCTTTTCCCCATAATCACACTCATTTTCCTCATAATCCCACTCCAGATCATCTATATAAATGGTAAATAGCTGAGGCCCCAGCACCAATCCCTGCGGCACTCCACTAGTCACCAACTGCCAATCAGAATAGCACCCATTGATACCAACTCTCTGCTTGTTACAGTATGGATCCTGTCTTGTTGCAGTATGGACACACACAAAGCCAGATTGGTAGCATGGAAGCAGAAATAAGCCATTCAATAATACCTTCTGCTTGCTTTGCCATTCAATTAGATTGTAATCTCGGCTACAAATCCTTCAAAATTTCAAAACCTAACAAAAAACTATTATTCTAATTCAAAAACATCCACAGCCTTATGGGGAATGAATTCCAGATCCCTTTGTGTGAAAAAGTGCTTCTTGATTTTATGTGACTATAGTTCAAGGTTATGTACCCACACTTTGGATTCCTCCATTAGAATATATAGTTTATCTGCATCTAACCGATGAAATCTTTTTAACATTTTAACACCTTAAGACCATCCCTCAAATGATACTCAAAAATACAAGCCATGTTAATGCAACTTGTCCACATAATTTAACCTTCTAATCTAGTATAGTTCTAGTTGATCTGTGCTACATATGCTCCAAGGCCAGAATATCTTTTCTGAACTGTGGTGCTCAGAGCTGAAAGCAGTGATCCAGGTAGGGGAACCTGCCCAACATTGAAGGAACAGAGAACTTCGTCTTGGTTGACCATGATGATGATGATGATGATTAACTATTTAACAGGCTGAGGGATCATGAAATAAAACTGAATAAAAATAGCAATTGTGTTGCTAAGCATATTATTTAATTAGAGGATGGGACAACTTGGAAATGAAGATACAGTTTGTATGCTTGAGATTTATAAAATGGTCTAGATGTACTTAATAAGTACTTAGTTTTTAACTGAAAGAATGTTCCAAGGAATATACAATGAGGGCATGGAACCAGTAGATTTAAGGTTGAAATTAGAGAAAAGTATTTAAAAGTGAGGCTAAGCGTGAGTTTCACTTTTACTATCAGGCAGAAAATGAGCAAATAGAGATTGACCATCCTTTCTACACTTCAAAATGAAAAAAATAGATGAAGTGTAAATGGGCAACTGGTCTGCCATAATCTAGCAAGAAGAATGACAATTATCCTCCAAAAGTAGAAAAGTCAGTGAGCCCTGATAATAAGCACTTGAGTGAGGAATTTGGTGAGAAAGATCAACCAAGATTCTCCAACGATCATCAATTCAAAGGACAGTTCTCCTTTTTCAGTTGTAGAAGTGTGCCTAAATTGCAGTTGGAGAGTAAAGGAACATTGAGAACTGGTCTGTTCTGTCTTCCTAACTTCATCCACCGTTTTAGTTTACTATGTTTAATGGCACCAGATGAAAATGCAGCAACAATTTCCATTGGCCCTCTCAATGGCACCATTTATCTGAATCAATTCTGTAATTCTAATGGTATAAAAGCACTATAACAAATTATTGAAGGCAATGTAATAAATAAGCTGCAAAGAGTTTATAGTAGAAGTATTTAAGTTAATTTCATTAATAATTTTCTGTATGATAGCTTATAATGAACATATGTTGGAGAGGAAACCTCAATTTAAATAATTTTGTTCATCTGATCATGAGTTATGAGTTGATTTTTTTTGTGCTGCAGAGTGTTAAGATGCTAGACGATGGCACCATTGAAGCAGTTTTTAATAAATGCGGTGTTAGATATTCAGAAACACAGCTAACAAGTATAATCTATGCTACCAATCAGGTAAGGGCCATATACTTTCTATCCACTTATTGCAATCCCATTAATACCATGTGCCTCATTGTTATCAACAAGCTTCCAATGCATCTTATTAAATGCCTCTTAAAATTCATGCATGTACCTAATAATTTTGTTTATTAATATATGTAGTTTGGATTTATTGACTGGTAATGCTACCAAAGTGATTACAATTCTGACACTTAAAATTACATCATATTTCAAGACAAATTGCTGGTATTAAGTACATAGGCCTGGATTTTTATTTTCAAACTGAAAATCGTAAGTTGGGCCATTTCCTGATTCTAACTACTGCCATGCAGTGCCCGCCCATGCAATTTTCATCATGCAGTGGCAGAGGCAGGCTAGAATTGGTGCTGCTTCATTCTGATCCTTTTCCCTTAGCTCAAACTGAAGTCTCTGTTGATCTTCATACTCCTTTCTTCTAGTCCTTTGCTCCAATTCATCAAATATTCGGTCATCTTCTCATCATCTCTACTATATAACTCAATATTGTCTACAGACATCACTGAACGTAATTCTTCCTGTCTCATTTGTTCAATTAGAAAATTCATGAAAATCAGGAAGAGAAAGGGCTCAATGACGATCCTTGTTGCAGTCCAACTTTGATTTCAAAACTCTCGCTATCCCTCATACTGAAACTTATTCTTCTCTGGCACTTCCTGTCTTCTAATAGTCATATATACTGTAAATAGTCTCACAACACCAGGTTGCTCTCCAACAAGTTTATTTGGTAGCACGAGCTTTTGGAGTGCTGTTCCTTTATCAGGGTGAGGGCAGAATTTGTTTCACAAACAGGTCATATATAGACACAAACCCAATTATAAGATAATGGTTGGAATGCAGGTAATCAAGTCTTTACAGGTATAGACAATGCGAGTGGAGAGAGGATTAAGCACAAGTTAAAGAAATGTGAATTGTTTCAAATCAGGACAGTTAGTGAGATTTTGCAAGTCCAGGCAAGTCATGGGGGTTACAGATAGTGTGATATGAACCCAGAATCCTAGTTGAGGCTGTCCTCATGTGTGTGGAACTTGGCTATCTGTCACTGCTTGGTAATTTTGTGTTGTTATGTGTCGTGAAGGCTGCCTTGAAGAACGCTCATCCAAAGATCAGAGGCTGAATGTCCTTGACTGCTGAAGTGTTCTCCGACAGGAAGGGAACACTCCTGCCTGGTGATTGTCGAACAGTGCTCATTCATCCATTATCGTAGCGCCTGCATTGTCTTGCCAATGTACCATACCTCGAGACATCCTTTTCTGCAGAGTATTAGGTAGACAACATTGGTCAAGTTGTAAGAGTATGTACGTGTACCTAGCGGGTGGTTTCTCACATGAGATGATGTATCCATAACGATGATCTGGCACGTCTTGAAGAGGTTGCTGTGGTAGCGTTGTGTGGTGACATGGTCACTGTTCTCCTGAAGGCTGGGTAGTTTGCTGCATACAATGGTCTATTTGCACAGTTATTTGAAGGCAAGAAGTGGGGGTGTGGGGGTGACCTTGGCAAGATGTTTGTCTTCATCGAAGACATGTTGAAGGCTCCGGAGAAGATCTCGTAGCTTCTCCACTCCGGGGAAGTACAGGATGATGAAAGGTTCTCTGCTGTGTCCCATGTTTCTCTTCTGAGGGGATTGTTGTGATTTTTTGCTGTGGCACATTGGAACTGTTGATCGTTGAGTCGAGCGGCAAATCCTGTTCTTACAAGGGTGTCTTTCAGCATCTGTAGGTCTCTGTTGAGATCCTCCTCATCTGAGCAAACCCTATGTATACAGAGGGCTTGTCCATAGGAGATCACTTCTTTAGTGTGTTTAGAGTGGAAGCTGGAGAAGTGGAGCTACGTGAGATTATCTGTGGACTTATCTGTAGGAGAGTAGTCCATGGTGAATCTGATGGTGGGATGGAACTTGTTGATATCATCATATAGTTGTTTCAGGCATTGTTCACCATGAGCCCAAGGAAGAAAATGTCATCAATGTATCTGGTGTACAGTGTCGGTTGAAGGTCCTGTACGGTGAAGAAGTCTTGTTTAAACCTGTGCATAAAGATGTTGGCATATTGAGGTGCGAATTTGGGTGCCACGGCTGTCCCATTTGTCTGTATGAAGAACTCGTTGTTGAATGTGAAGACATTGTGGTCCAGAATGAAGCAAATGAGTTGTAGACTTGCATCTGGAGACTGGCAGTTTTTGGCATTGAATACTGAGGCAGTTGCAGCAATGCAGTTTTTGTGCGGTTTGCTGGTGTAGAGCACCGAGACATCCACTGTGACGAGGAGTGTTCTGGTTCAACTTTCTGTAGGAAGTCTGTAGTGTCACAACAGAAACTGGGACTTCTTTGTACAATGGGTTTCAGGATGCCCTCAATGTAGCCAGAGAGGTTCTCACACAGAATCCCTTTGCTTGATACAATGGGACGGCCGGATGTGTTGGCCTTGTGTATCTTCAGGGGGCAGAAGAGATCTCCAATGCAGTGAGTAAGTGGGATGAGAGCATGGAGGGTGCTCTGAAGGTCCGGATCAAAGGTCTTGATCAGTCTTTTGATTGATGGGTATGTTCTTCGGTTGGATCAGTGGGTAACTGTAGAGTTCCTGGTTGTTCAGTTGTCGGTACACTTCTTTCCAGTAACCTGTTCTGTTCAGTATGACGATGGCTCTTCCTTTGTCTGCCGGTTTTACAACAATGTTGCGGTTGGTCTTGAGAGTGTGGATGGAGTTGCATTGTGCTTGGGTGATGTTCAGGGCTGCCTTGTGAGTGCAGCTAATGAATCTGGTATTGACGAACCTCCTGATGACTCAGGCATACATGACAAGTCGAGTGTGGCGACCTTCCTGAGGAGTCCAATTTGACTCTTTCCTCTTCAGTTGCTGCACTGCAGATCTCTGTTGGCTTTTTTAGTCCATCGGCTGTCTCATTGGGTTCACTGTTGGCCTCTTGGGGTTTGTGGAAAATTCTCAGAGCCTCATTTGCCTGATGATTTCCTCTGACTCCACTTTGAGATTGATGACTCCATTTTGATGATGGGGCAGAAATTGAGCCCTCAGCTGAGAACTTCGATTTTGTCTCGTTGAAGGGTGTGGTCCGACAAGTTGACAATGACTTCCTGCAGTGGTACTGTTTTCTACTGAGGTACCGGGGGAGGTTTGGTTGCTGTTGGTGGTGATGCTGAGTTTCTCAAGTTTCCTGTTCTTTGTGTCCATGAAGGTGGCATAGTTCTGTTGTCTCATCTGCTTGGCAGTGTCTCACAGCTGTTCTGTGCCCTGAGTGCAAGCTGAGAATATAGACTCCAGCTTGGTTTCCAGGTTTCAGTGTCTGCTGCAGAGCTGGTGAGTGAGGTGGTTGAGGATATGAGTTAAGTGTGACGGCAAAGTCTCTCAGTGTAGTCTTTAGGTTGACCTGAGTGGGTTTGTGATCTGCAGTTCTTTCAGTATCTTGTCTGCTATTTTGCATCTTTGTAGAAACTTGATGTCTGTGTTGATATGCGCGATCTGCTTGGAGATCCCCTCCACTTTGAGCCAGTTGTGCTCCGAAAGCTCATGCTACCAAATAATCCTGTTGGACTTTAACCTGGTGTTGTGAGACAACTTACTGTGCCTATCCCAGTCCAATGCCAGCATCTCCACATCATATATACATGGCAGCGTGGCAGCGCTCTGAAAGCTCATGATTCCAAACAAACCTGTTGGTCTTTAACCTAGTGTTGTAAGACTACTTACTGTGCCCACCCCAGTCCAATGCCAGTATCTCTACCTCATGACTTCTCAGGGATTCCATGGATTTTAGTACATTTCCAGACTTGCTACTTAGGCATCCACTCATTCAGTCATAAGCCTTCCTAAATCGATGAATACAAATCTCATGATATTTCTCCAACATTTGTCTAAAAATGAAAATGTCATCAGTGTTACCTCTTCTGCGCATTATCTAAACTGATCTTCGTAGACTTCCATTACTTTTCTCCTTCAACATTTTTTTGAAATCTTGAATGTTGGAACCAAAATGATTTGCCTCCATGATCTTGGATAGTTGGATAGCTTGTTGAGGGTATGGACTCCATATTCATCGAAGCAAGTTCATACTTCTGCTGGTATCTCATTTGGTCCCATTGGTTTGCCACTTTCTGCTCCTTTTAGTGTTGTTCTAACTTCTTCCATTTTGATACAAATATAAAAATTCCCAATTTATTCAGTGAAGCCTTCTTTTGCACTAAACAGTCATTTTACCAAATGTTCTGATTGCTAAACCCCAGGTCAGCTATATATTTGAAAATGATACAGTGAAGTTTACTTATTTGTAGAAATTGCAGATTGTCACTCACAGGTCAGGAACCTTGAAATTTGACTTGATTGTAACCAACTTTGTAAGGTTAAAACTTAATTTTTAAATAGAGCTCAATGTTCCAACATACAAGGTGGGATTTTATGGCCTCGCTCGAGTGGACATTTCCATTGTCTGCCCTTTGCCCCTTCAGTTCTGTGGCAGGCGGAGCAGTAGAATTCCGGTGACAATCTCTTAACCATCAATAGAAAGTAAATGATAATTCATCGTTCCTTCTGATCATTGAAAAGTTTTAGTGACACTTGGAGAACAATGATCAAACTCCTCCATCTGTTTGAATATCTACAGTACAGTAACTTCCTGTATTCACAGGTGACGTGAACATGCATTAGAGTTGTGACAATAGTTTTCATTTATTGTGAAATAAGCTGTTGTTGTATGTCCAGAGCATAAGATAATCATAGAATATATTTAATGATTCTGTTGTTCAAATGGAGTGGTGGATGATTCAGGCAGGAGTGGGAATCCTTGTTCTGCTATGAGGAAAAATTTCAAGTGCAAAATGCTGTTTGACCTGCTGAGTGGTGACAGTTTTTACTGTTTTTGATTCAGATTTTTAGCATCTGCAGTATTTTGCTGTATGTATACCTTTGTAACATCTGACAATAATACTCATCCTTAAATCTCATTTGTATAATTAATAAAATAGCTTTATTCTTTTGTTTGTTCATTTTATGAGTTGGATTTTCAGCTTGCCATTTGGAAGTAAAACTGTCATTGCAGATTGGTTGCCTAGAAATTATATGCTTTTCATTTTCTTGAAAATTGAACTCAGCAGTTTCTTTAGTAGTCAGAATACCAGTTTCACATCTGTAAGACAAGTTGAGCATTTTGTGTCTGATCATTTTAATGTCTGTAGTTTTATCTGGCTTGGCTTTGGTAATGTATATTGATGAGGTGTAGCTGAACAATTATGAGAAGTGTTAACTTGGCATTCAGTTTGTCCTGTGATAATTCACTTGGTGACAACATTCAGTTGCTTTCAGATATATCAATTGAAGGTAGTTACCAAATTAATGTTATCTGACTGTTTTATTCTTTTCCACAGACAAAAATCATAATTTCAATGCAAGACACAATAGAAGTCAACAATAAAATCATGAAGTTACCCTATGAAGATGGTAAAGTAATCTTTGTGTTTAAACTCTTTGAAGTCTTACTGAACTTCATTTTGTGCACATTTACTAAACTGATCATGGGGATCTAATTTTGGATAAAGCCCATTTTTCTATGCATTGGATGCAATGACTGAGGCCATTCCTCCTAGTTCTAATTTTATCCACCAGTGGAAACAACTTCCCTGCTTCTATCTTATCTGTTCCCTTCATAATTTTTTACATTTGTATATGATTCCGTCCCCCCACCTCAATCCTTCTAGATTCCAATGAGTATAATCTCAGATAACTCAATCTCTCCTCATAACTTACCCTGTCAACCCCGGAATCAACTGAGTGAATCTCCTCTGCACCCCCTTCAGTGCCAGTATATCCTTTCTCAAGTAAGGAGACCAAAACTGTACATAGTACTCCAGGTGTAGCCTCACCAGCACCTTATACAGCTGCAACATAATATTGTCTTTAAACTCCATCCCTCTAGCAACGAAGGATAAAATTCCATTTGCCTTCTTACTTATGTGCTGCACCCGCAAACCAACTTTTTGCGATTCATGCACAAGGACACCCAGGTCCCTCTGCACAGCAGCATGCTGTAATTCTTTACCATTTAAGTAGTAGTCCAATTTGCTGTTATACCTACCAAAATGGATGACTTCATACTTACCAACATTGTACTTGCCAGACACTTGCCCAATGACTCAAATGATCCATAACCCACTGCAGACTTTCAGTGTCTTCTGTACACTTTGCTGCATCACTCATCTTAATGCCATCTGTGAACTTTGACACTCTACACCACTTGGTCCCCAACTCCAAATCATCTGTGTAAATTGTAACAATTGCAACCCCAACACTGATCCCTGAGGCACATCACTAGTCACTGATTGCCAGCCAGAAACAACACCCACTCTTGGCTTTCTTTTAGATAACCAACTCTCTAACCATGCTGATACATTACCCGCACCACCATGCACCTTTATCTTATGCAGCAGTCTTTGGTGCAGCACCTTGTTGAATGCCTTCTGGAAATCCAAATACACCACATCCACTGGTTCCCAGTCTTGCATCCTATCTATGTCTCACTGCAACTTCTGACGTCCCTCCAAACTATCCACAACACCACCAACTTTCATGTCGTCGGTGAACTTACTAACCCATCCCTCCACTTCCTCATCCAGGTCATTTATGAAAATGACAAACAGCAAGAGTCCTAGAACAGATCCCTGGGGCACTCCACTGGTGACCGACCTCCATGCAGAAAAAGACCCATCTACAACCACTCTCTGCCTTCTGCAGGCAAGCCAGTTCTGGATCCACAAGGCAACAGCCCCTTGGATCCCATGCCCTCTCACCTTTTCAAGAAGTTTTGTATGCAGGACCTTATCAAACGCCTTGCTGAAGTCCATGTAAACTACATCCACCGCTCTTCCTTCATCAATGTGTTCAGTCACATTTTCAAAGAACTCAACTAGGCTCGACGACCTGCCCTTGACAAAACCATGCTGACTATTTCTGATCATACTAAATCTCTCTAAATGTTCATAAATCCTGTCCCTCAGAACCCTTTCCATCAACTTACCAACCACTGAGGTCATACTCACCAGTCGGTAATTTCTCGGGCTATCCCTGTTCCCTTTCTTGAAAAAAGGAACCACATCCGCAATCCTCCAATCCTCCGGAACCTCTCCCATCTCCATCGATGACGCAAGGAACATCGCCAGAACTTGTAACTTGTGTGGTTTCTGAGAGAGTAGAATGGGTAATAGTAGGTGGATTAATATGCAGTGTCTGTCTCATCCCAGTAAGTCCAAAATGGTCTCGTGTTTGTGTACATGATGAATCAAATCATGCCATCCTTCAATAATGCTTTCCAAAGTTTCTGCAGTATGGGATCTTTTATCAGTTCTTACTGTTGCTGTTGGCATTTCTGTTATGCAAATTGTACCATGTTAATTAACAAATATGCATTCCCCTGCAAGTGTTGTTATGAACAATGTATCAATTTAAGTTGAATCTGTATATATAAATTTGTGTTACGAAATGTAAACATTGTTTCAGTTTCATTTAGGTCTGTGTATGAACCTTGGGTGTGTAGGTGTCTGGATAATGTGGTGACAAAAAGGTCAACATAATTTAGGTTTGTTATGTGTGCGTGTGCATTTTTAATAAGGTCTTGCAACCCCTGTAGTTAGAGATGAGTTGAAAGTTTAGTGATTCTAAAAACAAAGCACAAAGTAGAAAAACTTTACTGTCACCTCGTAACAGTGACACAAGGACACAACCACAGGAAAGATGGGAGTTGAGAGAAGTATGTTCAGAACGTGCATCAGAGACAGAAGAGAAAGGGATTGTGCGCTCTTTGAAGAAAGACTGCATGGTTAGTGGGACAGCAATTAACAGAATCGTCAGTTATGGGACTCCTTAAAGTCATCAGTTTAACAGAGGGACTACCAGTTGACTAATTTTAAAGTACTCATTTGCTGTGCAGTTGAGTTTAGAGTTTGATTTTTTTTGGCGAATTTATAATGGTCTTAGCAACAGCGCTGACTTTCAGAGTTCAGAACAATGCAAGCAAGCATTAAAAATGTTGTCAACACAACACCCTTCAGTGTGTTATGAATGTCATGAGTGTTCTTTATGTTCACTTTCTCTGTTTGCTCTATTTATTTTATTTTTTACTTGGTTGGCAGATATCATTTCAAAGCTGGTGTTTCCCTTCTCCAGAATTTAGAATAAAAGAAAGAATTATTTGTGTGTGTATATATATCTATATATACTTATACACTTATCCAGGTTTTTTTATTCTACACTTTAATGGACTGAAAATTATGAAATACCAAGTCATCCTCTTAATTTTTTGATTTATTTTTCACTAACATGATGGTTGCTGGGGCAACTCTACATTTTCAGTATTTTCTCACTTTTGCTAATCAAAGAGCAAAGAAAGAAAGCATTAGAATGACTGGGACAGTTGACTTTTTTGTTGCTGAAAGTAAGTTGCTCCAGAAAATGTTGGGCACTTTAATGCATGAAAGAATTTCAAAGTTGCACTGAAATAGCACCAGTCTCTTTTGCAAAATACTCATGATAGCATTAAAGGAATAAATTTGACAGTACTTTCTATCAAGTGAAATGTAAGTGATCCTGTTTCAATTCTGCACATTAATTTTGATCTAGCCTTATGATATTCATTTTACAATGAATTTATTGAATATATGATCAATTTTATTTTTGTAGGGAACATTGCAATTTACAGGCAGTCTTCCAGCAACATTCAGGTAAAATCCATTTTTGGCCTGGAGATGCAAGTTCAAACCTATCCAGTTTTACAGTTGTACATCATTGTTGATGAAAGCTTTGCGACAACCACTCACGGTAAGCAGCATTAATTTGCTTTGCTGAACTCTTTGTTCATGAGTCTGTAAATTATGCTGTTGCATGTTATGAATATTTTAAGACAAATGCTTAATTTGTGACAGTTAAATCTGTCAGCCTAATGAGGCTGTCAACTCTGAATAGTAATGGTGACTAGAAAATGGTCCTTCACTGGAGCTCAGATCTGGATGAAGGCAGAGGCAAAGTACAAAAGTTTTGCTGAACGGGGTTGCAGGAGGCACAAATACCTGTACTAAGAAGCTATCATAAGAGATGATGCTGCTTAGTCGGTGGAGTTGGGTGGGAAGGGAGGAGTAAGGGGCATTGGCTTGGGGCAGAGGAAGAAATTCTGTCCAATGGGAGGAAAGCATGGACACAAAGTAGAAATGCTGCTTAGTAGGAATGTAGGCCGGAATTCTGTCAAAAAATTTCTAAGTTCCCAACATGCGGGAAAACGGGAGTAAATCCCACCTATTTTGTTGGTGTGATTTCCAAAATGAATCTCCAACACTCTGTGCAGAGGATTCCCTCTGAAAAGTGATGGATGAAAAATTCATTGTTATTGCAATGCATTTTTCAGCACTCTGGATAGCAACTGGAAGGAGAGGATGAGCTAATAAATGATTTCCTTAATTTAAGGGAAATGAGAACACACTATTGGCACAGAAGAACTAATCAGGTTTAGATCACATGGTTTAACACCAGGCAGGAATAGAAACTGAGACCTTGTAATATTTACAAGTTGATAGCACATCATTTACACACCATTGGGGAAAAATGCATGAATAATTTTTAGCGGAATTAGCCACATCCTGAAATGCAGTTGTTTAAAGTAGGAAAATAAGTTGGTAGAATGCAAACTTCTTTATTTGTTTACCATTGTAAAAGTTGTGATCTGTTTGTGATATTAATTCTTGCTGTTATGAATTTCATTCTCTTTCAGGACTCTGTGGCAATTTTGATGGTGTCTCTCAAAATGATTTCAGGAGCAGTATGGGAATTCAGGAAGGAACGGCCAGTAGTTTTGTAGATTCCTGGAGAGTTATTGAACACTGTCAAGCTGCTCAAGATAAAGATTGTGACCCATGCTCATTAAGCCAATCAAATAGTAAGTAGCAAATATTAATATGAGAAAATTAAAACACACACCCTATGTTGACATGTTTGCTGCCATTGCCCAATATTGTGGATTTTTAGCTGTAACTAATACCTATTTTACAGTTCAAGTATCACACAGTCACCATGACTAGTTTTGAAGATTTACATTATTCTGAATTGCCTAACTGTGGAGATCTGAACATTATTAACTCCTAAGCTCCATCCTCCATAAGCATAATAAAAAGCATGGTACATCATCAACCTCATTGCTCCTTTCTTTTTACTTTTAATGAATCTATTAAAGTGATATGTTGGCACAGTGGTTAGCACTACTACCTCACAGCGCCAGGGACCTGGTATTAATTCTGGCTTGGAGGCATTGTGTGGAATCTGTATATTCTCCCTGTTTGCTTGGGCTTCCTCTGAGTGCTCTGATTTCCTCCCAAACTCCAAAGATGTATTGGTTGGTTGATTGGCCATGCTAAATTGTCACTTAATATGAGGGAACTAGCAGGATAAATACGTGGGGTTATGTGGATAGGGCCTGGGTGGGATTGTTGTCGCTGCAAGCCTGAACGACCTACTGCACTGTAAAGATTCAATGATTCTATGAAAATAATTCCTTGAAATTTTTACAAAAAACTAAAGGAAGATCGGTAAGTTTCTAATTATAAATGGTCAGGGCATTAAGAATTTAGTAGATTTGAACTTTATTGAAACATTTTCACACCAATGCATCATCTTGGTATTATAAGAGGTTACATTCATTGTCCAGTAGTGTGTGTTCATATTTTTAAATTTATTTTCAGGATTTGGGGAGCACTAATTTGCTGCATTAATTACCTATCCCTGGTTGCCTTGAGAAGGTGATCCTGTGCCTTCCCTTTGAACCATTGCTGTTCAAATAATGATGTGGTCCTACAATTTTAGGGAATTCCTGGATAGGGAGCTAGCAAATGTGAAGAAGTGACAAAGTACGCTTGGGAGGATGGCTGACTTGGAGAGGAACATGGTGTTCTCATGCTCTTTGTTCCTTTTGTTTTTCCTGGTGATAGAGCTGACAGTAGTGGAAAATGCTGTTAAAGTAAGCTTGGCATGATCCTGCAATACACTTTGCAAACCAAATGTACTACAGCCTCACTGCACTGGTGGTGTGGGGACAGCTATTGAATTCAGTGGCATGGGTGCTGATCAAACAAATAGCTCTGTCCTAAATAATGTTCAGACTCTTAATAGTTGAAAGTATCTCTGAAATGATACATTAAAGATTATGGGGAGATGGTTGATCCTTTTCATGTTTGTTTTATTTATTTTTTCACGGTGTGTGAACGAAGCTGGTTAGGTAGACTATTTATTGGGCATTTATTACCCATCCCTATTTGCCTTTCTGGAGGTTTTACTCTGAAGGATGTGCTGTCTTCTTGGCACATCCAGTATTATTAGGGTAGGAGTTTCAGAATTTTGGACGATGATATATATCGAAGTCAAGATGGTGTGTGACTTGGAGGGGAACTTGCAGGTGGCTGGTAGAATTAATTAATGTGTTGCCTATTCCTAGAATGTCACTAATGAAATCGCTGGAAGTGGTTCTGCTGAACACACTGGTCTGAAAAACTCGAGCAGCATTGAACTGAGTCCAAGTATCATAATTTTCCTATGTGTCTGGTATGATTAAATGCACTGGAAGACTTGCTTTTTGGCCCCTCCTGAAATTAGTTTTTCTGGCACACATTGGCTCCATGCTCAACGAAAGATTGCCTTGAAATTAAGGGTACTTGCTGTTAACTTTGTCTTGCATATCCACGTGTGCATCAAGGCTCTGTCAAGATACCAACCATATGGTTCTGACAGAACTCAGACAGAGCATGGTGAGCTATTATTATTGATATAAATTTAATTTGATGGCAGAACAGTTCAGTCCTTCCATCACTTCATTGTTGTTTAGGAAGAGGTTGGAAAGTCTTCAATTTGTCACTTTAATGTAACCTTTTTTGGAAAAGGTATTCCTCTTATTTATGGCCATTGTTTTCAATTACTTCTTAATGTCATCTGGAGCAACCCGATTGGCATCAGTGGTTATGGCACCTCGATATGACGCTGAGTAGATAATCTATTTGGCTCTTTTCGTTGAAAACACACCCAAGCATTTCAGCCTTGTTCTTGTCCTCATGTTATACAATCTGCAAGATTGAGAATGGGATGTTTTTGATACTGCATGTTCATTTCTTGAGTGTCGATCACCTTTTTGACTCAGTTGTGCTCTTTTAGTTGTGCACATCACGTAACTATTTACTTTTGGTGTTCAACATAGCCGTAACTGTCAAATAATTTCTCTATGTTCACAGTTCTAAACAGCACTTAAAGCACATTGGACCAGAGTTGAATTTTGGGCTATTAAGTCTGTCCTTTGTTTGTATCATTTCTTTTGGTGATAGGACCACAATACCCGAAGGAGGGTGTCTTCATTGTGAAGATGCAACTTTGTTTTCATAAGAATTGTGTGGTAGTCAGTCCAATCAGTGTTACATTGGAAAGGTTTGTCTGTGATTGGTAGGTCAACGAAATGAAAATAAACACAATGTTCCTTTATGTTAATCTCTTACAAACAGATCAAATTGGTGGCCAGGCAAGGGATGTCACATTCTGATTTTGAAAAGAATTAACAATTAGTTTAATAATTATTATGTTCTTATGTTGCTATGTTCTTATGTTATCAATCCAGGAATTTGAATTCAGATTCTTTAAAAAAAATCAAATATTTATGTACTTGTTCTTGAAAACCCATGATGTTTTCTGCTTTCACCAATGCTCTAAGTAGAGCATAACACGACTGATCAACTCTCTGTACTAAAACGTTCTTATGACATCTCCCTTCATTGTTCTAATAGTGATCTTAAACGTATACAAGCCTCTGTTTCTCTTAGCTTTGCTCAAAAACTCAGTTTTCATCCTTGTAGCATCTGGCTCTCATTTCCATTTTCAGAAAGTGCAACATGGCATTTAAGAACAACTTGCATATATACATTGCCTTTAATGTAGTAGAATGTCCAACGAACCTCACATAATTTGACACAAAACCACTAACGAAATGTTTGGACAGTGCAATCGATTTTAATAAGTGTTGCATATTTGTCTGATTGTATGATTGCTTTAAAAGCTGGTCACATGATTTGATGGTGATGTCATTGGGGTATTCCTGCCTTAGTTCCATTTTCTGCTCTACACAGGCAATAAATCTGTTCTTATTCGAATCTATGTGTGCAAATCACATCTTACTATTTTTGGTTAGGATCCACAAGACCTAATATACTTCAGACATTGCAAAAAGAAAATTGGCGACGAGGATGGAATTTTGTTTCGTCAAGATCATCAAGAAAAAACATGAAGTAAAAGCAAAACATTATGGGTCCTCACATTTTGAATATTAAAGGGTGGAGAAAGTTAACAACAGGATTAAAGATTGAGTGCCAGTGAAGGAAGACCAATGAAGGAAAAAAAGGAAAGAATATTGTGTTTCTTACCAGAAAAAATGGGAAGACTCCTCTAAGTTGTAGCATCTGCGCACGTGTTGCAGTGTGTAGTGGCAGAGCAGAAGATTCACTATGCAGTTGAAAAAGGGTGAAAACTCTCTGTATGGTTTTAAAAGAAGGGATTTTTCCCATTAGGAAAGATTGTGTTTCAGGCACTTTCTGGCATTTTTAAAAAAAGAAGGATGCCCTGCTGTATGGCTGGATCCATTTGGAAAAAAAATACATCAAATGATTGGTCTCCAGGGCGAAAGGGAAGCACTGGAAAGATATTAATAATACATACTGAGGATTCTCAAAGTCCTAGTGCCTGCAAGAGAGATGGCAGGTCAATGTCAGGGGTACATTCCGAAAAAAGATGATATTGTCCACTATAAAAGAGAGGGCCTAGAAGAATGGAAAAGGCCAAGTAAAATGATAGGGATGGATGACAAGGTAGTTAGTTATACTACAACACTTAACGTGACAGTGTAAGCCCACTCTTCAAGAGTAGTGGTAATTGATTATGAATTTGGAACATCTGGGCATGTTGTAGAAATACAAGAAGCACCTTGTACCTCACATAACACATATCTTGAGCAACTATGATGATCAGACAACCAAACATGAGTGGGAATCTGATGATCAGCTAAGTAACAGTGAGGCAGAAGATGAAGCCGTTCCTTCAAAGGTTCAGTTACCCAAAATAGGCACAATGAAATCATACTTACCCAAAGGGACAAGTGAGTGGGGGGATGCAACTATAATTGGAAAAGCAGGAAAATCTTCAGTAAAATATAAATACTGGCCCAACATCCGAGAGCAAGGACAAAAAGTGAAAGCTATTGATTAGGAGGGTTGGAAAGATGGAAGCCAAAAAAGCAAGATTTAAATTTTGAGGATGTGTCAGTGAGAAGTTGTGAACCCACGAAAAGATCACAAATCTGCAACCAAAGTTATTTCAACAGACGCCTGAGAGTAGTAGCCCTGATGTCTGTGTCGATATGCACAATCTTCTTGGAGATCCTCTCCACTTGGAGCCAGCAGTTTGCGGTGTGGATGTGGAGATGCCAGATAGATATCTGGCATCTCCACATCATGACTACCATTGACACTTAATAGTCAACTAAAAAGCCTCAAAAGCAAGAACAGTGCCATATGCAGCTTGTCCCAAGGTCAAGGAATAATTAATAAGTCTTGTTAACACTAGTGTGTTAAAGCCAGTTATGATGAGTGGCTGGGTTATCCCCATTGTACCTGGCATGATACCAGATAGTTCAGTTTGTATTTGCGGTGATTTTATAACAGCCATAAGTCGAGTAATATGGTCAATATCCACATCCTTTAATTAACGATCTGTTTGCTGTGTTATCAGGTGGGCAGAAATTCCGTAAGATTGATCATTCACATTCATATTTACAGATGAATGTAGCCGTACCTGTAAAGATATTTTGCATTATAAAAGATTACCTTTTGGAATAACATTTGCACCAGCCCTATTCCAAAGGTTGGTGGATCAGATTTAGTGAAGAGCGTTACTCTATAATAATACTCATAATAATACTCTATTTACAGATAATACTCTAATTACAGAGGCCAATGAACAAGAGCACTTGAATAATTTAGAAGCAATTTTGAAACATCTTCAAGCACATGGTTTGCATATCAAGAAAGAAAGGGTGACTTTCGTGAAGAATGTCACATATTATGCCTTCAAGAGAATGGCAACTGCCTTTGCTTTGTGTATTCTGATTAGTGCTGAATCAAACAATGTTCAGCTAAAAAAATAAGCTTTGAGTATAATCCTTGGCATTCAAAGGTTTAATCATTATTTATATGGTTGTCATTTCACATTATTGACGGATCAATCCTTAACTATTTTTAACCATATAAAAGCATATTTTTGTTAACTGCTAACCGATTGCACACATGGTCACGAGTCTTATTTGAACATTTACGATATAAAGCATCATTAATCAGAGTGCCTTGTCAATGTTGATACATTATCATGTTTACCTTTACCTATTGAGCAGATGTCACCAAATGGTTTTTGTAATTTTTAAACATTTTTTGCTAATAGATCTTTTGCCTGTGACAGTTTCTCAAGTTCAGAAACATACCAGAAATTTTGCCATGAATAGAAAGGTGATGGATGTGGTATTGAAAGAAATGATAGATGCAATACATCGTCTGACTCCTGCTGATATTAAGCTGTCTAGCCTGTACTTCCTGGTTTATTCCTCTCCTCTTTTATTGAATTGTGGTGTTGCATTAGCAACCCTCTCATTACTTTATACATTGAAGATTGTGACAAATGCCTCTGCTACTTCTAGTTTTGAATTGAGGCAAAAAGGTTCATTTTGCACTCATCGGGGCACTGTGCAAAAATGCTGATTAAGGGAAAACAGCAGTTTGTGATGAAAGTAGTGCAATTGAGATGAATATATACATATACACTGTTTTTTGTGTTTAAGGCGAATGTTTAAGAAGTCAGCTTTATGCCAGAGGCAGTCAGTATGTCTAGGGGGGAATACGAATGCAGCTTAGATTTTGGGAGAGCAGGATAATTATTCATTTCAACCTTGCAAGTGGGTATGTTAAGTAGAGTTAATGGATGTTTGTTTATTTGAGTTCCTGGGATTTCAGATTAGACTGACAGGATCATGTGGTTTATGTGCATAGAGAGCAAAGCTTTTGCAGATGGCAGTTTAAGATGTAGCTAAAGCCTGGTTGAAGTTAGAAGTATTTAACTTCTGGAACTCTATCTCCCTCTCAAAGCTCCATGACTGTTAACAAATATTAAAGCAAGTATGCCTTGGTTTACGGATTGTATTAATTTAAAGTGGATTTGATTTATGCATAAACGCAGCTTATTTGGAACTGGAACAATCATAAGCTAGAAAATAAAATTGTTTTCTTTCATTTTTTTAAATATTGTACAACTGTTGATAGTTAAGTAACTTCATTTGTTAGTTATAGTTAAACTGTATTATTGAATACAGTTTGTTTTACTGTAAAAGATTCCTTATTTATCAGTGGAATAACTCATGGAGTGAAAAATCTTATCTTCACACTTATGTCAAAATAGAAAAACTGTTGGGATCTAGCCTGGTTTCTGTTCAGGACTTGGACAAATTTATGCTTAATGAGAAGATTAATGTGGTGAAATAAAAGCAAAATACTGTGGAGGCTGGAAATCTGGCATTAAAAAGTAGAAAATGCTGGATAAACTCAGCAGGTCTGAAAACATCTGTGGCGAGAAACAGAGTTAACATTTTAAGTCTAAATGACCCTTCTGCAAAACTTCTACAGTGCTTATCGATTGACAAATGGACTCTGATTGGTAGAGGCATTGCTATGGAGGATGCACCGGGTGACTGACAGTTAGAACTTAGAACATAGAACATTACAGCGCAGTACAGGCCCTTTGGCCCACGATGTTGCGCCGACCAGTGGAACCGATCTAATGACCCTGTCACCTAAACTATTCCAATGTTATCCATATGCCTATCCACTGACCATTTGAACACCCTTAAAGTTAGGCAGGGCATTCCACGCCCTTACTACCCTCTGAGTAAAGAACCTACCTCTGATATCCGTTCTATAATTACCACCCCTTAATTTAAAGCTATGCCCCCTCGTGTTAGCCATCACCATCCGAGGAAAAAGGGTCTCGCTATCCACGCTATCTAACCCTGTGATCATCTTGTGTGTCTCAATTAGATCACTTCTCAACCTTCTTCTTTCTAACGAAAACAACCTCAAGTCCCTCAGCATTTCCTCATAAGACCTTCCCACCATACCAGGCAACATCCTGGTAAACCTTCTCTGCACCCTTTCCGACGCCTCCACGTCTTTCTTATAACGCGGTGACCAGAACTGTACGCAATACTCCAAGTGTGGCCACACCAGAGTTTTGTACAGTTGTAACATGACCTCACGACTTCAAAATTCAATCCCTCTACCAATAAAAGCTAACACACTGTACACCTTCTTAACAACCTTATCAACCTGGCAAGCATTGCTTGAAATTTAAATCAGGCATTTTGACCCTGGTTGGCCAAAGCATTGCCCTGGGGATTGAGTCAGCAAATGACTGTCACGTATTTTGTTTAGCTGAAAGAGAAACAGTGTGCGTACATTTTCTTGTTGCAAAAAAACAGGGCTTTGTTCGTTTATCTAATGAGCGACATTGCAAACTTGACTGACAATCTTAAATTGGTTTTTGGCATAATTCTAAGCACAGAGGATCATTTATCAAATGGCATCCAATTGCAGAATCACATCTAAAATTAGATAGTATTTTGAGTTTTGTATACATGAGCTGGTTGGGTATGATCTGTACCTTCACCCTGGCAAACAGTGTCATGGAACATGCTGTTTGATGTGAATTACCAATCCTTGGAAGGTACAGGCTGCATAGCTAGCATCATGCTGGCACTAAAATTCATATACCGCATTATTCATTTGTGTAATAAGCAAGATGTCTTTTTAGCCTCGGTGGCAGTATCCTGTTAGTAGTGAATACCACTTGTGTTGTTGTTTCAGCTATTGAATAATTTTTGAATGACTGTCCTTCCAGGGTAATCTGAGGTAACAGCATTTTTCAGGGCCATACGTGACATCCTGTCCAACACGTACAGTGCTAAGTAATCTGATCAGGATAAGCAATATCCAGCAGGATAATGCTTATGCTTCTTTCAGCAGATGAGGTGATTTACTATCTTTCAATAATTTAATCTTTTCCTACTTCTCTATCACTGCTCTTTTCCAAACTATCTTCTCTTCTTTTGGCGTGACCTTCACTTCATCTGCTTCTTTTGTAAATACAGCTGTAAAGCACTCATTTAGTATTTAGATATATTATTTGCCTCTCCATGAAGATTTTCCTTTGGATCCTCAATAAATGTCATATTTCTCTGACTAACCTCTTACAGCTGATGTGTTTATACAATACTTTTAGAATTCAATTTAATGTTTTCTGCTACTTTTTTTGGAACTCTTTTCTTTCTATATTAACCTTTTTCATCATCTCTTGGTTATGAATTTTGCTGGTGATATTTGTCACTTGAATGTTTTTTGTGTTTTAACTTTTAGTTCTTTGAATGGTCCATCTTTTCCCTTTTTTAAAGGATAGTTTCCCTCAAACTATCTCTTTCCTGAATGCCCTTTATTGCATTATTACTGCTTTACTCTGAAATCCCCTTTTCCATTGTTAGATGTTTCTAAATTCACTAAATTTGGCCCATCACCTGTTGAGCATTTTAACTGTAATGTTTGCTGATATCTTTTCATAATTAGTTTTAAACCAAGTTACACCACATCAGTTAGATAATCTACTGTAACACACTTCAATTGATTTACTTCATTTTCCAGAATCTTTCCAACAAAGTTTCCTTCCTTGTCGAACTGCAGACATATTGATTGAGAAAATTTGCTTGTTGGAAATTGGAAATTCTTAGAATGTTATATAACACGCATTAGAAATTCCTTTTCTTCACATCCTTAGCACTAAGTTTTCCCCGTCTATATTAGAAGTAAAATTAGAATTAAAGTATCCTAATATCTCCTCTATTTCTGTTACCCAGCTTTGAAATTTGCCATCAAGTTTGCTCATCCATCTCTCACAATTTAAAATGGTATAAAAATCTTGCAGAAGTGTAGCAAATATCCTTCTATTCCTTACTAAAACCAAATAATAGATTTGGCCCTATAACCATCTAGTATATCCATTCTATTTAGAACTGAAACATTGTCCATAATCAAATACTATGATTCTTTCACCTCTTTTTAGTCACCAGGAATATTAGGAATCCATTCCTGATGTTGTTTTCATCCCTATAGTGCAGAAGGAAAATGTGGGGATAGTACACTCCAATAGAGTTTACTATCCCCATAGCTGCACATATTTACCCCTCTAATAGTCCTAATCTACTCATCTTGGGACACCAAGGGGCAATTAATCATGGCCAATCCACCTACCTACACATGGACTGTGGAAGGAAACCAGAGCACCTGGAGGAAACCTACGCAGACATGGGGAGAATGTGCAAACTCCGCAGTCATCCACAGCTGGAATTGAATCAGGGTCCCTGGTGCTGTGAGGCCTAACCATGTGTCATGTCTCTTTAGATTCAGTTATGTAATAATTCCATGTCGAAACTTATAGTTTCAACACAATCTTATTATTACATTGTGTATCTACAATTTTTTATCTTCATTGTCACTTTTGCTATTTTCCTCAATCTGAATTTTGCAGTGCAATTTTGAGATATTTCTAATGTTACTGCTGTTTATATCTCTCTGTCTGCTGCCCTCATTATTGTTTCTTTCTGCTATTTTCTGGTTCCATTTCCTCTACCATATTCATTTAAAATCACCTTACAACAAAGCATAAAAAAATCTGCTCAAAAGGTCAATTATTTGGAAAAAGGGAATCCTTCTCTAATGTAACCTTATTCTAGACCTACCTAGTTTTTGTGTAAATCCCCTGTTTCACATAACTCCTTTACTCCAAGTGATCTATCCACATGTATGGAATGTAATTCCTTCATTTCAAATCTGGACTGTGTAATAAATCTGTGCTATCTGAACCTTTTGTAATAGCTAAGGGTTTGTACTTATTGAACAACTCACCAGCTCAAATACTTTCACTACTTTTATATTATTCAATATTTGAGGGAACAGAAACTGTACACTGCATTCTAAATGGAGCCTAACCAAAGTGTTCTACAAAGACCATTCTGACTGCTACATAGGTCTTTGTTACATCCGTGAACTTGTTGACAATATTCTTAACACTATCATCCAGATTATTGATATAAATTGTTCACAATTGTAAGAGTAACATTTGCAATCAACATCCATATGAAACCATCAGTGTTGTTAACAATGCCTTGTCTACAAGAACACAATCAATTTCATACCTAATCAACAATTTGCTTTCTGATCAAATAGCGTTCTATTTTAAAAATGGCTTACTGGGAGGCACCTTCTCAAAGCATTTTGAAAGTCTAAGTATACAATGTCTATTGGGTTATCTTCATTCATGTGTCTGGTAACCTCCTTAAAGAATTTAACCTTATCCAGGTTGGTAAGACATGGCCTTCTTTAGTTATCATGTTGCATGTCTATAATAACCCTTCATTGTTCAGATGGCCATACAAAGAATTCTATGTGATTCCTTTAGCTTTTGCAGCAACTGTGTCAGGGTAGTGGGGCATTGGTTCTAATTTTCTTTTTTGAGTAGGGTGATACTTGCATCTTTTTCTTTTGAGTTTTTCTTAATTTGTAAAAGTATTTCTGCTTAATTCTTAGTAATGCATTAGTCACGTGCAATGATTATGTTCTGCTCAAGTTGTATTCAGAGATTTCCTGGTGAGGAGACTCTCCGTTGATATTGATATTTGTGTTGTGGCCATATAACAATATGAGTAAACAAATATCAATTTCTCTTTGCCAGGTATGTTTGCCGAGTCTTATTGTTCCATATTAATGAATAAATCCAGCATTTTTGGAAGGTGTCACTGTAGGGTGGATCCCACAGATTATTATGAGGTAAGGGAAATTTCTATTCTGGAGTACATAGCAATCTTATTAATGAGTTTTCAGAATCTATAAAACAGCTTTATTGCTGGTAGTGAGTGATTATACCACCTGCTCCCAGAAAATATCACAACATTTTTGAGCCTTAAAAGTATTACCTTATAAGAGAGAACATGCAACATGATTTAGTTTTTCACATTATTCAGCCTGCAATGTACTTTATCCCTCAGCACTAAATCTAGCAATGCATTCTTCTAACGTTGGACTAAAGACATAAACCTGCCAAGAAATTTCTGAATGTATTTCAGAAATTCTTCTCTCTTTGTAACTTTATTCTAATATTATTCCAATTGAATTTTGGGTAATAACATCCCTCAATATCACATCTCTGTGAATTTCCTGCAGATTTTCTTATCTATCTGTCTTACTATGTGCTGTATACAATACTCCAACTAGAGGAGGAAGAGACAGAAGAAAAGAAGAAGACATCTGAGATGTACTCTCTCCAGATGAGCTGTTGTGGTAGGCTACTGAGACTTTGCTGCCCTGAAATCTCATCCCCACACCACTGCTTCACAATTCCCTACCTCCCCTCTGCTACTCACCATCATGGTATCCCAAAGTCTTGGCATTAAAAGAATCACAAAAGAACATTCCATCACAACTAAATCCAACAATATTTAGAATAAGATAGAGTTCACCTTTGTTCAAGTGCTCAGTGTCTTTGCCTATTTGAGTGCTCTTATGCAGTGATATCCCAGTTGCTGCAACATGGAGGACATAGCACAGGTCTTACAGGATTCTCTGGGCCTTATGGTCTGGCTTTAAACTGTACCAATCTGGGCTGATGAAGCTGCAACAGCAAAGCCAAAGGCTCAGTGCTTGAGTGCTGTAACCTGAGAGGTGTTATCCCAGCTGATGTGACTACTATACAAGTCAGATGTCAGGGTGGAACCCAGGTTGATAGATCCTAATTATTATTTTTTATTTAGAAAGATTTTATTTAGAAAGTGAGTACTGAATCGAATCACAGAGGCTACTGATGAACTTTTAACAAAACAATAATGTATTTATTAATCAAGAAAAAAAAACTATAAATACACCATTCGTTCACCCACAACAATACCTTGCCAGATATGTACAGATTTGAAAGGAAGTCACAAGTTACAAAATATGTCTTATGCGCTAATGTCCATAGGTAAGTACACAGTACACTTAAACCAATAGACGAAGTCTGGACAGATACAAAACAACTTCCGTGAATTTCTCATCAACTGTCCCCTAATTGTTAGCCAACCGGTCTCACTGAAATTCTTGTCTTTCACGTGAGGGCTTTCCAATCTCCATTCTCGACGAACTCACCTTGGAATCTTTTCCCAAATGACACATTTTCTCGGCTGTCTTCACCAAGGATCGCTTGACCACCACAGAATGACTGCCACACTCCTAGGACAATGCCAAGCAATCCAAGTAATTGCCACTGTGAAAGATGATGGGCGAAAGTTTATGATTTCATCATGCCTGTTTTTGGGCACAAAAATATTGTACAATCGGGAATGAACTGTCTAGCGGGAATGGCACTTGTTTTTCGCATCACGGCCCTATCCAAAATGGGCGAAACATCAATTTGCATTTTTTGCCTTCATCACAATGTAATTAGCGAGCTTCACTTCCAATTGTCCCATCTCATCTGCCTTAATGACCTCGTTTGCTGCAACTGCAACCGGTGAGCAAAACACCTCATACATAAAAATCAGCTTCAGGCACTGAAGCAGTAAGGGTGAACAAGGAAATAGTCTCTGTTTTCAAAAAGCTCCATGCTGCAGAGAGGGGGTTGGCTTGTGGTGGGCATGTTGCATTTCAAGTCAGGCAGGGAGTCTCCAAATCTGTGAGGGGGTAGGGCTTCTGCTCACAGTTCAACCTCTCAGAACAGACCCAAGTTTGAGCACTGACATCAGGTGTTACTGTTGACCCTGGGTCCTAGTGCTGGCAGCATTAAATAATGTTGGTGGTGGGTAGTGGGCTGGAAACTCTCAGAGACAGTGCTGCAGCCTCAGAACTTGTTAAGCAGTGCTATCTGAGGCCACTACTGCATGGGTTCTGGATGTGTGTACAGAAAGGGTAATTGAGGGGTACCTGTGTTGCCATTCTGGGGGGCTGGGGAGGGGGATGTTAGGGGGGTATGTTGCCGTTTTGGGAGGCTGATGGGGAGGGAATTGAGGAGTTTGTTTTGCTGGGCTGGGGGTCAGCAGAGTTCTCTAACTTTTGCATCTGTCTCCTTGCCCCAATCTCTTCCCTTGCCCCAATCTCTCCCCTGCCCTCCCTGCGCCCCCACCCTTCCAGGTGATTTTGCAGTGTAACCCATCGATCTTGCTGTTCTTTTGGTTGCTGCTGAAACTGAGGAGGAGAAGGAGAGGAGGATGAATTGCGGGCGCAGGAGGCCCAGGCCATAACACTCACAGGAGAAGAGAGAGGCTGCTGCTGGAGGCAGGATCTGGTCATCATTTGCACTGGAGTGGGGGACGGTGGTGGGGGGAATGCGGGGAGCAGGAGAAGGAGGGAGTGGAGACCCCTGTAGTCCTGCATGTGAGCGTCCTTTGAGCAAATGTTGAACATTGCATGCTGCAAGACTGCTCCAAAAGGAGGCAATGCGCCCCTGTGCCACTTTTTACAGGGACAGGGCAGCCAATGCGGAGATGCCAAATGTGCAGGGGGCTCACATCACCCAGAAGGCCCTGGAGAAAAATCCTAGGGGCTCCCATTCCATCAACGTGCAGTGGGTGTGTGAGCATCAACTGCATATCATGCATATTTTCACCAGACACTCCAGCAATGTGCACAACAGCTTTATGTTGGGGTGCTCAAATGTCACAGAGGTTTTTGAGGAGGAGCCCAGGGTGCAGGGATGGCTTGTGGGGGTCATGCGGTACCGGCCTCAGTTTTGGCTGATCACATCAATGCGGAGGCCTGAGACTGAGACGGAGACCTGATATGTGAGGTCCATGTTGCCACCCGGTCAACCTTGGAGAGGTGCATAATACTCGTCAAAATGCAGTTCAGGAGCCTGGACTTCTCTGGTGGGGCCCTCCAGTTTCACCCCATATTGTGGTGAAGTGCTGTGCCTTGAGCAACGTGACACAGCATCAGGGTGACCTCCTGGAGGAAGAGAAGGAAGCCGAATACCTGGGCATTGCTGGGGAACAGGCTGTCCAGAAGGACAAGGATGATGACAACCAACACCACCTGGGTGCTGGAGAGCTGGCGGCAGCAAGGGTCAGGCATGCGAGAGCAGCGAGGGAGGCCTTGATCACCATATGTTTTGAAAACTAGAGGCCTGTGTTGCCACATGTGGGTTCTATCACTTTCCACCCACTCTCACTCCCACCTCATGCATCCCTACAATCTCCTGCAACATTTTAAGACCAGAGTAGTGGACCTGGGTGCGCTGTGTTGGCGAGTTTCTGTGGCAAGCAGAGGATGATGATTACTCACTATGCTCCATTGTGCAAACAAGTTTGACTCCTACCTGAGCTCTGCATGTACGCTGGCACCTGAGTCCACATTTAGGCGTTGGGGAGGGGTAAGATCGCACTAAACATCCATGCAGGGCTTTGTCAGGTCAGGTAGGGGGTGGGAGGGAACGTCTCCCTGCTTCTGGGGATGCTATGGCAGATATTGTAACGCACTGCCACTGCATGCCACCTGCTGTAGCCGGTGAATGATGTGTGAGCCTTGATTTTCCCAGTATCGGTGTGCGGAGGATCCTCCCCCATTGACATCAATGTGCAGGGTCCCTCCAGCGAAGGTCGGGGTAAGTACATTTTTGTTGGAGGCTAATCAGAGACACATTAGTCACAGCAGTAGAATGAAGTCACATTGGTGCCAATAAAATTGCCATCAAATTAAGTGCTAATATATAACAAGTGAAAGTGAGACTTTAAAGTGCCTAAATATTCTATTAACTGGTGTACTCCTTTACCCATGCCATCTTTCTGCCACTACAATATTTCTTTATGTGGCATACCACTTTGTTTCGGTGTCTCTCTGGGATGTACATCAGAGGTGGAGTTGGCCAGCTGCCTAATATGCTCCTTGGCCTGTGATGTCCTTAGTGATCATCCCCCGGAGGGTCCTAGCTAGCTTTCAGGTGTATGCCACCGAGTTCATCTCGCTGTCCCTGAGATGCCCCAGTGTCAGGAAGCAGGAATTCAGAAGGCGTAGCCACTACCGCAGTCTGCTGGGTAGAAAGCCCTGGCACTGGCTTGTGCCCTCCCTCTTCCTCTTTCAGGATGCCTGTGGACCCCTGGATCATTTCATGAGATGGCGGTGCTTCTGCAGTGAGCTCGAGAAGCTCCAGCATCACCTGGCTCTGCCAGTTTTGGAGCGTCACTAGCATTCTTGCCATGGTGGGCGAGTCCTCAGGGATGGCCATGAGTCAGGGGCACCTGTCAATGGCAGCAGCAAATGCCTTCTGAGACTGGATCACACTCTGCATCCCCTCAGCCATGACCCTTGGTGAGTTGGCCAATTCTCAAAAGGCTGCTGCCATAGCTTGTTGTGTCTCAGTGTCATCCTGCAAGCTCTCGAGCCTCTGAGCCATCGGCTGCAGAATCTGGCAAAGCCTGTTGAGGCCCTCAGCTGTGGCCTTCTGGGACTCCATGGTAGCCTACTGTGACTCGGTCATCGCTTAGAGCCTGCCACTGATGGAGATGATTTCCTGCCCCAGAACTTTCACTGTGGACACGCAAGACAGGCAGCAGCTGGTCCACCTGAAAGCTTTGCGACTCCTCCCAACAGCCTCATAGTTGGCTCAGTGTTGCTGTCAGCCTCTCCTGCATTCCCTGGCTCTGTTGCTACATCTCCAACAGTTGAGGGAAAAGGGATCGGACAGGCCCAGAATATACCCTGGGGCCAGCTGAGTCCTTGCCTCTGGCAGGCCCTCACGTGCCAGAGGCCTTGGACATTCCCTCTTCAACCCGATGTGCATCAGCAGATGTGCTGTGTGCAGTAGAGAGAGAGAGAGAGATACCTCACCACAAACATGACCCACCGATATGAAAGTCTCTGTGATGGTGAACTACGAGGTGGAAGCTGAGAGAAAACTGGACTTGGAGGTCCAACCATCACCTTCCTCTGAGGAGTCTTCTGATCTGTCATGGGGAGGATGGATGGAAGCAACAGAGGGGGCTAGATTGGCCTGGTCCATCTGGGTCCCTTCCTGCAACACAGGACACAAGATTAAGAGCAAGGAAGGGACAGGAATCTGAATTTCATGCAACTTACTTCGGATATCTCCAATGAATGGAGGATTAGCAGGTGTTCACTTCTGTGTTCCAGCCCAACCTGGCTATCACTAATTGTGCCCACTCCACAAAGGGAGTGAGGACTTGGATCCCTGGCACAAGACCCCCTGTCTTCACCCTATCTCAGCGGTTATGGGCATTCTTCTCTTTTGGGGATAGATGGAGCCATGTAAAATCTGATGGCAAGAGTCATAAGAACATAAGAAATAGGAGCAGGAGTAGGCCATCTAGCCCCTCGAGCCGGCCCGGCCATTCAATAAGATCATGGCTGATCTGTCGTGGCTCAGTTCCACATTCCCGCCCTCTCCCCATAACCCTTAATCCCCTTGCCTATCAAAAACCTATCAACCTGCGTCTTAAAAATATTTAGCGAGGCAGCCTCCACCACTTCAACAGGCAGAGAATTCCAGAGATTCACCACCCTTTGAGTGAAGAAGTTCCTCCTCAACTCCGTTCTAAACCACCCCCCCTTTATCTTGAGGCTGTGCCCTCTAGTCCTACTGTCCTTTCTGAGCGGGAAGAGCCTCTTCACCTCTATCCTGTCCATCCCATTCATCATCTTATACGTCTCAATGAGATCTCCCCTCATTCTTCTAAACTCTACCGAGTACAAGCCTAGTTTATTCAGCCTCTCCTCATAGCTCAACCCCCTCAACTCCGGCATCAGCCTAGTAAACCTCCTCTGCACTCCCTCCAAGGCCAAAATATCCTTGCGTAAGTACGGCGCCCAAAACTGCACACAGTACTCCAGCTGCGGCCTCACCAATGCCCTATACAGCTGCAGCAAGACCTCCCTACTTTTATATTCAATCCCCCTCGCTATGAAGGCCAGCATCCCATTCGCCTTCCTGACCACCTGCTGCACCTGCAGGCTGGGTTTTTGCGACTCATGCACAAGGACCCCGAGGTCCCTCTGCACCGTCGCCTGCTGCAGTTTTTCGCCATGTAAGTAATAGTCCTTCCTACCATTATTCCTACCAACCTCACATTTGCCAACATTAAATTCCATTTGCCATTTCCTGGCCCATTCGCCCAGCCTATCTATATCCTTCTGCAGGCTCTCCACACCCTCTGCACAATTTGCCGTTCCACCAATCTTGGTGTCATCAGCAAATTTCGACACCATACACTTGGTTCCCTCCTCCAGATCATCTATATAAATGGTAAATAGCTGAGGCCCCAGCACCGACCCCTGGGGCACTCCACTAGTCACCAACCGCCAATCCGAATAGCACCCATTGACCCCCACTCTCTGCCTCCTGTTTGACAGCCAATCCTCTATCCACGCTAACACCCTACCCCCAACTCCATGCCCCCTGATCTTCTGTAATAACCTCTTGTGAGGCACCTTGTCAAACACCTTCTGAAAATCAAGAAACACCACATCCACCGGCTCTCCCCTATCCACCGCCCTAGACACATCCTCATAGAACTCCAATAAATTCGTCAGACGCGACTTCCCCTTAACGAAACCGTGCTGCGTCTGCTCTATCAAACAATTCTCCCCAAGATGCCTCGCTATTTTCTCCTTGATCATGGATTCTAACATTTTACCTACAACAGGCGTTAAACTAACCAGCCTATAATTCCCTGCCTTTTGCCTGCCACCCTTCTTAAACAACGGCATAACATTAGCCGTTTTCCAATCTTCCGACACTTCCCCGGAATCCAGCGACGTTTGGAAAATAATCACTAAGGCATCCACTATCACCGCTGCCATTTCTTTCAGAACCCTTGGATGAATTCCATCCGGCCCTGGGGACTTGTCCACAATCAGTCCCTCCAGTCTGTCGAGCACTGCCTTTCTAGTAACAATAATGTCATTCAGGCCCTCCACTCCTACCACCTTTCCATCGCTAACACCCGGTAAATTATTCACGCCCTCCTCCGTGAAGACCGAAACAAAAAAGTTATTCAAGGCCTCAGCCATTTCCCCATCCCCTACCACTAAGTCTCCCTTGTCATCCTCTAAGGGTCCAACGTTCACCCTAGCCAGCCTCTTCCCTTTTATATATTTATAAAAACTCTTACTATCCTTTTTTATATTAAGCACTAGCCCAGCTTCATAGTTTATCCTACCCTTCTTTATCAACTTCTTTGTCATTCTTTGTTGACAGTTAAACCTCTCCCAATCCTCTTCTCGCCCACTACTCTTAGCTACTCTAAACGCATCCGCTTTTAATTTAACACTTTCCTTTACCTCCTTCGTTGTACACGGCTTATTACCTCTCCTCCTACGATCCTTTTTAACCATCGGAATAAATTTCTGCTGAGCACCAAGAAAGATCTCCTTAAAGATCCTCCACTGCTCCTCAGCAGACCTACCTTCCAACGCGCTCCCCCAATCAACATTCGCCAATTCCTCTCTCATCCTACTGTACTCCCCTCTGTTCAAACAAAGGACGCGTGTCCGGGAACCCACTTTCTCCTCCTCCAAGAGCCATGGAGTGTGGGGTGGCAAGGTTTCAGGATTGGAAGAGTGCAAGATGTGAAGAGTGGGGAGATCTGGGGGTCACTTAGGGGAAAGATGTGAGATCAGGTTTAACGCTCAGCCTTGCTGCCCAGATGAGGTCATTCAGTTTCTTCTGACACTGCTTTCCAGTCCTCCTGGCCAGTGCCCTCGCACTCACACATGCTGCCACTGCCTCCCCCTAGGCTGCATTGCTATCCCTTCCCTTGGGGCGGCATCCTGCTGGGGGGATGAAAGTCTCCTGCCTTGCCTCTACTGCCTCCAGCATCCTGACAAGATCTGCATTGAAAAATCAGGGGGCTGTCTTCCTCGAGGCAAGCTTCCAGCACCACCTGCCTGTCTGTCCATCCTTGGCGCTTTTATGGATCTTTCCCTTTTTATAGCAGATCGGCTGTAGACAGTTCGGGCGTGTCAAGCATTTCAGCGAGTTTAATGCAGTTTACCTTGTTACGATGGAGAGTAGGCCAAGTCAGCACTTGCAGGTGTGCTGATATGGGTAGTGGGTGGGAGGAAATGTGCCGCTGTGATGATCAGGGGCAGGGGAGAGAGATGGTCATGTCACTGAGCAATCACGGCCAATCAGGGGGTGATGAGGGTGCCATGTGCATGGGGGCCCCGGGAGTCGGTAATGTTGGTGGGGGGTGGAAGAGATGGTCCCTGATGTCTATGGAATGAGGGGGGAGGCTGTATTTGGCCCGAAGGAGGGAGTGGGGGTGGGGGGTTGTTTCTGTCAGGAGAACTTATATTTTTTAGCCTTTTGTGCTAATGCACAGGTTGTGGCTCTGATCTGAGCTACAGGCTGTCTGGGGAGTTAAGCCCCATCTACTGCCTCTAGTAGTTTGAAAAGGTCTAGCCCGTATTTTCAATGTCTAAATCCACAAGATTGGGAGTGAAAACTCACCAACAAATCAGAAACTCTCCTGTTTTCACACTCGCTGGACACTTTGAAAAGAATCTCGTAAAATTCCATCCATCAAGTGCCTTTGAACATTAGGATCCATAGCCATGCAATCTAAGTCTCCATGGCACCAAGCTGGGCTTGGATGGCAAGAAGCATGGATCTCATGACTTCAATCTGAGACTTCAATGCAGCATTCAGATGTTAGGTCACTGCTGCCCAAGCTGTAGTGAAAGCTGAGACAGCACTCTGTAAATGCCATCATGGAGAGGGCCACCGCTCCCATGTTCGAAAGTTTGTCACAGAGCTCTGTGTGAACTCTGTGCTAAATTGCAGCTGGACTCCTCCATGCTGTTTGACTGAGGCTCTTTCACTTAATGAACTATGGATTTTTCCATGCAATTGTTCTGGTGAATGTCACCAAATTGAAATCCTCACCCAAGTCCCCTGCAGCAGAGTTTGCCTGATACTTTGCCCTTTGAGCTGGCACATGTCTATGCACAGGCTGTGCCCCAGTGCTGGCTCGACATGTGCTGATTCTGATTTTATACCACCTATAAAGTGCACATAGTATCTGAGCTGGTAGCTGTTATTCTGTTCAAGTGAGGATACTACTCCATCAAGCATCTGCTGCTGGTCATGCTCATAATGGTGAAGATGCACTCGTTGCCCAGGTGGCATTTCTTGGGTATCTGAAAGAATAAATGCAGAAGCAGAGGACTGGAGGGGAAGAAGTGAGTTGGGTTGGGGAGCAAGAGATCCATATTCACACTACTTGCAGCTGAACATTGTGCAAAATGTGTGTGAAGTGAGATTTGAGAAAAGTGCATAAGGCACCTTCATCCTGAAGATTTTCCACAATACCAGATGCAGTAGCCTCAATCACTATCTGTTCTACCTTGGATCACAGTCTCGTCCAGTGTCCTTGGACAATACAGAATAGGCTTTCCCCCTTCTAGTACTCTGCTACTCTCACTAGTTATGTGCAGTCTTTCTTTCAAGAGGTGGAAGAATGTTAAAGAATGTGATGCAATGTGTTTGGGTGACGTGCCTGCCATAAATGTATAGCTGGATATAAGTGGTTCTATGAGAAGTGAGAGTGAGGCTGAAAGCATTGTTAAATGTGTGGGAAGGAGGTGGGACATCTGATCATTGGGCAAGAGTCCTGATGGCTGACACCAGGAATTGACCTCTGCGATCACCTGCTCTTTTCAGGTGCTATATCTTGAGGGCCTTCCAGCTACCTTTAAAAATGTGACATTTGTCAATCCTGACCTGCTGAGCTGAGCCCTCCAGCACTAATATAGAGTATCTAGGAGCCCCTTCTTTCATCTTTGCCATTTCTTTCTTCTCTCAAAGACTCATTGGCACTTGTTTAATTACTTGCTGTAGCCTGAGTGCACTAAGGAGCAGGCTGCCTTTAAGAAGGACAGAAAAGCTGGGCTCTCTGCTTTACCTGTAGTCAGCAGCACATTTTGAGCTGGGCTTCATGTTATTAGCGTTTTGGTGAACAGGCAGAATGGTTTGCATGTTGCCTGCCTCAATTCAACCAGGTGCAAAACAATTGTGTATAGAAATTCTTAAGCCTTAAGTTTTTTCCCCATAATGTTCCCAGATATTTCCACGAGTGTCCTATTTCTCTGTATTTATCAACTTTAGCCTTTCAGCTTTTATTGTTGGATAAGTTCGTGCGCAGCTCTAAAGTGCTGATGAAATGCTGAAAGTTGTCATTCATTTTTAATGTAAATATCAATGAAGATCGGCTGGGTTCTGTGAAGAGCAGGTGATCTGCTTCAACAGATTATCGTCCAGGTGATAAAGATGAAAATGCACAAATGAAAGTGTTTTCATTTGAAGAAGTTTGAATTCTCAGGTGTTATTTTGTCTTTTTAAAATGTCTCTTTTGTGTTATTTTGTTTCCTTCAGAGGTGTAAGTTTGAAACTTGCAATTATGAGAAAAGCCAGGATTTCATGTGCAATTCCCTTGGAGTGTATGCTCGTGCTTGTGCCATAAAAGGTGTGATATTGACAGACTGGAGAAATGTTGTGAATCAATGCAGTAAGTGTTCAATGAGAATTGTTATTTTTTGATTTCAAAGCCATTAATAGGGCTTAGAATAGTTTTTATTAATTCTTGGGATGTGTGTGCTGTGGGCAAACCCAGGACTTATTGCTTAGAGTCATAGAGATTTAAAGCATGGAAACAGATCCTTCTGCCCAACCTGTCCACGCCACCCAATCTTTACCACTAAGCTAATCCCAATTGCCCACATTTGGCCCATATCCTTCTATGTCCATCTTACCCATGTAACTCTCTAAATGCTTCTAGTATTACCTCTGGTAGCTTATTTCCGATGCTCATCACCCTCTGTGTGAAAAAAAATTACTCCTCTGGATCCTTTTGTATCTTTCCCCTCTCACCTTAAACCTATGCCCTCTAGTTTTAGATTCCCCGACGTTTGGGAAAGATGTTGACTATCTAGCTGATCTATGCCCCTCATAATTTTACAGACCTCTAAAAAATCACCCCTAAGCCCCCTATGCTCCAAGGGAAAAAAGTCCTAGTCTATCCAGCCTTTCCTTATAACTTAAAACCATTAAGTCCTGGTCGCATCCTAGTAAATCTTTTCTGCACTCTTTCCAGTTTAATAATATCCTTTCTGTAATAGGGTGACCAGGATTGAACATAGTATTTCAAGTGTGGCCTTACTAGTATCTTGTACAATTCAAGACATCTCCATCCTGTATTCAATGTTCTGACCAATGAAACCAAGCATGCTGAATACTTCTTCACCACTCTGTCCACCTGTGACTCCACTTGCAAGGAGCTATGAAGCTGTACTCCTAGATCTCTTTGTTCTACAACTTTCCCCAACACCCTACCATTAACTGAGTAGGTCCTGTTCTGATTCGATCTACCAAAATGCATCACCTCACATTTACCTAAATTAAACTCCGTCTGCCATTCATTAACCCACTGCGCTAATTGATCAAGATCCTGTTGTAATCCTAGATAACCTTCTTCACTGTCCACTATGCCATCAATTTTGGTGCCATCTGCAAATTTACTAACTATGTTTCCTAAATTCTCATTCAAATCATTAATATAAATAACAAATAACAGTGGACCCAGCACCAACCCTTGAGGCACACAGCTGGTCACAGGCCTCCACTTTGAAAAGCAATCCTCTACAATCACTCTCCGTCTTCTGTCGACAAATCAATTTTGTATCTTGTATTGCTTCTTCCTGATTGTTCTTGAGAATATAATGGTGAGCCACCTTCTTGAACTGCAGCAGTCCGTGATAGACACACCTACAGTTTTCTTAGGGAGGAAGTTCCAGGATCTTGACTAAGTGACAGTGAAGGAGTAGCGATATATTTCCAAGACAGAATATTGTGTGGCTTGAAAGGGAACTCACATGTGGTGATGTTCCATGCATTTGCTGGTCTTGTTCTTCAAGGTGGGAGAGGTCATGGGTTTGTAAGGTGCTGTTCAAGGAATCTGAGTTGCTGCAGTATTTCTTGTAGATGGTACACACTGTTGCCAATATGAGTTGGCATTGAGGTGATAGTTCAAGTAATCTGCTTCATTCTGGATGCTGTCAAGCTTCTTGAATGTAATCAGATAAATAGTGCTGAAATTTCTTAGTTGAGAGTAACCTTCACAGTTAATGCATTATGAAGTAGGTTAAAAGATGTGCTACTGTAGTGAGATCTGGAACTGTTAAATGAGAAACAGGCAGTAATGTTTGAGTTAAAGTGGCAGCTGAAAACCACAACTTACCCTCAAAGAGAGCTCTGAAGGTTAACCATGTGTCCGGAGCTCTGGTCCACATCAGATCGTTTATAAATGTCGAGGAAACTCCTAGCTCAGAATAACTCAGGCAGAGACGTTCAGAGTCAGGCGTCAGGAGAGTTTATTGTCGTGATACCACGGAGAGTCCACCTCCGTCAACACCGAGAGAACTCTGATTTTTTGAGCAAACCCGCGCTATTTTTATACAGTGAAACAAACAACTCTGCAAGCAGGTTACAATACTCCCTATTATCCTTACTATCTCTACTACCCCTTTAATCATTGTCCCATTAATTAAATCTATGGTCCTAGGACTTATCTATAGTGTCCTTGGTCTAAATCATCCTACAGTCCCTGTCCCTTGTGATTTACCGTAACTAGATAGAGAAGAAGAATGGTGGTTTATTTTTCTATCCTCCTTAGAGTCAGATGGCCAGTTATCTGGCCTTTAGACCTTGAGTGTCTGCTAGGCCCCTGTTTTTCTAACCCTGCCTGCTTCAGCTAGTTTCTTGATTTTCGGTATAATGGTGAGTATATAGTGAATCATTAACCCTTTAGCTACTGCTGCAGCCTTAGCCCCTACTATTGTAGGACCGTTTAAAACAGACTTACTTTTCTATACAACCTAATTGCTTATATGAATCTAATTTATTCTACAATAAAGAACATGGATTCTCTTCTAAATAATTAAAGTCTGTAAGGAAGGCTTATTAGCAGTTCAGGAGACTTAAGACAATTCCAGAGCATCTTTCAAACCTGACATTGCACCACTTTGGAGTTCTTCTGCCCATAATGTAAATCCACAGCTGTGTGAAGTAGTCTCCCCAAATGTTTTGATACAGTTGGATCTCTTTTATCTGAAGTCAGATTGAGATTTACCATTTTTGCATCAATATCCAGCTGCAACTGTTTCTCATTGCCATGAAGCTGTGTTTTAGACACCTGTACTTTGCTTTAAAGTCCTTGAGTTTATTATAATTCTGGAAAAAAAATTCCTTGGCAAAAATTCCTGCAAGTGGTTTCTAATCATCTACTGTATTTTTGGTAAATTTGAAAATTTGAAGAATGACAAATAACAGATGAGCTGGAGAATCTACATAGAAGTTTTGAATTATTTTATTATTTGTTTTAGTATTTCAAAATGGACAACGAAAATAATTTTAACATTACCATGTAACCAATCCAAAAAGATTTTGCATTGTGCTGTATTTCAGAATGATTCATGAACTATGCTCAACTTTTACTTTCAGAAATTTCTTGCCATGGCCTCCAAGTTTTCAGTTACGATTCTAAAGCATGCAACCATACCTGCTTTTCACTGTCCAATTCAGTCCTCGAATGCAGTGAGAATGGTGTTCCAGTAGATGGCTGCAACTGCCCACCAGATACTTTTCTAGACGATACCAACACATGTGTTAGGGCGTCCAGCTGTCCATGTTTTTTGCAAAATGGTGCAATTGTACCTGCTGGCAAGAGAGTGATCATTTTTGATCGGATGTGGTGAGTTGAATAATGAATGCATTTTGCATTATTTCAAGAAGTTAAAATGTAAGCCTTCCTCAATCAGGTACAAAAGTAATAGTACCATTGTGGGTAGATCAAGCGGATAGTACCTTGCATTATTGAATGCCTTGATCTGTTTCAGTATTTTTCTACATATGAGACCACCTATAAACCATTCCCTCTTTGCTGTTTGATCAGCAATTGCCATTTCTTTTGTCAGGCTCAATTTCAAATAGTTATTTCTGCTGACATAACAGGGATAATTTTCATGCATTTAGCATGTCAGGAATTCCTGTAGCGATATGCAACCTATCAGAATATTGATGAGGTTGACCTCCATTACCCCTGAATGTTTCGCAGGAAGCAATTGTTGAAATTTAAAGAGCTGTCTTTTGTAAAGTTTCTGACCCCACTATGATCAGCCACTGGATTTTGTGCTTACAGGTCAATGTAAACTTCCTTCATAAAAGAAACACGTTGAAGGAAAAAAAGGGTGGAATTTCACCAAAAGAATTATAAGTGTTATAACGATGAGAAAATGGGAATTCTCTGCGCCAGTCTTTCTGGTGAACTTGGCGCTGCAATTTTCTGGCACTGTCTCAATTTTCTTGACAGCTGGGGGGATTACACTGGATCGGGGCAGGGCAGAGCCTACACATGCCAGTGAAGCCGATGTCAAGTGCTGAGGCACATTTCGCACATACCACCTCCTACCCACCTCCCCCCATGGACATTGCACCCACTCCCCCTTCATTGGCAGCATGATCACCCCTCACATCGACATGGGCTACTGCCATCAGGGCATCAGACCCCTCCCAATGGATTCCCTGGTGTATCCCTGATATAACCCCCCCTCACACTGTGACCCTGTCTATCATCCCCCCCCCCAACACATTGTCCCCCGTGCATAAACCCCCTCCCCCCATTAAATTGCATAGCCACCTGTCAGTGTGTAGCCCCTACCCCCACTCAGGCCCCAGTACACTTACAGTGCCCAACCACGCACTGCCAACTGCAAGTTGGACACTACCAGGCCAGTGCTGCCCATTAGGCACTGCCTGGCCATGTCCCCGACCACCCAGGGCTACAATGGCCTACAATTCTGCCGGCATGGCCATGGCACCTTGTTTCTGTGACTGCAAAGCAGTAATGATTTTTTGGCCCTGTGACACCTCATCAATGAGATGGGAAGCATCCGGCAAGGGTGAAGCAATCATCCTGGACTTGATAATCATAAGGATATCCAGGCAATCTTATGGTAAAGTGAAGTTTATTTATTTATTAGTCATGAGTAGGCTCACATTCATATTGCAATGAAGTTACTGTGAAAAACTTTGTAGTTCTTGACGGGAAACTGACAATCGAATTGGATTTTTGACCTCTCAGGCTATCTTCCTGGCTTGCCACTCTGATCAATGGGCAAGGTGAGCTGGTAAGATCATGTCCATAATATTTTGAGTGTCTTGAGTTGTGATAATCCTCAGATACAGAATTACAGTTACTAGACACTGAGATGTTCTTTGCAACTTTGTAGTATTTGTATGTAAGCACATTTTGACATAGATTTTCATGAGTACTTCCGTTGTTGAATGGAGAATTTATTGTGTGGGATTATAGGCCAGTTTTGCAATCCCTCCAAAGTTGTCCTATCTGGTGGAGTCAAATAGGAATCAGAAGGCAATCAGTAATGTACAAGACCATTTCACATTCTTCAATGCTGACTTTCAAATTGTTAGATTGTGCTAAAGTGTTGCACATGGATAGGCTCCTGAAGTTAACTGGAGTTAAATTCTCAAAAAGAGATGAGTGGAATTTTGTGAAAAAATTCGAGTGCTGGATGAGTGAGAA
Source organism: Carcharhinus amblyrhynchos (assembly GCF_965287045.1). NCBI lineage: Eukaryota > Metazoa > Chordata > Chondrichthyes > Carcharhiniformes > Carcharhinidae > Carcharhinus > Carcharhinus amblyrhynchos. Next base: position 63,876,836 of record NC_137329.1, read on the forward strand.
AATTTCAGTCTCGTTTTTGGGCAAGTTTAGAAATGCAATCTTATTGCATTTATGGGGGAAGCTGGCTACTTCACTGGTGAAGCTGGCTGCTGAATTTTAGGGGCATCATTGTGCATGTGCCCCGATCTCCCAGTACCGAAAGATTTCCTACCACCCTTCCCCCCATCCACCCCATGGACATCGGGATTCCCCCCCCCCCATGGACATCGCCACTCTCCCCCCCTCCCAAAGAGCTCCTGCCGATCACCCCCCTCAGCTATCCTCCCTCCATCCCCGGCAATGCTTCCCTCATCCCTGCAGGGTTCCTTCCCACCTTTGTAAAGCTCCTCGCTACTCCTGACCATGTCCTGGCTCCACCCCACTCTGGCTCCATCCCACTGACACTGTCCCTAGCACAGTTATGGTGCCCAATGGGCAGTGCCAGGCTGCCTTGTGGATACTGCCAGGGTCCCAGTGGGCACTGCCAGCGTGTCTAGTGGCCAGTGCCAGCATGCTGACCGCTCACAAGCTTCAATAGCCTCCGATTATTACCTCCCCTCCCCAATCCAGGTCATCACATAGCCCAGAGAGAGATAGGAGGGAAAGTTGAGGCTTTTGCTTAATCAGACTATGCCATCGAACAAGATCTACAGACATCTTAGGAATATTGTTAGAAGTAGAAGCCTTTATGACTGGAAAATCTTAGTGCTGCAAAATAATTAGAAGATAATTTATTAAAAGAAACCAAGCAAAAAGAATGGGATAATAAAAGCAAAATACTACAGATGCTAGAAATTAGAAATTGAAATATTTTTCTAGCATTTTTCAATTTTCAATAAGAAGTATTGGATAGTTGGAAGGAATTTGGAGAAGAGGTTGAGAATAACGATGTATCAATGATCATATCTAAAAAGCATTGCACATACCCTGACATATAGGTCATCAAAGAAAGATTTTGCATCCAAAGAAGAAACTAAACTAATTTGAGTTCTGGCTGGCATTTGTTTAAAGACAGAGGTCTACAACCTGTTCCCCCCACAAAAACTTTCTGAAAGCTGCAAGGCTGTTTATACTCATTATAGCAACTATATTTATCATTGCTAATTGTATTTAAAGTGGTTTTTGAGTCTGTGAGGAGAATGTTTAGAATATTGGCTATTTGGAACACAAAAAACAAAACTAAAGAGTTTTGTTTAAATATTTTTCAATGGGTAATAGTTAAACTGCTTCATTTGTTAGAGCTATGGTTAAACTGTGCTATTAAATAAAACTTTACTGTCAAAGATTGCTAATTTGTCAGCAGAATTCCTCCTGGAGTGAAGCATCCTATCCTCACATTTATACAAAAATTTAAAAAAAAAGATTGTTAGGGTCTATTCTGGCTTCCTAATGTAGTTTGGGATCCTGATCCAGAGTCCTTAAAACACTCAGACAAGATCCTAAGCCATTTATGATCTGTAGGTAATACTATGATGAAACATTCTACAATTGAGTAGATTTTGAGGACAAAAATAACCTGACAAAATTGTTTTTGAAGAAACACATCTTTAAATTTCCAGTCTTGGGTGACCCAAAGGATATGAAATGAATCTTTATTAGTGACACTTCCCATTGCCAACCATCTGGATGGTAATTTGAGTACAAAGATATCACACATCTTTGGTGTGTAAGAATGAAATATTTTGGCACTTGGCTGAGAAACCAAGAATATAAAAAGTGTGATACTCTATTTGTACAGGGACAGACTCTAGGGGGCTCAACTAGAAGTCTTAGCTTTGTATTTTACTCAAAGATCTTGAGGGAAATCACCTTTATAAAAGTTTGACCCGTCAATGTGAGAGCCTTCTCTATGGGTTAATGTACATTCAACAAAGATCGTAACTAAGGAAAGGTTAATGAATGACCCTGCTGGTTTAAAAGAATTGTGGAGAGAAAAGAGATCTGTCAGACAAAATGAATCAATGCAAGTCAAACAAACAAACAAAGAACAAAAACAGCCCGGGAAACAGGCCCTTCGGCCCAACGAGCCCATGCCGCCATCTCAACACCACCAGTCCCCCTCTCCACCCATGACCCCTGTCTAATGTTTTATGGCCATCCAGATTGAGGGAAACTAATTTAGGTACAATTTATTCCTGCCAATCAGCCTAACAGCACATCTTTGGGGTGTGGGAGGAAACCGGAGCACCCGGAGAAAACCCATGCAAGCACAGGGAGAATGCGCAAACTCCCACAGACACCGGCCCAAATCCATGTGTCTGCACAGCAATCAGCGATAGTCACTGAGCTGTCATCTTGCCAATATCTGGTCCAGTTTAGGCACACACTAACGACATGAAGCACTAGGCCAATCTCGAACAACCAAGAGCAGCCCCAGTACGACCCATCGCGTGTATGCCCCTCGTTGGACACGAGGTGGACCGACTTAAAACCCGTGAATGAAAAAGGAAAAAAAAACAAAAAAAGTCATCAATTATTAGACTGCTTTACAAAGATAAAGCTTGCTCAAAGTAATTATTGGAAATCCTAAAGGAGAGAAATGTTGTATTATTAATTTATACCATATATGAATGTTTTTCTCTTTGATTTGTTTTAAAAATATTTGGGTGGTATTTTGTTAAACAAATGGAAATCTGTTAATCATATGTCAATTATATTAAGATATCAGATGAGAACATTTGTAAAGAAAGACTGCTGAGGACGATGTTGTGGTAGCTAGAAAGCAGCATGGGTAATGCTGCTTCTTGTAAATAAACCTATTACCAGGAAAGTATTAGTGTCTAGTTTCATATTTCAACTGGCTTCGGATCACTAACCAGCATGTCTTTTGGACTGTGGGAGAAAACTGAAGCATCTGTAGGAAACCCACATAGAAACTGGGAGAACATGCAGACCCCGTACAGACAGTGACGCAATCCAGAAATCAGAGTTCCTTGTGCTGTGAATCTGCAGTGTTAACCACTGTGCCCCCATGCTGCCGCATATGTTGCCATGAAAAAGAATATTCATTACATGAATAAATGTCCGACCACTGGCATAAAAACGAAAAACTGCCAGGATCCTCATTACTCATATGGTTCTTTTATTCCAAAGCAATTTATTAACCCTCCATTGTTTGCAGAAGGGCCATGATTGAAGTGTTAAATATTGGGAAATCTGGGCTATCTATTGGCAGTATTGGGATCACTGAACAGTATTATCATGAATCTTATATTTACATGAAAATATCATGGAAAACCTCTTTAGAATGTTAAGTTTAGGTTTATTGAAAATTCCATGGAAATTCATCAATGTAAACCTTTGGGGGCTTTCTAGAATGATTGTAGCATGCAGTATGCGGCAAAACTCAATAATCAGCTAGTTTGTTAGCAGTTTGCTATTGAACTTTTAAACTCATGAGACCCATCATTAATGACAGCAATAGATCGAACCTGAAACCCCATGTGAGTTTTTCCCTCAGCATGAGGAAGATAATTTCTTGAGGTAGCAATGTTGTTTCATTAAGGTATTTTCTATATCAGATTTTCCATTATCTGCAACCAGTGTACAGAAATAGGAATTAGGGAAATAACGTACATGGGAAAGAACTTCTACTGGCTATTCCACTTTCATTTAAAAGGAGGACATTAGTTTTGTAAGGAGCTGTGTGAAGCTATTCTATTTTTCCCTAGTTATATTTCTTTCAATGCTAGAACTTCTAGAGTTAGTTGGTATGTTTTCCCACACTTTTCATGCTAGCCTTGGCAACTTTTCTTCAATGCCAGGCAAATAAGTCATCCACTGCAAAATGTTCAATGTACTAACTTGCCTTCCTGCTTGATGTACTTGAGGGTTTCACAATATTTTAATTTAATCTTCACTGCTGTATTCAGTGGAGATCCAATGGCAAGGGTTTAATTTTGACTAAGCATCCTTTTTACAAATTTACAGCTGAACTAGGATAGAACTTGTATAATATGGATTGTATAATTAACACAACTTGCATTTTATTCTCTTCCTAGCTTTTGTCAAAATGGCAACGTTGAATGTTTCGACAACTCTTTCACCTCCAGAGGTAGAAAACAATTGTTAACTTAGATTCTTTTAAAAGTATAAACAAAATATGAAATTTTTCACATTGTATATTGAACTTTAACTTTAGATTTTAACCTATCTCTAAATATTTTCCCCAAAGTACTTAAAATGTGATCAAATTGATTTGTACTCAAATAATACAGTAATAATTTTGAATGAAACAGGCCATTAGCAAATCTAATCTATTAATTTGACCACTATAAGATATCCTTGATACAATGTTATATATTTTAGTAATGAAGCATTAAATATTCTTCCTTAGAAATGTGTGAACATCCTAAAATTTACTTCAACTGTGCAAATGCAAAAGAAGGTGAATATGGAGCCGCTTATCAACCAACATGCCAGATGCATGCTACAGAAACTCGTAGTGTGAGTAGAAAATAGTGTAGAACTTCAAGGATTATTCTGCATAAGAAAGAAAATAAACTAATTAACATCACTAAAATTAGATTATCTGACCACTGTCAAATTTCTGTTTGTCTGCAAAGTGACTGCTGCATTTCTTACCTTGCAACAATGAGTGTCTTAAATGCAAAATAACTTCATCGATTATGAAGAAAATGTTCCGTGGTCTTCAAAGGTGACGATTCTCAGCAATGTAAAAATGCTCTATAATTTACTCGCTCTTTTACTTCCTCTTTTAAGGTTATAGCCTTAGGTACCTGGATAATCATCATCACTTTAATAAGCTAATCTGTTGCTGGAGATGACGAGGTAATGAAAATGTAGATGGCAGACTCAACATGTGAAAGATGAAAAGAGGTTAATGTTGTGTTGGATACAGGGACGGGAGAATCTGGATAAGACTTGCGCTCAGAGAATCGGTGTAGATCCGATGGGCCAAATGGCCTCTTCCTCACTGTAGGGATCTATTAAATGGGATTGGGATAGCTTTCTAACGCCAGCTTCTAGAAGTGGTCCATCTCGCAAGAGCAACAAATGCCTGATTGAGGAAGGTGGCATTGGAGAGGAGGTAGCTAATGAAAACCACCTTCCTGCCCAGGCTTCCCACTAACCCCACAGTCAATTAAAAAAAAACAAAGTAAATCTGGGTGGCATAGTGGTACAGTGGTTAGCACTGTTGTCTCACAGCACCAGGCACCCGGTTCAATTCCCAGCTTGGGTCATTGTGTGCGGAGTTTGCACATTCTCCTCATGTCTGCATGCGTTTTCTTTGGATGCTCTGGTTTCCTGTCTCAGTCCAAAGATGTGCAGGTAGATTGGCCATGCTAAATTGCCCCTTAGTGTCAGGGGGGCTAGCTAGGGTAAATGCATGGGGTTACGGGAATAGGGCCTAGGTGGAGTTGTGGTTGGTGCAAACTCGATGGGCCGAATGGCTGTCTCCTGTACTGTAGAATTCTATGGTTCTATGAATATTTTTGATGGTCTGTATCAGATCTACGTGTTGTTAATTTCCTATCAATATCCTGCTAATTGTCCATTAATGTTTGTTCTTAACCCTGCTGCATTACTTAAGATTTATCCCCAAAAATGTGAATAAGAGATTTGGGCTATATACTAAAAATAGAATTCTAAGTACCACAGATAGTGATGATTGTAGAGATGAAAATCACAAGTGTTATGTACCAGGAAAGGTCAAATGTATATAAGACCCACCTATGATCATCTTGAGATGTTTGAGAGTCGCAGGACATGACCAAACATTACATAAGCTAATTACTTCTGGTAGAATGAGCCTTTATCCTGGCCATACCTTGAAAATCTGGCTGATATATTGCTAAAGCTTTATGAAGGACTTTAAAGAAATTTGGAGAAGTTTGCAGAGCCGAAACATTATGCAGCAGTTATAAATCAACACCTGACAGAGCTCATTCATACCGTCTTGACAATATATCAGGTAGCTTTTCACTGATAAGCAGGATCCATCCAAAGTATTAACCTGTGTTTTTGCCTTTCACATGTTCATGATCTTTTTATCTGTAGCAGAAGAGTTGCTATTTAAAGTGTTGATATTTTCTAGGTGACCAAAGCTATGAACACAAAATAACTATACAAACTTCATTTCAGAGTATAGCAATTCACAGCAGTTGTGCTGAAAATTGAAATGAGTTATACACTAGTTTTCTTGAGTTCAGTTTTTAAACACTCGCTCCAAGAACTCAATTGTAGATTGCGATATAGGAAACATCTTTAGACCTGGGTTTCCTGAAATTGCAATAGATGAAGGAGGATGGTATATTACAGTAAGAGATGCAAGGGCCATGTTAATTACCGACAATTCTAATGACCCATTTGTTCTCATTCCTCTTTGCTTTAATATTTCTTGATGCATTCTCACCGCTCCTTTAATCTTTCATGAAAGAACATTCAAACCTCAGAAGCTGCTGTAAAACTATGCTGTATACTTAACTTCTAAATTTAATTCCAAAAACAGTAATTGCCTTCCATTCATTCTGCTCCCAAGCTATTGCTTTCCAACAAAACATTTGCCTAACTCTGCTGCTTCCATGGATTATCCAGTTGATGACCTTCGCAAAGCTAGTGCAAATTTATTGTTCCTCATGTTGGGAATCTTTGAGATGTTCATGGCCAGGGAATTCCAGGTAGTGAAGTTATTGAGGCCCTGGTTGCAGATTGCTGCACTGCATTGTTGCTGGGCCAATCTGACCCAGCTAGCATGTTGGCATCTTATTGGCTACTGGGTGATAAAGGAGCAGCCTTGCTGATTTAGTGTAATGCTTTCAGCATACCATTGCCACATTGGTTCATCATTTACATGGATTCATCTTTGAAAGATGATTGACTCCTTGAACCTCTATGCATGTGGCCCATTATTCTCTTTATGGTGGAATCAAATCTGTATGGCACCTATGCTGGAGCATGGGGTGAATGGAGCATATAAATGCTGCATCCTTAAGAGGTTTTCTTCTTCTTTAAAGTGTCCTTTTCTGCTGTATCCAGATGCTGAGAAGGGCCTGAGACAAGACAAAAAGGCAATGGTTAGGATGGTACTAAAACATTCACCTTTCATCGAATCATAAAAACTCTACAGTGCAGAAAGAGGCCCTTCAGCCCATCGGGTCTGCACTGACCACAATCCCACCCAGGCCCTACCCCCATATCCCTACATATTTTACCCGCTAATCCCGCTAACCTACGCATCCTGGGACACTAAGGGGCAATTTTAGCATGGTCAATCAACCTAACCCGCTCATCTTTAGAGGTAACATTGTTACAGGTCAGCAGTGTGGTCAACTTCTTTCCATCTATTTTTCACAGTAAAATTCCAAGTAAGCATGAATCACTTCACGATGGAGTTCATTCATTAGAAATTGGAGCAGGAGTTGGCAATTCAGACCTTTCAGCCTGTTCTGTCATTCAATCAGATCATGACTAATCTACTTCAACTGCACCATCTCCGTATCATTTGATTTGCTTAATCTCCCAAATTTATTGAGCATTGTTTTACATAAGAACTGAGAGCAGGAGTAGTTAACTTAGCCCCTTGAGCCTGCTCTGCCATTCAATACGATCATGGCTAATCTCATCTTGGCTTCAGCTCCACTTCCCTGCCTGTCCACTGCTAATTAAAAATCAGTTTATCTCCTCATTATATTTATTCAGTGTGCTGGCTTCCAATGTCTCTGGGGTAATGAATCCCACAGATTCATAACCCTTTGAGATAAGTAATTTCTCCTCATCTGCGTTTAATCTACTATCCCATATTGTAAAACGATGCCCTCTCATCGCAAAGATTGCCTTACACGTGGAAACATTCTCTTTACATCTACTTTGTCAACCCACTTTATAATTTTCTATACCTCAATTAGATCTCCTCTCATTCTTCTGAGCAATAGAGATTCTAGCCTGCTCAAACTCTCTTCATAAGATAGACCTCTCATTTTGGAATCAAGGTTTTTAAAAAATATATATTCAATTACTTAGCATCCATAGCTCTCTAGGATCTATTCCAAATAGGATATGCTGGCATTAGAGACAGTCCAGAGAAAGTTCACTAGATTGACCCTGGGTATAGAGGGATTTTCTTATGAGAAAAGGTTGAGCAAGTCAGGCCTATATTCATTGGAATTAAGAATGAGTGGTGAACTTATTGAGACAAATGCAGTTCTCAGAGGGCTTGACAGGATATATACTGAGAGGATGATTCCTCTTGTACGAGAGTCTAGGACCAGAGGACATAATCTCACAATAAGGGATCACCCATTAAAGACAAAAAGGAGGAATTTGGAGGAGAAACCGGAAATCAAGGTGAACATGTATATTCACTGCTTGCTGAAGTCCAAGTCTGAGGTATTCAAGTCGCCCGACACTGACCTATACAAGAAAGCCAGATACGATCTAAGGAGATCCATCAAAGATGCCAAAGACAGTACAAGATCAATTTATCGGACCAAGTTAGAGTCTCAGGCTAGCCACACCAATTCTCACCAACTATGGCAAGGTCTGCAACACATAACAGGCTACAAGATGAAGGAATGTAAAATTCCTGGCTCCAATGCACTCCTCCCTGATGAACTTCATGCATTCTACGCCTGTTTTGATCAAGAGGTCAGCGAGAGCATGGCCTCCACCCAGGAAGCCCCAGATGAACCTGTATCTGTGTTCACTGTTGCATGTCAGAGCAGCTTTCTCAAAGGTCAACCCAAGGAAAACGACTAGCCGGGATGGGGTACATGGACGAGCACTCAGATCCTGTGTAGATCAGCTGGTGGGAGTATTTGCAGACATCTTCAACCTCTCTTTACAAGAATCTGAGGTCCCTATCTGCTTCAAGAAGCTGACCGTCTCAGGTCTCACTCATTTCCCTTAATTCTATTATGCTTTCAGGTCTCTGCCATACAGTCTGTGCTCTGAGCTATCTATCAGTCCTTATCCCTGCTGTGATGTTAGGCTTCTAGCAGCCTTGCTGTACCCTCTAGGCTACTCTTATGTCCATCAATCCCTGTACATGTTGAAAGCTTTCTGCTTATCCTAGTGCTGCTCTTCCAATTCTTATTTTACCACATTTTCAGTTAAATGCATACAATTCTGATTGTCAATTCATTTCTTCCTCTTTAGTTAGCAACCAAGTGTATTTCTGGCTGTGTATGCCCATGGGGAATGGTGTTGAATGAGAAAAGTCACTGTGTCTATCTTCAAGACTGTCCTTGTGAATTCAGCGGCGTGTACTATCAGCCCAGGGAGACGATAGTGAAAGAATGCCAGAAATGGTAAGGATCTATACCTTGTATTTACGTATTGTAAAACTGCTATGATAAAGTCATTGTCTTAATAGATAAGAATCATAGAATCCCACAGTTCAGAAGGAGGCCATTCAGCCTATTGGGTCTGCACTGACCACAATCCTACCTAGGCCCAATCCCCATAACCCCATACATTTACCCTAGCTAGTCCCCCTGACACTAAGGGGCAATTTAGCATGGCCAATCCACCTAACCCACACCTCTTTGGATCATGGGAGGAACCCAGAGTGCCCAGAAGAAACTGACACAGATATGGGGAGAATGTGCAAACTCCATCCAAGCTGGCAATCAAACCTGGGTCCCCGGCCCTGTGAGGCAGCAATACTAGCCGCCATGCCACCCCAAACAAATTAGTTTATTTAATGATGCATTGATCTTAAAACTTGATTATTTAAAACAAAACACCATGGAAACATCTTAATTGCCATAAAATGTCCAGCACTGACTCTATCCTGAAGGATCTACCTGTTTAGCCAGGGAGTATTGCTCAGGAGAGAAAATCTGTGTAAGTGGAATTTCTTTCAAATCTATGGTGGCTAAGTGTGAGAACCATCAAGGAATTTCCAGCCATAGTTCCTTCTTTTAAATAGTTTCAAGTCTCTCTCTATGTTGACCTCACCCCTCACTGCCCAGAAGTTATATTGTTATGCAATCTATAAATGCTAATAATGGCACAGCTAATGTGGATTTATAGTCACACCAAATGGAACAATTTGCCTTCTGGATTTTATACAGATTTAATCAATTTTCAATCAATGTGATATGATGGCAATGTCAAATACATTTGAAAACATGTGCATGTTTCATTAGCTAACAGTTAGTTATAAAGGAAGAACTCAGGAGTATCAAAAAAGAACTTTGAATATGTTGCAACTATACATAAGAAATTACAGCTATTCTTCAAAATCATTTGTTATTTTGGCTGTCTTAATTCTCCTTATGGGGGTTGATCGGCACATTTGGGTTGGAACAGTAAATTATTTTATTTTCATAGACCTAAGATAGTTGTTAATGTTAATTAATTACACTGGGAGCAATGCAGGGATTGATGCAAGGGTCATCGCTCTTCAGCATCTTCAGCAATGATGTTGACAAAGGCTTCAGGGAAACTACAGATTTCAGGATGATTCAGAAGTAAATGCAGATGTAAAGATACTAAATAAGGATATAGTTTGCAGGCAAAAATAGATGTATTGCAGGAATATTTGAGAGATAATTTTATAATTATAATTTTTATAATTTTGATAAGTTGTTTCCAGTTTCCTATCCATCCAATACCTCTACACCTCCATTCTCCACCAGTGATCTGTTGTTTTTTTTCCCCTTTAACAGAGAGGCTTCCACTTTCCATCCACCATCACACTCCTCTACCTGACTGAATTTGTTCTTGCACTGAGCAGCTTCTCCTTTAATTCCACTTCTTCCCTCCAAATAAGAAGTACTCCTATAGAAACCTCCATGGGTACTAGCTATGCCTGTATTTTTGTGGGATATGTGGATTATTGATTCTAGTCATGCTCAGACCCCCCCTCCCTCACTATTTTTTCTGGTACATTGATGACTGCTCTCACCTTGACTGGAAAATGTTTGCTTCCAATTTCTACCTTTCTTTCAGAGGAGACCTTATGGCACATTGATGATGTCCCTACTCCTGAGTCAGAAGCTCTGGGTTTAAGTCCTACTCCCAGATTTGATGCCTATGAAGTGCATGCTTATAAATGTGCGGCTAAACAAGTTGTTCATCAGTCTATAAATCCTTCCAATATACCAGTGATGGTTGGTAAGAGTGGGAGATTCTCCTGGTCAGTCATGCTTGAGTTGGGATAGTGCCCATCAAGCTCTCGCCTCTGTTAACAGGCTGGTGATCTGTGCTAGTAGAAAGACAGCACAACTTTTTTACTCATTTACAAAATGTGGATGTTGCTGGCTTGGCCAGCATTTATTGCCTATCCCTAACTGTCCTCCATTTCAGAGGGCATTTGACAGTCAATCACATTGCTATGGATTTGGAGTCACATCGAGGCCAGGCCAGGTAAGGATGGCAGATTTCTTCCCTAAAAGACATTAGTGAACCAAATGGATTTTTACAACAATCAACAATGGTTCACGGCCATCATCATTAGTGATGCCATGGTGGAATTTAAACATAGGATCCCAAATCTTGTTCTGCATTTCTGGATTACTAGTCCAGCGACAATACTATTACACTACCGCCTTTCACCACACAAACTTCATTTTTTTTATGTGTCACTGCATGAGATTCGACTAAGTCTCACTTTCACATCTGTGATGAAACTGTGCCTTAAATATATTTTTATTATATTTCTTGCAAAGGGTAAGTTTAAAAGTGAACCATGTTTTATAACATGTTCATTTGTTTGGGAAAATGTGATTCCATGTTAATAATGAAGGGTAACAACTGATTTTGGCTAATAGTTTGTTTGTCGAAACGGGGTTAATACATTTGTGTTTATTTGGGTTTCCCTTGGGGTTTCAGGGTTTTGATTAGGTTGATTGACACGAGACAGAGTCATTGGTTAGTGGGCAGAGCTAAGCTTGCAGGAAACACAATGTTTTAAAACAGTCAGTTTCTGCTTGGTTCTGAAAGAAACAAGACTTGTTTGTCTGCCTCTCTCTAGAAGTGCTCTGAGAACTTTAGGACTGGCAGTGATACAACCATTTTTTTCTTTAATCCTTCATGGGATGTGGGTGTCACTGGCAAGACCAACATTGTTTGCTTTTCCCTAATTGTCCTTAAACTTTGAGACCTAAAGACAGTAGTTAATCGTATGGCTGTGGGTATGGAGTCACATAAAGTCCAGGCCAAATAAGGATACCAGATTTTCTTCCTTAAATGACATTGGTGAACCAGATGGTTTTTCACCTTAATCTATGTTAAATACCAAGCTCACCATGACCGAGACCACTTTTTGATATCCGGATTTATTAATTAAATTTAAATTCCACCAACTGTGATGTGGCATTTGAACTCATGTCCTTCGAGCATTAGTGTCTGGATTATTAGTCCAGTGATATTACTAATAAACCACTGTCCTTCCCAAATCTTCCAATAAGGACTGCATTAAATTTTCCCTTTTTCTCTGGGTGGAATTTCCCCTAAATTTGGTAAAGGTTGATAACAGACAATTTCTGATTCGCCCACTCAACTATTACCTCAGTGTGTTAATAATGGGGGTGCTACATTTATAGGCCACCCCAGAGCTCACCAGCCATTTCTCCTTCGTTGATGGCAATTGTTGGCTGCAAGGAAGACTGCCTCTAAGTTCACCATTGCCCCTGAATGGATGCACCTCACCCTTTCTGATCCATAATAAGCGGAGGCAGGTCATCCATGGTTTCGGCACTCATAGGATTGCTGGATGCCTGAAATCTGCTGATGCGTAGTTATGGACTTGATCATGCCTCAGTTTCTGGAGATCCAAAGAAAGTCACAAGCATCAGGAAGTGGTATAGCTTGGATTGAAAGGCTAATGGAGGAGTCCTGCCACCTCCTGCCCGATGAGATAACGCCGACACTCTGATGCAACTAAATCCTTACAGTGAAGGTCGTGACCGCTGTGGAGATCTTATTGAAAGATATTTTGACTTGCAGTGCTGCGGGGCATACATGAACTCCATGGTGTAGGAACATGAGCTCGCTCCAACTGCTCCTCTGTCCCAAGGAAAACCTGTTGCCCTATTGTGTTCCTCCATATTCCATCAGTTTCAGCCTTCAGTGACACTGAACTTCAAGGGCATGTATCACCATGAATGACCTTAGATCTGGAGACGTGAAACCCTTCACATGTTATCACCATGTTATGACCCTTGTCAATGAGAATAAGCAAACTGCCATCAGCTGGACAGGTGTCAGAGATTCATCCATAGTCCTTCAAGGGTCTATGCACTGTCACTGTTGCACATTGTCACCATTCTCCTGCAATGTAGAGACCATGGGAACCATTCGGTCCCCATGACACACCTTATCAGTGAGGATGTGCACTGCCAGCAGTCGGAAAAGAGAGCAATGCTTATAGAAGGAATGGGAAGATGATGGAATATCCTGAGTGGTTCACCTCATCACACTCCATCAATTGGGTGGCAATGAGCATGCGGCACGCTCCTCTGCCCTGTCTGGCCATTGCCACTGCTGCATAGCTGCCATCCTCTTCCTGCAGAACTTCTTCTTCCTCATCCACATCAATGTTCTCCTAATCTGCGGACATTGTGCTGCTCCTCCATCCCCTTCTCAGCAATTCCTCTAATAGTTGAAGCACCAGATTGTGAAGAATGTGACAACCAAGCACGATGTGTGCCGCACTCTGTGGGCTGTACTGCAAGGCTCCATCAGACCAGTTCGGGCAATGGACCCTCATCTTTAACATTCTCCACTAATCCCAATTATATCTCATCTCAGCTGCACTCTGTGGCTTCTGCAGAGACATCAACAGCGATGTCCTCAGTGGAGCCAACATTAACTAGTATAGACCCTCAAACATGGTTTACCATGATCTGAGAATGGCTCAGGATCTGAGTTATGTACACTGCCAAGGAACCAAACACATACTTGGAGAATTTGCTTCATGTGGATGCAGACCAGCTGAGCATTTCGGGAGTGGAAGTCTTTGCTGTTCACAAACTGTACTCCTCGATGCCACAAGGATTGGAAAGGCATCTGAATGCAGTTGCTGGCACCTTGCATCTGTGGAAAGCCATGCATCAGTGAGAATCCCTTGGCTTTTCATCCTGGCTTGATGGTATGATTCGAATTGAAATGAATTAAGTTGTGTGTCCTAGAGAAGAGTGTGTCTATCTCCTGGATGAATTTGTGTACAGAGGCGTGCGAGATGCTGCGAAAGTCACTCATGGAGGCCTAGCAGGTGCCAGTCACACACGTTGAGTGTGGCTGTGACTTTTAACTCCATGGACAGGGGATGACCTTCAAGTCTCATGGTGCCCTAAGTGAGCAATCAGTTTCCTTGACAGATGAGGTCTTCAGCAACACTGGTTCTTGCTCATCTGCAGGAATGTCAGGAGCCATTTGTGCACCCTGGGTTGAGGAAGATGCCTCCGAGCATCTGAAAAAACAAATGGAAAGGGACAGAAGTCCCTAGTGAGTGTAATCTATAGGTTCCCTGATAGTAGTTTTGTAGTAGGACTACAATCTGAGGACATTGTGCTGCTCCTCCATCCCCTCCTCAGCAGTTCCTCTACTAGTTGAAGCACCAGGTTGTGAAGAATGGGACAACCAAGCACAATGTGTGCCACACTCTGTGGGCTGTACTGCAACAAGGAAATACTGGGGCTCGTAAGAAAGGCATGACAATAATAAGTCATTTTCAGATGCATGTCATCTAGTTTAATCAATTTAGCAAGGATAGCCTTGAGGGAGAGTTCATAGAATGTATTAAAGATTGTTTCTTGAAACAATGGCCGGGATTTCAGCAATTTAGTAAAGTTAGGTGTGAGGTGAGTAATACAATCTGTGCCCGCTTCTGAGCTAGTTTGCACTTTACCAAGGCCCAAAAATGGCCGTGATCAGGAACCCGCCTGAAATGGGCACAATGTCAATTTAAATAAATCTGCACATATTTCATGATGACTTAGTGAGCTGCACACCCCACTTTACCAGCACGTCGGCCTTTACCACCGCTTTCACCCAATCTGAAATTGGTCTGGAACAGACATGCTCCGTAAAAGTCCAATTCTGGTGCTACACCAATGAGGGTTAGTGAGGAGGTAAGTGCCTACCATCGGATGGCTCTGTGTTGCTCATAAGGGCCATTTCTTGGCATTTCGGTTGTTGCGTTTTGGTTTAGGAAGGCTTGGTGAGTGTGTGGGGGAGTTTGGGGGGATGTTTCTGAGCATGATGTCTGATGTCTGATTTGCAGCAGGGACCCAGGTCTCAGCACTGACCTTGGGTCTTGGGGATGCTGCTGTGTCCTAGTCCACGCAGCACTTATCCAACTGAAGGATGTGCTGGAAGGCCTGTGAGTGGAGGATGGTGGGGGCTGTGTTACAGGGAGCCTGTGGTGGGGAATGCGGGGTCACGGCTGTGTTGGTGGAGGGCTGGATGGGGGATGGGGAGACTGTGTTGGTGGGGAATTGGGGAGGCTATGGGTGGGGGATGGGAGAGCTGTGTTGCTGTTTCTGTGCCACTTGTTGAAGGAGCTGGCACCTCTGGGCAGGGGAGATCACCCATTCTCAATGGTTGTCAAATTGATGGCCGCTCTGAACCTTTACGTCACTGGCTCCTTCCAAACCCCTAGCAGAGATGGCATTTCAGATTCAGCTGTCCATACTTGTGCCTAGGAGGTCACGGATGCCCTGTATGCCTGGGCTGGCCAGTATATCAAATTTCACCTTGACCAGGCCCAGCAGGAAGCCCAGACTGCAAGATATGTAACCAGGGATGCTTAATGCAGCGGGGGCCATAGTCTGCACCATGCCGTCTCAATGCCCAGTCAGGAATCCACAAAGATTCAATAGAAAGAGGTTCAACTCCCTGAATGTGCAGGTTTGTGACCAAAAGATGAACATCATGCATGTCTGTGCCAGATATCCCCTGCATGACAGTTTTATTCTGATGAGCTTAGACATACCGAAGGTCTTTGAGGAGGAGCCCAGGCTGTAGAGACAGCTTGTGGGTGACATTGGGTAACTGCTTTGGACTTAGCTGATGATGCCTGTGCGGAAGCCTGTGATTGAGGCAAATTCATGGTAGAATGAGGCCCATGATGCCACCTGATCAAGAGTGAGGAGGTGCATATTGGTCCTGAAAATGCGGTTCAGGTGCCTGGACCGATCTGGCAATCAGCCCCTGATTTCTCCCCACGTTGTGGTTGTGTGCCCTGCTCAGCACAACCTGGTGCAACAGAGAGGAGGCATTTTGGAGGAGGAAGTGGATGTGGAGGTTCAGTAAAGTTGGGGGGTGAATGTCCGTGGAGGCCAGCAGAGGGGCATTATTCAGCCTGGGAAGGGTGTGACAGGGGAGCAACATTATTTTACTTGTGTTTTGCGCATGCGCGGTTGGCGGCTCCGATTTGGAGCTGTGGTATTTTGGGTGTGTTAAGCCCCACCCACAGGCTTCTGCAGCAAGAATTGGACTCACTGATAATTTTGCAGGGCAGAGTGCGTATGGGGTTGGGGGGAGGTGTGGGGCGGCGAGAGAATTAAAGATGAGCCTAAAAACCTGATCTGAAACTTTCCCAGTTTCAAGGCCGCCCAACACTTAGACAAACTTTGTCAAACAACCAGGCAGGTTATTTTGATTTTAGCATTATGTAACAAGATGGGATGAATAAATGATCTTGTAGTAAAGGATACTCTAGGGAAGAATGATCATTGCATGCTTGAATTTCAAAGGTAAGTCAGATGAAAAGTATGACAGTTGAAGAACAGTGACAGAGATTTAAGGAGATATTCAATTCTTTCCAACAAAGCGATACCATAAGAAAGAGAAAATGCAGCTGTGACCAAGCGGGGATGTTAAAAGCAAAAACTTTGCATACTTTATTGCAAAGGTCAGGGGCAAACTGGAGGATTGGGATTTAAAGACCAACAAAGGGTTACTAAAATCGTAATGAAGAGAGCACACATAAATGAAGAAATTAACCACCCACAAAATATAAAAATTGATAGCAAAATATTCCATCACTATATTCATAGGAAGAGAGTAGCTAAAGTCAATGTTCGTTCCTCAGAGAATGAGATTGAGGAGTTAATAATGGGGAACACAGAAATGGCAGTAACACTAGATCAATATTTTACCTCGGTTTTCATAGTGGAGGACATGAAAACCATCCCAAAGGTAACAGGTAATGCTCATGTTGTAGGAAAGGGAAAACTTAAAACAATTGCCATCATTAGGGAAGGAGTACTGAGCAAACTACTGGGATTAAAGGTAGATCAGTCCTCAGGGTCTGATGTTTTACATCTTGGGGTATTAAACGAAGTGTCAGCAGAGGTAGAGGAGGCATTGATACTAATATTCCAAAATTCTCTGTATTCCAGAAAGGTTCTAGTGGATTACAAAAAGTCTAACATAGTGCTCTGTTCAGAAAGGGATAAGAGGCATATAGTAGGAATCTGCAGACCAGTTAGTTTAATGTTCGCCACTGGGAAATTGTTGAAATTAAGTATTAAGAAAGTAGTAATGGAACATTTGGAAAGTCAAAATGCAATCCATCAGAACCAGTATGGTTTTGTGACGCGTGAATCATGTTTGATAATTTACTTGAGCTCTTCAAAGATGTGACAAACAAAGTGGATAATGGCAGTCTTATAGGTGTAATATATCTGGACCTCATGAAGTAATTTGATGAGGTGTCACACAAAAGGTAAGATCCCACGGGGTTGGTGTAATATTTGTTTGGATAGGGGACTGGTTAACCAACAGAAAGTAGAAAGTGGGTATAAATTCATCTTTTTCTGGTTGGCAAGCTCTAGCTAGTGGGATGCCACATTGTTCCGCCCCAATTGTTTACAATTTATGTTAATAGATGTAGGGATAGTTGGTACTATAGTTAAATTTGCAAATAACACTAAATTCAATGGGAAAGCAAGTTGTAATGAGAAAATAAGAAATTCACAATTTGACATGGATAGGTTAGATGACTAGACCAAAATTTGGCAGATTGGATTTAACATGGATGGGTGTAAGGGTATACTTCCTTCTCCTTCAACTCAATCCTTTTTATGAAGGTACTGAATTTTAATCACCCCACCATTGGCAATGGTGTCTTCAGATTCCTGGATCCCAAGCTCTGATTTTTTTCCTCCTTAAACCTTGGTCTTTCTGCCTTTCTCTTTTTTAAGATACTCCATACAATGTACATCTTTGACCAAATATTTGATTGTTTGCCCTGATAGCTCCTCTGCATCTTGTCAGATTTTGATGAATGAACTGCTTAGAAACCACCTTGAGTCATTTTACCATGTTAGAGACACTACAGAAATGCAATTTTTTTAGAATTTGGAAATGGATGGTTATGATATTGATGAAGGGTCATCCAGACTCACCACAAACCCTCCCTTTTATCTGATTTGTCAAACTGCAATAGTGGAAAAATAGCTCTTTTCTTTCTCCACAGATGCTGCCAGACCTGCTGAGATTTTCCAGCATTTTTTGGTTTGTTTCTGATTCCAGCATCTGCAGTATTTTGCTTTAAAAATATTTTAGTTATTCAGCAATCTTTTGAGTAGCTATATAACTCACTCAATTTAATAACAACATTTTGTATTTGAATAGTATCTGCATTCATGGTAAATGGGAATGTACAGGAGATGCAAAGTGTCCTTCAACCTGCATAATTCATGGAGAAGGGCATATAACTACATTTGATGGAAGGCAATATGTATTTGATGGCAATTGTGAATATACCTTAGTTCAGGTAATAATTAAAATCTCTCCAGATATCTTTTATAGCGTGCATTCAGATCTCTGTGCACATTTATTCTTTGCATTTTAACCAATATGTGCAATTTGTCTATTTAGGATGCTTGTTCTGTTAATTACAGACAGCCATCATTCAAGGTAGTCTCTGAAAATATTATTTGTGGCAAAACGGGAGTAGTCTGCACTAAGTCCATAAAGGTCTACTTTAAGGTAAGGAAGTTTAGCGTTGAAATATATTTTCAGTCATTTCAGTTCATGTACATAGCTATTGACAACAGTCTGCAAAGCAACTGTGTTTTTTTATTTGTTCATGCAATGTGATGTTGCTGGCATATCAGCATATGTTACCCATTCCCTAAATGGTCTTAAGAAGGCAATTTGAAGTGTCAAAATTAATTCTCATGGCAGCATGATCTCAGAATGGCACGATGTGTGACTGGTTTCAAAAACATATGAATCTGATGAGCAAAAATCCAAGGGGGACTCAGAGGTGAGTGTATTCAAGCTGGCAGAGTGCTCAAGCATCTTGCACCTTCAGGGATGTGGGTGGGAGCAGGGCCTGCACATTCACAGCCAAGTCTGCATAGCAGCTTCTTCATGGCTTCCTAATGCTGGACAATAGGCTTTAGTACAGAGCTGAAGGGAGGGAAGGGAACCCTGAGGTACAAGCTTCATTGCAGGGTGAGGGGGGCTAGGGGGGAGTGGAGGGAGGGTGGCAATGTGGTGGGTACTGAAGGTTCCATGCAATTACCTGGGGTGGGGTGTTCATATGGAGATGGTATCAAGACAGAGGCAAGACAAATGGAAAAACATGTCGAATACGAGCAGTTTTACAGCTGAAACCGTTACCTTGAGCTCGGTTGCATGATTCAGGCTAATCATGCAATTGTGCCAACTTAAGCAGCATTAATATGTGTCAATAATTGCTGCCTTACATTTAATCCCTCATGCACAGACTTCTAAATTCAGTGAGTTCAGTGGTTTGACAGTACCATTGGACAAGTCAGAATATCCCCTTAGAAAGGTGGCCATGATGCACTATCTGAGGACAGCGCTCCTAATGCTTTGCCCTGTGATTAAGTACCTATAGACAGGTGCCCCTTATGGTCCAAGCAGACAACTGTCCCTTGTGATACTGCAGCAGTGTCAGACTGATGTCTTTGGCCAAGGTCCATAGCAGCCATCACCTGACCAGCGTTGATCTCAGTGTTATGGCCTGTCGCTGCTATCACCTCAGTCCTAAGGCAATGGATTCATCCATTGAACCTTGCAATTTGAAGAGTGTACCAGACAACCTTTCCTAATATTTCTGATCTTGCCTTTGGAGTTCCAGCAAACTGAGGCATGACTGACTCCAGAGGCTCATTATCTGACTTGGTCTCAGCAGATTTTAGGTCCCCAGCAATCCTCCAAGTGTTGCCACCCTGGGATGTCTCTGCCACCACCCGCTATGGACAATGAAATGTGTTCAGGAGATTGAAGTTCCAGGTTACTATACAAATAGGTCCTACTGAGGTGTGTGTCCCTGCACTGTTAGATGGTGTCAGTGAGTGCTGTGAATGATCTTCAGTGTCCATATCTTTAAATGGCTATTGGTGCTCTTCTTGGGGCTAGAGTCCAGTATCTGGTTCATAAGCACCTTGATTGCTTCTGAGGTGTGTCTGCAAAAGAAATCAGAGGTCATTAGTGCATGGCAGGGGCCTGAGAAATAGGAGGCAACACCCTCAGTAGTTATTTCTGCTTTGGCAAAGGGTCATTTGGACTCAACACCAGCTCTTTTCTCTCCTTATAGATGCTGCCAGACTTGCTGAGATTTTCCAGCACTTTCTCTTTAGATTTCTGATGGATGTTGCATTGCTGGATGCTTATCTGATTCAGCACTGCCAACTTCACCATCAACACATCCTCACTGGCAAAACTGAATTGCACTTTCATCAAAGTATCTGAGAACCTTGGCCATGGTTTTACCAGTTTGCCCCGCCCATGCGAGATCTGAGAAATCAGGATTGCACCCGATTTCTCAGCTCTTGCAACCTTATCAGCATCGGGTTTATGGTGCAATTGGCCTTTTGCTCATTTCTGGCGGCAGGCTGAATAAATTATTTAAATTTATTGAAATGTTTATTAGGATATGTTTTGCAAGCCCGACACTCAATCATCTGTGCTCACTTGTCTTTGTGGCCTTGCTGGGAGAGGCCCTCTTTGGCGAGGAAAACACCTGCTCCCCATGAACGGGGAGCAGTTGCGTTGCCCATTGCATTAAGTGACTATTGAGGCCCCCTTGGGCTTGTTGAGGAACCTTGACATTACCCATCGAGCAGTGCTGGGCCAGGGTCTGAAGGATTGGGGCGTATTGGGGGGGTGGGCAGGACCTTGAGGGGAAGGGCCTCTGGGGGAGAGACCTATTGGCTGGAGCCTGGACAGGGCTAGGCCTGCTGTGGACAGCCCAACCAGGGAGGGAGTAGAGCCGGCTGCTGCTCTGCATGCAATCTGTGGGGGAGCGTGGTTGGCCTGGGTGGCGCAGGCTATATTTTTGTGCAGTGTGGGGTTCACAATCGGCTACAGGTTCCTGAGATTGTGAATGGGGCGGCTGGGTTGAGGCTGGCTGCAACAACAGAGCCTGACAGATCTCTCTCTCTGTCAGGTCCCTGCTGCTGGAATTGCACATGTGCAGTCAGTGAGGTCTGCAATACACGATATCTCACTCTGTGCCTGATCAGGCTAATGAGTTTAGCCTCATTCACTGCCTCTAGAAGCTAGAAACAGTCTACCCCATTTTTTCAAGCACTAAGTGCATATGATTGGGAGTAAAAATTCACCCAAAAAAGGGATCTGCAACTCTCCCATTTTCACACTAGTTGGACACTTCGAATTTTTCTCAAAAAATTCCACCCCTTGAGTTTGGGCATCCTTCCATCAATTTGGGAACTCTCCCTTTATTTGTGAGCTAACTTGTCCTGCATGGAGACAGATGCAGAAAATGTAAGCATGGCGCATGCCAAGGCAGATGATAAGGCACCTGTGGATGGTGATTGGGGTCATGGAGATTATAAGGACATGACCTGCAAGGAAGATAATGATGTCTATGGGAAAGTTCGTGGCGCTATCACTTGAACTAGCATTAAGTGAGATCCCTGAAGATGTGTGATGGGTGTGAGTTATCAGTGATGTAAAGTGTGACTTATTCTGGCGGGTCGGAGGAGATTATTCACCCTTGCGCCACTGGATGCTATCCTCATTCAGAGGGCATTAGTGCTGACTGCCACTGCCTTCCATGCTGAATATGTCACCTTGGATGAGGTTTTTCCACCAGAGTATGGGTAAATTACATTGTGGCCTTCACTGCATTCAGGAGGCACTCAAGGGAGGTGTTGTTGAATTTTGGTGTATTGGTATGAGTATTGGTGTAGTGGCACTGTCAGAGAATCCCTGCAGTATAGAAGGATGCCATTTGGCTTATCCAGTCTGCTCTGAATCCCTAACAGAATATCTTACCCAAATGCTCTCCCCCATCCTATCCCCATAACCCCACACATTTACCATGGCTAATCCACCTAACCTGCTCATCTTTGAATTGTGGGAGGAAACCGGAGCACGTGAAGGAAACGCATCCAGACACAGAAAGAATATACAAATTCTACACAGTCACCTGGTCCCTGACGATGTGAGGCAGAAGTGCCTCACTGTGTCACTGTGCCACCCATGTGTTGCTGGATTAATAATTCAGAGATCCAGGGTAATGCTCTGAAGTCCCATGTTCGAATACCAGCAAGGCAGATGGTGAAATTTGAATTCAATAATAATCTGGAATGTAGTGCCTATTGATAATTGCTGTAAAATCCCATCCAGTTCACTAATGTCCTTTGGGAAAGGAAATTCATCATCTTTACCTGTCTGGTTACGTATGAGTCCGGAACTATAGCAATGTAGTTGACTCTCAAATGCCCTTGGGGATGGGCAATAAATGCTGGTCCAGCCAGCAATGCCCACACCTCACAAATGAATAAAAAACACTATGACTTCCCAGTGGAATCCTCTTTCTTGGGGTGTACTAAGCTTTGAGGTGATAGTGGCTGGGTGAATCAGAGGCTGCCTGTCAGCGATCAGATGTGAAACTTATGCCTCTGCGTTTTTCAATCTAATTGCCACGCAGACTCATGTTAGAAGGCACCACAAATGTCAGTGGGTCAAACATAATTTCACCTGCCCAACTTTGGACTTTGCCAAATCTGGGACGATTACATTATTAATGTCGAGTCTTCAGCTCGTACTACTATCCTATCAAAATATTAGAATGATATAATTTAAATTTTTACATCCTATTTAATAACCATAATCAAATTATGGTTATTAAATAGGATGTGAAAAAGCATACCGAGGTATTGTTAAGGGCTGTTATGATGGTTTTCTTGTACTTAAAAGATGGCCCTCCTCTCCACGCGTCCAGCATTGGTCCTAACTCCCTCTTTGTAAAGTGTGGGACTGCGATACATGTTGCAATCTTCCCCACCACCACCCTTCCCCCCACATTAATGACCTACAGCTGCCACTTTGCGCGGGTCATGTGCTTGAAGCCAGCGGAATTGCCTGTAGGCTCTTTCGTTGCACTAAGCATCAAACAATTGCACTGCAGGACAAACTGAAAGGAACAGCATGAATAACACCTGTTTTTCAGACTTTTATAACACTTAACAATTTTTATATGGGAAGGTCACACCCAAAATCTCTACTATTGTGTGTCAAATGTCTCACTTCGTGTTTTCTCCTTTAAGTGTAGGCAGGAGTCTAGCTGAACCACATCATTATAACTGAAAGATGAAATTTTAACTCTTCCTATCTTATTTAATCCATTCATTGATTCCTATGTGCATTAAAGGTCATTCCAAATTGATTTTCACAGGGTGAGATTTTACTCCTTCACATCTTGTTTCGTTAATATTTTTAATTACTTTCGTTTCTTTATCCCTTGAGTGGATGATCTGTGCAACAAGAAAATCCACTTTCTTTTTTAGATTCCAGTTTCCTCATCATCATAATTTGTATTAAATTCCATTAACTTTTGAATAATTAGATTTATGCTCCTTTCTCTCTGACACTCCCTTCCTGCAGATCACCTCACTGAATATCATTCAAAATCATATCATGCACGGACTTAAAATATTCTCCAGTGCTTCATTTATCTGTATCGATCTCATTGCTCCCCCTCATCAGATTTCCTTGCCACTAGGCCATTAATTGTCCCAATCCAAATTGCTTACCCTTGCCTTTTTAATTTTTTTCATTTTGACAGATATCAGCATGTTGAATTCTAGTCCAATTATTTTGAGATTGGTTTCTCTATGGAATAAGTGTCAGTGCCTTGACTATTTAATTGCATTTTTTCCCTCTGCTGGATCCATTAATTATTTCATGCCATGTTATTTGTCAAGTAGTTTGCATGCCTGAAACCTGCTCTTCAATGCATAATTGCAAGTACTTTCAAACCCTTGAATTTGGAACTAGTTTTAAATTAATTTTGAACTAGTTTCCTGCATATTAGTTACTTTGCACATAACTCATCTATATACTTGTGCAGTATCTCAATATCATGCCAATACCTTCTTGATGCTCAGATGATCTTATCAGAGAATCTGAAGTCTTTGTTCATCTCCCCACATGTGGTCCAATTGTCTTGGGTGGCAGCCACAGTATCGAATTTTGTTCCTTTTACAAAAACCAGAGACAATGACACAAGCACCACCATGAGAAAACTATCAATTTATCAGCCCCATCTATACTTTCGTTTTGCTTGAATATACTTCAATGCCAGATAGAAATGTTCCATTGAATTGCACCCAGTATCCTGACCCTGACTTTCTATTTTGGCTCCTGGGGCAGGATTTAATGGCCTGGCTCGAACTAGACCAGAAATTTCCACACGAGGTCAAAAGACATTTCCATTGTCTGCCCCTCACTCACTCCGATTCCGTAGTGGGAGGGATGGTAGAATTTGGCACAAGTCTCTACTTCCACATTCAGTTACCATCCCTATCTAATTTGATGCATTCCTCTAGTTATTATCATATCCCAGTCATGAGCCCTGGAGAAATTTTGCAGTCCAATAAATTATCTTCATAACATTTGAAAACAGAAATCAAACATTTCTATTTGTCAGTACATTCCAGACAGTAACATAATTTGATCACTTGTTGGTGGTCTTAAATTACATTTTCAAAAGTAACTTGTCGACAAGAAGAGTCACATCCCCCAGCCCCTCTCCCCTTCCTAGGGTTCTTCTCTTAACTTGTTCACTTCCTCATCTCTCATTTGTATATCACATACATGGTCCTTTCCTTCAATGCTCATATGTCCCACTGAATTAATTCCATCATTCATACCTATAGTAGCCATGATGTGAACATGCCAGCGTTGGACTGAGTAGGCACAGTAACAAGTCTCTCCTCACCAGGTGAAAGTCCAACAGGTTTATTTGGAATCATGAGCTATCGAAGCACTGCTCCTTCATCAGGTGTGTCTCACTTGATGAAGGAGCAGCAATCTGAAAGCTCGTGGTTCCAACTAAACCTGTTGGACTTCAACTTGGTATTGTGAGTCTTAACATCACTATAATAATCTGCCTATTTCTGGGGAGCCACAAGTTCTCCCATTGAGCCCTTCTGGTGTCAGACACAGTCTTCATCCTTCCCATGTTCAGAATTTAGAACATAGAACATAGAACATAGAACATTACAGCACAGAACAGGCCCTTCGGCCCACGATGTTGCGCCGACCAGTTACAAAACAATGACCCACTAACCTAAACCAATCCCTTTTTGTCCATAAATTTGTACAAGGGTGTGCTCTGTGTGTAGAATCACTTCCCCCAAACATGTAATCAGTTTGCTCACTTTAACTCCCCTTACTACACAGTCCAAAGCTTGAATACATCTACTAAATCCTGCAGCAACTGCTGATTGCTTGTTAGAATAATAAGCTACAGGTTGCTTACGATCTCCTATGGCTTTATATGTGAAATGGGTGAATTAAATCTGGCTGTTCTGAAGATGGTGCCATTGCTAAATTAGTGGTGAATGAAACCTTGCACTCCTCTGTCCATTCTGTCTTTCGTAACTCTGCACTAGATGTTCGTCCTCCTTTCACTAGATTTTGAATCTGACTGACTATTGCTGCAATACTATGAGTCTTCAAATAAATTCTCAAATGTTTTGCAGCTATTGCAAAACTTTTTCTACATACTTACCTGTAACACAAAACACAAAAGATCCATTCTGCTTAGAGCAAAATGGGTCAATTCATCTGAGCATATTTGACAATTCAAAACCTTAATGTTTTGCAGTACCCAATTCCTGCAGAAATATAAATACATCTTCAGTTGTCATGAACTTTATCTGTTAGCAAACAAGAGTAATTCTCTGCTAGTTTGAAAAGGAGTGGAATAAAAGTTCTCAAATGGATGTCATTGCATCACCATCCTTTTATTTTAATCTAATAAGAACCTGGTCCAGGATTCATTTTCATTTAACATTTTCTCCTTTTTAATTTTTTCTCAGTATCCAAACTCAAAATTTTTGTTTTTATTATAGCAATTGTGTCTGAAACAACTCTTTAAACCTGACAGGAAGGCTTAACTCAAGATCAATTCAACACATGATTTGTCCTAGTCATTTGAAAATTTTAGTTAACTGTCATTCTCACTGCTATGAATTTGTATCTGGATTAAAATTCCCACATTATTCAAAATATCCTGGAATCATACTAGGCCATTAAACATTCATAACCTTTGAAAAAATTGTTTTATTAATTACACTTCCCCTTTTTATCTATTTGACTTAAATCACTTAAATTATGATCACAAGACCAGACAGGGATTCTATGGTAAGGCAGGCTGGTTATTTTTTTCAAAATTTAAAGAGCAAGGGATTTAAATGACTTTTCTGTTTGACAGTTCACAGTGTATGTGCCTTTTTATAAGCATTCACCTCTGCTTTTAAATATTGTATGTCACACACTGCAGGAAATGGACCATGTTCCAGCAAAATATTTTAAATAGTCCTGCTGCATTCACAACATCAGTCGTATGCTCTGATGGCATGTTAAAAATTCATCCTTGTATCCTTCCTGATTTAACAGAGCAGACTGGCCCTGTGTTTAACATGAACTTTTGTGAAAGGAAGATTTTGCTTTTGAATAGAATAGCCCAAAGTAAGTGCAATGGGGCACTCACTTTATTACTTTCAACATTTAATTGCTATTGCACACAACTAGGAAAATGTATGACTGAATTGGTTGAGGATTGCCAACATTCATCTTTGAAAAATAGGTCATTTGAGTTTTATATATTTTTGCAAAAGCAAACGGTGCATCATTCCCTTAGTATTTCCTTCAAGTCTTAGAGAAGTCGTATTTGACGAATTTATTGGATTTCTATGAGGATGTGACTAGTAGGGCGGACAGAGGGGAACCAGTGGATGTGGTGTTTCTCGATTTTCAAAAGGCGTTTGATAAGGTGCCTCACAAAAAGTTGCTTCAGAAGGTTAGGGGGCATGGAGTTGGGGGTAAGGTGTTAGCGTGGATAGAGGATTGGTTGTCTAACAGGAGGCAGAGAGTTGGTATCAATGGGTGCTATTCTGATTGGCGGTTGGTGACTAGTGGAGTGCCACAGGGATCGGTGCTGGGACCTCAGCTATTTGCCATTTATATAGATGATCTGGAGGAGGGGGCTGAGTGTAGGGTAATGAAATTTGCTGATGAGACAAAGATGAGTGGAAAAGCAAATTGTGCGGAGGGTGTGGAAAGTCTGCAGAGGGATCTGGATAGGCTGAGCGAGTGGGTGAGGACCTGGCAGATGGAATACAATGTTAGCAAGTGTGAGGTTATCCACTTTGGCAGAAATAATAGTCGGAGGGATTACTATTTAAAGGGAGAAAAGCTGCAGCATGCTACGGTGCAGAGGGACCTGGGGGTCCTTGTGCATGAGTGGCAAAAACCCAGTCTGTAGGTGCAGCAGGTGATCGAGAAGGCGAATGGAATGCTGGCCTTTATAGCGAGGGGGATAGAATATAAAAGCAGGGAGGTCTTGCTGCAACTGTACAGGGCACTGGTGAGGCCGCAGCTGGAGTACTGTGTGCAGTTTTGGTCGCCATACTTGCGCAAGGATATTTTGGCCTTGGAGGGACTGCAGAGGAGGTTCACTAGGCTGATACCGGAGATGAGGGGGTTGGACTATGAAGAGAGACTAAATAGGCTGGGTCTGTACTCGTTGGAGTTTAGAAGGATGAGGGGAGATCTTATAGAGACGTAGAAGATAATGAAAGGGATGGATAGGGTAGAGGTAGAGAGATTCTTCCTGCTTAGAAAGGATAGCAGGACTAGAGGGCACAGCCTCAAGATAAGGGGGGGGCGCAGTTTAGAACGGAGTTGAGGAGGAACTTCTTCACTCAAAGGGTGGTGAATCTCTGGAATTCTCTGCCCGTTGAAGTGGTGGAGGCTACCTTGCTAAATATATTTAAGTCACGAGTAGTTAGGTTTTTGACAGACAAGGGAATTAAGGGTTATGGGGAGAAAGCGGGAAAGTGGAACTGATCCATTTCAGGCGGGGCAGGCTCGAAGGGCTAGATGGCCTACTCCTGCTCCTATTTCTTATGTTCTTATGACTGGGACTAGAGCCCAAGGCCTTTTAATTCAGAGGTAGAAAACTAGCACTGAGCCAAAATGATAGATCCTTGTGAGTTATGTCATTGTTCCTTCCTCAATAGATTCCTGTGGCGTTTTCATACAGTTTTGTTTTCTGCTCCATTCACAAGGTTGAATGGGGGGACGGGGAGGGTGCGGGGTGAATGCATAGTGGTAAAACTATTGTATTCGTAATCCAAGAGGCCAGACTAAAAATTTCTCACAGTAGTCAGGGGAATTTAAATTCAGTTCATTATCAGCAAGCTTTACCAGAATAGTTCTGATGAAAGGTCATCAACCTGAAATATTAGCACATTCTTCACAGATACTGCTGAGTATTTTGAGCATTTTCTGTTCTTATTTCGGATTTCTAGCACCTGGAGTATTTTGGTTTTGTACTAATGGAATGCTTGGTTTATTAAATATTGTAAAATCCATCCATCACAACCTTGATAATGAACAATGTGCATGATGTCCCTTTCTTTCAGGGTATTCTAATTAAGTTGACTGATGGACACTATCAGATAACGCCTCCAAATGCTGCAAGAAGACTCAAAGTGGTCAGCAATCCACTATATCTAAAATTTGATTTAAAGATCAATAAAAAGTTTGAGCTAACTATTATCTGGAACAAGAATATGAATGCCTACATCTCAATTACTAGACTATCAGAGGTAACTCAAAGCAAATTCCTAACAATATTTTGGCGTTTTTATAGATGGAAATAAACTGCAAATATATGAATGAAACTGATTTCAAGTCATTTTGTGCAAGGTTTGCACTGTCACCTCTAAAATATGATGGGCGGTATTTTCCAGTACTGCCTGCCATGGAAATCATAGCATGCAGGGCAGATCATGCATTGGTCCTTTGAACTCAGGCGGGAGTTTCCGGTCTTGTGTCATGTGCAGCCGAAAAATCTCACCCAATATTTCAGCCTATTATGTTAGGAAAACAAAGATAGTTTTAAGGGATTTATATTTCTATTGGTAAACATTCGAAATAAGGCAT
The DNA here is from genome assembly GCF_965287045.1 of Carcharhinus amblyrhynchos. Classification (NCBI taxonomy): domain Eukaryota; kingdom Metazoa; phylum Chordata; class Chondrichthyes; order Carcharhiniformes; family Carcharhinidae; genus Carcharhinus; species Carcharhinus amblyrhynchos. The sequence continues at coordinate 63,906,197 of NC_137329.1, forward strand.
GGCTTTAAGTCAGTTTTATTTAATGTTTCTGTGGAAGGAAAGGTAAAACCTTTCACTGCTGGGCTATTATTTGTACAGCAATCACAGTTCTAAAGTGCATGGTGTAAAACCTCAATACTGAATTTGCTGTTAAAAGTGGTATGAAAGCTTTGTTTAAAAGAGTCATTTGGAAAACCTGGACTGCATTTTGGAATGCAAACTTCAAATGAAAAACATTATTTGAAAGTGCGTTTTTGGGAGTAGAGTTTAGAAATTCTCATGTGACGGTCTTCTGAGGGATTCTGAGGAGGAATCCATAGACACTAGGGCAATTTGACATGGCCAATCCACCTAACCCGCACATCTTTGACTGTGGGAGGAAACCGGAGCACCCAGAGGCAACCCATGCAGGCATGGTGTGAATGTGCAAACTCCACACGGACAATGACCCAAGCCGGGAATCAAACCCGGGTCCCTGGCGCTGTGAGGCAGCAGTGTCAACCACTGTGCCACCGTGCCGCTGAAATATCTGGAAGTTGCTGGAATTTTTATATGTTCTATAGATATAAATGCTATGAGATCATTTCCAATATTTTATAAAGCTTTATATGGACTAGTAAATTTGACACTGTGTTGGATAATATTTTACTTCTGTTTTAAATCCATCCAAATATTCTACACTATCCTCCATTTTCACAATGCTGCTTAAAATTCTCATCAACTTTCCCACTTGCAATATCTGTGTTTAACATTATTTACTGCTTAAGAAAAGTTATTTGAGCACTACTAACTGTGACTAGCACAGTTGATGACACAATGTCCTGGGTATGAGTGTAGTCCACATTGTTGGATGAAAATCTGCTCACTGTGATGGTTGGAATCATCCTATAATGAAATAATTTGTACATCCTCAAAATTTGTTTCAGACCCTAAATCCATATTATTATGTTAATATGAAATGTGAACACATATAATGTTCAATGGGATTTTAATTTGTTAAGCTTATTGACTAATTTCAATTCTTACATAGATTATCTGAATTTTTGACTTTTAAAAACTGATCTTCCATTTTGTCAGTTTACAGTATGTGGATTGTGTGGCAATTACAATGGTAATGTGGACGATGAATATATAACCCAGAACAAATATTTAGTTTCCAATGTACTGGCCTTTGCAAATTCTTGGAAGGAGGATCCAACATGCAAAGATGTGACCGAAGTTGTATTTCCATGTCATAAAAATCCGTATCGATTGGCCAGGGCTGAAAAAATGTGTGCTATCATTAACAGTAAGACGTTTGAACCATGTCACAAACTGGTGAGTATATTTAACAGTCAAGATCTTATTGCAGTTCTTCATTGTTATGACAGAAATTAAGTACTTTTAGGGATGAATTTAATCAATTTCCATCTCTTTGTCCCTGTTAATTTGACTCATTCGATTTTATAGAAAATCCAGCATTGTGCATCATTGGAGTTTCCATCAAGCTTACACTGAAGCTAAGATGGCAAAGCGGAAAAACCGCTAGGGATATCCACCTCTTTTGTACGAGTTCTTTACTGTTGGCTACAGTATTCTTAAGGTTAAAACTGTTCCTTCCAAGATGAGCTTGCAAGATGTAGAAAAACACTCTTGAAAAAAGAGGTCTTTAAGATTATGAAAGCTTGTGATAAAATAGATAGAAAGAGAATATTACTCTTATGGGAAAGAGCGTAACTAAGGTCATCAATATAAATCAAATGGAGAATTCTGAAGGAACCTTTTCACCAGTGGGATGGTAAGAATGTGGAACTCGCTACCACGGAGTTGAAGTGAACAGAATGGATGCGTTTAATGAGAAACTAGGTAAGCATATGAGGGACAAGGGAACAGATGGTAGGTTTGAATGGAAAAAAAGAGGAGGCTTGGGTAGAGCATAAACACTGGAATTGACTTGTTGGGCTGAATGGCCTGTTTCAGAGCTGTCCCATATAATATATCCTATATATCCTTTATAATGGTAGTTGCATAAAAAAAAGCATCTGTGAAGAGATAATATTCAGTTCAGTTCAATAACCTTTCAGAACTGGAGCAAGGTAAAAATGGAGAAAAGGTGGGGAGGAAATGACAAAAGAGGTCTGCAGGGTGGAAAGTGGGAGTGATTGAAAGTACTTTGGAACATCTTGCATCGTAAAGTCCTTCTTTTGTTTAAAAGTAATGACTGTGCAAGACAGAAGTTAGTGGTAAGTAAATAAACAAAATATAGGTCTAGAGGAGCTGCAAATGTCAACACCAAAACTATTACAAGCATCTAGCATTAGAAAAAATTGAAGAAATGGTTATGATAAGTTTTGTTTTTATTCATTCACAGCATTTATTTCCTGAGCCTAACTGCCTTTGAATTGAGTGGCTTTCTTGGCCATTTCATCAAGCAGAATTCCTACAGTGTAGAAAGAGGCCATTTGACTCATTGAGTCTGCATGGATCACAATCCCACCCAAGCCCTGTACCCATAATCCGACTTATTTAACCTGTTAACTCCCTGACACTATAGGACAATTTAACATAGCCTGCACATCTTGGACTGTGGGAAGAAACACAGCAATCAAAGGAATCCCATGCAGATACGGGGCAAACATGCAAATTCCACATCTTTACCCATGCCGGAAATCGAAACCCAGGTCCCTGGTGCTGGGAGGCAGCAGTGCTAACCATGGTGCCACTGTGCCACCCCTATTTCAGAGGGCATTTAAGAGTCAACAATATTATTGTAGATCTGGAGTCACATATAGGCTAGACCAGGTAAAGATGGCAGATTTCCTTCCATGACTGTTTTATGGCAATCATTAGACTTACAATTCCTGAGCCTCAATATTACTAGTCCAGTGACACTATGTCACCACCTCCAACCAATGTTGAGTGTGAAGATATATAAAAATCCCCAGGTTTCCAGCATTCTGTTTTTGTTACAGAAAATACACATTTCCAGTCATTTAAGTTATTGGCCATGAAATTCAATAAGATCCAGCAGCTATGGGCATCATGTTGTGCAACTACCCACCATGCCCATTGCTTTCAATGCAAGACATTAGCAAACTTCAAGCTTCCGGATCATTTGAATGATTATAGTGTCCAGCCAATTCTAAACATGCTGTTCAGTGACTATGGGTTGTTCTGGGCTCCAGGTTTTTGCAATATTAGTGCCGCTTAAAGCTGTCATGCACTTCTTAAAGCTAGCCTGCACATCTTAATGAGAAGGCACATTGTGGCTGGAGCAGGTAGCAGAAGAGAGTGTGAACAAGATGAAGAGTGAATTATGGCACAGTATTCAGAGAGAAGACGCCAAATTTTCTAATGCTCTACTTGAGGGTTTGTTTGAAGAGCTGTAGACCTATCGATTGAGTGATGTCACCCTTCTAAATGGGGCCAGGAGACTCTCCAGACGTACTCTCAGAAGGCAGTGGAGCTGTGACATTCGCTACCAGAACACTAACTCTGAAGATTCAGATATAATGCCTCTCAAAATTCCGTGAACTACAGTCTCTTCTGATTTCCAGTCTGTAAGTTTAGAATTTTAGAATCTACAGTGCAGAAGGAGGCCAACTGGCCCATCGAGCCCGCACTGACAATAACCCAGGTCCAATCCCGGTAACCCCACACATTCAACGCCCCCCATCCCCATGACACTAAGGGGCAATTTATCATGGCCAATCAACCTAACCCGTATAGTTTTGGACTGTGGGAGAAAACAGGCGCACCCAGAGGAAACTCGTGCAGACACGGGGAGAATGTTCAATCTCCACATGAGCAGTGACTCAAGGCTGGAATTGAACCCAGGTCCCTGGCGCTGTGAGGTAGCAGTGCTACCACTGTGCCACTATACTGTTCCTAATGTTGTAAGTATACACCCCTTTTCCCCGCTTTACACACTACAATACTAGTCTTGTGCTTTTCTCTTATAAGATGCCCAAGAATTGAAACCTGGCCAGGGAGAAGGAGATAGAGGAGCAGGAAGATAGTGATGAAAAAGATATATAGTCACTTATTCACATGCACAACTGCCAGCTCAGTTACAAAAACTATACAGTGTAGAAGATAGCTTGGATACTTGGGAAAAGACATTGAACATGATGGATCTGCAGGAGATGAGCATGGCACAGATAGTGAACAAAGTAAGGTTGCAAATAAGTTTTGCAGAGGACTGTAATAAGGGCTTCATTGTGATGGCCCACAGAATACAGAATGATGGCTGCAGTCCAAAGATGTGTGTGTTAGGTTGATTGGCCATGCTAAATTGCCCCTTACTATCAGAAGGACTAGCTAGGGTAAATGCATGGGGTTCGCGCCTGGGTGGGATTGTGTTTGGTGCAGACCTGGTGAGCTGAATGGCCTCCTTCTGCACTGTAGGATTCTATGAAGATAGCCAGAATAAAGCTGATGGATATATACAGCAAAGTGATTGATGCATTGGTGGACTTGCCAAAAGTTTGGGTCAATGTTAACAAACGGAGTCCAACACAACTTGGCACAGAGCTTGAAACCTATACTCTCCAGTGAAGGAATAATGACATACACCATGAGACCACTTGCAGACCTATCCATGATGCAGCACCAGTGGCTTATATTTTAACTTCCATTCAATGCAGACTAAAGTCTTAAAAGCTCAACTTGTTGTCACAATGGCTTAGATAATTGTGATCATAGCTATGGACAATTATGTTTAAAGAGGCTCGTAATTAATCTTCCAACAGTGCTAAGATTGTTGAGGTGCCACCTTGTGTGAGTAGCTGTGAACACATTTATTGGGTGACCACCTACGGGTCCTGACTCCCTTTGAGGAGGGTGCGCTGGAGCTGACCAGAGAAGGGAACATCTGAGCTGTTGGCAACAGCATGGTCGGGCTGGAGTCAAGAAGTGAGCACCGGTCAATCAACTTGAGGCAATTATTCGGGGGCACGGGTTAAGGGTGTGAGCGCAAAGTTTAAAGATGTACAACGCTTGTTTATTTACACTGAAGCTCGCTGCCAGATGAAGTCATGGAAGCAGATACGATAATGACTTTTAAGAAGTGCCTTGATAGATACATGAGTAGGATGGCAATAGAGGCATATGGGTCCCAATAGGGTAGGAGGTTACAATTCAGATAGGCAGCATGATCACTGCAGGCTTGGAGGGCCAAAGGACCTGTTCCTGTGATGTAATCTTCTTTGTACTTTGTTCTCTGTTTAGTGGAAAAATGTTAAGCAACATTCTGGCATTCTAGATTCCCCTCCCTCCCTTTCACTTGACCTTGTGTCCTGTGTTGCAGGAAGAGATCCAGGTGTGCGTGCACCATTTGGACTCAAGGCTCCTACTGTAGCTCCCGGCCATCCTGGGGCTGACAGCTCCGAAGATTCCTTGGAGGAAGCAGATGAAAGGACCTCTGAGGGTGGCCCTTTTTTGGCGTCAGCTTCCATCTCCCAACTCATCGTCCCAGATACTCTCACATTGGTGGGTTCAATTAGTGGTGAGGCTTTTGGATCACTCTCGAGTGAGCATGACGCATCTGATAATGTACGTTGGATGGAGGAAGGAACGTCTGAGACCTCTGGCACGCAGGGACCTGCCAGAGTCAAGGACTCAGCTGGCCCCAGGGCTACATGCTGGGCCTCTGAGGTCACTTGTCCCTCAGCTGCTGGAGATGCAGCAACAGATCCAGGAAATGCAGGAGGGCCTGACAGCCACACTGGACTGATTGCAAGGCTGTTGGGAGGAGTCCGAAAGCTTCCAGGTGGACCAGCTGTTGCCTGCCTTGCATGGTTCCCTATACTGCAAGGATGGCATCTGTGATGAAAAGCCTGGGGCAGGAAATCCATACCATGAGTCACAGGCTCCAAGTGATGGCTGAGTCACAGCAGGCCACAGCTGAGGGAATGAACAGCCGATGGTTGAGATGTTCGAGAGCTGCACGCAGCCCAGCTGGATAGTGCTGTGATACCCTTGAGAATGTGGCTCAGTCACAGAAAACCATGGCTGAGGGGTTGCAGAGCGCAGCCCAGTCTCAGAGGGCACTTGCTGTGGCCATTGACAGGTGGCCCCGACTTAGATGAGCATTGCAGAGGGCTCGACCACAATGAATAGGATGCAGCTGTTCCTCCAGGACTGGCAGAGCCAGGTGATGCCAGAGCTTCTGGAGCTCACTGCAGAAGTACCGCCGTCCCATGGAGTGACCCAGCGGCCCACAGGAACACCAAGGCAGGAGGAAAACGTGAGCCTATGCTTGGGCCTTCCAGCCAGGAGACTATGGCTGTGACTACCCCTTCTGATTCCATCTTCCTGACACTGGGGCATCTCAGGAGCAGTGGAATGAAGAAGATGTCAAGGATATATCCCAGATACCAGGACCCTCAATGTCCAGGCCTCTGGAAGACACCAGCCAACCTTATCATAGGCCATGGGGTGTGATATGCAGCTGGCCCCCTCCACCTCTGATGGACATTCTGGGGAGATACTGAGACGTAGTGTTAGGCCACATAAGGTTAGGAAGTTGTAGTTGCACTGACATGGCACATGTGAAGGGCTGCACTAGTTAGATAGATTTTTAAGCACCTTAAGGTTTTCTGTTCACACATTTTTATGTTGGAACCTACTATTTAGACACTTCTATTGTAATCAATAAATGTTTCTTCACCACCGACGTGTGACTAATTTGTAACAGATTTGTCTCGAACAGGAATCCTCGTCCCTTGATGATCACTGAGAGATCCTTCGTGGGAAGGCCCCTCAGCGACATGTCACTGAGAAAATGAAACCATTGGTTTCCCAGAACCCACAAGCAATTCTCCTCCCTCCCCCACCCCAGCCACCCTGGGGCCCTATTCACTGACCCCTAACCACTACGCAGACATGGTCTCAGGTGTCAGTGCATGTCGAGCTCAGGTAGGAGTCAGACTAGTTTGCACCTGGGCATCATCAGAATGGTACTTAGCGTGTTGTCATCACTCTCCTGCCTGGCAAAGGAACTTATAACACAGCGTACCCAGGCCCAACATTCTGGTGTGACAATGTTGCTGGGGGTAGTAGAACTTTGCAGGTGGAGGGAGAAATGGGATCCACATGCACAAACCCTAGTAAGTGAAGAGCCAGGTGATCAGGGCCTCACTCGCTGCCCTTGCATGCCTGATTCTTGCTGCCAGCCCACTTGTGCCTCGCTGGTGTTGCTCAGCATGGTCCTCCTCCTCCTGCTGGGCTGCCTCCTCCCTAGCGACACCTGGCTGTTCGGCCTCTACACCCTCATCTTCTTCCAAAAGGTGTCCTCTCTGCTGCGCCAGGTTGTGTAGAATACAGCACTCCACCACAATTCCTCCACCAAGAAGAAATCAGGGACCTGTATTGGACGGTCCTGCCAGAGTGGTCTAGGCTCCTAAACCGAATTTTCAGGAGCCCAATGTGCTTCTCCCTCCAGAGCGGGTGGCAATGTGGGCCTCATTGTACCGGGTCTCCACTTCAGTCACAGGCCTCCGCACAGGCGTCATCAGCCAAGCCCGAAGCAGGTACCCATGTCACCTACAAGCCATTCCTGCAGCCTGGGCTCCTCCCCAAAGGCTTCCGGTATGTCTGAGCTCTTCAGAATAAAACTGTCATGGATGCTGCCAGGCTTTCTGGTGCAGGTATGCATGATGTTCATCTTGTGTCACAAAACAATTGCACATTCAAGGAGTGGAAGCCCTTTCTACTGATGAATCTTTGTGGATTTCTGACTGAGACTTTCAGGGTGACATGTGGTCTATAGCCCCTGCAGATTAGGCATCCCCACAATGGCCACAAATCCTGCAGCCTGGGCTCCCTGCTGGGCCTGGTCCAGGTGAAATTCAAAATACTGGCCAGCCCAGGCATACAGGGGATCCGTGACGTCCTTGACACAAGTGTGGACAACTGATGGAAGTGCAACATACACCTCTGGAAGGAGCCAGTGGCCTAAAGGTTCAGAGGGGCCATCAATTTGACAGCCAGGTGCCACCCCCCCACCTCCACCACCCCCGTGGTGCCAGGTCCTGCAATATGTGGGCATAGGTGTTGCACTGTGTCCATTCAGAGCCGTCATCAGCTCACATTGTTTGACGTTTGTTCAAATGACACTCGTGTGTGGAACTTCCTGGGCTCAGCTCCTTCCTTCTCCTGAACCTCCCATTTGGGCGGATGGTGGCTGCTTCCTGCCTCTGGTGGCCGTCTCTCTCTATTCCTGCGAGTGGTAAGGCCTGGGCCTTCTCTTTCCACAATTCATCCACCTGCTCCTCCTCCTCAGCTCCAGCAATAATCAAAAGAGCAGCAAAATCAATCGGTTGCATTGCAAAAGCCATCTCATCAATGTGAAAGGGGGGGATTTGGAAAAGGAGAGAAATACATGGAGAGGTCAAGGAATGCTGCTTGCCCCTAGGTCAGCAACACACACTGCCCATACTACCCCTCAGCAACACAGCCCTGTTCATTCCCCATCCATAGGCCCCCACCAATGCAGCCCCCCATTCCCCACCCACCAGCACCCATTGACCCCCCCAACAACACAACACCCCCCTCATCCCCCAATCCTCCCCCAGTAATACACACATGGAACTTATGCAGTAGTGAGCACTGACACTGCTGCTTGAAATGTTCTGAGGCCACAGCAGTGTACTTTCAAAGGGCTTCAGGCACATCCTTCAGTTGGAAGAGTGCTGCATGCATTAGGACCCAGTAGCATCCCCAAGGCCCGGGGTCAATGCTGGGACCTGGGTCTGTACTGCAAATCAGACATCGGACACCATTCTGAGCAACAGACTCCCACCCCTCCCACCCATACATTTGCAAAGCTCTCCTGACCCAAAACGCAAAATGGCCACCATGAAAGGATGATCCCCCTCTCCCATGGGCGGCATGGAGCTGTCCAATGATAGGCATTTACCTCCTCACTACCACTCACTGGTGGAGCTCCTGATTTGGACTTTTATCAAGCATTTTTGTTAACTGAATTGAAATACATGCAGATTTTATTTAAATTGACGTTGCTGTTGTTTTGGGGCTGGTTTTTAATTGCAGCCATTTCCGGGTCTTGGTAAAGTGTGAACCGGCACAGAAGTGGGCAGAAACCGTGCTTCTCGCCTCACGTCTGACTTTACCAAATTTTCCTGCTCGATAATGGGCGGAACGTGGTGGTAAAATCCTGGCCATAGTCTTGAGTCTCTATTGTGATTATACTATGCCTTTAAGAAATGTATTTATATCATGTTTCTTGTAACTCACATGCTGAGAATGCTGGCTAATGATTGCTTTAAGCTAGGGCTGTGTTTGTTTCAACCTGAGTTGATGTATTTTTGTTTATTTGTCTTGGGAGACAAAACATTTGTCTCCCAAGTGTTTTGTTGGGAAAGCATAATAATCAAATAACCTTGAGCAATACTTGGAGATTGTCCAAGACCGAGTGAAAGAAGGACCTGAGGCAGTAACCATCACCTGGAAGAGTGTGCAAAGAAAGGACCCAGATCCAGTAACTACCATGGGTGAAAAGTGGGTAAAAAAAAACCTGGAGTCAGCAAGAGCTATGTAATCCAATCCAATCCAGTCCAGTTCAGTCTGGTTCCAGAGTGGAATGGCTGTGTTCTGAGGGAACTCAAAGTATGATATCACAGAAAAACAATGTGATTAGTTGGTGAATATTTTGCTTGTTTATCTTCAAAGTTTGTGTAATTTATCAGTAATTGTCAGGTTTTATTTTAATATTATTCCATAGAATCCAAACAGTACAGAAGGAGGCCATTTGGCACATTGAGTCCCTACCAACCACAATCCCATCCAGGCCCTATTCCCGTAATCCCACCCTGCTAATCCCCCTGACACTAGGGTCAATTTAGCATGGCCAATCCACCTAACCCACACAGATTTGGTCTGTGGAGGAAACCAGAGCAACCGGAGGAAACCCACACAGACACAGGGACTAAGTGCAAACTCCACAGTTACCCAAGCCTGGAATCAGACCCAGGTCCCTGGCGCTGTGAGGCAGCAGTGCTAACCTCTGTTCCACCATGCCACCCTTTATTGTGGTAAGGTTTACTAACAATAATAAAGGTTATTGGGAGTAGCGGTTTTATTAATAAATTAATTAACACAAAATAAAGACTGGTGATGTATTAAAACTTGCAGAATATGGAAATTCCTGGATGCCAGGGTGATATGGGGCAAAAACATTTACAATGTCTCAATGGTTTGAGACACTTTGCTCAGAATCATAGAGCTGGAGGCTGAAGTGCAGACGCTAATATGTCAGGAGGAAGAATGTTACTTGGACATTTTGTATCCAGGGGCAGTTACATCTTTTAAGATAGTGTCTTCTGACTTGGACAGAGACAAGAGGGTGTGACTGCAAGTGAGTAGACTTCAATACTCATAGAAGGTAGATGAGATCTGTGGAACTGTCAGTCAAGTTATTTCAGTATTACGTCCTTTTAATTTAAAAAATGATCTAGTTTGTCTCGGCCTGAGTTGAAAAAGAATTGACACCTGAAGTTTCAATAGCTGTAAATTTGCATAACTCAGAGCTATTATGTTAGCATTATTATAGTTTCCACAACCTGTTATTATCACAGCAGGGGATGAAGGGTTATTGAGCTGGGGCTTTAAATTCCCTGTTTAATCCTCAATCCACTAGATTATTAAATGATTGTCTTTGATATTGGGGGAGTGAATGCAAATGATTGTTTTTATAAGGGATTAAATACTGAAATGTATTTCACGGGCTTTTATGAATTAAAGTTTTTTTTGTGTGTAGCAAAGTGTGTTGAGACCCAGGCCAGAAACTCCAAGTTATTTTGTGAAGTTAGCCTAAACCTTAAGTTTTACATTTAATTTTGGCATTGGTGACCACAATGTGTTTCACTCTAGATATGGTTCACTTGACCCACTAGGAAGCCTTTAACAAACAAAGTTTATTTAAGAACACAATTAAAACAAAAAGAATTAGCTAAACTTTTATCATTTAAAAGACTTAAACATGATACTCTCATTCCAATGTAAAGTAATATCCCACAGCTATATCCCCTTCTCCAACATTAATTAACACAAAAACAAGTGTGCTTATGTGATGCCAGATTTCCAGCTTTGTAACACCTATGGACAGAAATCCAAGCCAGCTGTTTGCAAAGAAGGAAATACCCTTCAAACAACTTCGGATGTAAACCCAGTCTCTGGCAGCTTCCAATACAGCAACACTTAATCAGAAACACTTCAACTCCAGAGAGAGAAAAAAACACTGTTGGTTCTCTCAGTTTCAAGCTGCTTCCGAAAAGAAAACTAAAAACTGAAATGAATTAGATCATAGATACCCTACCATGCAGAAAGAGGCTATTTGGCCCATCGGGCCAGAACTGACCACGATCCAACCTAGACCCTATCCCCATATCCTGACATATTTACCTGCTAATCCCTTTAACCTACACATCTCAGGACACTAAGGGGCAATTTTAGCATGGCCAATCAGTCGAACCCGCACATCTTTGGACTGTGGGAGGAAACTGGAACACCCAGAAGAAACCCGCACAGACATGGGGAGAATGTGCAAAATCCACACAGACAGCGACCCAAGCCAGGAATCAATCAAACCTAGGTCCCTGGAACTGTAAAGCAGCAGTGCTAACCACTGTGATACTGTGCCACCCAAATGCTCTGTGAAAAATAACTATTGTCCCCAAGCATATCATCTGGCCTATCAATTATCCCAAATCAAGCTCTACTCTGCAATTCCAGGAAATACATTAAAACCATAGAACACTGCATTAGTTCAGATTAAAATCAACATTTTATCAATGATACATCTTCAGTAACACTTAGGGACATCAGCTACAGACAACACAGAACTGACAAACCATTCTGTAGAGAAATGTGATTAAAATATATTTCTTAAAGGCACAATACTGACATATTTCCTTTCAGTTTGACTTCTGATGTCTGTCCATGGTGTATATTGGCTGAGTTGGGATGGAGGGTATAAGAGAAAAGGGTGGTGGTGGGATGCATGTGTTGGCATGAGATGCCATGTGGATGAATAGGGATCATTGTTAAAGTCTTCTCTTTGATGTAAAAATTCCATTCACACAATAAGGATTGATGAAATTATAATAGAAGTTAATTATTTGAAGATAGAACTACACATAAATAATATTAACTAGGAAACTAAGAATACATGTCTGAGACCTACCAACTGCTTTTGTAGACTGAGATTACTCAACTGGGATTATTCCATAACAACCTGTTTAAGTAATTTAAAGATATCTATACATCATACCACAGTTATGAGTTGACATTGTTGATCTATGAGCTATAAAGGGGCATGGGTTGGCATGGAGGGCATGAGGGGCCATTGTTGGTTGAGATATAGGTTGATTATGAGTTGGCTTGTATGATACATGGGGAGAGGCTGGGGGATGAATGTGGATATGAGGGATGAGGGCTAAAGCACTTAATATTGAGCTACACCTGAGACAAAGTCTAAGAATTTTAACCAGTCTGCCTTGACTTTCAGTAGTCACCATGTCCAACTCCAATATATTTCTGAGGGCTGAGTTCCCATCACCAGCATGAACCACACTTTCTGGAACAAAAATCTCAGAATTTGGGGTACTTTTCTGGCGTGATGACCCAGAAAATTTTCGGACTTTGCACACCCACCTCGGAGAGTGAAAATCCAGACCTTTAATTCTGTTTCTTTTCCCGGATACTGCTTGATGTACTCAATATTTCCAGCATTTTCTTTTGATATTATGCATTTGAGTAAGGTGGTGTGCTGTGATAAAGGTTCTACGTGTGATCTCTGGGTGTTACTGTAATTAATCTAGATTTTTATTGTAAAAGGCATAATCAGGATCATGGGAATACAAAGTCCACTTTATGGCACGGTCAGGGCTGAACCCGAGTAGAGTAACAAATGCAAAATTCTAAAACATGACCAATAGTTTGGCAAAGGATTCACAATAAATTCTGAATTAATAATTTAAATTAAGTTCGTTAGCATGGGCAAATTAGGGAAAAACATCTTTTCAAGATAAGTGAAGGAAACATTGTCTAAAATGCTGCATATTGACGCTGTATGAGTGAACAGTATATTTGCCCTTGGTCTTTATTTTCCATTTTCAGTAATTCCTTAAACATGCTCTTTTAATTGTTTTTCATTAATTTGCATTCTAGGTCTACCGAATGCCATACTACGACAACTGTGTACGAGATGCATGTGGTTGTGAACTAGTTGGGGATTGTGAGTGTCTCTGCGATGCTGTTGCAGTCTATGCTAAAGCATGCATAGATGCTGGTGTTTGCATTGACTGGAGAACTCCTGAATTTTGTCGTAAGTAAATTTTGTTCCTCAAGCTCTCAGAGACATTATTAGCAGAAATTAGAATAAGCATGGCCCAGATCTTCTGAGATATTTGCTACTATTGAGGATTGCATTGTCATCTGGTAAGTTCTGACAAGCCCAGCCCATTTAGACTGGAACCAGGTAATTCAAATATTTCAGAAATGGCTCCATTGTCAGAAAAAACAGTTAAGGGAGAGTTTTAAATATGGTCGGCACGGTAAGTGCTCTCTCTCTAACGTTAACTGGAAGATATAGGCCCAAATTAGCAAATTTAGTTCCAAATAATTACTTTTATTGTGTTTACATTTTATTTATTAATGAATAGTTGTAATTATTTGGTTCAAGGAAATAGTTCCCTTTAGCTACTTAGTCAAAGCCCATTTTGGACATGCAAACATTCATTTGTCATCAATAACTGCAGCTATCTATTACATATGCCTATCCATCTAGATTGGAGGAGGCAAGAAACTGGGTGTGTTTCTCATTTTTCACCTCTTGCCTGATCTTACCACTTCACCTTGCTGAAGGTCAGGCAGGACAAAGTCATAAGATTGCGCCCTTAGAAGATTGTGCCCATGGTCTTCAATTGGATATCATCTGAATAGTTTAAAAATTTCCAACCACATCTAAATATGTTTCTGAACATTTGTTAGTTGTCCTTTGAATTGCTATATGCTTTTTTGAAAAGATTTTGAAACAAGTTAAAGCTTCAATTCTCAAAATTTCATTTGAAGAGCATTTCATATTTAAAGTTTCAACAACAACATTGTTTTATACTGCAAACTGTGTTGTTAGACAGCAGCAGTCATTTACATATATATATGAAACACAGGTCTCCATTCTGGAGCAAATGAAAAAGAACCTCAGCGGAAAAGCTGAAGTGAATTTCAATTAGCAACTGGAATTATTAGATTATTTCTGATTGGCAAGAATCCATATCAATCTTGCAATTTTGTTTAACATTTACTTTTGGAGTGTGAGCACCCCTAGCAGTCAATGCTCATCCCCCTCCTTTGCCCATGAGAAGGCAGTGATGAGCTGCTTTTTTGAACCAGACATGCTGTAGGTACCCCCAAAGTGCTGTTATGGAGAGATTTTCAGGATTTTGATCCAATGACAGTGAAGGAACAGCAATACATTATTTCTGAGTCATAATGTTTTATTCTTTGAAAGGGAGCTTGCAGTTTGTTGTGTTCCCATGCGTCTCCCCTTTTCCTTTTAGATGATAAATACCATATGTTTGACAGGTGTTATTGAAAGAGCCTTGAAGTGCCTCTTGTCACTGTGTGCCTGTGTAGGTGGGAGTGATGTTTAAGTTTGTGTAGGGGGTGTCAATCTAGTGGGCTGCTTCATCTGGATGATATCAAGCTTCAGAGTGTTGTAGCTGCACTCATGAAGCCAAATGGAGAGTAATCCATTCCTGGTGTGTGACTTGTAGTTGCTGGTTAGGCTTTGGGGAGTCAGGTAGTGAGCTATTTGCCACAGGATTCAGTCCCCATCTGCTCTTGTAATCATAGTATCTATATTGCTGATCTAGATCCCTGCGGCATTGATGGTGAGGGATTCAGCGATGGTAATCATTGGACATCTAGGATATTTGGCCTTGGGGGGAGTGCAGAGGAGGTTTACTAGGCTGATACCGGAGTTGAGGGGGTTGAGCTATGAGGAGAGGCTGAATAAACTAGGCTTGTACTCGATAGAGTTTAGAAGAATGAGGGGAGATCTCATTGAGACGTATAAGATGATGAATGGGATGGATAGGATAGAGGTGGAGAGGCTCTTCCCGCTCAGAAAGGACAGTAGGACTAGGGGGCACAGCCTCAAGATAAAGGGGGGGGGGCAGTTTAGAACGGAGTTGAGGAGGAACTTCATCACTCAAAGGGTGGTGAATCTCTGGAATTCTCTGCCCGTTGAAGTGGTGGAGGCTGCCTTGCTAAATATTTTTAAGACGCGGGTTGATGGGTTTTGATAAGCGAGGGGATTAAGGGTTATGGGGAGAGGGCGGGAATGTGGAACTGAGACACGACAGATCAGCCATGATCTTATTGAATGGCGGGGCAGGCTCGAAGGGCTGGATGGCCTACTCCTGCTCCTATTTCTTATGTTCTTATGTTCTTATGAAATAGCTTAATTTCTTTTTGAGATGATAATTCTCTAGCACTTATGTAGTGCAAATGTTACTTGTTACTTATCAGCCTAAGACTGAATGTTGTTCAGGCATTGCTGTACATGAGTACAGAATGCTTCATTATCTGAGGATTTGTGAATGGAACTCAACACCATGAAATCATCAGTGAATATCTCCATGTCTAATCTTATAATGTTAGGAAGCAGCTGAAAATGATTGGGCTCTGAGAAACTACCGCAGGAATGTCCTGGGGCTTGAGATGATTAGCCCCAACAACACAACTATATTCCTTTGATCTGGATATGATTCCAGTCAATGGAAACTCCCCCTGCTCCCTCTTCCTGTTCCTTTTGACTTCAATTTGTCTAGGATCCTGGATCACACAGTTGGTCAAATGCTGCCTTTCTTCCTCATTTTATTTGCATATTTAGTATCAAACTTTTCTTGAGTATTCCTGAAAAAATCATATTGCCAATGCTTTTTGGCTTGCACTTATCGGGAATACCAAATTTCAAAGTGAATGACATTTTATACTGCCTGAGAAAAGGGGTGTGGTTGGTAAGTGGACTGTGATTGGTCAAGGCATTGCCGTGGAGAATGCACCAATTAACAGTTATGCCCCAAGCTTTTGTTTAAATTTGGAAAGGCAAGTCCACTTTGGTTGGTCATGTGGAAATAGGAAATAGTTGATTGCTATGCTTTTGTTTAATATAAAAAACACAATGCCTGGACTTGTTCTTTTTGCTTGCAAATGAAAGTATATGGTTTCTTGTAAACCTGAGTGATAATCTTGAATTCGTTATTGGTGCAATACTTTGCACTCTTGAGATTATTCAGTGAGTGATGTCCAACCATAGAATCATATCTAATGTTGGACACTTGCTGAGTTATGCTTACCAAATCAAGCAGTATCGATGACACAAAACAGAATTAATGTTTCATTTCACAGTGGCTTAGATCAATGATATGAACAAAAGCCAGGTTTGCCTTCAGTTATGGAGTGAGAGTGGAATCCATACGTGGGGGGAATGGATTCCATAGCAGGGACCAAAGATGATGACTTCAGTCTTTCCAATATTTAATGGAACACCTTTCTGCACCCCTACTACAGGATGTTGGATAAACAGTCTGATAGTTTTGCAGAAGTAGAGAATTTTAGCATTGATGGTGGAGGTAGAGCTGGAGATCATCAGCGTACATACGTTAAATGGATTGCCTCTGAGCGCCAGGGGCACTAGCTAGAGTAAAAAATGCATGGGATTATGGGGATAGAGCCTGGATAGGATTGTGGCTGGTGCAAGCTCGCTGGGCCAAATGGTCTCCTTCTGCACTGTAGGATTCTAACACTGTTTTCAGATAATGTTGCTGAGGGGTAGCACACAGATAAGAAGTAGGAAGGGACCAAGGATTGATTTTTTTTTGGGGAGCACCAGAGCAAGAAGTTAAGACATTGCAAGTGAAGCTGTGCTATGATTCGACCTGCAAGAATAGAACTAGGCAGCTGCCCAGCTTGACTAGAGTGGAGTGCTTGGCAGAAGGTGGTATGATCAATTGTGCCAAAGCTGCAGAGAGGACTAGAAGGATGAAGAGAGACCGTTTACTTTTGTCAGTCACATCGGATGTCATTTGTGACTTTTCTAAGGACCATTTCAATATAGGGATGGAAACCTGAATATGCAGCTTCGGGAAAGATGGACACAGATTTAGGAGGCAACAACACATTCAAGGCCTTTGGCAAGGACATGGTGGTTGGAGATATGTATTAAATTAAAAGGAAAATACTGCAGCTGCTGGAAATTTGAGACATAAGCAGAAAATTCAACAGGCCTGGCAGCATCTATGGAGTGCGAAACAGTTAACATTTGGAGTGGCTTACTCTTCTTGGCAGCTAAAGAGAGCACGGGAATTGTGATGGATTTTATACAGTTTAAGAGTGGGTGTAGGAGTTGGAGCAAAATAGAAGTCCAGGGTAGGTGGGAGCCAAATGAGATTTGGCAAAGAAGCGATGAAACCCAAGAGAAAGTGTGTTTTTAAGAATAATGTTAAAACAAAAAAAAATACAATACAGGAACAGGTCCTTAAGACCCTCCAAGCTTGTGTCGATCATGATGCCCTAACTACACTCAAACAAAATCTTCTGCACTTACTCAGACTGTATCCCTCTATTCCCTCTCCATTCACATACCCATCCAGATGCTTCTCAGATGTTGTTAATGTGTCTGCTTCCACCGCCTCCCCTGGCAGTGCGCTCCAAACACCTACCACTCTCTGCATGAAAAACTTCCCCCACAACCAGGATATTAAAGTGGATCCAGCATGGAGGGCATGGATTAAAGAGGCTCTTATGAACTTTTCATCACTATCCTCCTGAAACTTGATAGCTATAAGCATCTCACATACATGTCTGACTCGCCTGACCCATGATATGGGGTCTTCTTTTGGAATCTTAGCTTCCTTGCCCCCACTGAGTTCAGCCCTTTCGATATCCTCATAATTGAAAGAGATGTGCAGCTCATCCATCTCACATTCTGGCAAGATTCCCTCATCGTTCGCACCACCCCCCCCTCCAAAATTCGGAACGACAGGTTGTGTGAAGCGCACCCTCTGGCGACAGTACTGGAGAGAGCCGTGTGGCCTATTCAGACATTGAAAGCACATCTTGAAAATGGCAACAGCCTGCTCAATAAAGGAGCATGATGCAGAATGAGCAGCATTGTACCTCTTCCCGAAGACAAGTTGTTGCTGCTACACAGGTGTTATCAACCTTATTTTTGCAATTAGTCCCTATATCAAGGAGTCAACACTGAATGTGTTAAGGGCTCTCAGAGACCTCAAAGTACCTGCAAATGATTCAACATGTAAGAAATGGGAGCGCTCCCTGGGTATCTTGTATATACTTGCTTCTAGTGGGTTGCAGACCAGCTGCACATTGAGAGAGTGGAAGCCTGGTCAATAGATGAATAATAGTGACCGCTGCCAAGGAACTTTTAACATCACATATGTGCAGTAGATTGCACTCTACACCTGTGGGAATCCAGAAGTCTCTGCACACTCCATTGTTTTGGCATCCTGGCCAGCATCGTCTAGGGAGAGCTGGGTGTAATTGTGTGCCTTGCTAAATAGAGCATCCATAAGTTCTTGAATGCATTTGTGAACAGATGCTTGAGAAATCCTACAGAGATTCCCCTTGAGCTCTGGAACCAGCCAATCACAAAGACATTTAGAGCAGCGATCACTGGATATGGATGGCCCCCAGTCCCAGTGTCATCAGTGCCCTTCGGAGAATGTGGTAGATGTGAAGCATCACATCATAGAATCCCTACAGTGCAGAAGGAGGCCATTTGGCCCATCAAGTCTGTACCAACATCAATCCTACCAAGGCCCTATCCCACAACTCCACATATTTACCTCACTAATTCCTCTAACCTACACATCCTGGGACACCAAGGAGCAATTTAGCATGGCCAATCAACCTAGGCCGCACATCATTGGGCCGTAGGAGGAAACCAGAGAAACCCACGTGGACACAGGGAAAATGTGCAAACTTCCTAGACATAGATAAGAAAACGTTATGTACACCTTTGGTCTGGCCAGCCACCATGTCTGAGCTTAATACTTCTGATATCTTCAGTCAATTCCTGAGTCTTGATGCTTAGTCATCAAGGTGAGGCTTGAGATAGGGAATCCACAACGTGGCATAGTCTAAAACTAAGAAACAGGCCTTTCTGGAGTGAAATTCCATAAAGACTTGTTATATTTTGGGACATTCTTTCTTAAATTGTAATGATGCTAGATGAAAAGTTAGTTTTAAATGCAAGATTTATAGTTTTTGTCAACCAAAAGTATGAAGGGACATGGGGCATTGGCAGTATATGGAGATGGGTGTCAAATAAGCCATGATCTCATTGAATGGTGGAATAGGGGATTTAAGTATCTACTGTGGTTAAGTTGGTACTGTGTGCAGTTTTGGTCGCCACACTTACGCAAGGATATTTTGGCCTTGGAGGGAGTGCAGAGGAGGTTCACTAGGCTGATACCGGACTTGAAGGGGTTGAGCTATGAGGAGAGGCTGAATAAGCTAGGCTTGTACTCGTTAGAGTTTAGAAGAACGAGGGGCGATCTCATTGAGACGTATAAGATGATGAATGGGATGGATAGGATAGAGGTGGAGAGACTCTTCCCACTCAGAAAGGACAGTAGGACTAGAGGGCACAGCCTCAAGATAAGGGGGGGGGCGCAGTTTAGAATGGAGTTGAGGAGGAACTTCTTCACTCAAAGGGTGGTGAATCTCTGGAATTCCCTGCCCATTGAAGTGGTGGAGGCTGCCTCGCTAAATATATTTAAGACGCGGGTTGATAGGTTTTTGG
The DNA here is from genome assembly GCF_965287045.1 of Carcharhinus amblyrhynchos. Classification (NCBI taxonomy): domain Eukaryota; kingdom Metazoa; phylum Chordata; class Chondrichthyes; order Carcharhiniformes; family Carcharhinidae; genus Carcharhinus; species Carcharhinus amblyrhynchos. Next base: position 63,926,010 of record NC_137329.1, read on the forward strand.
TAGGCAAGGGGATTAAGGGTTATGGGGAGAGGGCGGGAATGTGGAACTGAGACACGACAGATCAGCCATGATCTTATTGAATGGCGGGACAGGCTAGAGGGGCTAGATGGCCTACTCCTGCTCCTATTTCTTATGTTCTTATTTTGTTATGGTAGTGCACTTGCCTCTGAATTAGAAGATTCTGGGTTCAAATCCCATTCCAGATCTTGAGCACAGAAATCTAAATTTAATTTCCAATGAAGAACTGAAAGAATGTGCACAGTTGGAGGTGCTGTTTGAATGAGATAACCAAGGTCCTGTCTGACTTCTCAGGTGGGCACACATGGCATCTCATTGAGAAGAACAGGGGAGTTATCGCTAGTATTCCGGCCAATGGTGATCCTTCAGTGTAAAAAAGATCATCTTTCCAACATTGTATTGATGTTTGTGGTGACTTAAGAGTGTGTAAATAGATTGCCATGTTTCCTACATTACAACAGTGACTATGCTTCTAAAGTATTTAATTTGCTGTAATATTGCTTTGTGATGTTCTGCAAATAAACTCATAGCATGATAAAATTTCGCATTTTGTTTGTGAATAGGAATCTGGGGTCTAAAACTAGCGTCTTGAACTTAAATAAAGGCAATTACAAATGTATGAAGACCAAGTTGGCTAAAGTAGACTAGAAAAATAAGTAAAAGGTAAGACAGTAGTGAGGGAATGTAGACTTTTAAAGAGATATTTTATAACTGTCAAAGATATGTTCTACTAAGAAACATTCAACTGGAAGTTTGCACTATCAGAACCTAACTAAGAAGGGGTGGGGGGGGTGTGGTCTTTCGGGTCAGAGCCTAACTATGGAAGTTAAGGATGGTATCAAATTGAAAGAAAAAGGCATACAATGCTGCAAAAATTAATGGTACCCAGAAAATTGGGAACATTTTCAAAACCAACAAAAGATGACTAAAATAGGAGACAGAGAAATTAGAGAATGAGAGCCAGTTGGCAAAAAATATATAAAAAAGCAATAAGACATCTATAAATATGTAAAAGGTAAGAGAGCAAAACAGAATGTTGGTTTCCTAGGGAATGAAACAGGAATTAATAAAGGTAAACAAGGAAAGGCTTTGAACAAATACTTTTTAAAATCTGACTTCACAGTAAAAGACACTTACAGGCCAGAATATTATCACCCTGCCTGCACAGGAATCGGAACAAGAGTGGGGCGGACAATGGGAACGTCCATTGACCTCAGGTGAGATTTTACGGTTTTGGGATGAACGAGGCCATAAAATCCCGCCAATAGTGTCCCAGTAAGAACAGTGAAAAATTAAGGGGAGAAAGGGGGAGATGAACTTAAAAAAAAGGGAAAAAGTACTAAGAAAACTAATGGGATCAAAGGTTAACAATTCTCCTGGGTGGCCTATATACTCAGGTCCTAAAAGAAGTGATTGCAAGGTAGTGGATGCATTTTTGTAATCTTCCAAAATTCCTTAGATTTTTGCTAGCCCTAGAAAATTGGAAAAAATGTAACATCAATATTCAAGAAAGCAAGGAGACAGAGCAGGAAACTATAGGTCAGTTTGTTTATCATCTGTCATTGAGAAAATGCCAGAATCCAGTATACAAGAAGTAATAGCATGACATTTAGACTATCATAATATAATTAAGAAGAGTCAGTATGGTTTGTTGAAAGGGAAAATCATATTTGAAGAATATAAGAGTCCATTAAGGATGTAACAAAGAGGATGTATCAAGGGAAATCAGTCAATATGTAGTGAATTTGAATTTCTATAAACAATTAAAAATTTTAAGTTTAAAAGATTATTTGTTAGTGTCACAAGTAGGCTTACATTAACACTGCAATGAAGTTCAATGAAGTTATTGTGAAAAACCCCTAGTGGACACACTCCGGTGCCTGTTTGAGTACACTAGGGGAGAATTTAACATAGCCAATGCACCTAACCAGCATGTCTTTCGGACTGTGGGAGGCAACTGGAACACTCGGAGAAAACCCACGCAGATATGGGGAGAACAAGCAGACTCTGCACAGACAGTGATCTGGAAAAAAGGAGAATATATTGTAGCCAAATTTGCTGACAATACAAAGATGCAAAGGCAAGTTGTGAAGAGTAAAAATCTGCAAACAGATATAGATAGGTTAAATGGACAAAAAAATACAGATGGTTAATAATTTGAGAATATGTGAGGTTTTCCACTTTGACAGGAAGAATAGAAAAGCATAATATTATTTAAATGGAGAGGCACTGTGGAATTGCTGCAGTACAGAGGAATCTAGATGTCCTTGTACATGAATCATAAATTATTAGCAATAGGTACGATAAGTACCTGCAAGGAAATCTGTTGTCCTTACTTGGCCAAACCAACATGTGACTCCAGGTCCACAGCAATGTGGTTGACTCTTAAATGGCTCAGCAAGCCAATCAATTCAAGGGAATTATGGATGAGCAGGTGAGATTTTACGGTTTTGGGATGAACGAGGCCATAAAATCCCGCCAATAGCGTCCCAGTAAGAACAGTGAAAAATTAAGGGGAGAAAGGGAGAGATGAACTTGAACAAAAGGGAAAAAGTGCTAAGAAAACTAATGGGATCAAAGGTTAACAATTCTCCTGGGTGGCCCAGCCAGCAATGCCCACATCCAATGAATTAATTTAGAAAAGTAATTCAGAAGATAAATGGATTTGTACGAATAAATTAAGAGGGTTTGCCAGGATAGATGCTGAGAGGATGTTTACCCTTGTAGCAGAATCTACAACAAGGAAGCACACTTCCAAAATGAGATGTCTCTTATTTAAGATGGAAATGAGAAGGAATTTCATCTCTGAGGTTGTTAATCTTGGGAATTCTCTAATTCAGAGACCAAAGAGTTTGGGTCATTGGATATATTCAAAGCTGAGTTTGACAGAAATTTGATCTATAAAAGTGTTGAGGGTTATGGTGAGAGGAAGCAGGTAGGAAGGTGAAGTGAAGGCCACAATCATATCAGCCATGATCTTGTTGAATTGTGGAGCAGTTTCACTCAAAGAAAAAAAAACAGTGCAGCACAGGAAAAGAACCTTTGGCCCTCCAAGCTTGCACTGATCATAATGCCTGCCTAAGCTAAAACCTTACAGTATCTGTATCCTTCTGTTCCTATCCTACTCATGTATTTGTACACCTTAAATGTTGTATTGGTCCTGTTCCCACCACCTCCCAGGCAGCTTGTTCCAGATATTCACCACCCTCTTTGTTAAAAAAAAATGCCTCACATATCTCCTCTAAACTTTTCCCTACACACCTTAAACCTATGTCCCCTAGTACTTGACTTTTCTACCCAAGGAAAGAGCATCTAACTATCCACTCTGTCCATGCTAATATGCTCCAGCCAGGCAACATCCTGATAAACCTCTTCTGTATCTTCTCCAAAGCATCTACATCCGTCTGGTAGTGTGGCGACCAGAATTGTACACAATATTCCAAATGAGGCCTAACTTAAGGTTCTGTACTGTTGAGCAATTTTTATACTCGATGCCCTGACCAATGAAGGCAAGCATGCTGTGTGCCTTCTTAACTACCTTATCCACTTGGGTTGCCATTTCTCCTGCTCCATTTTTTTATATTCTGATATTCTTCTGAAATGTGCTATATAAATGCATATCAGTCTTCCTTTTCAAACCTTACAATTCTGAACTTAATGTTATAACACAGCAGACATCACTGTTCAGTGCCCCGTTAGCGTAAGAGTTTCAACTCAAATTATTTAATAATTTAGGCAAAGAACTATCAATGTACTTGCAATGGAATGTATGTTTTTCTTTAGATTTCAACTAACAGACTATGAGTAAAGCAGCTGCTGCACTCAGAAAAATTGACTATGTTGTATTCTACTGTGTGCGTTTATACCAATTTATTCATGAAAAGATTAACATAATCAACTAAAAATGTCTACTGATTAAAAGCATGATGAATCAATATTGTATTTTTTTCAGTAAAAAAGTAAAGTTGCATAGGTATCTACAGCAACCTTTAAAATAGTTGTCACAGCCATGTAAAAGGTGTGTGTGCACGTATACATGCATGTGTATGAGCATGAGTTGTTCACACTCTCGGGAAGCCACAATTCATTTCTGGCTACCCTGGTGAAATGCCAGTTAACACGCAAATGTGTGCACCTGTTTGGATAGAAAAAGCTTTGTTGGAAAAAGGGTCTGGACCCAAAATAGTGACAAGTGTTTGTCAAAAATTATACTTTTTTAGTAATGCGTATGCATTGTTTACAATTTATTTCAGCTGTCTATTGTGATTATTTCAACTCTCATGAGGAGGATTCTGTTGTGGGTGGATATTTTTGGAATGCCACAAATAAATGGCATTATCAGCCATGTTTGTGCCCTGTCAATATACATATCTTTGGCAAGTTCAATATGGAAGGTAAGAACTTTGATTATCTGTTATATAAAATGAATTGTTAGCCAGCAGAAGAGATTCTTAGGTATTTTTGTTTAGAAAGAGAGGCAAATGCAAGAAGACCAATTTAAAGTGAAATTTTCAATAATTCTTGAACTTGAAACAACATCAAGTATTTCCTGAATACATGTGCATACAACAATGGAGAAGTTGATACAAACCAATTTATATGCTACATGTAAGTCTAATGAGTTAAATTTTTAAATACAGATGTTCATAGAATGTGATTTGAAAACTTAAATTTGTTCCTTGTGACTACATAATCACTAAATGTTTCAACAGTCTGCAGCAAATTAACAAATCCATTTCTTTAAGGTTGCTACATCTGTGGTAAATATGAATTCTTTCATGAAGAATTAAAACGTTGTGTATCATGTGGTAAGTCCAGCATCTTTTTGCATTTCTTGGTTAAATAATTATCTAATTCATAAGATAAGAAATAGGAGCAAGAGAAAGCCAATTGACCACCAAGCCTGCTCCACCATTCAGTAAAATCATGGTTGATCTGATTGTGGCCTTAACTCCATTTTCCCGTCTGCCCTTCTTAATTCTTTAGCCCTAATTCAATCAAAAATCAACCTAACTCAACTTTAAATACATTCAGCGACCCAGCCACTGCTCTCCAAAGATGAACAAATTTCTGAGTTAATAAATGTTCTCTCTGTCTTAAATAGAAGACCCCTTACTTTTAAATGCGTGTCCTAGTTCTAGGTTCCTCCATAAGAAGAAACATTCTCTTAGCATCTAACCTATCAACATCCTCAGAATCTAACATATTTCAATAAGATTACCTTTTATTCTTAGGCTCCAATGATTACAAGCCCATCCTATTCAACTTTCCTCACAAAGACAACCCTTTAATTCCAGGGGTCAACCAGTGAATATTCTCTGAATTGCTTCCAATGCAAGTATATCCCCTTCTTAAGAAAGGATACCAAAACTGTACACAATACTCCAGGTGTGGTCTTACCAGCGGCCTATACAGTTGTAGCATGACTTCCCTATGTTTAAGTTCAATTCTCTTTGCAATAAAGGCCATCATTATATTGACTTTTGTAATAACCAGCTGTACTTATATGGTAATTTTCTACAATGAACTTCCAGATCCCTCTGTTCCTCTTCTGTAGTCTGTAAATTTAAATAGCATTCTGTTTTTCTATTCTTCCTGCCAAAGTGGATAGCCTTGCATTTTATCGCATTTTATTCTATCTGGCAATTTTTGTCCATTTGTTTAACCTGTCTATATATATTTTCAGATTATTTGTAGCCTCCTCACAACTTGCTTTCTTACCTTTTTTTGGATTATAATGCAATATATTTGGTCCTTTCATCCAAGTCATTGATATTGACCATAAATACTTGAGGCCCCAACACTAAATCCTGCGGCACTCCACAAATTACAGTTCGCCAGCCTGAGAGTGACCCGCTTATCCTGACTCTTTTTTCTTTTAGTCAACCTTCCCTCCAACCACACTAACAACATGAACTCTTATTTTGTGCAGTAATCTTTTTTGTGGCAATTTATCAAATGCCTTTTCGAAATCTAAATTCGCTGCATCAATTGGTTCCCCTTAATACACCTTGTCAGTTATATTCTTGTATCCATCCTCAATATATTTCCAAATTGACGTAATAAAAAATAATAAAATTGATTGAACCTGAAAAATAAATTTGCTATTCATTTGTTGTCTGACTTCATGAGGCAGGCCTCAGATTTCCTTCTTCCTTTTAGATTTATCACTAGTCAACCAATTTTCCTGGGGCTCAGGAAACGAGAAACACTTTAGTCTTGCATTTCCTGAGTCCCAGGAAAACTGCTTGTTGGAACAGGCTTGGCAAAAGTGCTTCCCAATGCCCTTGACCTTGTTCTGCAACTGTCTGTAACTATCCCGTCCCTTCTCCCCACGCTTACTCCAGGTGAACCCTCTATTGTGATTGAACAAACCTTGCCTCCGTTCAGAGACACACTCTCATCCCCAAAACGATGATTCAGAATGTCCTCCCACACAGGTCTTTCTAATCACTCCTATCTCCCACAATTCTACAATCACCCCTGACACCAGCTTTCCATACTTGTCCCACCCTGCCTTAAATTTCCCTTGTCATCAGCTTCCAATCTCCCTGCCATCCGCAATGTGACAACATCAGCCTTCAGTTTATGATGGGGATGCAGGAACAAAATCTACTCCCATGATTTGAATTATTATATTCAAGACCAAGATCAATAGACTTTTGGATATTAGAGGCTGTCCTACAGAGCAGTCAAGCAAGAGCCTGATATAGTCATACTTCTGGAGCCATACCTTGGAGACAATGTCCTAGACACCACCATCATTATCCTTGGATATGTCTTGTCCGATTGATAGAACATTGGTATACAGTTGGGAGGAAGTGGCTCCTCAGTATTATGTATGGACCCCATGAAATCTCACGGCACCAGGTCAAATACAGACAAGGAAATCTTCTTCCTGTTACCCCTCACATTGTCCTCTCAACCGATGAATCTGTACTCCTCCATGTTGACCAACACTTGGAGAAAGCACTGGGGGGTCACTAGGGCACAGAATGTACTCTGGGTAGGGAGTTAAATGCCTATCACCAAGAGCAGATCATGGCATTAGTACTGACCAAGCTGGTTGAATCCAAAAAGACATGGCTGCTACACTGCATCTACAGCAAGTGGTGAGGAAACCAACAAGAGGAAAAAAAATCCATTGCCATCACCAATCTACTTATTACAAATGAATCTGTCCATGACAACGTAGGACCTGTCTTGCAAATTCACCAGGTTGATGTCTTATTTATTGGTATGCCTATTGATACTCCTGACATGCCCTCCTGCTCTCTTCTTTGAACCAGGTTTGATCCCCTGGCTTTGGTGATAATGTAGAGTGAGGAATTATGCGAGGCTATGATATTACAGATTGTGATTGATTGCAATTCTGCTGCTGCAGTTCAAAATCTATCCCATTTAACATGGCAGCAGTGCCACAAAACATGTTGGTGGGTATCCTCAATGTAAAGATAGGAGAGGCAGTGACACAGATATGATTGCCCAAATTGCAACTAAAACCTATGTATCCATGAGGCACTGTGGGTCATCAGCAATAGCTGTATTCATCCACGATTTGTAAACTCATGCCTTTAAACTGTTAACATTTGATAGTTCTTTAATTTGCTTTTCACAAGTGTCATAGTCTAAAGTTCTTAATTTTGAATTCTTTAACTTCTTTTCTCAGGAAAACCCTCTTTAATCATAGTACCAGGTAGGATACAATTTTGACATGCATCAATTGAAATTTGAATGAGAATGCATTAGGATTTGTGGAAAGCAACTTCATTGAACAATGACTATAGCTAGTGTAAATGCAGACTGAACCGAGGCCACAATTTTCTCAAAAAAGTTCTAAATGTCAAATTCACAGGAAAACTGGTGCAAATCATGACAATTTTTTTGGTGCAACTTCACACTCAAATCTTCTACATTATGCAATGCAGAGGTCACAATTGTGAATATAATTAAATGTTTGGGGGCGTGGCCTATTCACACCGGTGTCTGACAGTTCCGAAAATCTGCGCATGTGCACTGACTCCTATTTGTCATCTTCCTGATCACTGTCCAGCCCGGGACCCTCGCAGTGCTGCACATTCTGAAACCCCCACCACCCAATCGTGGCCCCCTCAAGCATTCCAGGCCAGCCCTGACCTACCTTGACCCCACCCCCCAAGCAGACCCCCCCTCCACTCGCTAGACACATCACCCCACCCACCCGACACCCCATAGGCTGACCACATCCCTAGGCTGCCCCGATCACCGGCCTCCCTCCAGCCGCAACCGATCGCAATGCAAAGTAGCAGCGGGGCTCCCCCAATCCCCTAGGCCCTGCTCCCTTGGCACTGCTCGATGCCTGATGGGTTTCCAGAGTGGCTCAGACAGTGCTGGATATCCAGCAATGGGAGTTTTGAGCACAGAGGGAACGCACGCGTGAATCCCGCAAATCAGCCGACACGCAATTTTCCTGGCTTGTCACAGTAAAAGATGGCACGGTGAGACGGAAAAATCAACACCCCCTAGAGTCCAAGCCTGATGTGGTACTCACAGAAGGGAAAGCCCCTGGAGGAAGAAGTCTCACTCTGCTTCACTTTAAAGTTAGTTTTGTCTTGACACCAAATTTACACAACACAGTTTAGTACCATTGTCGAAATAAAATAATTTTCTTTTTGATGTTATACTTTTTAACAAGAAGAAGTGACTTTGTACATTTTTATTCATCCTTTGAAACAAATTGATCTTTAATTAGGTTTGTGTTTAGTTGGAGGTTTACCAATGACCAGATCTAATATTTTGTGACATTGTGCAGGTAGATTCATGATGACTCAGGGTGGAAGAGTCAATTACTAGGGGACACAGGTTTAAGGTGTGAGGGGTAAGATTTAAAGATTATGTACAAGGCAGATTTTTACACAGAGGATGGTGGGTGCCTGGAATTCATTGCTGGGGGAGCTGGTGGAAGCAGATATGATAGTGACTTTTAAAGCCGTCTTGACATATACATGAATAGGATCGGAATAGAGGGATATGGTCCCGGAAGGGTAAGGGGTTTCAACTAAGTCGGTTAGCATGATCGGTGCAGGCTTGGAGGCCAAAGGGTTTGTTCCTGAGCTGTAATTTTCTTTGTTCTTTTGTTAAGCTGTCAATTCCTGGTTTGCCCTTTCTATTTCTACCATCTCTTTTGAGTTTCTTTTCTATTTCTGCTATCTTTTGAGTTTGTCATTTTGTTGGGAAAGTCCTTTAATCTGTCTTAGACAGGTGCCCACCGACACTTCCTTGAACCTTTTTCCACAAATCATAATTTACTTTAATCCAATATTCCCCTGGAGCCAGTTCGGATCCCTGTTGTTTTACTAAATCAGATTATACGTAATTTATATATTTTAGAATAATATGACCCAAGGAGAATTACCATCCACCGTGGTCAACTCAGACAGCAGCTAGGTTGATTGTGGGCCGATTGTCCTCGCTTTCTTCACCCACTTATGTCCTAGCCCTCATGTAGGGCTAATACCCTCCTAATTCAGGCATAGGCTTGGGTAATTGGGATGTATTTCTCTGTAGTCTCAAAGGGATCTGCTTCTGCAGTAGTTAAATTCCCTCCCTACTATAATTCTCCTTCTCTGAGACATTTAAAATTTATTTATTAGTGTCACAAATAGGCTTACATTAACATTGCAATGAAGTTATTGTGAAAATCTCCTATTCACCACACTCCAGCACCTGTTTGGGTACACTGACGGAGAATTTAGCATGGCCAATGCACCTAACCATCATGACTTTTGGACTGTGGGAGGAAACCAGAACACCCAGAAGAAACCCACACAGACATGGGGAGAACATGAAAACTCCATAACCCAGTGACCCAAGCTGGGAATCAATCCTAGGTCCCTGGTGCTGTGAGGCAGCAGAGCCACCGTGCTGCCATGTTGGTGGTCTGACCCGAAGTAATTCAATACTATTTCTAATTGGGACTTTCCAGAGGCGTCAATAATTGTTGGGTAAACTGTACCTCAACATTTTATAATGTCTCAGACAAACCATATTGACTCTGCTTTTATTTATATCATACAGTTTATTGTTTTTCTTATACCTGCTCACACAGAATTAAAGATCAAATCTTCTATATATTCTATATTCTAGCATGGTTTATTTCAGTTTCTAATCACATAGTTTCTATGTGTTCGTATATTATCCGTCTAGGAGGGACTAGCTAGGTTCATTCATATGAGGGTGAATGTTGCCCTTCTCAGACTTCAGAGTTCTGGATCTACAGTCCTCTGTAATGGTTGATCTCAAGCGGTCACGGCTTTAGTTGTCACTGCTCTCGTCTCCAGTGGGCATCCTTTTAGTCTTTGTTGCTTCCTGTGTAAGTTCCTTGGCTGGGGACCCAATATTCCTCCAAACTATGAGACATTGGCCTCCTGTAGATAACAAAATACATCTTCGACTTTTTCTTTTGCTCTGCAAGTTCCTGCTGTCTGGACCAAAATCTTGTTAATTATCTCAATGTGGTTGATCACGACAGCTTCGGGAAAGCTTAATCTTGCAGATAGCCTGCTCCGATATCAAACGCATTTTCTTCACTGTACTACGCGCTACTGCTTCTTTTCCCATCTTGTTTAGTTTGGTCAATGTGTGTACTTGTTGGTGTACATACTTCAGAGGGATGATCCCGGTGAATAGGTGTCATAATTGCATGATAAATTATGCTAATCATGTTTGCGATGTTCAGCAATGGGAAACATGGCCCACTATTGACACTATTCGTCAGGTGGCTGGAAGTTCTCGGGACAGCCTGTCCTGAAAGCTTGCAGCTTTTGCTACAAATAAACTTGTTTGGACTTTAAGCTGGTATTGTGGGATTTCTTTCTATTTTACCCCAGTCCAACGCCGGCATTTCCACATAAGGAGAATATCACAGCTGTACTACAGGAGGACACCTCGGCAGGTTCACTCAGAGAGAGAATATGGTAGTGCTCAGGAATAAGAAAGGTGTAGTCACAATGTTGGGGGTTTACTATACACCACCCAACTGGAGATAGAGGAACAAAATATAGACAGATTTTGACAAAGTGTAAAAATAATAGGGTTGTTATGGTGGGAAAGTTTAACTTCTCCTATAATGACTGGGACTCTTTCAGTGCTAGGGGTGTGGATAGGGCAGAGTTTGTAAGGACCATCCAGGAGGGTTTCTTGAAATGGTATGTAGATAGTCCAACTAGGGGAGGGGCCACATTGGACCTGGTATTGGGGAATGAGCCCAGCCAGGTGGTCACTGTTTCAGTAGAGGAGCAGTTCGGGAACAGTGACCACAATTCAGTAAGCTTTAAGGTACTGATGGATAAAGATAAGCGTAGTTCTCAAGTTAAGGTGCTAAACTGGGGGGAAGGCTAATTATAACAATACTAGACAGAAACTGAAGAATGTAGGTTGGGGGCAGATATTGAGGGCAAATCAACATCTGGCACATGGGAGACTTTCAAGTGTAAGTTGATAGGAATTCAGGACTGGCACATTCCTGTAAGGATGAAGGATAAATATGGAAGTTTTAGGAACCTTGGATAACAAGAGATATTGTGAGCCTAGTCAAAGAGAAAAAGGAAGCATTTGTCAAAGCTAGGAGACTTGGAACACACAAAGCAAGTATGGAATACAAGAGAAGTAGAAAGAAACTTAAGCAAGGAGTAAGGAGGGCTAAAAGGGGTCATGAAATAAGCATTGGCCAGCAGGATTGAGGAAAATTCCAAGGCTTTTTATACATAAATAAAGACCAAGTGGGTAGCCAGAGAGAGGGTTGGCCCACTCAAGGACAAGGGAGGGAATCTATGCATGGAACCAGAGGAAATAGGCAAAGCATTAAATGAGTACTTTGCATTAGTATTCACTGAAGAGAAGGATTTGGTGGATGATGAGTCTGGGAAAGGGTGTGTAGATAGTTTGAGTCATGTTGAGATCAAATAGGAGGTGGTATTGGGGTTCTTGAGAAGCATTAAGGTAGACAAGTCCCCAGGACCAGGTGGAATATACCTCAGAATATTGAGAGAGGCAAGGAAGGAAATTGCTGGGGCCTTGAGAGAAATCTTTGTATTCTCAGTTACCAGATGGGAGGTCCCAGAGGACTGAAGAATAGCCAATGTTGTTCCTTTATTTAAGACGGATAGCAAGAATAACCCAAGTATTTACAAGCCAGAGAGCCTTACATCAGTGGTAGGGAAATCATTGGAGAGGATTCTTCGAGACAGGATTTATTCCCACTTGGAAATAGGTGGATGTATTAGTGAGAGGCAACATGGTTTTGTGAAGGGGAGGTCGCATCTCACTAACTTGATCCAATTTTTCGAAGAAGTGACAAAGATGATTGATGAGCATAGGGCAGTGGATGTTGTCTACATGACTTCAGTAAGGCCTTTAACAACATCCTTCATGGCAGACTGGTGCAGAAGGTGAAGTCGCATGGGGTCAGAGGTGAGCTGCCAAGGGGGATACAAAACTGCCTTGGTCAAAGAAGATAGAGCGTAGCAGGGGAAGGGTGCATTTCTGAATGGACGGCAGTGACAAGTGGCATTCCTCGGGGATCAGTGTTGGGACCTTTGCTGTTTTGTAATATATATAAATGATTTGGAGGAAAATGTAACTGGTTTGATTAGTAAATTTGCGGATGACACAAAGGTTGGTGGATTTGCGGATACTAATGGGGACCATCAGCGGATACAACAGGATGAAGGTCGGTGGGAGACTTGGGCAGAGATATGGCAGATGGAGTTTAATCTGGCAAATGTGAGGTAATGCATTTTGGAAGGTCTAATACACCTTCCAAATATACAGTAAATAATAGAACCCTTAACAGTATTGATAGGCAAAGGGATCTGGGTGTACAGGTACACAGGTCACTGCAAGTGACAATGCAGGTGGAGAAGGTGGTCAAGAAGGCATATGGCATGCTTGCCTTCATCGGCCGAGGCATTTGAGTTTAAAAATTGGCAAGTCATGTTGCAGCTTTATAGAACCTTAGTTAGGCCACACTTGGAATATAGTGTTCAATTCTGGTTGCCACACTATCAGAAGGATGTGGAGACTTTGGAGAGGGTACAGAAAAGATTTACCAGGATGTTGCCTGGTATGGAGGGCATTAGCTATGAGGAGAGGTTGGAGAAACTTGGTTTGTTCTCACTGGAGCGACAAAGGTTGACGGGCGACCTGATAGAAGTCTACAAGATTATGAGAGGCACGGACAGAATGGATAGTCAGAAGCTTTTTCCCAGGGTGGGAGAGTCAGTTAAGGTGCAAGGGGTAAGGTTTAAAGGAGATGTATGTGGCAGATTTTTTACACAGAGATTAGTGGGTGCTTGGAATCGTTGCCAGGGGAAGTAGTGGAAGTGAATATGGTAGTAACTTTTAAAGGGCATCTTGACAAATACATGAATAGGATGGGAATAGAGGGATATGGTGCCCAAAAGGGTAGAGGGTTTTAGTTAAGTTGGGCAGCATGGTTGATGCAGGCTTGGAGGGCTGGAGGGCCTGTTCCTGTGCTGTAATTTTCTTTGTTCTTTGTTCTTCATCAGAGGTGACCTTATCGAGACATATTCTTAGGGGGCTTGACAGGGTAGATGCTGGGAGAATGTTTCCTCTTGTGGGAGAGTCTGGGACCAGAGTTCATCATCTCAAAGTAAGGCGTCATCTATTTAAGACAGAGATGCAGAGAAATTTCTTCTCTCGGATAGATGTAGAGCCTGAGTCATTAAGTATGTTCAAAGCTGAGACAGGTAGATTTCTAATCAGTAAGGAAATCAAGGGTTATGAAGATGAGGTGGGAAAGTGGACTTGACAATTATCACATCAATCATGATCTCATTGAATGGAGGAGCAGACTTCATGGGCCGAATGGCCTACTTTTGCTCCTATGTCTTATTGTCTTATAGGCAATATATTTTGATAGTAAAACTAAGACAAACAATATAAAATGAGGGATACAATTATTAAGGGGGGTAGGAACACAGGAATCTGGGCATGAGTGTGCATAGATCATTGAAGGTAGCAGGATAGGTGGATAGAGCAGTTAATAAAACATTCAATATCCTGGGCTTTATTAAGAGGGGCATAGAGTACCAGAGCAAAGAGGTTATGCTGAACTTACACTATGGGAAAGAAGTGAATGTATTGGAGAGAGTGCAGAAGAGGTTTGCAAGAATGGTTCCAGCAGTAAGAAACTTCAGTTTTGAGGGTCGGTTAGAGAGGTTGAGACTATTCTCATTGGAGAGAAGAAAACTGAGGAGATTTGATAGAGTTTTGAAAATCATGAGGGTACTGGGCCGAATAGATAGGGAGGAAATGTTCCCACTCATAAAAGGTTCAAGAATAAATGGGACAGATTTAATCATTAGTCGGGTTGGCATGGTGGCATAGTTGTTAGCACTGTTGTCTCACAGCGCCAGGGGCCCAGGTCCAATTCCAGCCTCAGATGACTGTGTGGAGCTTGTACATTGTCTGCTTGGGTTTCCACCCAGTGCTCCACTTTCCTCCCACACTCCAAAGATGTGCGGGTTAGGTGGATTGGCAGTGAGAAATTGTCGCTTAGTGTCAGGCGTTGCAGGGTAAGTACTTGAGGTTAAGGGGATAGGGCCTGGGTGGAATTGTTTTGGTGCAGATTCAATGGGCCAGATGGCTTCCTCCTGTACTGTGGGGATTCTTTGATTCTGTGATTTGCAAAAGAAGCAAATGTGATGTGAGAAGAAAAAACTTCACACAGCCAGTGTCTGAAATTATAATGGAGGCAGATTCAATCGAGAAATTCAAGAAATATTAGATGATTATTTGAATAGAAACAATGTGCAAAGGTACGGAGAAAAGGCAGGAGAATGGCATTAAATCATAATACTCATTTGGAGAGCTGGTGCAGGCATAATGAGCCGAATGGCGCACTTTTGCACTGTTACAGTTCTGTGATCCCAGGATCTCAAAAGATCGTGACATTTCTTATACCTGGCCCTGTGTGCATTCTTGTCCAAAGAATGATTGAAGTGAGCCAAACTCCTGCAAGATACCGGTCAGCTGTTGTGTAAATATTGTGTAAATATAGACTGTTTGCATCCTGAGACCTGGCCTTTCACTGCCACTGGATAATCTACTGTCCACTGACCCTTGAGAGGGAAATACTTCGATTAATTGCATTGACTCAAAATTTCACACACGACTGTGACCAAATGTCAGTTTACACCATTTCTTTGGCAGCACTGCCAGTTTTTGTCAAATATTTGGCAAGAGATCAGTGATGAAGCAAAATGGATCCACCCATGACAAATAAGTCTAATAAGTGAAAGAGAAAGATTGAACACCTAACATTGACCTAGGAAATGGATAAAACAAGGCCACACCCAGCCCAGTTGGCTCTACAAAACATGCTTCACTGCCATCTGGAGATTTGTGCAAAATTTGAGAAAGATGTTCAACAGTTCAGTCATGAACCCTTAAACCCTCCAGCCAATATCTCAAAATACTGAATTAGCTATTCTGGATATACCCTGTCCTACTGGCAAGAAGACTCACCAGATGTGACAGTACAGTGGTGTAAAGTCAGGAGACACTTTATACAATCAGCAAAATTGAATTCCATCACAATATTTAACCTCAGGCCAAGCATATCCTTATTCTCCTATTCCTAGCGAAGTAGGACATTTAAGGAGAACATTAAGCCCATTAAATCTGTTTTGAATGCTACAGTTTCACTTGAACTTTCGGCTGTACTGATCAGAGGGTTTTCATTATCTCTACTGCAGAGTATAAGTGTCAGAAAATATTTAGTATTTCCCAGTTGTGTTTTTAAATGTGTGTAAGAATCTCCACCCAGTTTAATATTGATTCTTCTTTTCAAACAGAACCTATTCATCACTATCAACCGGGTAAAAAGATATACTTGATGATGTTTAAATATATTCAATCACCTGACAATTTGACTCCTGCCCAATTTCTAATGTGTCCAAATATCCACGTGTCGGTTGTGGATCAGTTAGCAGGAACCTTGCTTCTGAGGCAAAGTTTGTAAATTGAAATCCCACTCTTGAAGGCACAGGACATTGGAAGGGTGTTAAATGAATACTTCTCATTGGTTTTCACTCATGGAAAAGAGAATAGAGGTTCAGAAATTAGGGAAAGAGACTATAAAAGGGGTTATGAGGGACTTGAGCAGCGTGACATAGGAAATTAGGAGGTATTGAAGGCTCTGATGTGCTTAAAGATGGACAAATCCTCACGCCTGGATGAATTGCGTCCCAGGCTGCTGTGGGAGTAGAGGCAGGGAATTGCACAGGCTCTGACACAACTTTTTAATTCCTCTCTGGCTATGGGGAAAGTGTCAGGGAACTGGAGGATGGCTAATGTGATTCCACATTACAAGAAGGGTGGAAGAGATGAACCAGGAAGCTACAGACCCATGAGACTCATATCAATGCTGGAAAACTATTGAAGAAAATTCTGGAGGAGAGAATTAGGAGGCGATTCTTCCAGCGCAGTGGGCCAGGAGAATCGTGTGTCGGCTGATCCACGGCATACCCGTGAGCATTGGCACCCCCTGCGCATCCGCCAACCCAAGATTACTGGCCCCGTCGGAATTATGCTGAAAACTGGCATGATGGTCATTTGCATCACTTACTGTAAGTTTGCATCTGATGAGTGGGCTCGACACATCAATCTGCCCTCATTAGCCACCTCTCCAGCATGATGTCACTCGGGCGCTGTTAGACTAGGTGTATGGAAGTCTGAACCTAATGTGGCAGCTTTGAATAGGCATGAGAAGCTAAGTGCTGTGGACCAGAAGCTAGCAGAGTGCAGGGGATGTTGGAGGCAAGCACTGGTGATGTACTGCTTGCTGTGGGCTACCTCCTGGATGTGTTCAGGAGTTGTCCTGTGGACCAGGAATATTATGTGCTATCTGGGGGTGAGGGGGTATTCTAATTTCGGAGTGCTTCGGAGAGAGGGGCCCTTACCAGAGTCCACGTCAGCCTGCTCTCTGCAGCCACAGAGTGTTGCTTTATTCTTACTGTAGTTTGTGTCAGGGATTGCACTGAGAGCTGGGGTTTGCAGGGATTGGGGGGGTAGTTCTGGAGGGGAGTGCACCATGTGCTGACAGAGTACTCATCAGCTCAAGCAGCTGGTGCTCCAAGCAGGGGTGCTCATACTGCATGGAATCTGCAGTTAGTGGGCACCCATCTGGTGCTGATTTGCAGTCTAATCCTGCCCCAGATCCCTGACCAGCAACACATGCCTGGAACGGACACTACAGTTTCATACATGGCAGTGGCTCAAGGGTGCACAGTGCCCATGGCTGCACACCAACCTGCATACTCTTATCATGATAGCAATTTCACACAACCTAAACAGGTCACACATGGCACCATGGATTGTGTGATGCTGCTTGCATCCACAAGTGAAGGTACTGGTCCCAATGAGGGATTGGGGTGGTGCTGGGTCTATGCAGCCAAAGACATTAATCTATTATTCATTGCTCTGTCCAAATCCCACTGTGCAGAATGGATCGTGGATTGATTGACATGGAGCAGGCAATTGTGGTGGTGGCGGAGGAGGAGGAAGTGGCTCAGGAGGTGGAGGGCATGGGGAGGCCACTGCAGGAGCAGCCGTTGGCAGTCCCTCAGGAAGGAGGGCAGGGGGCTGCTACTGAGGGCCAGGAGGTGGGAGAGCAGTATCCCAAAAGGGTGCCCAGAAGACGGAGGATGCAGAGGACAAGGAGGTACCAGAACCACCATTCTTTCAAGGTCCTGTTGCCAGCTGCGACCACAAAAAGCATGGTGTGACACCTGTGTGAGGTGCTCGCACACCTGGCACCTGAGGGGAGGGACAGCCACCCACTCCCTATGGAAGTGAAGGTGACAGCTGCCTTTAATTTTTATGCCTCTGGGTCCTTCACTGTGGTGATCTCTGTGGGATCTCCCAGGCCTCCATGCACAGATGTCTGTGGCAGATCATGGGTGCTCTGTATGCTGGAGCAGGACAATATATTCATTTTGATGTAGGCTGTGCACAGCAGGAGGCCTTGGCTGCAGGTTTTGCAGCCTTTGCAGGAATGCCCAATGTCCAGGGAGCAGTGGACGGGACACACTTCGCCCTGGCCCGGGTCACTGTCTGTGTGGCGTTTACACATTCTCCTCGTGTCTGTGTGAGTTTCCTCTGGGTACTCCGGTTTCCTCCCACTGTCCAAAGATGTGCGGGTTAGGTTGATTGGCCATGCTAATAAATTGCCCCTTAGTGTCCAGGGATGTGTAGGTTAGAGGGATTAGTGGGTATAATATGTCGGGATATGGGGGTAGGGCCTGGGTGGGATTGTGGTCGGTGCAGACTCGATGGGCCGAAGGGCCTGTTTCTGCACTGCAGCGTTCTATGATTTCTATTATTTTGTGTGCCCGAGCCCTCAGATGTGCCCATCTCTACCCAATGTGCATCAGTGTGATGTGCTGACCAGTTAGTGACTCAGAAGTTTCAATGCTAAAAGTACCTACTGTGGTGATAGTCTCTGCATTGGTAGATGGCGTGGCAGATGCCTCTGCCCCTTCACTGCCCTTGACAGATTCGTGATGTGGGAATGCCGGCGTTGGACTGGCGTAAACACAGTAAAAAGTCTGACAACACCAGGTTTTAGTCCAACTGATTTATTTGATAATACTCACAAGCTTTCGAGGAGACTGCCTCTTCGTCAGGTGAATGGAGAGTTCTGGCCTCAGAACTCTCTGTCTGGAAACAATACACATCTCTGTAACCTGTGATCAGTGCTCCTTCCAGTCACATTGTCAGCCACTTCAGGTCTTGAACAGCAGGTTAGGTGTAAGGAGTTGCATTTTAATCAGTAATCTCTAAACTGTCTGTGCTTTATATGCTCTGTCTGAGGCCAGAACTCTCCATTCACCTGACGAAGAGGCAGTCCCCTCGAAAGCTTGTGAGTCTACTATCAAATAAATCGGTTGGACCAAAACGTGGTGTTGTCAGACTTTTTACTGTCTTGACAGATTCTACAGGGCGAATGCCAAGGTATCTTCCGGGGTGTCATGGGGACTGTTTCCCAGAGTACCAAACAGGGGCACTTGCAGTCAAAAGGCTGGGTTTCTCTGGGTTCAGGGCTGTAATAAAGAACACGGGTGGCACAGTGGTTAGCACTGGGACCTGGGTTCATTTCCTGTCACGGGTCACTGTCTTTGTGGAGTTTGCATTTTCTCCCCGTGTCTGTGTGGCTTTCCTCTGAGCACTCCGGTTTCCTCCCACACTCCAAACATACATAGCTTAGCCTGATTGTCCATGCTAAATTGACCCCGGTGTCAGGGGGATAAGCTGGGTAAATATGTGGGGTTACGGGAGAAGAGCCTGGGTAGGATTGTGGTTGGTACAGACTCGATGGGCCGAATGGCCTCCTTCTGTCCTGTAGGGTTTCTATGAAAGGGTTCTTTGAACACACACTAGGGAAAGGGAGAGAAAGCATCCAGCGCAGCATCGCACTTACTTCAAAGAGGACTTAGGAAGAGGGCTATGTTGATGCTGATTTGCATGCTGGACGCTGATCTGGCTGTCAGTCATTCAGGCTGTTGAATCACCCCTTACCAGCTCCATGGCACGCTGCTCACACCCGGTCAGCTACCACAGTTCAGGCACACTTCATCTGTCTGTGTCCTCTCTCGATGGTGGTATGCGTTTTTTTTGTCCTGTGGGAACATAAGGTGGATTGCAAGCATTAATATATTATAGTGCAGGGTGTGCAGTGTGCCTGTGTTTCAGACCTTGTGTTAGCAATTTCAGAGAAAAGGGGTCACTGCTGGGGTGTGCTAATTGAGGGGGCTGTGTCAGGGCTAGATGCAGTTCTTGGGGTGAGGGGGGTGCTTTGTTGAATGCCCTTCAGGTTTCTAAGCATGGCTTGAGATCTGTCCCAAACACGTGCAGTTTTCAAAATGGAATGCACACTCACCCTTTCTGCCCAAAGGAGCTCGATGTGGATGTGTCGGCGTTGGACTGGGGTAAACACAGTAAAAAGTCTGACAACACCAGGTTTTAGTCCAACCTATTTATTTGATAGTAAACTCACTAGCTTTCGGGGTTAGTCCCTTTGTCAGGTGAATGGAGAGTTCTGGCCTCAGACAGAGCATATAAAGCATATAAAGCACCAGTGCTTTATGTGCTCTGTCTGAGGCCAGAACTCTCCATTCACCTGACAAAGGGACTAACCCCGAAAGCTAGTGAGTGTACTATCAAATAAATCGGTTGGACTTAAACCTGGTGTTGTCAGACTTTTTAAAGGAGCTCACACAGTTTCGTCTTACATTGTTGCCTGAACTGAGGTGTCAGGCATTTAACACTGCTGCCACCTCCTCCCACAATGCTTTCGCAGTGATATCCTTTGGGTGATGGCCCTGATTGGGTAACAGCATCTGGTATCTCTCCTCCGCTGCATCAAGCAGGCAGGCCGAGTCGGCCTCGGGGGATCTCGGGGCAGGTTTCTTGCCAGACATCTTTGTGGTGTGACTGGCTGCGTGTCCACTCTTGCAGCTTATATACAGCTCTGGCTTGTTAAGAGAATGCGGATTTGATCAGTTTGGACCAGTCATGGGCCAGATGGTAAAAATTCCTTGTGAGAAACTTGAAGGGAACCTGGTTTCAATTGAGTGTCAGCCATCTCTTGGGGTGCTGATTGGCTCTCATTCAATAAGCTCCTGTGTCCAGGGGATGTACAATGCTCAAGGCTCTCATTCAGCAGAGGGGCTGCTCGCAAAGAGAGAGTGTGCATAGCAGCACAGCACAATTTCTGTGTAGGGCACCAGTGAAGTCAGTATGTTCATGAGGGTGGGGGTGGGGGGAGCACGGGGGCAGCATAGAGGGATGCGGTACCCTCAATATCCAGCTCAGTGAGGGCATAAGGACCGAGGCCAGTGATGTCTGTGTGGCAGGGACATGGGGACAGAGGCCAGCATTGAGGCCGGCAGTGTCTATCGGGGTTTTGGGGCATTGATCTCAATGTTGGGAAGTCTTTTTAATGATCTCCCAGCAATCTGTGCATGCGCGGATTCAGCCTCTTTGGTGTGAATACTCCTCCCTGCCCTGGCTTTTATTGATATTCGTGACAGTGACCTCTGCAGTGCACAAAGTGTGGGAGATTCTTGTCTGAAATCACACTGAAAACAACAGCGTGATTTACTCCTGTTTTCCCACAAATTCGACACTTAGAACCTTTTTGGGAGAATTGTGGCCTTAATCTCCACTTGGAAAGGCACGAGTTCATTAGGATGTGATGTGGAGATGCTGGTGTTGGACTGGCGTAAGCACAGTAAAAAGTCTCACACACCAGGTTAAAATCCAACAGGTTTATTTGACCAAATAAACTTCTTACTGTTCATTACGGATAGTTAGCATTGTTTTGTCAGAGGATGTTCACGTCTAACAAATCTGATATAATTTTTTGAAAACGTGAAGTACAGTTGATGTAGTTTTTAGCAAAGCTTTGACAATGATCCACATTAGAGACTGATTGAGAAAGTTGAAGCAAGGAATTCAGGGAAACATGGTGAGATGAATTCGAAACAGGTACCTTATTGTTTATCATATTCATAAATGCCATAGATGATAATGTGGATGAAATGGTAAGCAAGTTTGCCGATGACACCAAGATTGGTCAGGTGCCTAATAATGAAGAAGAATGTAATAGGTTACCGGAATATTTAGGTAGGTTGGTCAGATGAGTACAGCAATGGCAGATGACATTTAACCCTGATAAGGGCAAGGTAATGCACTTTGAAAGAAGTAAATCAAGGAAGCTCAGAAGAACAGGTGGATCTTGGAGTACTTACTCACATATCCCTGCAGGCAGCAAAGCAAGTGAATATGATGGTTAAGAAGGCATATGGGACACTCGTATCAATCTTGACACGGAGTATAAGAGCAAGGAGATTATGTTAGAGCTTTACAGAACATTGGTTAGGCAACAGCTGGAGTACTGTGTGCAGTTCTGGTCACCACACGATAGGAAGGATGTAATTACTCTGGAACAGGTACAGAGGAGATTCATCAGGATGTTTCCTGACATGGAACATTTGAGCTATAAGGAGAGATTGGATACACTTTGATTGTTTTCTGCAGAGCAGAGAAAGCTGAGCAGGGACATGATTGAGGTGTGTAAGATTATGCGTAGTAAGGATAGTGTGAATACAAAGCAGCTGTTCCTTTTAGTTCAAGCATGAGGGGACATAGAGGGACAGGAGATTCAGAGGGGATTTGAGAAAAGAAAATTCATTCAGAGGATGGTGAGGATCTGGAATGCACTGACTGGGAATGAGGTTGAGGTCAGGAGCTTACAACCTTTAAAAAGTATTTTGATGAGCACGTGAAATATTATAACATTCAAGAATATGGGACAAGTGCTGGAAAGTGGGATTTTTATTGTCAGTGCAGATTCAATGGGCTGAAGAAAGTTTCTGCACAGTATGACTCTATCACTCTATAGTTGAGACATTTAGGTTGCTGTTTTGTTCAAAATCAATATTTGGTCAAATTAGCACCATTTGACTTCAATGTAGCAGCCGGTGTGTTTCACAAATATCATTGCATTTAGTTCCTGAGCCTGTTCTGCTCGCTTCACTCTCTGTTCCTGAAATGTTCAGCTATTCTGCTAAGTGGGTATCAGCTGTTTGTACAAATAGATTTATGACTATTTCTTTTACTTTCTGGTATTTAAAGGTGGATATGTCAAACAGCCTTCATCTTCTTTAATACTAATTCATGTTTCAATTTTTTTTCCAGAAAACCCTAAGGACCACTATCCACCAGGTAGATAAATACATGCTAGTCAGTGACTAACATTTTTCCTGAGAATGGCCCTCAGTCTCAGTTTCCAAAATGTCCCAGCAAAATAGATAGATAATCCATTCTGACTAGGTCATTCAGCCTCTTGAACCTATACCAAACAATTCCTCTTGTTAAACTTTTAATAGTATTGATCAGTGGGTTTTAATTATATCTATTGTATAGTTTTTGTGTCAGAAAATATTTAATGTTTCCAAGCTGTTCTTTAACCATGTGTGCATTTATGAATCTCCATCCAGTTAAATACTGATTCAAGTTTCTATTCTTCTTTTCAAACAGAGCTGATTCATCATTATCAACCAGGTAAAAAAAAACATGCTCGATGATGTTTAAATATTTGATCTCCTGACAATTTGACTCCTGCCAAATTTCTATATGTCCAAACATCCAAGTGTCTGCTGTGGATCAGTTAGTAGAAATCCTGCTTCTGGGGCAAAGTTTGTAAATTTTAATCCCACTTTCGAACTTGAGTGCAGCTATTTAGGCTCATACTCCTGTGTAATATGAGCAGCTCCAGCATTGCTTGAGGTGCTGTCTTTTGAATGTGATGCCCTGTATGCCCTTCCGGGGCAATGTTAAAGAACCCTGGCACTATTGCAGAAAGCAGCACTAGCTATTTATGCTGTCTTGTTTGATATGTATTTCTCAGTAAACACGGGAAAAAAATTATCTGGTTATCATTACATGGTTGTTTGTTGGAATCTCTTGTGCCATAATGGCTGCACATATTCCTAACATGCAAAAGTGCTGCCACTTCAAACGTTCACCATTGCCTTTCAGTACAGTGGGATTTCCATTGATAATGAAACATGTCACCTTTATTATGAAACATAACTTTATTATGAAATAATGTTTGTTTTACTTTAAGTGTTTTTAATTGACATTCTCTCCACATGGAAATCTGCAGAATTCCTGGATATCAACTAATCATTACACTTCCTCTACCTGGCCCACTGTGCAACAAGTATATATGTTTAATGTTTATGGGGACTGTTTGCAGATTCAGCTCTTTCCTGCATGTGGCCTTACTATCTGGGAAACATTCAGCTCAGGTGCTGGGACAGTTGGATAATTCCTCATTTTAGACATGACGGTGGGATTTTCCAGCTGCATTTGCCCCAACACTATAAAATACTGTGCAAATTCAACAGACCTTTGCTTAGTTCTGTCCTGCCTACTACAATTCTTGTGATGGCTGGGACAGGAAAGTTCTTCTGAATGTTTACTTAGATTGAGCTTATGAACTTTTGTTTGCAAAAAAAAACCCTTTTGGATTTTGATTAAAGGAATGGAATGTGAGTTTAGAGAGGCAGGGTCATATAATGATGTGGTAATGGGAGGAGCTAAGTTTGTTGCAAAGAAACAGCTTTTAGTTTTGGCAGAGTTTTCTTTAAAGACAGAGGTCTGCTAGTTGCTCTGATACCCAAAATCTCTCTGATAGCTTCAAGACTGTCTACACTCATTACAGCAAGTGTATTTTTGGTGCCTAACTGCGCTTAAAGTAGAATTTTATGTTTGTAAGAGAATGCTACTTATTTGGAACTGAACAAGTGATAAGGTAGAAATTAAAGTTGTTTCAATTTTTTAACTATTGTTCAACTGTTATTAGTTAAGCTGTTTCATTTTGTTGGACTTATAATTAAACTGTGTTATGAAATAGTTTTTGTTTTACTTTAAAAGATCCCTAATTTGTTAGCAGAATTATACCAGGAGTGAAGCATCCTACCCTCACATTTATGCCAAAATAGAAAAATTGTTGGGGCCTAATCTGGCTTCTGATTTGGAATGTGGTCCAGGACTCTTAACAATGCATTCTTGTGCAAACATTTATTGAAATGTACTGACCTCCTGCAGGTCTATGTAAATAGACACTGTTTGCATCCTGAGATCTGGCCCTTCACTGCCACTACCACCACTGATGCTTTAGAGAGAAATAATTGCATTATTTGTACTGGTTTGTCTAAATTTCACATTTCAGTCATGAGAAAATGACAGGTTACACTGTTGCTCTGCTAGAATGGCCAATTTTTGTCTAAACTACAGCAAGGGATCAATGGGGTGATAGCAGAAATTCAATCAATAACACTGACCATAGCGATTTGAATTGTTAAAAGATTAAAATACATGAGGCTTTGTAGGTAAAAGTTAGGAATACAAAGGGGGAAGCCACATTACTGGGAGTGTGTTAAAGGTCCCCAAAATGTCAGTGGGAAATAGAGGATGATGTATGTTAGCAATTCACTAAAGTGTGAAGAATAATAATCGAGTAATTATATGAGTGTTTTTTCAACTTCCCCAACATAAATTGGGATAGTTATAGTGTAAAGAGATTTTAGAGGTGGTGGATTTCTTGAAATATATTCAGGGGAATTTTTTGTATCAATATGTAGAAGACCCAACAAGGGACAGAGCTGTGCTGGAACTGGTTATGGGGAATGAAGCTGGATAAGTGTTCAATATGGCAGCGGGGATAGCATTTTAGTTATAGCAACCACAATGTGGTACGGTTCACGTTAGTCATGAACATGAAGAAAGTTGATCTTCAAAAGTCGGCTTTGAAATCGCAGAAGGCAGATTTTGTTTTAAAAAGGCAGTGCCTGGCTAAAGTTGACTGGGACTAGCTCCTTGCGGGAACGTGTACACCGGAGCAGTGGGGTGATTCAAAAAGAATATAGGGAGACTACAGGTTCAATACGTTCCCTGTAGAGGGAAATGTAGGAGCAATAGGTTCAGGAACCTTGGAGTCTAGGACAGTTCAGGACTGGATAATGAAGAAGAGAATGGCTTTTAGCAAGTCCAAAGGGAATAATTCTGCTGTGGCCCGAGAAGAATATAGGCTCTAAGGAGCAAAATGTGGAATCAATGTGGGTGGAGATAAGGAATAGTAAGGGGAAAAAGTCACTGGTGGGCATAGTAGGCCCCCAAATAATAACTTAGAGGTGAGGCACGCTATAAACAAAGAAATAACAGATGCGTGTAAAAACGGAACAGCAATAATCAAGGGGGATTTTAACCTCTATATTGATTGGTCAACTCAAGTCGGACGTGGTGGACTTGAGGAAGAGTTCTTAGAATGCTGTCGAGATAGTTTCCTCAAACAGTATGTTACAGAACCTACAATGGAGCGAGTTATCTTGGATCTGATCCTGTATAATGAGACAGGTAGAATTAAAGATCTTCTTGTGAGGAATCCTCTTGGGATGAGTGATCACAATATGGTTGAATTTCAAATCAGATGGAGGGTGAGAAAGTAGGGTCCCAAACCAGTGTCCTCTGCTTGAACAAGGGGGAATATGATAGGATGAGGGTGGAGTTGGCTAATGTAGACTGGGAACACAGACTAATTGGTGGGACAGTTGAAGAACAGTGGAGGATTTTTAAGGAGATTTTTCTCAGTACTCAGCAAAAATATATTCCAGTGAAAAAGGAAGGAATGTAAAAAAAGGGATAACCAGCCATGGATAACTAAGGAGATAAAGGAGAGTATCAAATTAAAAACCAATGCATACAGAGTGGCCAAAATTAGTGGGGAGCTACAAGATTGGAAAAGCTTTAAAAAACAACAAAGAACTACTAAGAAAGCAATAAACAAAGGAAAGATAGATTATGAAAGTAAACTAGCGCAAAATATAAAAGCTGACATATTTTTACAAATATATAAAATGGAAAAGAGTGGCTAAAGTAAATGTTGGTCCCTTAGAAGATGAGAAGGGAGACTTAATAATGGGAAACGAGGCCTTAAACAAGTTTTGTGTCGGTCTTCACATTGGAGGACACAAACAGCATACCAATAATTGACGGTCATGGGACTGTAGGGGGTGAGGACCTTAAAATGATTACTATTACTAAAGAGGTAATGCTTTGTAGGCTAATGGGACTGAAGGTAGACAAGTCCCCGGGACCGGATGGAATGCATCCCAGGGTACTAAAAGAAACGGCAGAAGTAATAGCAGATGCATTAGTTATAATTTATCAAAATTCGCTGGACTCTGGGGAGGTGCCAGCTGATTGGAAAACAGCTAATGTAACGCCACTGTTTAAAAAAGGAGGTAGACAAAAGGCGGGTAATTACAGACTGGTTAGCTTAACATCTGGAG
Source organism: Carcharhinus amblyrhynchos (assembly GCF_965287045.1). Lineage (NCBI taxonomy): Eukaryota > Metazoa > Chordata > Chondrichthyes > Carcharhiniformes > Carcharhinidae > Carcharhinus > Carcharhinus amblyrhynchos. Next base: position 63,952,952 of record NC_137329.1, read on the forward strand.
GAGGGGACCAAGTGTAGGGTAACAAAGTTTGCAAATGACACAAAGATGAGTGGGAAAGCAAATTGCGTGGAGGACACAAAGTCAGCAGAGATATTTGGATAGGCTAAGCGCGTGGGCAAGGATCTGGCAGATGGAGTATAACGTTGGCAAGTGTGAGGTTATCCACTTTGGAAGGAATAATAGTAAAATGGACTATTATTTAAATGGTGAAAAATTACAACATGCTACTGTGCAGAGGGACCTTCTAAGGACTTCCTCCAGGCTCTGCAGATGTTCTGCCCTTGTTTTCCCTGTAATGAGGACATCATCCAGATAAATGGCGACCTGTGGTAACTCTTGTAGTACATTCTCCATTGTTCTCTGAAATATCGCACAGGCTGACAATACCCCAAAGAGTAATCTTATATACTGAAAAAGGCCCTTCTGTGTGTTGATTGTGGAGATATTTTGCAAATCTTCATCCAGCTTCAGCTGTAGGTATGTGTGGCTCATGTCTAGTCTAGAGAATAAGAGTCCGCCTGCCAGCTTTGTGTATAGAAGCTCAATCCGGGAAATTGGGTATTTATCAAGTTGTGAGTAGTGGTTTATTGTCTGTTTAAATTCTCCACAAAGACAAACTGAGCTGTCCGGCTTCAGAATAGGTACCATGGATGCCACCCATTCTGCAAACTGGACCAGTTTTATTATGCCTTTGCGCTGAATTCTTTTGATTTCTGTATTGACTATTTCTCTAAATACGAATGGTACTGGATGGGCCTCAGAGAATTTTGGGACAGCCTCCGGATCGAAATGCAACGTCGGTTTTGTTCCTTTAATTATTCCTAGCCCTCCGTGAGAAACCTCCAGGTATTTACACAGGACTTTGCTCAGGCAATTATTTTCCAATTGAAAAATGTTGACCCAGTCTAGCTGAATCTCCTGCAATTTCTTCCCAATAGGCTTGGTCCCAAATCTTCCACTACCATCCAGGGTTGCCTAACCACTTCCGTAAGCAACCAGCACATGGGTTGTGCCCAACACTCTCTGCATTAGTCCTCAGTCTTGCCATGGTCTCGGTTAGGGATAAGGCTTGGAGTTCAATGTGAATTTTGTTGAACACTGTTTCCCCTACCACAGATACAACTGCAGCAGTGTTAACCTCCATTAATATTGGATGTCCATTCAGCCTTATGGATAATTTAATAGGTTCCAATTAGGTCATTGTTATGCAAAGTATTTATTCCTTGTTGGAGGTAAGTGGGGCTTCCAGGGTGTACCTTCTCCAGTACCTTGGCCTACATATCCTTTTTCCAAAATGTTGCAATTTCTTGCTGGGCAGGACCCTGCAGAGGCTGCTCTCTGTCTAGTCCTAATTTGGCCTTGTTTAGCAGTGGTTCTGTGAGCTGACCTGGGTTCTCTAGAATCCGAATCCTTCCTGAGGGCAGATATATAGTTGCCTGTCCTATTGTGGTAGTCTCTTAACTCAGTTGCATTGGTGTGAGTGTCTACCTCCATCAGAATAACCTGCAACTCGTTCTGCTCGCCGCTTTTTCCAAGGACAAAGCCACTGTAATGCTTGTTTGCAGTCCAGCTCGGCCTCTGCCAGTCGGCATTTTTGTATAGTTATATTATTGATTCCACACACCAAACAGACTTGGAGCATCTCATTTAACATCAAACCAAATTCGCAAGACCCTGCTAATTGTCTTAATCTCATCACAAAATTAGTGACTGACTCCCCGTCTCTCGAAATGCTGAGTAAAACTGGTACCTTCGCACGATCAAAGGTGGTTTAGGGTCATAGTATTCTTTTACTAAGTCCTTCAATTCCGGGAAGATTTCTGTGTCCGGTGCCTCTGGAAATTAAACAGCGCTTAACAGCAAAGCTTCCAGCTGGCATTCACAGTCAATTACATTGTCTATAACCTCGGATTTGAATCAGTGAGAGATTCAAATAACTGTATGATGTGTGAATTGACCAATTTAGTTTGCTATTTTGTTCAAAGCCAGTGGCATCCATTGGACTTCAACATAGCAGTCAATGTGTTTCACAAATGTACAAGATAAATGCATTTATTCACTCTGGCCTGTTTTGCAACCCTCAGTTTATGTTGCTCAAGTGTTTAACCATTCTCATAAGCAGCACTCAGCTGTTTGTATTACACGGTTTTATGTCAAAAATTACATTGTATTTTTCCTTGCTGGTGTTTAAGAATGGATATGTCAAAATAATCTTTATCCTATTTAATATTGATTCAAATTTTAACTCTTCCTTTCCAGGAAAATCTAAGGACTACTATCCACCAGGTAAAAAAGCACATAGTAGTTCATAATTGTCTATGATTTTCCAACATTTGAAGTCCTGCTCAGGGTTTTAATGCTTCCAAATTTTATACTGCCAGCTGTCACCCAGTTTGCAGAAATTTTGGCTGAGATTTTCCGGACCTGTCCTGGCGAGACCCACCGCCGAAGTTCATTGACCTTTTGGAAATCCAACCTTTTGCCTCTGAACCCATATAAATTCACATCCCACTCCAGGAAAAACAAGTCGAATAAGTAAAACAAAACAAACTAAAAAGATAGCATCTCTGAGAGTGCAGTATTCTCAGTATTGCACTGGAGTGTCAGCTTATATAGGTGCACTCAAATACTAGAAAGGGGCAACACGGTAGCACAGTGGTTAGCACTGCTGCTTCACAGCTTCAGGGACCTGCGTTTCGATTCCTGGCCTGGGTCACTGTCGTGTGGAGTTTGCATATTCTCCTCGTGTCTGTGTGGGTTTCCTCAGGGTGCTCCGGTTTCCTCCCACGGTCCACAGATGTACGGGTTAGGTTGATTGGCCATGTTAAAATTGTCCCTTAGTGTCCTGAGATGCTGAGGTTAGAGGGATTAGTGGGTAGAATATGTAGGGACATGGGGGTAGGGCCTGGATGGGATTGTGGTCAGTGCAGACTCAATGGGCTGAATGGCCTCTTTCTGTACTGTAGGGTTTCTATAATTTCTATGAATCAACTCATATTCTTGCCTCCGAGGCAAAGTTTTCAGTCAACATAGTGACAACTGACACTCAAAAATTAGCCTCGACAATGGTCACAATCCAAGCGCACCCAGCCCAACCAATGCTGCAATGCTCACTACCATCTGGGGGCTTGTGCCAAAATCGAGAGAGCTATCCCACAGATTATCACAAAAAGAATCACAACTTCTAGCCAATATCCTAAAATACTCCATCAACATTCCATAGCCAGGTAGACCCACCAATGGTGGAAGCACCATGGTGTAAAGTCAGGAATATCCATGACATTGGGCAGGATTTTTTCACCCTCCCCACTGACAGGATCTTCTGGTCCCACTAAGGCATACCCTCATCACAGGTTTCCCAGTGATAGAGGGTGAATTCAATGGCAAATCCGACTGACAGTACGATTCCAGATGATTCTGCTGCTGACCAAAAGCAGGCTGCCCCTCACTGCCGAAAAACACACCACAAGAGGGCCAGAGAATCTTCCCCATGTCTCTGCCGCACTTCAAATCACCTGGCACTTGGCCAAACATGCATAAAGAAACTATTCTCTAATTAACAGCTACTAACCTCCCTCAACTGATAAGTTGGAGCTCTTTCTTTTGAAACATGACTAGCACAGAATGTAAACTGGATGAGGGACTTTAATGTCTCTTATAGAGAATGACTCAGTAGCACTACTGGCTGAATCCAACAGGATATATCCACTTGACTGTGTCTGCTGCAGGTAGTAAGAAATCAGGAAAGCAAAAAAGCTACTTCAGCTATTCCTCACTGACCCTTCTGCTGCTGAAACCTCTACCCAGGTGAGTAAAGTTAGGAGTGACAAATGCATAGCCCTTGAGGATATTTGGACTTCACCTTGAGGATATCTTGTGTGGCAATTCACCAATGCTAAATGGAACAGATTTAGAATAGGAATAGCACACCATCAAGAGCAGCAGAACTGAATTCCATCAGTCTTTAACCTCAGGCCAAGCATATCTTTCATTCTCCCATATCAGCAATGCCGGAGATTCACTCTGATTCAGCCCCTTGAGCCTATCCCACATAGTGCACTTTCTCTTGTTAAACCTTTAACATACTGATTATTGGGTATTGAAGATTTTTGTGGTACAGTGGCAGCATCCCTACCTCAGGACCAGAAGCTCCAGGTTCAGGTCCAATGCCATTTTGGCAATGGAAGGAGCATTCATAACGTGATAATCAGCTTAGGAATCCTTCTTCCACTTCTCCATTACTCCCTAAAAGGAATGTGAGGATATGCTAAAAAAACTTTGTATTATATATTTATGTTTTACAGTATATGTGAAAGAAAATATTTGATCTTCCCAGAAGTTGTTTTTTACATGATTGTGCAACAATCACCATCCAGTTTAATGGTAATTAAAGCTTATGTTATTCTTATCCAGTAGAACCTACTCAGTTGATTCCAGGTAAACCAAGAAAAAAAACATGCTAGAGGGAATTTGAATATATTCAATCTTCTAACAATTTGATTCCTTTTGTTTACAAGATTTGTTTACAAATCTTGGACAAAGCTCATGAAACACAGCCAGGTGCCACCTGAATGAATAGTTTAGCCATGCCATATGTTTGGTGGCCTCATATGGATCAGGACTCGGAGAATAAGGTGAAATCTGTTAGGCGAGTCAGATCAATTAGAAGATGTCAGCACCAGCACCATTACATACGTGGGAGTGAACTGATTGTCCACGGTCAAGCTTCATGTGGACTTTACAGGACCTTTTATGTGGCAAATGTTTCTCGTCACTGTGAATGTGCATTCTGAGTGGTTAGAAGTACACATCCTGAGCAACATTACAGCTACCATTATAATAGAGAAGCTACACCCAAGTTTTTGCAATCATGATTTACCGAATTTTTCCCTTTGAGTGATTTGTTCCAATAACTTATACAAAGGAATGCGCTAGGTGTGTACTGTGCCTTCTCATCCAGCTTCAAATGGTATAGCAGAGTGAGCTGTTTAGACATTGAAAGAAGAATTGAGGAGAATGACAGGTGATACTTCTGGAACCAAGCTCTCATGGTTCTTGGTTCAGTATCGCATCACAGCACAAACAACAACAGGACTCTCACCAGCTGAATTACTGATAAGTAGGAAGCTAAAGTCTCACTTGGATTTGCTACATCCAGATGTCAAAGCCAGAGGTTTAAGGAAACAAGAAAAGCAGAAGGAGAGACATGACTATCATGCTAAGGAGAGACATTTCAACCAAAATGATTGTGTATTATAAGGAATTTTGACAATAACTAACATTAGCTGCCTGTCGTTAAAAGTGATCCAGTATTTTTAGCAGAGAAACTGCCCAATGGAAGAGTTGTTCACTGACACCAGGATTACATTTGCAAATGTCATGATCCAGGCTAGCAAACATTCCCGATAACAAGGTAGAAGAAAATGCTGCTGTGGACATTCAACCAGAAGTGGTCCCTGAGGGACAAGGATTTCCTTTGGACTCTAATCCAGGATAGGATGAGGGGCATTTGTTCACAGATACTCAATTTACTCCAGAGTCCACTAATCCAGCTCCACCGAAACAAGCCTTATCAGTGCCTATGGAGTTACCAGTGGTACTGCGCAAGTCTCAGCATAGTCAAAAATCTCCTGAAAAACTGATATAAAGTTGAGAGATAAGCTTCACTACATTTTTGTCCTTTAAAGGGATTGCAATTAAGGTGGTTAAAGTGTTATAAAGCATCTTCCTATATGAATGTATCTACTGATATATTCAGTAGTAATGAGCATACATGAGTGACACCATCAGTAACATGGGCTTTTTCGGGTTTAGCCTTACCATGAGGGATCTATATAACTAGCTGCTTCCAGTTCTGGCTCCATGGTGTAAAATACTTCAATATTTTTATAAGAAGATTGAATGTCACAACTTGTCGGACTACCTTTTTATGGCCAAGCTACCACAGACAGACGAGGCAGTGGTCTGTTGACCTGGGGCAGGAATTTTTGTTGGTGGGTCGGCGGAACAGGAAAATCCCAGGCTTAGGGCCCGATTTTACCATTTTGATTCTAAGTGCTGAATCTGGGAGTGTTCCAGATCCGACTTGTAACCCTGTTCTCCAGTGCCCCCATACTCACTCTGCCTGAAAAAAAAGCAGCAATTCTGAGCCACACTCCAGAAGCCTGTGGGTGGGGCTTATCATGCCCAAATCCCTGCAGCTCTGACTGGCACCTCCAACTGCACATGCACAGAAAAAAAATGATAGAATGCTGCTCCCTTACCACATTGTGTGTGGGCCAGATAATGCCTGCGCCTGGCCCCCACAACATTACTTATCTGCCGCTCTCATTCGCCGTCCAGACTCATCACAGCCCCCTCTCCCCCTTCCTCTCAATGATCTCAAGCAGAGTGGCAGCAGACCTCACCTTCCCCCTCACTCATCTCAGGCAGAGAGATCCACCTTCCCCCCTCCACCCTACAGAGATCAAGCAGATTGATCCCCCTCACCCCACCTCAGGGGTCCCCCCGCACAAGGCCCCCATCTCCTCCAGGCTCCAATGACTGTGTGACACCTCCCTCTCTCCCCTGTCCCTAATCGTTGAGGCACTCATCCACTACCATACCCCCCTCCCCATCAGCACACCTGCAAATGCTCACTTGCCTTCCCCCCAGTGCTAACAAGCATACTGCATGTAACTTGCTGGAATGCAAACTGTCTCCAGCTGATCTGCCCTGACAAAGGACAGCTCCATAAAAACTCAAGAATGGACAGACAGGCAAAAGAACAGCAAGATTGTTTGGTTCCACTGCAAAAGCCATCTCGTCACTCTGAAGGGAGGAGGGAGCAGAGATAGAGAGGAACACATGTAAAGGTTATGGAACGTTGCTTGCCCCTAGCACATCCATAATCATGGCACTCCTCCCCCCAATTCCCCCAGCCACATGCTCACCCACAATCACAGCCCTCCCAATTCCCCCAGCCACATGCTCACCCACAATCACAGCCCTCCCAATTCCCCCAGCCACATGCTCACCCACAATCACAGCCCCCCCAATTCCCCCAGCCACATACTCCCCACAATCACAGCCCCCCAATTCCCCCAGCCACATACTCCCCACAATCACAGCCCCCCCAATTCCCCCAGCCACATGCTCCCCACAATCACAGCCCCCCCAATTCCCCCAGCCACATGCTCACCCACAATCACAGCCCTCCCAATTCCCCCAGCCACATGCTCACCCACAATCACAGCCCCCCCAATTCCCCCAGCCACATACTCCCCACAATCACAGCCCCCCAATTCCCCCAGCCACATGCTCACCCACAATCACAGCCCCCCCAATTCCCCCAGCCACATGCTCCCCACAATCACAGCCCCCCAATTCCCCCAGCCACATGCTCACCCACAATCACAGCCCCCCCAATTCCCCCAGCCACATACTCCCCACAATCACAGCCCCCCAATTCCCCCAGCCACATGCTCACCCACAATCACAGCCCTCCCAATTCCCCCAGCCACATGCTCCCCACAATCACAGCCCCCCCAATTCCCCCAGCCACATGTTCCCCACAATCACAGCCCCCCCAATTCCCCCAGCCACATGCTCCCCACAATCACAGCCCCCCCAATTCCCCCAGCCACATGCTGCTCACAATCACAGAAGAAATAGCGAGGCACCTTGAAAAGAATGGTATGATCGAGCAGACGCAGCACGGATTCGTTAAGGGGAAGTCGTGTTTGACGAATTTATTGGATTTCTATGAGGACGTGACTAGTGCGGTAGACAGAGGGGAACCAGTGGATGTGGTGTTTCTCGATTTTCAAAAGGTCTTTGATAAGGTGCCGCACAAAAGGTTGCTTCAGAAGTTTAGGGGGCATGGAGTTGGGGGTAAGGTGTTAGCGTGGATAGAGGATTGGTTGTCTAATAGGAGGCAGAGAGTTGGTATCAATGGGTGCTATTCTGATTGGCGGTTGGTGACTAGTAGAGTGCTGCAGGGATCAGTGCTGGGGCCTCAACTATTTACCATTTATATAGATGATCTGGAGGTGGGCGCTGAGTGTAGGGTGACAAAATTTGCTGATGACATGAAGATGAGTGGAAAAGCAAATTGTGCGGAGGGTGTGGAAAGTCTGCAGAGGGATCTGGATAGGCTGAACAAGTGGGCGAGGACCTGGCAGATGGAGTACAATGTTAGCAAGTGTGAGGTTATTCACTTTGGCAGAAATAATAGTAGGAGGGATTACTATTTAAAGGGTGATAAGCTGCAGCATGCTCCGGTGCAGAGGGACCTGGGGGTCCTTGTGCATGAGTCGCAAAAACCCAGTCTGCAGGTGCAGCAGGTGATTAAGAAGGCGAATGGAATGCTGGCCTTTATAGCAAGGGGGACAGAATATAAAAGCAGGGAGGTCTTGCTGCAACTGTACAGGGTATTGATGAGGCTGCAACTGGAGTACTGTGTGCAGTTTTGGTCGCCGCACTTGTGCAAGGATATTTTGGCCTCAGAGGGAGTGCAGAGGAGGTTCACTAGGCTGATACCGGAGATGAGGGGGTTGGACTATGAAGAGAGACTAAATAGGTTGGGTCTGTACCCGTTGGAGTTTAGAAGGATGAGTGGGGATCTTATAGAGATGTATAAGATAATGAAAGGGATGGATAAGGTAGAGGTAGAGAGATTCTTCCCACTCAGAAAGGACAGCAGGACTAGAGGGCACAGCCTCAAGATCAGGGGGTGCAGTTTAGAATGGAGTTGAGGAGGAACTTCTTCACTCAAAGGGTGGTGAATCTCTGGAATTCTCTGCCCATTGAAGTGGTGGAGGCTGCCTCGCTAAATATATTTAAGTCACAGGTAGATAGGTTTTTGGTAGACAAGGGAATTAAGGGTTATGGGGAGAAAGCGGGAAAGTGGAACTGAGCCACTTCAGATCAGCCATGATCTTATTGAATGGTGGGGCAGGCTCGAAGGGCTAGATGGCCTACTCCTGCTCCTATTTCTTATGTTCTTATGTTCACAGCCCCCCCAATTCCCCAGCCACATGGTCCCCACAATCACAGCTCCTTGAAAAGTTGAGAGGCTGCAATAGTGCAATTTGCAAGGGCTTTGTGCACATCCTTCGGCTGGAAGTGAGTTGAGTGCACAAGGACCCAGCAGTACAGCAAGACCTGAGGTCGGTGCTGAGATCCAAGTCTGTGCTGCAAGTCGGACATCGGAGACCCTGCAGAGCAAGAGTCACCCTCTTCCCCCGCCCCCCGCCCCCACACACATTTGCAGAGACGACACCAACCCAAGACGGAAAATGACCACAATAACCCATGAGTAGCAGAGAGCCCTTGGACACTATGCACCTACCTCCTCACTAACCCTCACTGAATCAGACTTTTGTTGAGCATGTCTAATTCGTGTCGATTCCCGATTGACAAATGCGGTGGTAAAGGGGGAAGTGCTGGTAAAGTTGGGCATCCAGCCAATTAAGTCAATTTAAATGCATTCAAATGCACTTAAATTGCCATCACGCCCATTTCAGGCACTGTCCCAATTACGTCCATTTTTGGGCCTTGGTAAAGGAGGAACCGGCACGGAGGTCGTCATGGGTCGTGCTATTCACCTCAACCCAACTTTACCAAGCTTTTGCACCCAAAAATGGGTGCAACCTGATGGTAAAATCGAGCCCCTAATCTTGCCTAGCTGTTCTTTAAACATGTTGATGTAACAATTTCCATCCAGATAACATTGACAAAGAACAAAGAACAACACAGCACGGGAAACAGGCCCTTCGGCCCAACGAGCCCGCGCCGCCATTTCAACATTGTGAGTCCTCTCTTCCACCCATGACCCTTGTCTGCGCTTATGGCACTCCACATTGGAAACCAGATTGAGGGGAGATTAATTTAGGGACAATTTTTTTACCCAGTAAAATCTACTCTATTATCAACCAGGTAAAAGCATTTTTTCCTCAAGATTTCACTCCTGTCCTGAATTCCAATAGGTACAACTTTTAGGGTCAACTGTGGCTCAATTGGTAAGAAATCTTGCCTCCAAGGTGAATTTGATAAATTCAGATCCCACTCTAACACTTGAGTTCAGCAGTCCAGGCTGATATTCCAACTGTATTGAGGGAGAGAAAGCTGCATTGACAGAGGTACTGTCTTTTTAATGAGATGCTAATCTGAGGCTGTTTCTGCTGTCACAGATCACTGTTAAAGAACTCATCAGTAGTAGTCTTGGTTAATATGTACTCCTCAATAAATGTTAGAAAAACATTATTAGCTGAAATTTATGGTCAGCAACATTTGTGGTCAGCAACATTGACCATAACTGCAGATTTGAATCAGATATGTGATATGATAAATTTAATTTGCTGTTTTGTTCAGAGTCATTATTGGTTCAGATTGACATCTATTGGGCTTCAAGATATCAGCTAGCATGCTTCACAATTGTACTAGATTAGTGCATTCAGTTACTGAAGTCAGCTCCATAAACTTCAGTTTCTGTTTTTCAAATGTTAAGCCATTCTGAGCAACTGACTTCAACTGCGATTTACATTTGAGTTTGTCTTTTGCCGAAATATCTGAGGATTATTATCCGCCAGGTAACAAATGCATGTTCACCAGTGATTATCTTACATTTAAACTGCTGCCCAGGTTTCCCTATGTCCAAATTTTATACTACCAGTTAACAGAAATTTTACCTCTGAGGCAATATGAATTCAAATCTCACTTTGGGAGAAACAGGTCACCCAATTAAAAAAAATTCTAAGAAGCATCTGGCATTGCCATCAGCTACTGGCCAACTCCTCAGGGAAATATCTGCCTGAATGTGTCTGCAGCAAGCGTGATCGAAAAAAACCTACTTGACTTATTCCTCATTGACTTCCTTGTTGCTGATACCCCAGTCCAGGGCCATAATCTTCAGTTTCACCGTCACACAGCTGTTTACAAGATAAATGTCATAACTCTGAGGATATCCTGCATAATTTCATGTGGCACTTCCATAAGCTAAACGGAAAAAATTCAAATAGATTTCACAGTGCAAAACTAGACATCCGTGAAGCACTGTGTGCCATCACCAACAGCGGAATTCTATCCCATCACAATCTTTAACCTCAAACTAAGCATAACCTTTATTCTTCTATTTGCAGCAAAGCAGTTTCTGAGTAGGAAATTTAGAGCCTTGAAGTTTTTTTCACAAACTGTAATTTCTCTTCCTATAATCATATGGCCATATTGATCAATGTGTTTAAGCCTGTCTATTGGATAATATTTGTATAAAAGATACTTAATCTTTTCCAGATGGTCTTTGAATCTATATACAACAATCTCCATCCAGTTTAATATTGATTAATTTTTTTTTCTACTTATCCAGCAAAACCTACTCAGTACTATCAGCCAGGTAAAACAAAAGCCATGTTAGTCAGTGTTTATATGTGTTTGATCTTCTAACAGTTTGTGTCCATCCCAAAAAAGTGTTGTTTTTGGCATCTTGGTTGATATTTATTCCAAGTAAACATCTTAAAAACAGATGATCTGTTTGTGGGAACTTGCTGTGTACAAATTGGCTGTACTTACCAAGACATATAATGTGCTGACAAATGTACTTCATTGGCTTTAAAATACTTGGGGACACATGTTTATCATAAAACGTGCCATATAAATGTGTGCTTTCTTTCTTTTTAATTAACACTATCTCTTTGCACTTGGAGAGCTGCAGAATTGCTAGAGATCAAAGAATCATTACATCTTCTACACCTGTCCCAGTGCATATTCTTGTGCACACAAATATTGAAATATGCTGACCTCCTACAGCCTGAGACCAGACCTTGTACTGTGACTGGATCATTTGCTGTCCACTGATCATTGAGAGGGAAATAATTATATATTGCATATAATGGTTTGTTTAAATTTTACACCATGGTCAGGATGAAATGATAATTTCCTCAATTTCTCTGTTAATGCTGCCAGATTCTGCCTGAATTACAGCAAGGGATCAGTGTGAATCATAAAATCGTAGAACCCTACAGCGCAAAAAGAGGCCCTTCAGCCCATCGAGTCTGCACCAACCACAATCCCACCCAGGCCCTACCCCCATATCCCTACATATTATACCCACCAATCCCTCTAACCTACACATCCCTGGACACTAAGGGGCAATTTCTTAGTATGGCCAATCAACCTAACCCGCACATCTTTGGACTGTGGGAGGAAACCGGAGCACCCGGAGGAGATCCACACAGACAATGTACAAGTTCCACACAGACAGTGACCCGAGCCAGGGATCAAACCCAGGACCCTAGAGCTGTGAAGTAGCAGTGCTAACCACTGTGCTACCATGCCGCCCAGTGAGACTTAGGAATTCATGACCAACAACATCGATTGACCATAACCACCAATTGGAATGAATGAGAAATTCTAATAAATGTGTAATGTGTGAATTGATACATTTACTTTGCCATCTTCGCCAGAATCAAACCTGGTCAGATTAGCATTCATTTTGTAGCTTTGCAAATGTACAAATTTAGCGCATTCAATCACACAAGCCTGTTCCGCAACATTCACGTTCTGTACCTCAAATGCTCTTTCATTTTGATAAGTTGGTATCCGCTGTTTGTGCTACAGTTTTATTTAAAAATGTATTTTTATCTGATGCAGCATAGCTATGTCAAAAAAGTCTTCATCTTCTTTAATATCAATTTAACATTTAATTTGTCTTTCCAGAAAAATCTAAGATCTATTTTCCATCAGGCAAAAATTTTCGTCCATAAATATCTTTGCTTTCCTGATATCTGAACAGCTGGCCAAGTTTTATACTGCCAGTCATCCAGTTCGTCGTAATTTTTCCTCTGAGAAAATATAACTTCAAATCCCACTCAAGGATAAACATATCAAATAAATAAACAGAGACAGATTATTTGATGTTGGCATCTCCACTGGACACAACAAAGATGTAGCCGGCCCAGTCAATGTTGCAAAGTTCACCTCACTGCCATCTGGATAATTGTGTGGAGGCCTGGGAGTTGCCACAGAGATAGTACAGAGAGTGGAATAATGTCAAATGAGCTTTGGCTTGGGCATCCTCAGCAATGATTCTGCATCATTTAAACTTGCACAGCATCCACTGGTCATTGGTAGGATGGGCAATGGGTCAAGGCATGATCAGGATTCCTCTGGTGGAGTCATTGGTGGAGCATGGAGTGGAGCCACTACACAGAAAGTTAAGGGAGCTGTGATCTTCAGGGTAGTGGGTGGCCTCTGAGTCCTTGTCATACCAACTCTTGGGGAAAACCTGGCAATAGAGTAACAATGTCACTGGACATCCTCTTGCACTCATTCTCAGTCATTTGCAAGTCTGTTGTTCATCGTTGGTAGACTCTGGGCTGATGATACCAACTCTAAGCAGCCATTCCCTGTGGCCCAACCTCTGGCAACTGAGCAGGTCCTGTCACCCTTTCCTCCCTAGGGTTCTGCTCTTACCTCCTGGAAGTTGCACATTGATGCTGGCATAATCTTTCCTGCCTCACAATGAAAAGAGTTACTGCCATCTCTACTGTGTGTATCTATGTAATAACTGAAAGGGAAGAACGAGAATGGGTGACCATTGAAGAGTCCTGTTCATGCCTTGACCCATTGTCCACCCATCCCTGCGAGCATCCTACCAATGATCAGTGGCTGTTGTGCAAGTTTAGGAGATCCAGAATCATTGCCGAGGATGCCCAAACTAAAGCTCCTTTCACAGTATTCCACTGTCTATTCTATATCTGTGACATCCCTAAGGCCCCCACACAGAAGTGCATTCGGGAATGCACTCTTTGCAAAGGTGCATCACTACATCAATTTTGGCCGAGAACAAACTTTCCAGAATGCCAGAGCCATTGGGTTTGACCGGACAGCTGGATTCCCACAAGTGGAGTAAGTCATTGATTGCATGCAGGTGGCTCTCCATTTCCTATGGCATCTATTTCATGAAGCACAAGGACTTCCATTCCCTGAAAGTCATATCATCTGCCACCATGCCAAACGCATCCTGTAAGTGTGTGCTAGGTCCCCGGGCAGTGTACACAACAGTTACATCCTTGGCCGCTCTCAGATACTCATATGAGGTTGGCTTAATAGATGACTGTGTTGTGGATCGTCACATTTTTCCCTTGCACCACCTTAGCACAAGAATGGTCCTCTTCCTCTCTTGAAAGCTGGAGGGCTCTCTACTCAGATGGCGAGAGGCTTTTCACTAAGGGCGTTCCTCTACCTATCTGTGCTCTCTCCTTTTTACTGTGAGCCAGCTTATCCTGCAAGGAGACAGATGGGGAGAATGTGAACAGGACATGTGTCAGGTCTGATGATAAGGATGCACGGCATGCATGGTTGGAAAGTGGAGCTAGGTTGTGATAAGGAGAGGAGGTGCAGGAGAGATGAGGAAGCATCTGGAAGAGCGAGTGGTAGGAGCCTGTGAGATTGCAATGAATGGTCTCCCATTGGATGGGTGATGGGTATCATTCAGCTTTTTTCCGCACTTGATGCCCATCTTTTTGTGCAGGGAACTTGCACTTACCAGCACTGCCACCACCTCCCATGTAGGGTTGGTAACCTTGTAGGTTGGTCTTCTATCAACATGAAGGTACAGTATGTCCCACACTTCTCCATCACATCCAGCATTTGGATCAGTGCTCCCTGAGAAAAACCTCCTATTGTCCATTCTCCTAACTGGACTTGCAAGAAGTGCTGGAGACATGCTTAAATGGAACATTCCCCTTATTGAAGTGCTCAGTTGGTGTAAGGGTGGGCGGACAACTGAAACAGTGCTATCAAGTAGCACCTGCTTAGCAATAACCTGCTCACTGATGCCCAGTTTGGGTTTCACCAGGGCTCCTGACCTCATTACAACCTTGGTTCAAGCATGGACAAAATAGGTGAATTCCAGAGGTGAGGTGAGAGTGACAGCCTTTGACATCAAGACCGTATTTGACTAACTGTGTCATCATGGAGCCATGAAACAATGGGTATCAGGGGCAAACTCTCCTGGAATCATACCTGGCACATAGGAAAATGGTTGTGATTGTGGGAAAGTCAGTTACCTCAGCTCCAGGACATCTCTGCAGAAGTGCCTCAGGATTGTGTTCAAGCCCAATCATCTTCAGCTGCTTCATCAATGACCTTCCATCCATCATAAGGTCAGAAGTGGGAATGTTCGCTGATGATTGCATAAAGGTCAGTGCTATTAGTGACTCCGCAGATTCTGAAGAGTCCATGTTCAAGAGGGAGAAGATCTGGACAATATCTAGGCTTGGGCTAACAAGTAACAAATAACATTCACAGAACACAAATGCCAGGCAATGACCATCACCAGTAAGAGACAATCTAACCACCACCCCTTGACATTCAATTCTGTTATTATCACCAAATCCCCCATATTAACATTCTTGGGGTTGCCATTGACCAGAAACTCAACTGGACTCACCATATAAACACAATAGCTACAAAAGCAAGCCAGGGGCTACAAATACTGCAGTGAGTAACTCACTTCTTGACTTCCCAAAGCCTGTCTATCATCTACAAGGCACAAGTCAGGAGTATAACAGAATGTTTCCCACTTGCCTGGATGGATGCAGCTTCAACAAAACACAAGAAACTTGACAATATCCAAGAAAAAGCAGCCAGCAGCCATTCCTTTGCATTCACTCCCGAACAGCATTGTGGTTCAACCCACAGCACATGATCTGCAGAGTTTCGAGAAGGCAACTCATCACCTTCTCAAGGGCAACTTAGGATGGGCAATAAAAGCTGGCCGGCCAGCAAAGCAAATGTCTTATGAATGAATAAACAAAAGCCATGGGCATGGCATGAATCTCAAGGAAGCTTTTTTTGAAGTGCAAAAAGTGCAGCTGTAAAACACACCAGTGCCGGAGGTGGACCATTCAGCACTTTTCTCACTTAAAACAACACTTTGCCAAAAAATGAGAAACTTCTGCCTTTGAACTCCTGGCCAGCATTTTAATATGTCCAAATTTTCTACTACCCACTTCATCCAGTTTGCAGTAATCTTGTATCTGAGGCCATGTAATATCAAATTACACTCAAGTACAAACAAGTCATATGAGTGAAAAAAAGGGTAGACCATCTGGCATTGACCTTGGCAATGGACACGACAAATCCACAGACCAGTTGATGCTGCAAAGTTTGCCTTACCACTATCTGGTGATTTGTTGAAAAACTGACTGAGCGGTTTGACAAATTAGTCATGGAACAGAATGTTATAGTCACAGTCAGAATCACATCTTCCAGATAAAGTCCCAAAGTACTTCACAGCAGCATTCCTGGGTATGTTCTGTCTCACAGGCTGAAAACCCACTGGTGGTGAAAACACATTGGTGTAAAGTCAGGAGGTCATCATCCTTGCGGCTTCAACAAGATCTCTGCAGCCATTGAAGGTATTAGGTCAGATATGTAAGGAAACCACCCTCTGATTATCAACACCATTTCCCCATAGCTGTTGAATCAGCGCTCCTCCTCGCTGAACACCTTTTGAAAGAAGTACAAAATGTGTACTGGATAAGAAACTTCAATTCCCATTATAAAGAATGGCTCAGTAGCTAATGGTTAATCCTGAAGGACATGTTAGAGAGAGTCTGGCTGCTGCAGATGTTGAGAGAACCAAAATTTTGAAAAGCCCACATGACCTATTTTTCTCCATCTTCCTTGTTGCTGATACCTCTATCTTAGGCAGGAATGTTTGGAATGACCATCACACAGCCCATGATGAGAAAAACATGCTGATTACACCCTGCATTGTCTTGTATGGCATTTCTCCAACATTTAGTAGAAAGTCAAGGTGCCAGAGACTTGACAACAGCTAATGTGGTTCTGCTATTTAAGAAGGATGTAGAGAAAAGCCAGGGACCTACAGACCAGTGAGTCTCATGTCAGTGGTAGGAAAATTATTGGATAAAGTTCTGAAGGAGAGAATCTATCTTCACTTGCAGAGTCAAGTTTTGATCAGGGATAGTCAACATGGCTTTGTCCAAAGGAAGTCATGCCTAACAGCTTTGAATTTTCTGAAGACATGACTAGGTGTATAGATGATGGTAGTTCAGTTGATATAGTCTATATGGATTTCAACAAAGCCTTTAATAAGGTCCTACATAGGAGATTTTGAAAAAAAGGCAAATACGCATGGGAATACAGGTTAATTTGAAAAGATGGATTCTAAATTGGCTTAGTTATAGGAGACAGAAGGTGAAGACAGAAGGCTGCTTTAGCAAATGGAAGCCAATGCCCAGTGACATCAGAGGGATCTGTGCTGGGTCCCCTATATTTGTCATTTATATAAACAACTGTTTATATTTAGGGCGGTGGATAGAGGAGAGCCGGTGGATGTGGTCTTTCTGGATTTTCAGAAGGTGTTTGACAAGGTACCTCACAGGAGGTTATTGCAGAAGGTCAGGGGACAGGGAGTTGGGGGTAGGGTGTTAGCGTGGATAGAGGATTGGTTGTCAAATAGGAGGCAGAGAGTGGGGGTCAATGGGTGCAATTCGGATTGGCGGATGGTGACTAGTGGAGTGCCTCAGGGGTCGGTGCTGGGGCCTCAGCTATTTACCATTTATATAGATGATCTGGAGGAGGGAACCGAGTGTAGGGTGTCGAAATTTGCTGATGACACCAAGATTGGAGGAAAGGCAAATTGTGCGGAGGGTGTGGAGAGTCTACAGAAGGATCTAGATAGGCTGGGCGAATGGGCCAGGATCTGGCAAATGGAATTTAATGTTGGCAAGTGCGAGGTGGTCCACTTTGGTAGGAATAATGGTAGGAAGGATTATCACTTATGTGGCGAAAAACTGCAGCAGGCGACGGTGCAGAGGGACCTTGGGGTCCTTGTGCATGAGTCACAAAAACCCAGCTTGCAGGTGCAGCAGGTGATCAGGAAGGCGAATGGGATGCTGGCCTTCATAGCAAGGGGGATTGCATATAAAAGTAGGGAGGTCTTGCTGCGGCTGTATAGAGCATTGGTGAGGCCGCAGCTGGAGTACTGTGTGCAGTTTTGGGCGCCGTACTTACGCAAGGGTATTTTGGCCTTGGAGGGAGTGCAGAGGAGGTTTACTAGGCTGATGCCGGAGTTGAGGGGTTGAGCTATGAGGAGAGGCTGAATAAACTAGGCTTGTACTCGTTAGAGTTTAGAAGAATGAGGGGAGATCTCATTGAGACGTATAAGATGATGAATGGGATGGATAGGATAGAGGTGGAGAGACTCTTCCTGCTCAGAAAGGATAATAGGACTAGGGGGCACAGCCTCAAGATAAAGGGGGGGCGGTTTAGAACGGAGTTGAGGAGGAACTTCTTCACTCAAAGGGTGGTGAATCTCTGGAATTCTCTGCCCGTTGAAGTGGTGGAGGCTACCTCGCTAAATATTTTTAAGATGTGGGTTGATGGGTTTTTGATAAGAGAGGGGATTAAGGGTTATGGGGAGAGGGCGGGAATGTGGAACTGAGCCACGACAGATCAGCCATGATCTTATTGAATGGCAGGGCAGGCTCGAAGGGCTCGATGGCCTACTCCTGCTCCTATTTCTTATGTTCTTATGTTCTAACACAGATAATTATGAGGGGGATAAGATTAGTAAGTTTGTGGATAACACAATGATTTGCTAGGTAGTTAACAATGAATGGTGTCTTGAGCTACAGGAAAATGTAGACAAGATGGTCAAATGGGCAAATAAGTAACAGATGGGATTTAAACCTGAAAAGTGTGAGGTGATATACTTTGGAAGAGTAATTTGGCGAGGAAGTATTCAATGAACAGCATGACACCAGAAAATTCTGTGGAACAAAGGGACATTGGTGTGTTGTCTATAGATGTCTGAAGGCAGAAGGGCATGTTAGTGGGATGCTGAAAAAGGCACATGGGATATTGGCAGTGTGGTGCACAGTGGTTAGCACTGCTGCCTCACAGCACCAGGGACTTAGGTTCGAACCTGGCCTGGGTGACTATCGGTGTGGAGTTTGCACATTCTCCCTGAGTCTGCATGGGATTCCTCCATGTGCTCTGGTTTCCTCTCACAGTCCAAAGTTGTGCAAGTTAGGTTGATTGGCCGTGCTCGATTGCCCCTTGATGTCAGGGGGATTAGAAGGGGATATGTGTGGGGTTAGGGGGATAGAGCCTAGGTGGGATTGTTATCGATACTGGCTCAGTGGGCCAAATGGCCTCTTTCTGCACTTTACGGTTTGGGGTGAAGGGCCTGTTTCCATGCTGTAAACCTCTTTGACTCTGTGCCTCTATGACCAGTCCACTGATTCCAAGCAGCCCCATAGGAGATCATCTGATTCCTCAGACCAACATTGCATGACTTTTTTTGATAGATTCCCCCGCTTCAGTTTTCTCTTATAAGCTGAGCGCAGGAACACAAGTGTGAGTCGGCGATAGAGCGGCCGGCTTGTTTGATGTTTATGTAGCAGTAGTCTAGGGTGTTTGGGCCTCTGATAGAGCAGGAGATGTGTTGATGGTAACTTGGTAGTCTGCTCTTGAGCTTGGCCTGATTGAAGTCCCCAGCCACAATGAACAAGGCCTCAGGATGTTTAATCTCAAGGCTATTTGTAGTGGTGTATATCTCATCCAGCACAATCTTCACGTCGACATGGTGTGGGATGTAAACTGCCATCAGGATAATGGAGGTGAACTCCCTCGGAAGGTAGTAGGGATAGCAGTTTAACGTCAGGTATTCCAGATCTGGGGAGCAGAACGTTGCCAGTGTTGCCATGTCTAGGCACCACGAGGTGTTGATTAGGAGTAGGTGTTGATTTTGTTCTTCTCCAGCAGAAACAAATGCAGTTCTGAGAGAACATGGCATTGTTGGAGCTAATGTCTTTAGAATTAGATGCTATTGCAGAGCCCGATCAACACGATGGGTCACTGTTGAAGAACCCTTGGTACTATTATAGAAAAGAGCAGTGGTGCTATTCTCAATGTTTGGTTAATATTTATTCTTCAATAAATATCAGAAAAAAACATATTGTCTGATCATCATCAAGTGGCCATTTGTCAGAAATAGCTGTGCAATATTGGCTGTTTTTTTCCTAGACTTGCTGACACTTGAATGTACTTCATTGACATTAAAGTTCTGTAGGAGATCCATGGTTATGGAATGGTGTCGCTTAAACATATGTCTTTCTTTTTAACTGACATTATCTTCTAAGCACTTGGAGGATATACAGTTCCCAGATATCAAAGGATAATCACACTTTGTACACTTGGCGCAGTATGTATTTTTGTGCACAGAATTATTGAAATGAGTTGACATTCTCCATTACCCAGGTCAACTGGACTGTGTAGATGGACACTGTTTGCATCCTAATCTATTTTCTGATGATCCGTGAGAGGGAAATAATTATACTAGTTGTATTGGTCTGTCAAAATTCACACTTGGCTCAGGGCAGTATGACAGTTTCCGCCGTTTCTCTCGTACTGCTGTCAGTTTCTGTCCAAATTCTGTCCCAGAGATAAGTGGTAGCAAAGCAGATATTCACGTTCAATAACATTGATCATAACCGCAGAACTGAATCAGTGAGAGATTCTAGCAAATGTATGTGCAAAATGATACATTTAGTTTGCTCTTTTGTTCAGAATCAATGTTAGGTCAGATTGCAATCATTTGGTTTCAATATAGCAGCCAGCCTGCTTCTATCTTTTCTCAGCTTCTATTTCTTCGGCTTCTATTTTTCAACAGTTTGGATATTCTGATACATTGGTATCAGCTGTTTATGCTGCACAGTTTTGTTTACTTTTTTCCTGTGTTGATTCAGCACAGAAATGTCAAATTATCTTTATCCTTTTAATATTAATTCAAGTTTTAATTTGTTCTTTTCAGAAAAACCTAAGAAGCACTATCCAACAGGTAAAAAAAAACTTTAGCCCATAACAATTTTGATTGATGTTTGAACTCTTGGTAAGCTTTTTAATATGTCCAAATTTTATGCTGCCAGTTGTCACCTCTAAGACAATATAGAGCCAAAATCCATTCAAGGACAAACAAGTCTAAAAATAAAAAGAAATCAATAGATTAATCTGGCATTGGCCTCAGCAAATGACACAACAATGCCATATGCAACCCAGTCAATGCTCCAAAGGTTGTCTCAATATCATCTAGGTATTTGTGTCGAATTGAGAGCTGTTCTACTGATTGGCTCTACTGATACAGTCTGAAATATTCACACTCACTAAATCAGTGTTCCAGGCAATACGCCAGAGTACTCCATCACCATTCCCGTCCCTTGGGCAAAAAGACCAGAAAGATCTCCTGGCATTAGGACCAACATGCATTAATAACCAAACCTCTGATCACCAGCTACCAACTTCCCTCAGCTGATGAATGTGTGTTCCTCCTCATTGAACACCACTAGGAGGAAACATAAATGTAAATTCGATGAGCAATATGAATGTAGAATACCAAGAATGACTCAGTAGCAGTGTTACTGGACAAACCCTAAAATATATATCAGCTACACTGTGTGCAACAGACACTGAGAGATGAAGGGGAGAAGGTGGCCCAGTGGTATTATAACTAGACTATTGATCCAGAAACTCAGCTAAAGTTCTGGGGACCCGTTTTGAATCCTGCCACATCATCTGGTGGACTTTGAATTCAGTAAAAATATACCTGGAATTAAGAATCTACTGATGACTCTGAAACCATTGATTGCCGGAAAACCCCATCTGGTTTATGAGTGTCCTTTAGAGAAGGAAATTTGCTACCCTTACCTGATCTAGCCTACATGTAGCTCCAGAGCCGCAGCAATTTGGTTGACTATGAGTATGGATACCAACCCCACTGCTGTCACCATGGCACCCTTCCATCTGTCAGTTACACAGGCTGTCTGGCTGACTGCTGATGTTCCATCCCAATAACTCCATAAGCAGAAACAACAAGTAGTTCTCAGAGCTGCTGCTCCAAGCTCCTCAACAGTATGGAGCCATCAGTGTTGCCCTCCCTGGGAACCCATCTTATGATAGTAATGAGAATGCCCCTCCCCCATCTGGATGAACGGTTAGCCATTCCTGGAAGCCACTGCATCACACATCCAAGTGCACCCATGTCTATGCTCCAAGGCTTCCCAGTGGAGACCCTGCACAGCCACCTGTATCCTCTACTCCATTGCAAGGGCGCGGTGGTGGTTGCCATCCTGTTCACGTGGCACCAGCCATGGTGTTGGCTTGCCACCATCCACACTCTGTTGCTGGGAGGGAGTACGAGTTCAGGGATGGAGAACCTGATGGAATTTATCTCTCTCCCTTTTCCCAGCTACCACCCCATCCAAGCAAATGATGAACTTCGCCATGGTGCCTATAGACCTGGCGGACATTCTGGTGGCTGCGGAGGAGGAGGCGGAGGAGGAAGTGCTCGCACTGCAAGGCCTGCCCAAGCCAAACGCAGCAGCAAGAGGAGAGGGAGGCACTGGTCAGGGGCAGGAGGCAGACGCTCATTGGCCTGAGGATGGGGGTTGGGGGGAAGCAGGGCAGGGTACACAGACGGAGACTACGGCAATCCAGAACACGCATGCCCTTTGAGAAGCTGCCAGACAGAGTTGCCGCCGAAGGCACCGGCTCCACAAGGAGACAGTGCGGCATCTGTGCCATGCTCTTGCTGACTTGGCACTTTGACAAACAGAGGAACGCTTGCTCATGGTGGCAGTGAAAGTCACGGTGGCCCTCAACTTATACACCACCGGCCTTCCAGGCTGGCAGCAAGGACCTGTGTGGAATATCCCAGCACAAGTATGTCCATAAAGTGATGAATGACCTGCTCACATGGGCTGGCCAACTTTGACCTGGGCCAGACCCAACAGGAAGTCCAGGTTCCTGGACTTGCCGCCATCTCCGGGATGCCAAATATTCAGGGGGCTATCAACTGCATAATAGTCACCGCATGGTTCCCACAATACCAGACATCATGGTTTGTGAACAGGAAGTGATTCAATTCCCTGAATGTTCAGTTGATCTGCGACCACAGGATGCACATCATGTATGTGTGTGCATGACACTCAGGCAGTATGCACAATAGTTTCATCTTCAGGAGCTCGGAAATCCCTGCAGCCTTCAAGGACTAAAAGGGTTCCTGAGGGACAATGGCTATCCGCTAAAGACTTCGCTAAGGACAGCAGTGTGGAGGCCAGAGAGTGAAGCAGAGGCCATTATAAGGAGACACACAATGCCACCCAGTCTGTTGTGCAGTGATGCATTAGGCCCTTAAAGATGCGGTTCCACTGTCTGGACCGCTCTAGCAGGATCCTCCTTTCCTGTCTCCTAACAGTCTCCTGTATCATGGCAATCTGCTGTGCGCTCCATAATCTGGTGCAGCAATGGAGAGACTTCTTGGAAGAGGAGGGCGACCAGCCAGACACTCCCGGGGAGGAGGCATCCGGGAGGATGAGGAAGAGGAGCAAGAGGAGGCCAATGAGGATCTGGTGCTGGGATTTGCCATAGGAGATAGAGTCAGGTGTCCAGAATTGGATGGACATTCACCCTTGCTGCCTGAATGAAGTCATTAATATGGCGGCACTGGTGGCTCATTCTATATCTCAGGGCACGAGCACGGACTGCCACTGCCACCAACTCCCAGGCTACTTTGCCTTCCTGACCCCTGGCTCAGCACCCACCCAGGGGAAGAATATGTTCCTCCTCTCCTCCAATGCATCTAGTAGACAGCCCAACTCTCCCTCTGTAAACTTTGGGGCTGTTCTTGGTGCCATCTTCCTGGCATGACTGCCTGTGTGTCCATTATTAAAGTTTATATAGCGCTCTCCTCTTGTTAAGCAAGTTCAGCTGCAGGCTGTTTGGGTGGGTCATGCGCCCATTTATCCATCCCAGTGAAATTCACTGAAGACCCTTTTATTGTAATAAAGGGGGAGAGGCAAGGAGAACCTCGCTGGGATACTGATATGGGGAGCAACTCTGCAGGGTGGTGATCGGAGGAAGGGTGGTGAGAGGGGGAGTTCTGCAAGGTTGGTGATCATGGGGAGAGGGCTAAGAGGGGGGATCATCAATCGTCCCCCCTGATCACTGCCCTCCACTCGATCACCCACCTCCCTGATCGGCACCCCAGTGGAATTTCTCCCCCATCACCAACCCCTCCTCTCCAGTCATTACTCTTGGACAATTCTGCACCCCCCCCCCCTCAACTTACCCCCTCCCTCTGATCACAGTCCTCCCTCGATCAATCCCCTCTCCACTTCAAATGTACTTCTTGGGCTTTACTTTGGGACATCTACTAGTCATGAGAAGTACCAAATGCATGTATGTCTTTCTTCCTTTTTAATTGGAACTGTCTGATATGCAAAGAGATGGTTCAGGGATGTCAAAGGATCATTACACTTCCTATACCTGGTCTAGCGTGCATTGTTGTGCAAACAATTATTGAAACAAAGTGATCTCTTCCCTGACACAGATTAACTGAACTTGTGACTAGACACTATTTATTTTCTGATTCAGCATACAATATATCAAACAATCTTCAATCTTGATGTGGAGATGCCAGTATTGTTGGACTGAGTTGAACAAGATGAGAAGTCACATGACACCAGGTGTAGTACAACAGGTTTATTTGAAATCACATGTTTTCAGAGCACTGCTCCTTCATCGGGTAAAGTGGAGCGAGGTGCGCAGGCATAGAATATATAGGTGGAGTGACAATAGCCTGATACTAACAGGTCATCAAGGGTGTCAAAGGAAAAGTACAGACAGTGTAGGCCAGCTGAATAATAAGTTTTTACAATTAATCATGAATGCTAATAGACAAATGCAAGCAGTTATGTGTAATCAGTATGTGTGGAGTGTCAACAGGCTGTATAACAAGTGAAGGGATTTCCTAAGAACAGAAAATTTAAAGCAGAGAGATAATTACAAACAAAAAATGAGATGGTGTTAAACATTAGGCAACACAATTTCAGGTAGAGAGATTATCATCCATTCAGGGAGAACCGCTGAGCAGAAATTGATAGCCAATTTCCACACTCTGGAGGGTGTCCTTAACTGATAATCTCGAGCTCATGTCACTCTACATGTAACCCCACCATGTTGTTCTGTGGGGAAAAACCTTCTTGATTGTCCTGTGGTGACACCATGCATACCTTGGTTACAGGTAATGATCTCTCTACTTGAATTTGTTTGCATAGTGTTTAACACCAACTCACTTTTTGTTTCTAATTATCTCTTTGCTTTAAACTTTTGGTTTTTAGGTGATCCTTTCATTGGTTATGCAGCCTGTTGACACTTCACATAATGATTATACTTAACTGCTAATAGACAAATGCTTGTAAGGACTTATTACTCTGCTGGTCTGCACTGTCTGTACTTATCCTTTGACCCTCTTGATGGACTGTTAGTGTTGGATTATTGTCACTCCGCCTATATATTCTGTGCCTGCGCACCTTAGAACATAGAACATTACAGCGCAGAACAGGCCCTTCGGCCCACGATGTTGCGCCGACCAGTTACAAAAACAATGACCCACTAGCCTATACCAATCCCTTTTCGTCCATAAACCTATCCACAGATCTCTTAAACGCCCCCAATCTAGGCGCATTTACAACTGCAGCAGGCAGGGCATTCCAATCCCTCACCACCCGCTGGGTAAAGAACCTACCCCTGACATCCGTCCTGTAGCTACCCCCCCTTAATTTAAAGCCATGCCCCCTCGTGCTAGCTTTCTCCATCCGAGGAAAAAGGCTATCACTATCCACCCTATCTAAACCTCTAATCATCTTATATGTTTCAATAAGATCCCCTCTTAGCCGCCTTCTTTCCAACGAAAACAACCCTAAATCCCTCAGTCTCTCCTCATAGGACCTCCCCACCATACCAGGCAACATCCTAGTAAACCTCCTCTGCACCCTCTCCAAAGCCTCCACATCCTTTTTGTAATGTGGGGACCAGAACTGCACACAGTACTCCAAGTGCGGCCGCACCAGAGTAGTGTACAGTTGCAACATGACGCTGCGACTCCTAAATTCAATCCCCCTACCAATAAACGCCAAGACACCGTACGCCTTCTTAACAACCTTATCTACTTGATTCCCAACTTTCAGGGATCTATGTACACATACACCTAGATCCCTCTGTTCATCCACACTATTCAAAGTCCTCCCGTTAGCCCTATACTTGACACATCTGTTGCTCCTACCAAAGTGAATTACCTCACACTTCTCCGCATTAAATTCCATCCGCCACCTCTCGGCCCAGCTCTGCAACCTATCTAAGTCTCCCTGCAGACTATGACACCCTTCCTCACAATCTACCACACCTCCGACTTTGGTGTCATCAGCAAATTTACTAATCCACCCAACTATACCCTCATCCAGATCATTAATAAAGATTACAAACAACAGTGGCCCCAAAACAGATCCCTGAGGCACACCACTCGTAACCGAACTCCATGATGAATATTTACCATCAACCACCACCCTCTGTCTCCTATCTGATAGCCAATTCCTGATCCAACTTCTTAGATTACCCACAATCCCATACATCTGCATTTTCTGCAGAAGCCTACCATGGTGAACCTTATCGAACGCCTTACTAAAATCCATGTATACCACGTCAACTGCCTTGCCCCCATCCACCTCTTTGGTCACCTTCTCAAAAAACTCAATAAGGTTAGTAAGGCACGACCTACCCGCTACAAAACCATGCTGACTATTTCTAATCAATTCATTACACTCCAAATAACTATAAATCCTATCCCTAATAATTTTTTCTAAAACCTTGCCCACAACAGAAGTAAGACTCACCGGTCTATAATTCCCGGGGAAGTCTCTGTTCCCCTTCTTAAACAATGGGACAACATTCGCTATCCTCCAATCCTCCGGGACTACACCAGAGACCAATGACGACCTGAAGATCAGAGCCAGAGGCTCTGCAATCACCTCTCTAGCCTCCCAGAGAATCCTAGGGTAGATCCCATCCGGACCAGGGGACTTATCTATTTTCAGCCCCTCAAGAATATCCAGCACATCCCCCTTATCAACCGTAATACTGTCTATTTTACACCCCTGCAACCCAGTGTCCTCCTCAGCTATATTCATGTCCCCCTGCGTGAACACCGAAGAGAAATATTGGTTCAATGCTTCTCCAATCTCCTCCGGTTCCACACACAACTTCCCTCTGCTGTCTGTAACTGGCCCTAATCTTGCCCTGACCAACCTTCTGTTCCTGACATACCTATAGAATGCCTTAGGATTCTCCTTAATCCTATCAGCCAAGATCTTCTCATGTCCTCTTTTAGCCCTTCTTAACTCCCTCTTCAACTCCCTCCTAGCCTATCTAAAGCTTTCTAGTGCACTACCTGAGCCCTCAAATCTCATCCGAACATAAGCCTCCTTTTTCTTTTTAACCATCGACTCAACTCTTTTAGGGCACCACGGTTCCCTAGATCTACCAATTCCTCCATGCCTGACAGGGACATACCTATCAAGGACTCGCAGTAGCTGCTCCTTGAAAAAACTCCACATTTCGGACGTTCCCAGTCCCTGTAATCTCCTAGTCCAATCTATGCTTCCTAATTCACTCCTAATAGCCTCATAATTACCCTTCCCCCAGCTAAAACTACTGACCCGAGGTTCATGCCTATCCCTTCCCATCACTAAGGTGAACGTAACCGAATTGTGGTCACTATCACCAAAATGCACACCAACTTCCAAGTCTAGCACCTGGTCTGGCTCATTTCCCAGCACCAAATCCAATATAGCCTCACCTCTAGTTGGCCTATCTACATACTGAGTCAAAAAACCTTCCTGCACGCTTTGTACAAACACTGACCCCTCTAACGAGCTAGAACTATAGCAATTCCAATCAATATTCGTAAAGTTAAAGTCCCCCATAACAATTACCCTATTACTTTCACTCCTAACCAGGATTGACTCCGCAATCCTTTCCTCAACCTCTCTAGAACTTTTAGGAGGTCTATAAAAGACTCCCAACAGGGTGACCTCTCCTCTCCTATTTCTAATCTCCGCCCATACTACCTCAACAGACAAGTCCTCATCAAACTTCCTCTCCGACACTGTGATACAGTCCTTGACTAGCAATGCTACCCCACCCCCCCTTCTACCTTCTTCTCTACTCCAACTAAAGCATTTGTACCCCGGAACCTGCAACAACCATTCCTGACCCTGCTCTATCCATGTCTCTGAAATGGCCACAACATCAAAGTCCCAGGTACTGATCCACGCTGCAAGTTCATCCATTTTATTGCGAATACTCCTCGCATTAAAGTATACGCATTTCAAACCCCGCTCCGCCCTACCCCCACTATGCCGTGCCTTGCATTCCCCAACTATGCCCCCCTCACTTTCACCCCCTCTACTCACGATCCCACCCCCCCTCCGAATCAGTTTAAACCTCCCTGCATAGCCTTTGCAAATTTACCCCCCAGGATATTGATTCCCCTCTGGTTCAGGTGTAGACCATCACTCTTATAGAGGTCCCACCTTCCCCAGAACGAGCCCCAATTGCTCAAGTACCTGAACCCCTCCCTCCTGCACCATCCCCTCAGCCACGAGTTCAAACTTTCCCTCTCTCTATTCCTCTCTAAACTATCCCGTGGCACAGGCAAGAGTCCGGATATAACTACTCTTCCAGACTTGGCCTTTAGTTTCCACCCCAACTCCATAAATCTTTGCTTAATATCCCCTTCCCTTAATCTCCCTATGTCATGTGTCCCCACATGAACTATAACTTGGGGTTGATCTCCCTCTCCCCTAAGAGTCCTGAATACCCTTTCCGATACATCCCGGACCCCAGCCCCTGGTAGGCAACACACCAGCCCTGATTCCCTACCCTTACCTCCGACTCTCCTATCCGTCCCCATAACTGTGGAGTCCCCAATCACGAGGCCCAATCTTTTGCATCCCCTAACCACCTGAGCTTTTACAATAGGCTCACCCCCAGAGACCTGCTCCCTTTGGCTATCCCCAGTTGATTCCTCCTCAACTGTAGCCTCCAGGACCGAAAACCTATTTTGGAGGGGAACAGCCCCAGGGGATTGTCCCCCCAACTGCTTCTTTCCCCTCTTCCTGGCAGTGACCCAAGACTTATTTCTAGGAGTGACTATCTCCTTATAACTCCTATCTATGTCCTCCTCCACTTCCCGAATTATGCGGAGCTCCTCTAATTCCACCTCCAGCTCCTTTACACGCTCCTCCAGAAACTGCAATCTATCACACTTCCTACAAGTAAAATCACCTGAAACACTGCTGGAGTCCCTCACTACATACATCCCACAGGAGATGCAGCTTACAGCCTGAACTGCCATCCCTGAATCAATTACCAGCAGAAAAATAAAAAATATATAAAAAAAAACTTCCCACACACTTGTAATTAGGTTAGAGGAGGTGGAAGGGTGGGATTCTCTACCAGTGTAGAGAATCGGGTATCCTCTCTGCACTAATTCATAGGGTTAGGGGCACGAGAAAAAAAACTACAACTCAGAAAAAAAAACTACAACTGTTCCACTTCACCTGACAAAGGAGCAGTGCTTCGAAAGCTTATGGTTTCAGTTAAACCTGTTGGTCTCCAATTTGGTGTTATGTGACCTCAAATCTTCATCCTTTTAATATTAATTCAAGTTTTAATTTGTATTTTCCAGAAAAACCAAAGAAGTACTCTCCACCAGGTAAAAAATACAGTCCTGTCCATAAAAATCTCTGATTTTCTGACATTTGATCTCTTGGCTAACTTTTTAATATGTTCAAATTTCATGCTGCCAGCTTTCATCTCTGAGGCAATATAAGGTCCAAACCCACTCCAGGACAAACAAGTCTAAAAATAAAAAACACAAATAGGTTAACCTGGCAATTGACACAACAGTGCCACGTGCAATCCAGTCAATGCTCCAAAGGCTCAATACCATCTAGGTACTTATGCCAAAATTGACAGAATTATTCTACAGATTGGTAACACAACTGTCCAAAATAGTCACACGCACAAAATCCTATGTTCCAAGCAATATCACAGAGTACACCATTGCCATTCCTGGGTGCGCCCTGTCCCTTAGGCAGAAAGGTCTAACATGTAAAAGGAAGTAATCCTCATATCACCAGCTACCGACTTCCCTCAGCTGATAAATGCGTACTCCTCCTTGTTGAACACCACTTGAAAGAAACATAAATGGTGACTTGATGAGCAATATCAATGTAGAATATCAAGAATGGCTCAGTAATAGTGTTACTGGACAAACTCTGAAGGACATGTCAGCTAGACTGTGTCTACAGCAAGTACTGAGGGATCAAGCATCAGAGACAAACCTTCTTCACATGGTCCTCACTGAGCTTTCTGTTGCTGATACCTTTATATAGTTCAGAATGACCATCATAGAGCCTTGGAGAAGGAAAATTGCATTTCAGATTGAAGATACTCTGCATCACTTTGTGTAAGGCTTCCATCAATCTAGATGCAATAGATTCAGAAAAGTAGTAATGATAAGTATGAAGTGGGAAATTTTGAAATTGTTCACTTTTGTAAGAAGAATAAAAAAGCAGAGCATTACTTCAATAGAGAACAACTGCTGATGTCTAAGGAGGGGGCAATTTAGGTGTTGTAGTGCATGGCTCACAGTATGTTACTATACAGGTACATAAGAACATAAGAACATAAGAAATAGGAGCAGGAGTAGGCCATCTGGCCCTTCGAGCCTGCCCCGCCATTCAATAAGATCATGGCTGATCTGTCGTGGCTCAGTTCCACTTTCCCGCCCTCTCCCCATAACCCTTAATCCCCTCTCTTATCAAAAACCCATCAACCCGCTTCTTAAAAATATTTAGCGAGGCAGCCTCCACCACTTCAACGGGCAGAGAATTCCAGAGATTCACCACCCTTTGAGTGAAGAAGTTCCTCCTCAACTCCGTTCTGAACCGCCCCCCCTTTATCTTGAGGCTGTGCCCCCTAGTCCTACTGTCTTTTTTGAGCGGGAAGAGTCTTTCCACCTCTATCCTATCCATCCCATTCATCATCTTATACGTCTCAATGAGATCTCCCCTCATTCTTCTAAACTCTAACGAGTACAAGCCTAGTTTATTCAGCCTCTCCTCATAGCTCAACCCCCTCAACTCCGGTATCAGCCTAGTAAACCTCCTCTGCACTCCCTCCAAGGCCAAAATATCCTTGCGCAGGTGCGGCGCCCAAAACTGCACACAGTACTCCAGCTGCGGCCTCACCAATGCCCTATACAGCTGCAGCAAGACCTCCCTACTTTTATATTCAATCCCCCTCGCTATGAAGGTACAGCAAGTAATTAAGAAGGCTCAAAAACACTATCCTTTATTACAAGAGGAATTGAACATAAAAGTAAACAGGTTATATTTCAGATTTTACAGGGCATTGGTGAGTCTACATCTTGAATATTGAATGCAAATTTGTTCTCCTTATTGGAGGATGGAACTTTGTGCTTGGAGGTAGGAGAGTTCCTGGATTGATAGCTGGCATGAATTTATACGGGAAGGTCGGACAGACTGGGCTTGCTTCCACTGGAGTTTCAATGATCGGGGGGTGACGTGATTGAAGTTTTTAAGATAATGAATGACCGCGATAAGGAGGGCGTGGAAAGGATATTTTCCCTTGTATGAGAATCCAGAGCTAGAGATCACTGTTTTAAACTCAAGGGTTGCCTTTTAAGAACATTGATTTGGAGAATTATTTTCCTCCAGAGAGTTCTGCAATTCTGGCTTTGCCTACCTCAGATGGCACTAGAGACAGAGGCATTAAATATTTTTAAGGTGGAGGTAGATTGATTCCATTGCTTACCTAGAATCTAAGGTTATTGGGATAGATGGAAATGTGGAATTTGAAACACAATCACAAGCCATGATGTTATTTATTGGCGGAGCACTCTTAAGGGGCCTTTTTTGCCTACTTCTACTCCTATTACTTGTGTTCCTATGTTCATAATAAGTTTCACTGTGCAATACAGGACATCTGTGAGGCACCAGCAGCAACAATAATGTATTCTATTACATTCTGTAACCTCAGACCAAGCATTCAATAAGTCCTCATTTTGAGATGCCCCAATTGAACTGATTCGCTGTAAAGTGATATTTGTATTTTATGTCCTGATTCACAGCTGATCACTGCAATTGCACTTTCTTTTGTTTTGTGGGCCATTGCATCTCTTGTGTCTCATGCATCATTAAATCCTGTTGGGAGAGTTCCATTCTGCTGGATAGAGCTCGGGGAGGGTACAATTTTTGTCCTTCGTAATTGCATTGCTTGATTGTTTCTGTCTTTCTCCCATTGTGAATGAGGGTAGCAATAGCAAATCCTTTCAGATCATGTATCCAGAAGTTGAAACACCACTAGACAGGTTGGATGAGAAGCAGTAGGGGCAATTGTCCCAAAAAAGTTCTAAGTGCTGAATTCACAGGAAAACTGGTGTAAATCATGATTGTTTTTTCAATGTGACTTCAGACAAGAATCTCCTGTACTCTGTGCAATGCAGGGGTCACAATTGCGAATATCATTAAAAGCTCGGGGGGAGGCCTTTTCACACCAGAATCTGATAGTTCTGGACCTCTGCACATGCACAGTGATCCTGAACTGTGAGCCTGCACTTTTCTGGCCAGCTAAATCAATGGCCAGCCTGGGAACCACGCAATGCTGGCCCCCCAACTTCCCCACAATCTGATAGCAGCCCCCATGAGCATTCCTGGTCTAGGTCAGACCTCCCGTCCGTCCCAGAGTGCCCCAATATCACCCCCCCAGCAGTGACGATACTCCCCCCACCCCTGCAGACCACCCCCGCGAGGCAGACCCCCTCACCCCAGCAGACTCCATCCCTTATTCCTCCAGCTCCCAAACCTCTCCCTAGGCTCTGTCCCCTTGGCATTGATCTTTATGCCCAGTATTGAGGCTGTAAATCACTCAAAGCCACTCCCAATAAAAGGATTTATTTTATATTTAGTGATTTACTTCATTTTGCAAGGAATGCACAATGAAACACTGTGGTACAATACTGAAACTTGGACAATTTGTTTTCATTGGGCTAGAAATATCTAATGGTTCCTAACTCGAACTTAAAAATATAATCCTATCAAAAAGCAGGGTTTTCATAAATTTGATTCATTTTAAGTGATGATTTGTGGGAACACAACCACCACTTATACAGGGGACTTATTGTATTCCTAATTCTCCTCTTCACAGCAATTTAGAGGATCCACAGTGTGCTTCACAAATGTACTAGAATAATGCATTCAGTCACTAAAGCCCATTCCATAAACTTCAGCTTCTGCTGTTCAAATGTTCAGCCACTCTGAGCAATGGGCACCAGCTGTTTGTATTTCACAGCTTGAATGTTTCAGGAATTTTAGTTTCTGTGGTTGAGACATGAATACGTCAATCCTCCTCCTCTTTAATGTTAATTCAAGTCTGAACTTGTCTTTTGCAGAAATACCTGAGGAATTTCATCCACCAGGTAAACAAATACAAGTTCATGAGGGACTTTATTTGATCATCTGACATTTAAACTGTTGCCCAGGTTTCCCATATGTCTACATTTTATCATAGAAAAAAGTCTGACAACACCAGGTTTTAGTCCAACTGATTTATTTGATAGTAAACTCACAAGCTTTCGAGGTTTCCCTCTTCGTCAGGTGAATGGAGAGTTCTGGCCTCAGACAGAGCATATAAAGCACAGACAGTTTAGAGATTACTAATTAGAATGCGAATCTTTACATCTAACCTGCTGTTCAAGTCCTAAAGTGGCTGACAATGTGTGTGGAAGGAGCACTGATCACAGGTTAAAGAGATGTGCATTGTCTCCAGACAGCACAGTGAGTGAGGTTATGCAAACCCAGGCAAGTCACGGGGGTTACAGATAGTGTGACATGAACCCAAGATCTGGTGTTGTCAGACTTTTTACTGTGTTTACCCCAGTCCAACACCGGCACATCCACATCATGACTACATTTTATCATGCCAGCTCTCGCCAGTTTATAGAAGTTTTGCCTCTGAAGCAATGTAAGTTCAAATTCCATCCCAGGAGAAACAACTTTAATAATTAAGAAAATATGTAAAGGCCATCCAGCATTGACCTTTGCAATAGATACAACAAAGCCACAACTGATCTAGTCAACGTTGCAAAGTTTGTTATATCTGGGACTTGTGCCAAAATTGAGAGGGCTGTAACAGGGCAATATGGTCACAGTCACAGCTGCATATATTTTAGCCAATATTCCTGAGCACTTCACAATGTTTAAGAAGAAGTTAGATGAATTAGTTGTAGTGCCATACTATACAAAGCTATGGACAAAGTGCTGAAAAATGCAATTAGAATGGATAGATACTTGATCGTCAGCACCGGCATGGTGGGCTAAAAGGTCCTTTTCTGTACTATAAAATTTATGATTGTGATTTTCCAGCCACATTGCACCATGCACAGATCTTGTCGGGATGGAAGAGGGTGAGGGGTCTAAGACATTCAGTGCTAGGGTGGAACCCCATTGCAATCCTCCAAGGCATTATGCCTGGACTTAATCTGGTCCCCATCCAGTTAAGAGCCCCTTCCATTTTGAAGCTGCAAACTGGGTGGGAGGTGGTGAACAGAGGGATAGTGTTGGGAGTGACTTTGGGGCCCTGCTTTGAGAGAGGCCAGGCTGCAAGGGCGGGTTAGGGGTATTAGTATTGGGACGCTATTGGACAGGAAGTTCAAATCCAATTACTTGCAAACTCTAACTGTGAGGTTCAGCAGCGAGAGTGCATCGATTGCTCTCACATAAGGTTGCTTAACTACACAGTACTGAAGACCCTGAAGAATGAGGCTGCTTTATAGGGAATTGCTTGAAAAGCTAATTTCATACTTCTCAAGAATCAACTGTGGTTCACCAAGATGGATACTGTAGCCAGAGTGACTAACTGACTGATCTTGGAGGAGTCCAGCATTCAGTTTAATATCCAGAGCTAGATCAAGTGCATAGTAGGAACAAAGATTAACACTTTGGAACACGAGGCCCAAGAATATAGATGTATCTTCAACTCAAGCCTCAGCAGAACACAATTCGCATTGTAGAGAACCCCCTAGAAAAGGCAGGATGGTGGCACATTGGTTAGCACTGCTGCTTCATAGTGTTGGCATCCTGGGTTCAATTCTGGCCTCAGGTGACTGTCAGTTGGAGTTTACACAGTCTCCCCATTTCTGCATGGGTTTACTCTGGGTGTTCACTGCACCAGTTGATCAACGTAGTGGGCCAGAAAAATCATGCCAAGTGTATGCACCTGATGCCAAATGACCTGTGATCTTCCCGGACCCCTTCCACTGGCGCAAACAGGATCTCACCCTGAAAGGCCGATCAGCATACAATTGACTTGATTTCAATCTCATGAAAATAGTTTGGCTGCTCAGAATATTCCCACCCGCCAGCAGAAAGTCACGTGGGTGTAATTCCTTATTGGCCCCTTAAAGTGTGGACAAGTGCCATTGTTTGCATGGGCAAGCGAGGAGATGATTACTGCTTAGTATTAATCACAAAGTTGCAAAAGGGCAGGCCAGCAACTGCCATGGTGTGGTGTGGGAGGCCTTTAAGGGTGTAGTGGCTTTGGCAGGACTTAGGCTGGTCTGGAGGTTATTCGGTCAGTGTTGCTGCTGGGTTCATGTTCATGTGGCACGTATTCTCTCTGTTTGCTGGAAGACCTTTGAGCGATTCCATATGTGGTCAATTTCAAATCCCACTAATGACACGCTGGTTAGTCTTCTCGCTGTTTGCTTGAAAGCCTTCCTGTTGACATTCCTACCCAGACCCCACTAACACTTACAAACACCAGGTCTGGCAGCTGTTGCCTCAATTAAAGGATAAGCATCAAATATTTACACATCTCTCTACACTGCATGAACGGTTGCCTACAATGAACACTTGTAATGTCTAATAGAATGAAAATTCAAAGGTTTTTTTTAATCTTCTGTCTGAACTGCATGTCATTCTTGAAAGCTAGTTTGCACCATGTATCCAGGTGGATGCACTCAGAAAGTATACTGCAAGGTCCCTCAATGAGGACCCTCTCACAGCCATTCTTATTCTCTACATGAGCATCAGAGAGCTGAGCCCAATATGGCATAAGCTGTTGTGAGTGGCCGGGGCATCAGGGGTCCTTATCTGAGCAGGATTCCCACAACTGAAACCTGTCAGCCCAATAGGAGAGAAGGCAGAACAGACATCCTAAAGGCAGGGGAGAGGGCTCAAGCCTGACTCTCCATTGGGTGATAAGTCACAGTTCATGCACTTACTGCCCAGCTGCATTGGGTATGATAGCATGACAGCAGTAAAGTTGTAAAATGCACAATCTTGAGGATGGCACATTGGTTACCACTGCAATCTCACAGCACCAAGGATCTGGGATTCAAATCTTGGGTAACGGTGTGTATGGAGTTTGCACATTCTCCCCATATCTGCATGGGCTTCCTCCAGGTGCTCCGGTTTCCTTCCGCAATCCAAAGATGTGCAGGTTAAATGGATTGGCCATGCTAAATTGTCCCTTACTGTCCCAAAGGCTGTAGGCTAGATGGAGATGGTGAATGTACAGGATTACGTGATGGGGTGGGGGACAGGGCCTGGGTAAGGCACTGTCAGTGTGTCTATGCAGACTATATGAGCTTCATATCATCCTTCTGCACTGCAGGGATTCTACGATTTTGTCCACAGTACATGCTGTTGTACCTTTTCTTCCTGAAAGTACTGGTGCCCTCTCATAATCCAGTGAGCAGGGAGGGAAATGTCCTCTCACTGACTGCTTACTCAAAAGAAACTTAAAATGCGTTGAGCTCATCGGGGAGAAGTGCACTGTTACCGGCGATTCTACATGAATTCATCTTCTAGTCTGTTATATCGTGCAGACCTTGCCATAATTGATCGTGTTTGTGTGGCTTGCCTGGGACTCTGGCTTGATTCAGTACTGCCTCCTGTCATCTTTGATACTTCTCTGTAGATCATAGAATCGTAAAATCCCTACAGTGTAGAAGGAGCCACTCGGTCCATTGAGTCTGCACCAACCGTAATCTCACCCAGGCCTATACCCATAACCGCATATATTTACGCTGCTAATCCCCCAACACTAGAATCAATTTAACATGGCCAATCAAGCTAACACACACATCTTTGGACTGTGGAAGGAAACCAGAGCACCCAGAGGAAATCCACACAGACACAGGAAGAATGTGCAAACCCCACACAGTCACCCAAGCCAGGAATCGAACCCTGGTCCCTGGCACTGTGAGGTAGCAGTGCTAACCACTGTACCGCCGCGTATCTGGATTTCTTGTATAGGTCAGGGTCACTCGATTTGAACACCTCAGTCCTGGACTTCAATAAGCAGTGGGAATACCCTCGTTCATTCATTGTTTCCGGTTCGGAAACATATGGATTTGCTTCTTTGGCACACAGTTTTCTGTGCCCTTACTAATGAAATCTGTTACATGTAGTGGCGTACTCATTCAGATTGGTTGCTGTGTTCTCATTGGAGTGGAGAAGTTACGACATCTTCTCCAGAGCCTTCTACATGTCATCGATAAAAACAACCATCTCGCTAAGGCCATCCCCATACCCCCATTTCTTGCCTTCAAACAACCGCACAACCTCAGACAGACCATTGTCTGCAGCAAACTACCCAACCTTCAGGAGAACACTAACCATGACACCACACAACCCTGCCACAACAACCTCTGCAAGATGTGCCGGATCATCGACATGGATACCATCATCTCATGTGAGAACACCATCCGCCAGGTACACAGCACATATTCTTGCAACTCGGCCAACATTATCTACCCGATACGCTGCAGGAAAGGATGTCCCAAGGCATGGTACATTGGGGAGACCATGCAGACGCTACGACAATGGATGAATGAACACCGCTCACAATCACCAGGCAAGAGTGTTTTCTTCCTGTTGGGGAACACTTCAGTGGTCACGGGCATTCGGCCTCTGTTCTTCAGGGAAGTATTCTTTCACAACACACGACAATGCAAAATCGCTGAGCAGAGACTGATAGCCAAATTCCACATACATGAGGATGGCCTCAACAGGGATCTTGGGTTCATGTCACACTATCTGTTACCCACATGACTTTCCTGGACTTGCAAAATCTACTAACTCTCCTGGCTGGAGACAATACACATCTCTTTAACCTGTGCTTAACCCTTTCTCCACTCACAATCTTTGTACCTTTAAGACTTGATTATCTGTGAAGATTTGCATTCCAACCATTATTTTGTAAGTTGAGTTCGTGTTTTTATATGCCCTGAAGAAGGGGTAACACTTTGAAAGCTTGTGCTACCAAATAAACCTGTTGGACTTTAACCTGGTGTTGTGAGACTTCTTACTGTTCTTCTCCTGAGAGGACAGAAGAGATGATAGAAAACCTGATGGCTTACGGGCACGGTGGAGCATGTAGCAGGTGGCATATATTAGCACCATGACCAGACAGAAAGTGGTTGTGAAGAGGAGTGCCAGTGGGTTTTGAGGAATGTGTGGGATAATCACATGCTGGAAGGCTGCGGGGTGTCAGGAAGTTGATTGATGTGGACATTCAAGGTGTTACAGATGGGACTGATGTTGGGATGTGACAGGTAGAAACTCACGCTTGCAGCTCGAATGAGGTCATTCCCTTCCTTGCAGCATTGGATGGCAGCCCTCAGTGTCAGGCCGCTGGCACTGACGGACACATCCACTGCATCCTGGGCTGCAATGGCTTATTTGCTCCTAGGTCTTCTACCCACCTGTGGGTACAGTGTGCCCTGCCTCTCCTCCAGTGCATGTAGAAGCCTTGTCAGGTCTGCCTCCAGGAAGAGTAGAGCAGTTCTCTGTGCTGCCATCCTCCTGGCTTGACTGGCTGTGAGTGCACAGGTTTCCCTTTGTTAACTGTGCACAGATGCAAGCCAGTTCATATCAATTGTGCACCTAGGGACTCCAAATCGGTGTGATTCACTTGGGGCTTTTTCACTGCACTAAGTGCGGGATGATTCCAGCTAGACATGCTGGTGTGGACGATACCAGTTTTCTCACCAAAAACAATACTTAGGGCGCAATCTTACAAAAATAATTTGAAGTGCTGAATGAGCACCCAAACAGGAGAATTTCAGACATTTCTTTGGATGAGCTTGAAATGCAATCCTATGGCACTTGGACAAAAGTGCAATTCTCACCAGTGGCAGTAGGGCTGGGGAGAGTTGGGGGAGGGGAGGCCTCCTGCTAACCCTCGCACCCCCTCCCACCTACGAACATCAACCCTCTCCCCCATCATTTGTCACAGGATAACCCCTCCCCCATATCCATAGAAGCACGGGTTGTCAGCATCGGGGCACAGAAACCTCCCAATGTGCCCCCATCGCAACCCCACACCCCCTTCATACAGTCCAGCCTGCATGGCCATCCAACAGCCTTTGGATATATTTTTCAGGGTTGTTGAAGACCCTGCCCTTTATCCCATTAAGTTCATCCCAGGACCAGGATGTTGAACGCCACCTTCAATTCAAAACCAAATCGATCCAACTTCAGTCACTGAGTGTCTCAAAGAACAAAGAACAACACAGCATGGGAAACAGGCCCTTTGGTCCAATGAGCCCGCACCGTCATTTTAACATTGTGAGTTCCCTCTTCCACCCATGACTCTTGTCTACGCTTATGACACTCCACATTGAAAACCAGGTTGAGGGGGGACCAATTTAGGGACAATTTGTTACACCCGGGGAAAACCCACGCAAGCACACATTTGGAGTACTGCATCCAGTTCTGGTCGCCTTACTACAGGAAGGACGTGGAGACTCTGGAGAGAATGCAGAGGAGCTTTACCAGGATGCTCCCTGGTATGGAAGGACTGGGTTATGAGGAAAGATTGGGCAAATTGGGGCTGTTTTCCTTAGAAAGACGTAGAATGAGGGGAGATCTAATAGAGGTGCATAAGATTACGAAGAGTATAGATAGAGTAAACAGTGGTAAGCTTTTTCCTAGATTGGAAACAAATATTACGAGGGGTCACGGGCTCAGGGTGAGGGGGGTGAGGTATAATTCGAATATTAGAGGGAGGTTTTTCACACAAAGGGTTGTGGGGATATGGAATGCACTGCCAAGTAAGGTGGTGGAGGCAGGCACGCTGGAGTTGTTTAAGAATTACTTAGATAGGTACATGAGTGGAATAGAGATGGAGGGATATAGGAGACTGTTTTAAATAAGGATCAAGAGCCTTGGGATGTTCCTGGGAATCAATTGATACCTATGGACCTTCCAACATATTTTCTGGTCTCAGAAGGTGATGACCAAGATCTCAGAACCTAAGGTCCTGGCACCATGCAGACAGCTCAAAACACCACCAGCTGTGTCTTTAAGATTGCACAAATCCAGTGCTAAGAATAGCAGTGGAACAGACAGGTGATGCCCAAGACAACATGTCCGGTATCAAGGCCCTAAATTACTCAAAGCTACTCCCAATAAAAGGATTTATTTTATATTTAATGATATATTTTATTTGGCAAGTATTTTTACCTCAGGATGCACAGTGCTACACACATACAATATAGTATTTAAATTTGGACAGTGATTTTTCACCAGGCGAGAAATGTCTGATAGATCCTAATTCCAACTTTCAGATATAATCCTATCAGAAACCAGGATTCGCTTAAAGTGGTGATTTTCAGGGACACAACTACCACGAATACAAAGGACATACTGAACCCCTCATTCTCCTTTTCACTGTTTGTATTATATTGTTTGAGATAAAATGTTTTGGTAATTTTACTTTTTGTGGTTGAAACACGGATACGTCGAGCAATCTTCCTCCTCTTTAATGTTAATTCAAGTTTGAACTTGTCTTTTGCAGAGATACCTGAGGAATATCATCCACCAGGTAAACAAATACACGTTCATCAGTGACTTTATTTGATCATCTGACATGTGAATTGCTGCCCAGGTTTCCTATATGTCCAACTTTTAACAGTTAGAAGGCTCAAACATCAGGTTAAAGTCCAATAGGTTTATTTGGAATCACAAGCTTTCGGAGCACTGCTCCAGCTGAGTCACTCACCTGATGAAGATGCCACACTCTGAAAGTTTGTGATTTCAAGTAAACCTGTTGGACTTTAACCAGGTGTTGTGAGACTTCTTACTGTGCCCACCCTAATCCATTGTCGGAATCTCCACATCAGCTTTTATCATGCTAGCTGTTGCCCAATTTGTAGAGATTTTGCCTTTGAGGCAATATAACTTCAAATCAGGGGAAACAAGTCCAACAAGAAAGAAAATATGTAAAGATCATCTGATATTGACCTCAGCAATGGACTCAAGAAAGCCACACCCAGTCCAGTCAATGCTGCAAAGTTTGTTTCACTACCATCTGGCACTTGTGCCAAAATTTAGAAGGCTCTAATAGGACAACATAGTCATAGCCACAGATGCATACATTCTATCCAATATGCCTGAAAACTTCACAACATTTAGGAAGTATTCAAGTGATTGTAGCACCATTGCATATACAGCCATGGACCAAGCGCTAGAAAATGGGATTAGAATAAACCGATGGCCTTCACAGACACAGTGGGCTTTCTGTGCTGTATAATTCTAAGGTTGTGATTTTCTGGCTGCATTGTGCTCAGCAATGATTGCGTTGGGGCAGTACGGGCTCAGACAATCATGGGTGAGAGGTTTAATGGCAGTGTGAAACCCCATTAGAATTCTCCCAGCCACCACACCCAGATGTAATCGGGTTCAAATTCACAAATTCAAGTAACTGTTCAAATATGCTTTGTCTGTT
Organism: Carcharhinus amblyrhynchos; assembly: GCF_965287045.1. Lineage (NCBI taxonomy): Eukaryota > Metazoa > Chordata > Chondrichthyes > Carcharhiniformes > Carcharhinidae > Carcharhinus > Carcharhinus amblyrhynchos. Next base: position 63,994,682 of record NC_137329.1, read on the forward strand.
TCAAGCCTGACTCAATCTGCTCCGCAGATTTTCCAAAATTTGAGGTGCAGCAGGAACCTACAAATGGAGACTAGGATTCATGCCACACCAGGGGACTTGGAGACCATTAAAGCTTCAAGGTGTTCAGGGACTTGGCTTGATAATATCCAGCTGGTAGTTTGAACCTGGTAGTGCCATTTGTCAACCTGGCAATGCCAACATGGCAGTGTTGGCAGTGCAAACAGGCACCCTGGCAATGCCAGTTAGGCACTGACCAGGGTACAAGATGGAACTACTAGGCTGGCACTGCTGTGGTGCTGATGGGGGTTATGAAGAAGGGGAACCCATTGAGAGGGCCCCAATGCCCGATGCCAGGGTCTATGTTGGGAAGTGGAGTGAGGAAATATGCCTTCAATTAGGCGGGTGATCCCGATGGCCATAGGGGAGGGAGGGGTGTCTTCAATTTCACTCTGAAATCATGTGCCTTTTAAAAACGGTGCCTGATCTCTGTGAACTTGTTGACATGTTTAAGCCCTGACTCTCTCTGAACCAGTATAAAACTTGTCCCTCTCCCAAAAAACGACTAAGTGTGGGAAAATTACAACCTGTTTGATACTTAGTGCACAGAATTTTCCCAAAAAATTTCCACGGCGTGATCTTTCAAAGAAAATTCTAAGGGTGTGATCATACAACCTCAACCCGTCCATCGTTTGTCGAGGTGAGGAACTAAGAGAGAGTAAGAGGCTTAAAATCACGTCAGTGCCTGGTTTCTTGTTTCCCCAGATCTTACTGGTTCTCTTCTGCCAGTGAAGGGAACAGTGCCTAATGGGAGCTTAGGGCCTGATAGGTGCTCAGGACCCAATGGGAGCAGGGCCTGAGGGGGACAGGGTCAAAGTGGGGCGAGTTCCGTTATGGGGTGAGGGAAGTGGGGACTCTGAAATCATGAGTGGGAGGGCGATCGGTTGGGGCGGCCAAGGGGTAGGGAGGGAAAACAGCATGGGCGGCTATCAGAGGTGGGGAATGATTGGCCAGGGTGGCAGTGTGGGTGAGGGTCGATCAGCTGAAGCAGCAGTTGGAGGATGAGGAGGGGAGATATTTGGGCACTGATGTCCAGGGGGTGACCGCAGGGTGACAAGACATCTTCCAGTGCACTCTCCACAGGAGATTGGGAGATTGGCGTGCTTGCGCAATGGCAGTCCTACAGCTCAGCAGCGGGTTGCCCGGCAAGAATAGGCTCTGTCCCTCCCCCGACTGGCAAGAATCATATCTGGGCACTTTTTTCAACTACATGTCTATGATAGTAATTGGGTGCTCGCCAAAAATGGGTGTGATTCTCTTCCACTTTCATGCTAGTTTGGCACTTATTTTTTGTAAGATTGCACCCTAATGCCAAGTTTTTTTGGCGAGCCGAATGTCGTAAAGTTACGGCCGTTATTGAAAATAAAGCCAGAATTGACCCTTTAGGCACATGATTCACCCAGAGTGTCTGCAGCTGTACCGTGTTAACAAGGGAGAGCTGCATATAATGGACTCATAGACAATCACGCAGGAAGATGGCACTTCGGGCCGTTGGACGCCTGCCCCCCAATCAGTGGCACCCTGTCCTCCTGTTGCAGCCTCTGGCCTGGGCTGGTCTTGCACTGTGCCAACATTTCACTGCTCCTCCTGCTTTGCAGCAGCAGCCACAAGAATGACTGCCAAGTCTATTGCCTCCATGACAATATCCATCTTTGCTTGGAGGGGTGGAAAAGAGAGAGAATAGTTAGTAAGGTTAGCCATCCTGGGACCTGCAGTCCCTCCCAGGAACCTGCATCTTTAGGAGTCTGGATGTGACAAGCTGACACCAAGCCCTGTGCTGGGTAAATATATGCGGTTACTAGAATAGGGTCTGGGTGGGATTGTGATTGGTGCAGACTCGATGGGCTGAATGGCTTCCTTCTGCGTTGTAGAGATTCTATGAAGTGTTGGAAAGTGGGATTCAAATAGATAGGTGCTCAGTGACCAGGGAAGATATGATGGGCTGAAAGGCCTCTTTCTGTGCTGCAAAATTCAATGGCTTTACGATCCTCATCAGTCTCTATTTCAGGCTATGTCCTGACCCACTGACATCAAGACTTACAGAGGTGGCAGCACAGTGATGTAAAGTGAGGATGACTTGGTTCTGGGGATCTTCAACATTGTCTTTGGATCCTGTGATGTCTTCTGGCATTAGATCAAACATGCATAAGGATACCACCCGCTTGTCATCAGCTATCGCCCTCCCGAGGTTGCTCAATCAGAATTCTCCTCTTTGGACACTACAGGTGTAGACTGGAAAATGATTTCAAAGCCCATTGTTTAGAATGCCTCAATAGTAGCACTGCTAGCGAAATCCTGAAGGATGCGTGTGTGAACAAGCATGATCAAAAAAACCAACTTGACTTGTCCCCCATTGACTTCCGTATTGCTGATACCTCGCCAAGATGGTAATGCTTGGTATCACAATCCTTGAGGGGGAAAAATGTCCTGACTCTGAGCATACCCTGCATTAATCCATGGGGCAATTCCATGATGATACATGGAAAAGATTCAGAATAGGTTTCACAGTACCAAACTGGACATCCATGGGGCACTGTACACCATCAGCAGCTATTCCATCACAATCCTATTCCATCAGTGGGCCAGGAACTGGCAAATGGAATTTAATATTGGCAAGTGTGAGGTGGTCCACTTTGGTAGGAATAATGGTAGGAAGGACTATTACTTACATGGCGAAAAACTGCAGCAGGCGACGGTGCAGAGGGACCTCGGGGTCCTTGTGCATGAGTCACAAAAACCCAGCCTGCAGGTGCAGCAGGTGGTCAGGAAGGCGAATGGGATGCTGGCCTTCATAGCGAGGGGGATTGAATATAAAAGTAGGGAAGTCTTGCTGCGGCTGTATAGGGCATTGGTGAGGCCGCAGCTGGAGTACTGTGTGCAGTTTTGGGCGCCGTACTTACGCAAGGATATTTTGGCCTTGGAGGGAGTGCAGAGGAGGTTTACTAGGCTGATACCGGAGTTGAGGGGGTTGAGCTATGAGGAGAGGCTGAATAAACTAGGCTTGTGCTCGTTAGAGTTTAGAAGAATGAGGGGAGGTCTCATTGAGACGTATAAGATGATGAATGGGATGGATAGGATAGAGGTGGAGAGGCTCTTCCCGCTCAGAAAGGACAGTAGGACTAGGGGGCACAGCCTCAAGATAAAGGGGGGGGGGCGGTTTAGAACGGAGTTGAGGAGGAAGTTCTTCACTCAAAGGGTGGTGAATCTCTGGAATTCTCTGCCCGTTGAGGTGGTGGAGGCTGCCTCGCTGAATATTTTTAAGACACGGGTTGATGGGTTTTTGATAAGCGAGGGGATTAAGAGTTATGGGGAGAGGGTGGGAATGTGGAACTGAGCCACGACAGATCAGCCATGATCTTATTGAATGGCGGGGCAGGCTCGAAGGGCTAGATGGCCTACTCCTGCTCCTATTTCTTATGTTCTTATGCTCTTATGCTAAGCATAACCTTCATTTCTCCATTCCCAACAAAGCAGGCAATACATTCTGAACAGGAAAGTTAGACCATTGCATCTAATGCACACACTGCAATTTCTCTTTCTATAAACTATGGCAGAACTGATGAATGTGTTTTAATCCTGTCTAGTGCGTTTTATTTGTATAAGAAAAAAATTACTCCTTCTCAGATGAATGTACGTGCAACAATCTCCGTCCAGTTTAATACTCATCAACATTTTTGTTCTTCTTATCCAGCAGAACCTACTCAGTATCGTCAACCAGGTAAAAAAAAACTAGCCAGTTTTTATATATGTTTGATCTTCCAGTGTTCTCCAACCCTAATTTCTAATATGTCCAATTTGTTGAGTGCAGCTTTGGGTCCGTTGACAGAAATCTTGCAATCTATGAGGCAAATTTTCGAAGGTCAAATTCCAGTTTCAAACTCGAGTGCAGCTATCTCAGCTGACATTTCAGTGCAGTGCTGAGAGGCACTATCTTTTGAATGAGATGTTGAAGCAAGGATTTGTCTGCTCTTTTTATGGAATCCCGGTATTATTACCGAAAGAATAGCAGTGTTGTTCTTGTTATCTTGGTTAATATTTATCCCCGAATAAAGATCAGAAAACAGATGATCTGTTCGCCATGGCTGTTTGTGGGAAAAACCTGTGCACACTATGGCTGTACTTCCTGAGAAAATTCAAATGTATTTCTTGGGTTTTAAAGTACTTTGTGACATCTGTTGGTCAAGACAAGTGCAAAGTATATGTATGACTTTCCTTTCAATTGGCACTGTCTAATTTTCAAAGAAAAGGTGTAAGGATATCAAACAACAATGACCATAACTATGGGATAGAATCATTGTGTGCAGAAGAGGCCCTTCAGCCCATCAAGTCTGCACTGACATGCAAGTAACACCTGAACTTGTGCCTAATCCCAATCTGTTCAGATTGGCATTCATTTCACTTGAGCATAGTGGCCAGTATGCTTTACACATGTACAGCTTTAGTCCCTTCAGTTATTCTAGCCTGGTCTGCAACATACACTTTCTGTTCCTCAAAGATTTGCTATCAGTTGTTTGTACTACACAAGTATTGTTTCAAATATATTATTCTCTTTTGGTTCAGCACAGCTATTTAAGAAAATCTTCATGCTCTTTCCGAGTAATTCAACTTTTCACTTGTCTATTCCAGAAAAATCAAAGATCCACTATCTGCCAGGTAAAAATTACACTCTAATCCATTAATGTCTTTAATTTCCGAACATATAAATTCCTGGCCAGATTTTTAATGTATCCAAATTTTATGCTGCAAGCTGTGATTCAGTTTACAGTGATTTTGCCTCTTGGACAAAAAGAGATCAAATTCCAGTCCAGGACAAATACTCAGATAATTAAGAATAAAGGACAGCCCATTTGGTATTGGCCTTGGCGATCAACACAATAATGTCACAACCGGGTTGGTTGAAGAGGCAAAGTTCATCACTCTCTAGCATCTGGGAATTTGTGCCAAAATTGAGAGCTTTTTGACAGATTGTCCTGCAACAGGACAGCATAGTCACACTCACAGAATCACAACTTCCACTTTGCATTTAATTTGCTCTTTTGTTGAGAATCAATGTTGGGTCAGATTGGCATCCATTTGGCTTCAACATAGGGCGTGTTTGTGCTGTAGTTTTTCTATGGTTTTATAGCCTACTAGGTAAGGGGTTGGACTATGAAGGGACTAGGGGGTTGGACTATGAAGAGAGACTAAATAGACTGGGTCTGTACTCATTGGAGTTTAGAAGGATGAGGGGGGATCTTATAGAGACGTATAAGTTAATGAAAGGGATGGATAGGGTAGAGGTAGAAAGATTCTTCCCACTTAGAAAGGATAGCAGGACTAGAGGGCACAGCCTCAAAATAAGGTGGAGGCAGTTTAGATCGGAGTTCAGGAGGAACTTCTTCACTCAAAGAGTGGTGAATCTCTGAAATTCTCTGCACAATGAAGTGGTGGAGGCGACCACTCTAAATATATTTAAGTCACAGGTAGATAGGTTTTTGACAGACAAGGGAATTAAGGGTTATGGTGAGAAAGCGGGAAAGTGGAACTGATCCACTTCAGATCAGCCATGATCTTATTGAATGGCGGGGCAGGCTCAAAGGGCTAGATGGCCTACTCCTGCTCCTATTTCTTATGTTCTTGTGTAGAGATAAGGTCGGCGCAACTTGTGGGCCGAACGGCCTGTTTGTGCTGTAGTTTTTCTATGATTCTAAGATTCTATAGCAACCAGCCTGCTTTGCAGATGTATCAGATTTGTGCATTCAGTCACTCCAGCCTGTTCTGCAAAATTCAATTTCTACTTTTCAAAGATTTAGGCATTCTAGTATGATGCTTGAGATTCTAGCTAACTTTTCAATATGTCCACATGTTATGCTGCAAGCTGCTATCTATAAGGTAATATGACTTCCAAATTCACTCAAGGACAAGCGATTCTAAAATTTAAAAAATCAGTAGATTATTCTGGCATTTGCCTTGGCAATCGACATGACAAGGCCAAATGCAACCCAATCAACACTCCAAAGGCATTCACAATACCATCTCGGTATTTGTGCCAAAATTCTCAGAATTATTCTAAAGATTGGTCAGGCAACAGTCTGAAATATATACACTCTCAAAATCGGATGTTCCAGGCAATATGTCAGAGTACTCCATCGCCATTCCTAGTTATGTCCTGTCTTGGAAGATCAGGAAGACCTGGCATTTGGTCCAACAGGAAGCAATCTTCTGATCACCAGCTACCAACTTCCCTCAGCTGATGAATGTGTGCCCCTTCTTGTTGAACACCACTTGAAAGAAACATAAATGGAGGCTTGATGAGCAATATCAATGTAGAATACCAAGACTGACTCAGTAATAGTGTTACTAGATAAACCCATATCAGTGTTACTGGATGAAGGCCATATCAATCAGATTGTAGAGGGGTGGCATGGTGGCACGGTGGTTAGTACTGTTGCCTCACAACAGCAGGGACCCAGGTTCGATTCGCGGCTTGGGTCACTGTCTGTGTGGAGTTTGCACGTTCTACCCATATCTGCATGAATTTCTTCCGGGTGATCCAGTTTCCTCCCACAATCTGAAAGGTGTGCTGGTTTGGTGCATTGGCCCAAACAGGTGCCAGAGTGTGGTGACCAGAGAATTTCAGAGTAACTTCATTGCAGTGTTAATGTAAGACTTACTTGTGGACTAATAAATAAATAAACTTCAGTAGTTGCTAAGAGATCAAGGATGAGTGAAAAACGTCCTTCACTTCTTTCTCACCAAGGTTTCTGTTACTGATAACTGTATCCAGACCATTAATGTTCAGAGTGACCATCATACAGCCTTTGAGAAGGAAATTGACATGATTTCAGCTTGAGGATACCCTGCACTATCTTGTATCACTTCCACCATTCTAAATGCAATAGATTCAAAAAAGTAATATGGTGTATAAAGTGGGAAATTTTGAAGGTGTACAGTTTTCTACGAAAATAAGAAAGCAGAGCATTACTTAAAAAGAGATCAATTTCAGATTTCAGAAATGCAGAGGGGAGATCTAGGTGCTGTAGTGCATATCTCGCAACATGTTAGTATGCAAGTACAGCAAGTAATTAAAAAGGCTCATGGAACGATATCCTTAATCACAAAAGGAATTAAACATAAAAGTAAACATGTTATACTTCAGTGTACATGACATTGGTCAGCCAATATCTCAAATACTGAATGAAAATTTGGTCTCCTTGTTGGGTGATAGAACTAAATGCTTTGGAGTTGGTGCATTCCTGGATTAATAGCTGGAATGAGCTTGTAAGGAAAATTTGGACAGACTTGGTTTGTTTCGCTGGAGTCTAAATAATCAAGAGGTGACTGGATTGAAGCTTTTAAGATAATGATTGAATTCGATAAGGAGGGCATGGAAAAGATGTTTCTCCTTGTATGTGAGTTCAGAACCAGAGGGCACTGTTTTAAAATTAAGTGTTACCTGATTGATTTGGGGAATTATTTTACTCAGAGGGTATTGCAACCCTTGGATCTCCCTGCCTAAGAAGGTGGTGGAGATAGAGACATTAAATATGTTTAGGGTGGAGGTAGATAGATTCTAGTTAGGCAACAGGATCGAAGGTTAATGGGGTAGATGGGAGTGTGGAACTTGATGCGCAATCAGATCAGCCAATATCTTATTTATTGGCAGAGCACACATATGGGGCCTTATGGCCTACTCCTGTTCCTATTGTGATGACATGTTCACAATAAGTTTTGCAGTGCCATACAGGAAAAAACATGAGGCACCATGAGCAGCAGCAGTAATGTATTCTATTACATTCTTTAACCTCAGGCCAAACATGCGGTAAGTCCTCATTTTAAGCTTCCCCATTTTAAGTGAGTTCACATCTATTTTATGTCCCGATTCACAGCTTGTCATTGCAATCACACTTTCTCTCATTTTGTGGGTCATTGCATCTCTTGTGTCCCAAGCATCATTGGGTCCTGTTGGCTCAGTTCTATTCTGCTGTCTAGAGCTTGGGGAGGCTGCAATTGTGGTACAGTGTTTAAAATTGGACAATGACGTTTCACGAGGCCAGAAATGCCCGATGAATCCCAACTGGAACTTTATGATATAATCCCATCGAAAAGCAGGATTCTCATAAATTTAATTCATTTTAAATGGTGATTTTCAGGCACACAACTACCACTTATACAGGGACTTACTGTATTCCTAATTCTCCTCTTCACAGCAAATCAGAGGATCCACAGTGTGCTTCACAAATGTGCTAGAATAGAACCTGTTCCATAAACTACAGCTTCTGCGGTTCAAATGTTCAGCCACTCTGAGCAGTGGGTACCAACTGTTTGTATTTTACAGTGTGAATCAAAAATGTTTTGATAATTTTACATTTTGTGGTTGAAACACAGATATGTTAATCTTCATCTCTTTATTCAAGCTTGATTCATTGATTCAAGCTTGAACCTGTCTTTTGCAGAAATACCTGAGGAATATCATCCACCAATGTACATACATCAGTGACATCTGACATTTGAACTGCTGCTCGGGTTTCCTATATAGAGTCATAGAGGTTTACAGCATGGAAACAGGCCCTTCGGCCCAACTTGTCCATGCTGCCCTTTTTTTAAATACCTAAGCTAATCCCAATTGTCTATATTTGGCCCATGTCCTTCAGTATCCATCCTATCCATGTAACTGTTTAAATGCTTTTTAAAAGACAAAATTGTATCCGCCTCTACTCCAACTCCTGGCAGCTTGTTCCAGACACTCACCATCCGCTGTGTGAAAAAAATTGTCCCTCTGGACACTTTTGCATCTCTCCCCTCTCACCTTAAACCTATGCCCTCTAGTTTTAGACTCTCCTACCTTTGGATAAGGATATTGACTATCTAGCTGATCTGTGCCCCTCATTATTTTATAGACCTCTATAAGATCTTCCCTCAGCCTCCTACGCTCCAGAGAGAAAAGTCCCAGTCTATCCAGCCTTTCCTTATAACTCAAACCATCAAGTCCTGGTAGCATCCTAGCAAATTTTTTTAGTTTAATAATATTCTTTCTATAATAGGGTGACCAGAGCTGTACACAGTATTCTAAGTATGGCCTTACCAATGTCTTGTCTTCAACAAGACATCTCAACTCCTGTATTCAATGTTCTGACCAATGAAACCAAGCATGCTGAATGCCTTCTTCAACACTCTGTCCACTGTGACTCCACTTTGTAAAATCCCTGAGTCCAACAACTACGTTTGATGTTTTACCATTAAAATTGGACGAGACCAGAGGAGAGGAAGAATTTCCCAACACAAATTTCATACACATCACGGCAATGTGATTAGCATTTGTTAGATGCAGATAGATGGAACAGATTTTCATTGCTCAACCTTGATTTGTTATCCTCAATTGTCTGCCTCTCACGCCCGTTCCGCCCCCTCCCCCGACCCCCCTGCCTCTTTCCCTAACTCAATTATTACTACCCTTCCCATGAGAATTCCTTTGCCTTAAACTCAGGTGTATTTTTTCCCTTGCTTCAAATGTTCATCCCCATATGTGTTACTTTTATCAGTAAAAAGTCTCACAACACCAGGTTTGGTATCAAGAGCTTTCGGAGCACTGCTCCAGCTGAGTTACTCACCTGATGAAGGCGCAGTGCCTTCAGTGACCTGGACCATGATGGCCCTGGCTTGGTTTCAGGCAGCACATGTATCGCGGTGCTGCCCTCATCGGTGTGTGGGATTGGACGTCTATCACTCACAAGAAGAGGGTATTCTGATCAGCTGGACACCATTAGAATCTTCAGGGTGGAAGGCCTTGGACTGTGCATCAGACGATCCTCATCCGTTGGACCCAGGGGTCCTCCATGGGATTGGGGTAGCTGGAGTGAGGTCCAGTAGCCCCTCCCCTGTCCTCTATCACTGACACTCATGAATTCCCATCAGTGATTGCACCAGACATTTAAGTCCTGAAACATGGAGGTCAGGAGATGGATCTTGATGCAGACATCTCCTGCCATGGAGTGTAGAGCTGCATCTGGATTTCCAGTGCGGGTGTTAACCCCGTGTTGGCCTCGGTACACTGAAGTGACGGCACAATCTCCTCAGACATAAGGCGATGGGACTATTCCAGTTGTTTGTGCCGTCCAAGGAGGGATGCTGTCATGCCTTCTGATGCTCATGACTCTGCCTTTGCAGCTCAAGCAGCTTTGGGATGATCAAGCCCAGAGGCATATCATCAGGCAGAGGCTAGCAGAGGCCTGGCCTCTGACATCCCTCGGACTGTTAGTTCCCTGGAACATCCCTGCCTAATCTGCTGTGGGTTTCCAGCACTGGTGTGCTCACCAGTGAGTGACCCAGAAGACTTTTTACTTAGTGATCCCACCAAGGTGTGAACATCTGTGTTGGTGCTGGACGTGGGTGACAGCTGTGATGCATCTTCAATGGTGAGGTCTGAAATGTCTCCTTTAGAGCTTCTCAAATCCTGTGAGTCCAGGTGGTTCTTCCCACTTCTGCTGCACTCCATTGAGAAGTCTGGTGAGGGCTTCCTCTGAGAAACTCAGTGCAGGCTTCCTGGCTGCCATCCCCCACAATAGCTGTGGAAGAAGTGCTGGGGAGCCGTTTAAATGCAGCTCCCCAATGGTTGGTGTGATTAGGTTCAACATGGCAGGCGAATCAAAGGGAGGCTGTTGTAGGCATGGCATTATTCTTGTGGCCATAAAACCTTTTGTCAATGAAGGTCAAGTTTTGGTCAGGAATTAATCCAATATCGTTGGCGAGATTCACTCCTTTTTTCTTGCCGGAACGAACACTTTGTTAAATTCTGGTCAGATCCACCTCCACCCACTCACCCCAATCCTTAGTCATTCTTTTGGAAAATTCAATCCTACCACTTTATGACTCAACTCAAGCTCCATCCCTCGCAATGTCCTGACCCACTGACAGGAAGACACTCAAAGAGGTGGAAGCACAGTGCTGTAGCACAACTTTAGAAGGTTGTGGCCCTGGGAGTCCTCAACAATGTCTCTGGCCTTAGATAAATCATGTATAAGGAAACCATCCTCTGATTCTCAGCTATCGCCGTTCCTCAGCTGCTGAAGCAGAGTTCCTCATCATTGACTAACACAAGTACAGGCTGTATATCGGATGAGGGATTTCAAAGTCCATTGTCCAGAAAGCCTCAATAGCAGCACTACTGGCTAAATCCTGAAGGGCACATCTACCCAAATGTGTTTGCACCAAGTGTAGAGTGAACAACCACGATCAAAAAAACCTGCTTAACTTATTCCTCATTGACTTCCCTTTGCTGATACCTCTCCAAGATGGTAGTGCTTAGTATCACAATCCTTGAGGGGGAAAAATGTCCTGACTCTGAGCATATCCTGCATTAATCAATGGGGCAATTCCACAATGATACATGGGAAAGATTCAGAATAGGTTTCACAGTGCCAAACTGGACATCCATGGGGCACTGTACACCATCAACAGTAGCAGAATTCTATTCCATCACAATCTTTAATCTCAGACTAAGCATAACCTTCATTCCTCCATTCCCAGCAAAGCAGGCAATCCATTCTGAGCAGGAAAGTTAGACCATTGAATCTTATCCCCACCCTTCAACTTCTCTTTCTATAAACTATGGCAGAACTGATAAATGTGTTTTAATCCTGTCTAGTGCGTTAAATTTGTATAAGAAAAAAATACTTCTTCTCAGATGAACCTGTTTGTACAACAATCTCCATCCCATTTAATATTCATTAACATTTTTGTTCTTCTTATCCAGCAGAACCTACTCAGTACCGTCAACCAGGTACAAAAAAAAACTAGCCAGTTTTTATATATGTTTGATCTTCCAGTGTTCTCCAACCCTCATTTCTAATATGTCCAATTTGTTGAGTGCAGCTTTGGGTCCGTTGACAGAAATCTTGCAATCTATGAGGCAAATTTTCGAGGGTCAAATTCCAGTTTCAAACTCGAGTGCAGCTATCTCAGCTGACATTTCAGTGCAGTGCTGAGAGGCACTATCTTTTGAATGAGATGTTGAAGCAAGGACTTGTCTGCTCTTTTTATGGAATCCCGGTATTATTACCGAAAGAATAGCAGTGTTGTTCTTGTTATCTTGGTTAATATTTATCCCCGAATAAAGATCAGAAAACAGATGATCTGTTCACCATGGCTGTTTGTGGGAAAAACCTGTGCACACTATGGCTGTACTTCCTGAGAAATACAATGTGCTAAAAATTCAAATGTACTTCTTGGGTTTTAAAGTACATTGTGACATCTGTTGGTGAAGAAAAGTGCCAAGTATATGTATGACTTTCCTTTCAATTGGCACTGTCTAATTTGCAAAGAAAAGGTGCAAGGATATAAAACAACAATGACCATAACTATGGGATAGAATCATTGTGTGCAGAAGAGGCCCTTCAGCCCATCAAGTCTGCACTGACATGCAAGACACCACTGAATTTGTGCCTAATCCCAATCTATTCAGATTCGCATTCATTTTATTTGAGCGTAGTGGCCAGTATGCTTTACAAATGTACAAGTTTAGTCCCTTCAGTTATTCTAGCCTGGTCTGCAACATACACTTTCTGTTCCTCAAAGATTTGCTATCAGTTGTTTGTACTACACAAGTATTGTTTCAAATATATTATTCTCTTTTGGTTCAGCACAGCTATTTAAGAAAATCTTCATGCTCTTTCCGAGTAATTCAACTTTTCACTTGTCTATTCCAGAAAAATCAAAGATCCACTATCTGCCAGGTAAAAATTACACTCTAATCCATTAATGTCTTTAATTTCCGAACATATGAATTCCTGGCCAGATTTTTAATGTATCCAAATTTTATGCTGCAAGCTGTGATTCAGTTTACAGTGATTTTGCCTCTTGGATAAAATAAGATAAAATTCCAGTCCAGGACAAATACTCAGAGAATTAAAAATAAAGGACAGCCCATTTGACTTTGGCCTTGGCAATCAGCACAATAATGCCACAACCAGGCTGGTTGAAGTGGCAAAGTTTATCTCGCTAGCATCTGGGGATTTGTGCCAAAATTGAGAACTTTTTGAGAGATTGGTCATGCCACAGAACCACATAGCCACACTCACAGAATCACAACTTCCATGATGCATTTAGTTTGCTCTTTTGTTGAGGATCAATGTTGAGTCAGATTGGCATTGATTTGGCTTCAACCTAGGGCCTGTTTGTGCTGTAGTTTTTCTATGATTCTAAGATTCTATAGCAGCCAGCCTGCTTTGCAGATGTATAAGATTTGTGCACTCCAGCCTGTTCTGCAAAATTCAATTTCTGCTTTTCAAAGATTTGAGCATTCTAGTATGTTGGCATCAGCTGTCTATAATTCACTGGTTCTGTATTTTTTATGCTGTTTCAGTACAGATATGTCAGATTAGCCTCATCCTTTTAATATTAATTCAAATTTAAATTTGACTTTTCCAAAAAAACCAAAGGAGTCCTATCCACCAGGTAAAAAATACCTCAAGTCCATAAAAATCTCTGATTTTCTGATGCTTGAGATTCTAGCTAACTTTTCAATATATCCACATTTTACGCTGAAAGCTGCTATCTATAAGGAAATATAACTTCCAAATTCACTCAAGGACAAGCAAGCCTAAAAAATAAGAAAAAATCAGTAGATTATTCTGGCATTGGCCTTGGCAATCAACGTGACAAGGCCAAATGCAACCCAATCAACGCTCCAAATGCATTCACAATACCATCTCAGTACTTGTGCCAAAGTTGGCAGGATTATTCTAAAGATTGGTCAGGCAACAGTCTGACATATATACACTCTCAAAATCATATGTTCTAGGCAATATGTCGGAGTACTCCATCACCATTCCTAGGTATGTCCTGTCCTTGGAAGATCAGGAAGACCTGGCATTTGCTCCAACAGGAAGCAACCCTCTGATCACCAGCTACCAACTTCCCTCAGCTGATGAATGTGTGCCCCTTCTTGTTGAACACCACTTGAAAGAAACATAAATGGAGGCTTGATGAGCAATATCAATGTAGAATACCAAGACTGACTCAGTAATAGTGTCACTGGACGAACCCATATCAGTGTTACTGGATGAAGGCCATATCAACCAGACTGTGTAGGGGTGGTTAGCACTGCTGCCTCATAGCGCCAGGGACCCAGGTTCGCGGCTTGGGTCACGTTCTGTGTGGAGTTTGCACATTCTAGCCATGTCTGTGTGGGTTTCTTCCATGTGCTCCAGTTTCCTCCCACAATCTGAAAGGTGTGCTGGTTTGGCGCATTGGCCCGAACAGATGCCAAAGTGTGGCAACCAGAGAATTTCAAAGTAACTTTGTTGCAGTGTTAATGTAAGCCTTACTTGTGGACGAATAAATAAATAAACTTCAGGAATTGCTGAGAGATCAAGGATGAGTGAAAAACGTCCTTCACTTCTTTCTCACCAAGGTTTCTGTTACTGATAACTGTATCCAGACCATTAATGTTCAGAGTGACCATCATACAGCCTTTGAGAAGGAAATTGACATGATTTCAGCTTGAGGATACCCTGCACTATCTTATGTAACACTTCCACCATTCTAAATGCAATAGATTCAAAAAAATAATATGGTGTATAAAGTGGGAAATTTTGAAGGTGTACAGTTTTCTACGAAAATAAGAAAGCAGAGCATTACTTAAAAAGAGATCAATTTCAGATTTCAGAAATGCAGAGGGGAGATCTAGGTGCTGTAGTGCATATCTCGCAACATGTTAGTATGCAAGTACAGCAAGTAATTAAAAAGGCTCATGGAACGATATCCTTAATCACAAAAGGAATTAAACATAAAAGTAAACATGTTATACTTCAGTGTACATGACATTGGTCAGCCAATATCTCAAATACTGAATGAAAATTTGGTCTCCTTGTTGGGGGATGGAACTAAATGCTTTGGAGTTGGTGCATTCCTGGATTAATAGCTGGAATGAGCTTGTAAGGAAAATTTGGACAGACTTGGTTTGTTTCGCTGGAGTCTAAATAATCAAGAGGTGACTGGATTGAAGCTTTTAAGATAATGATTGAATTCGATAAGGAGGGCATGGAAAAGATGTTTCTCCTTGTATGTGAGTTCAGAACCAGAGGGCACTGTTTTAAAATTAAGTGTTACCTGATTGATTTGGGGAATTATTTTACTCAGAGGGTATTGCAACCCTTGGATCTCCCTGCCTAAGAAGGTTGTGGAGATAGAGACATTAAATATGTTTAGGGTGGAGGTAGATAGATTCTAGTTAGGCAACGGAATCAAAGGTTATTGGGGTAGATGGGAATGTGGAACTCGATGCGCAATCAGAACAGCCAATATCTTATTTATTGGCAGAGCACACATATGGGGCCTTATGGCCTACTCCTGTTCCTATTGTGATGGCATGTTCACAATAAGTTTTGCAGTGCCATACAGGAAAAACATGAGGCACCATGAGCAGCAGCAGTAATGTATTCTATTACATTCTTTAACCTCAGGCCAAACATACAGTAAGTCCTCACTTTAAGCTTCCCATTTGAAGTGAGTTCGCTACAAAGTGGTTTTCTATTTTATGTCCCAATTCACAGCTTGTCATTGCAATCACACTTTCTCTCATTTTGTGGGTCATTGCATCTCTTGTGTCCCAAGCATCATTGGGTCCTGTTGGCTCAGTTCTATTCTGCTGTCTAGAGCTTGGGGAGGCTGCAATTGTGGTACAGTGTTTAAAATTGGACAATGACGTTTCACGAGGCCAGAAATGCCCGATGAATCCCAACTGGAACTTTATGATATAATCCCATCGAAAAGCAGGATTCTCATAAATTTAATTCATTTTAAATGGTGATTTTCAGGCACACAACTACCACTTATACAGGGACTTACTGTATTCCTAATTCTCCTCTTCACAGCAAATCAGAGGATCCACAGTGTGCTTCACAAATGTGCTAGAATAGAACCTGTTCCATAAACTACAGCTTCTGTAGTTCAAATGTTCAGCCACTCTGAGCAGTGGGTACCAGCTGTTTGCATTTTACACTGTGAATCAAAAATGTTTTGGTAATTTTACTTTCTGTCGTTGAAACACAGATATGTTGATCTTCTTCATCTTTAATGTTGATTCAAGTTTGAATTTGTCTTTTGCAGAGATACCTGAGGAATATTATCCACCAGGTAAACAAATATACATACATCAGTGACTTTATTTGATCATCTGACATTTGAACTGCTGCCCAGATTTCCTATATGTCCAACTCTTATCAGTAAGAAGTCTCACATCACCAGGGTAAAGTTCAACTGCTTTATTTGGATCACAAGCCTTCGGAGCACTGCTCCAGCTGAGTCACTCACCTGATGAGCGTGCAGTTCTCTGAAAGCTTGTGATTCCATATAAACCTGTTGGGCTTTAATCTGGTGTTGTGGCAAAGTTCATCACGCTACCATCCGGCACTTGTGCCAAAATTGAGAGTGCTGCAACAGGACAGCATAATGACATTCAGAGCCCCTCCAGGCAAGCTCAGGGTATGATCATTCCCGAAGGATAATCAGAGACATATTAGATACAGCTGTGAGGTGCAATAACATTAGTGAACATAACAGTGCAATAACTTGAAGTGATGATACTTTACAGTGCTAATCAGGTGTACGTGATCGTTAACAGTGTTTAATTCCCTCAACATAACTCATGTACTCCTTCACCCTGACCTCTTAGTGATCCTACACCTTCTTAATCTTATGTGGCCAAGCACTACGTTGACTTCTTCCCCCAGAATGCACATCACTGGTAGAGGCAGTCAGCTGCATTCCATGCTCTGAGGCCTGTAATGTCCTTGGCAGGCATTCCCTGGCAGGCCGGGATCTTGAGGGCCTTGGCCAACTGTCTGGTGTCACAGATGTATCTGTGCCACCCTGCTCTTGAGATGCACCGGTGTCGGGAAGGAAGGAGTCAAAAGATACTGTGCAGGCCAGAGTCTCCCGGGTGGAAGGCCCCCACACAGGCTCAAGCCTTTCCTCCTTTATTGGAGTGGCAATGGGCTCCTTGGTCAATCCATCGGACAGTGGAGCAACTGAACTAAGCTCCAGAAGCTCCGGCTTCACATGGCCCTGCCAGTCCTGGAGACTCAACAACATACAGCCATGGTGTGCAAACCCTCGGCAATGGCTGTCTGAGACTGGGCCAAGCTCTCAATGCCTGCATCAAGAGTCCTCTGAGACTGGGCCAAGCTTTGCAGCCCCTCAGCCATGTCTTTCTGGGAGTGGGCCATGCCCTGCTGTGACTTGGCCATGGCTTGGACCCTGCCACCCATGACAACCATTTCCTGTCCCAGGCTTTTCAGTGCAGATGCCACCATGCAGTGTCGGCATTATCTCCTGCACCTGAAAGCTGAACAGCTTTGCAGGTACTGCAGTGTTGCTGATAGTCCCTAGTGCATTTCCTGGCTCTGCTGCTGTATCTCCAGGGGGAGCTAAGGCCCAACATCTGGCTTGGGGATAGCTAAATCCTCGTCTCTGGCAGGCTCCTCCTACATCAGTGGCTGTGTCATGTGCACCATAGAGTGACCCAGAAACCTCACACTAACTTGTCCCATTGAAGTGATAGTATCTGTGCTGATGGATTGTATGGTGGAAGCCTGACTGGTGCTGGTCTCAGTGGTTTCATCTGACTGATGCTGGTCTCAGAGGTTTCCGCAAATCCTTCCTCTGACATTTCCTCTGAGTTGCCATAGGGCATCTTGGCAGGAGCATTGGGAGGGTGGCAGTGCCAGACAGTTTGGGGCATTGGGGTTGTTTTGTGCAACAAAGGACACACAATTGAGTGCAAGAGAGGGATAAGTGGCTGGGCAGCATACCACTAACTTGAGATATGAAGGACCGATGGATGCTTGCTTCCTGATCGCACACCAACCCGGGTGTCAGCCATGGTGGGGTCCCCCTCCCCTGCCAGATCCAGGGCTCTCTCCTCAAAGGGAGTAAGGATTTTCAAGCCGAGTACTCCACCCCGTCTTCTCCCACTCCAGGCAGTTATGCAACATCTTCTCTTGTGGTGACAGAGGGAGCACTGAAAGCCTGATGGCTGGAAGGGCACAGTGTGTCAGGGGTGTTGGATGTGTGAAGTTGGATGGGGTATGGCAGCATGTCAGGGCGTGGCTCTCAGGAGGCAGAGTCTGTAAAAGGGGGAGTTGGGGGTAGATACTAGGGGGTCAGGTGCTGGAAGGCCATGGGGTGTCAGAGGTTACACCCAGCGGCCTAGGGCTGTGGGGGCTGGGGTGTCTGGAGGTAGGTGCTGGGGGGTCGGGGGGGAGGTCAGGTACGGGAAGGCCCTGAGGTATGAGAGGGACATGGACATTGCAACCGTTACTCATTGGACTAATGCCAAGACAGGATAGCCACTTGTCTTTGCTGCCCAAATGAGGTCACTAACCTCACGGCACTGGTGGCCAGTCCTACAGTGACTTTCAGGCCGCTTTTTCCTTCTCAACCTCTTGATCGGCGCCAATCCAGAGGTAAGAATATGTCCCTCCTCTCCTCCACTGCGTTTAGCAGGTGGCCTAGCTCTCCCTCTGTGAACTTTGGGCTATTTTTCTTGGTGACATCTTCCTGGTGTGACTGCCTGTGTGTCCATCATTAAAGCTTAGAGCTCTCCTTGTTAAGGGAGTTCAACGGGTTCATGGATGAGAGGGATGTGGAGGGAAAGGGTTCAAGTGCAGGTCAGTGGGACTAGGCAAAAAATGGTTCGGCACATACAAGAAGGACCAAAATGCATGTTTCTGAGTTGTAATTTTCTATGGTTCTATGGTAACTTCAGGCAATTTGAGAATGTGATTTTGAGATATGCTGCAGACTGCTTTTTGTAATAATGGGGGGGAGGCAAGGGAACCTTATAGGGGTACTGATGGGGGGGTGGAGATCTGCAATGACGGTGATCGGGGGTAAAAGGGAGAACTTTGCAACAATGTGGATTGAGGGGGGAGGTGAGAAGGCTGAATTCAGCCACGGAGGGGATCAGGACAGATAAGTGAGAGGGGGAGCTTTGTAACTATGGGGGTTGGGACAAGGACGTGGGTGGGAGGAAGGCAATCAGAGGGGGAATTCTGCAATGATGCTACGGCAAATGTGAGGCTACATCCATGAGGGTTGGGCAAATATAGGAGGGGTGAGCGATGTCCGTTAGGGGCGCCGATTGTCTTTGGAGGAGATGAGAGCCCTATGTCTGTGGCAGCAGCCAGTGGCAGGCGAGCTCCTGTTACACTAGGAGTTCAGGGTACATGCTCAATAGTGTTCTTTGAGCTGAGCATCTGGCTTGCCAGCAAGATTTGGTGCTGCCGCCTCCCCTTGTTGGCAAGAATCAGATCATGGTTTCTTTTTTCAACAAAGTGTCATAAGATTGGATTTTTTTTCTCTCAACAGAAAAAGTGGGCCTGAAACTCTTCCGTTTTCTCACTCATTCAGCACTTAGAATTCTTCTCGTAAGATTGCCCCATAACTTTATGAGCGTGATCTTACGAGGGCAAGAGGCAAAAAAACAGGTCTGCACCCAGTTTTGTGGCTTTCCCGATCATATCTGATCTGTTTTGCTGGCAAAATCGGCTTCACACCCAGAAAGGGAGCAAAACTGATATCAATATTAATGACAGAATTTAAGTGTCATTTGCCAGTCCCAGAAACTATTGTCCGGGCTCTCTTGAACTTACTTGCTAGCCAGGCGAGATCCTCGCTGATGGAAACACATATGGTCCCCTCAACAGGGTGCAGACATGATAGTCTTGCTGGTGGGATTGGATAGCATTGCAGGCCCTGGGGGTTTGGGGGCAGGTCTGGGCAGTGCCCCTGGTGCAAGCAAGCCAACCTGGAAGTACCTGTCTGGCACCCTGGCACTGCCCACTGTGCACCCTGGCACTGCCCAACCCGCATCCAGGCAGCACCACAGGTGGGGCCTGAGGGGACAGGGCCTGTGGGGGTGGGGCCTGAGGGGGGTGGGGAAGTGGTGGGGAATTGCAGTAGGGAAGGGAGTGGCAGCTGGGGAGGTGTGGGACAGGAACTCTACAAAAGGATGATGATCGGGGGTTAAGGGTAACTCTGCAAGGGGGTTACGATTGGAGGATGTGGGGAACTCTGCAAAGGGAGTTATTGGGGAGAACTCTACAAAATGCTGGAAATTGGGGAGGTATATAGCAAAAAGTGGCGCTCAGGGGAGAACTTGGCAAAGGGAGCGATCTGGGCAGAAAGGGAACTCTGCAAAGGGGATGTTCAGGGGTGGGGCTGGGGTCCCTATGTGGGGGCAGGGTGGGAGGAGCACAGGGACAAATCAGTGGGATGGGAGCCCAATGTCCACGGAGGGGGGTGGTAGTGAGGGTGGGGATGCCAGTAATAGATTGGGGCATCTATACAGTCCTCAGCAGCTGGCTTCACTGGTGAGCGAGCTTAGGCTTCACCCTCTAACTGATGGCGAGAATCACATCCTGGCTCATCTTTTGCAGTAACAGGCATAAGATTGCTACTTGCAGCATGGACCCAAAAGCTGGTGCAGTTCTCTCCCATTTTCTCGCTCATTCGCTACTTAGAACATTTTTGTATAATTCAGCCCCATGACTCCACTCAGTCTCCATCCCTCGCTATTTCTGACCCACTGACAGGAAGATCCCTTCACGATGCTGCACAAAGTCAGGAGGTCGTGGTCCTGGGACTCCTCAACAATGTCACTGGACCCATTGATATCTGCCAGCATTAGATCAAACATATATAAGGAAACCACATCTGATAATTAGCAATCATCCTTCCTGAACTGCTGAATCAGAGTTCCTCCTCATTGAATGTTACAAGTAAAGACTGTAGATTGGATGCAGGACTTGAAAATCCGTTGTTCAGGATACCTCAATAGCAACATTATTGGCCAAATCCTGAAAGACTCATCTGCCCAAATTGTGGCAACCAACAACCATAATCGAAAAAACCTACTTGACTTATTCCTCATTGACTTCCCTATTGCTGGGATCTCTGTCCAGGATGGTAATGCTTGGTATCACAATCCTTGAGGGGGAAACATGTCCTGACTCTGAGCGTACCCTGCATTAATCCATGCGGCAGTTCCATGATGATGCGTGGAAAAGATTCAGAATAGGTTTCACAGTACCAAACTGGACATCCATGGGGCACTGTACACCATCAGCAGCAGCAGAATTCTATTCCGTCACAATCTTTAATCTCAGGCTAAGCATTACCTTCATTCCTCCATTCCCAGCAAAGCAGGCAATCCATTCTGAGCAAGAAAGTTAGACCATTGAATCTTATCCATACACTTCAACATTCTTTTCTGTTAACTGTGGAAGAACTGAGAAATGTAATTTAATCCTGTCTATTGCATTGTATTTGCATTGTATTTGTATAAGAAAATAATTAGTTTTTCTCAGCTGAATCTACTTGTGCAACAATCTCCATCCAGTTTAATATTCATAAACTTTATTGTTCTTCTTATCCAGCGGAACCTACTCACTACTATCAACCAGGTAAAAAAAAGTCAAATTTATATATTTGATCTTCTAATGCTTTGACTCCAATCCCAATTTCTAATATGTTCAATTTGTTGAGTGCCAGCTCAGGTCCATTGACAGAAATCTGAGGCAAAGTTTCAAAGTTACTTTCGCTATAGTGCAGCAATATAAGCTGACATTCCAGTGCAAAGCTGAGAGGTACTGTCTTTCGGATGAGATGTTGAAACAAAGACTTGTCTGCTCTCATTATAGAACCCCTTAATGTTCTTGGTATCTTGGTTAATTTTTATCCCTGAATAAACATCAGAAAATATGATCTGCTCACCATTACATGGCTGTTTTTGGAAATTCCCTGCGCACACTATGGCTATACTTTCCCAGAAATACAAAGTGCTGACAATTCAAATGTACTCCTTGGGCTATAAATACTTTGTGACACCCATTGGTCACAAAAGGTGTCAAGTGCATGCATGTCTTTCTTTTTTATTGGTACTGCCTGATTTGCAAAGAGACAGTGCAAGGAAATCAAAGGATCATTACACTCCCTACACGTGGCCCAGTGTGTATTCTTGTGCAATGAGCTGACCTCCTGCATGATACAGGTCAGTTGACCTGTGACTAGACATGATTTGCATAATAAGTCCTGGCCAAATAATGTCCCTGGATAATCTGCCAACCACTTGACTTCCATTTATCATTGTATGGGGACAGGGACTTAGCCTAATGGGAGGGATTGACTTAATCACATCAGACTGAAGTGCCTGGAGATCTTCAGTATGGGTGTGAGGGAATTATACAAAGTCATCCATATGTATTCTGAACTTTTCCAAGAAGGAGTTGGAAAATGAGGGGAGCCAAAGCTAAGACTATGTCAACCCCAGTGCAACATCTATGTATTTTAGAGTAAGACCAATTCCATACACCAAACTGGAACTCTTGGAAATGCTAGGCAGAATAAAACCTGTACAATTTGTAGAGTAGATCACACCTGTTGTTCCTGTTCTCAAGCTGGATAAGGCGGTTCAACTTTGTGGAGTCTATAAGCTTACTGTCAATCAGGTTTTTAAACTTGATAGATACCTCACACCCTGGATTGAAGATCTGTAGTACAGGCTAATTTGTGGTCAAGTATTCACTAAGTTAGCCATGAGCCATGCATATCTCCAACTGGAATTAGACAAGCCTTTCAGGAAGTATCAGACAATCAATACACACAAAGGCCTATACGAGTACACTTACTGTCCTTTGAGGTCTCATCCTTAGGTGTTCTTTTTCATGGAGTCATGGGGAACTTATTCCAAGGGTTATCTCAGATAGTGGCGCACCTGGATGATGTCTTGGTCACAGGAACTTCAGAACGTGATAACTTGGCAAACTTCGAAGGGGTCTTACAGTGGTTGTTGGAGGTTGGGATACTCAAGGGAAGGAAAAAAGTGACTTCCTAGCAAGTGGCAAAATCTTTTTGGGCTATTGCATGGATGGCAAGGGCCTTCACCGAGCGGAGGACAAGGTAAGGGCCATTAAGGAGGCAGCAAGGAGCCCTATGGAATTAAAATCCTTCCTGGAGTTAGTGAATTGTAGGAAATTTATTCTGAATTTGGCTTTTTTATTGGCCCCCTTGCATACCCTACTATGAAAACATCAAAGGTGGTCTTGGGGGGCACTGCAGTAAGAGGCTTTCAACAGGGTTACACATCCATTTTGACTCCACAAAATATCTCATCTTGACATGCGATGCCTTCCTTTACGGGGTTCGGGAGGTGGTGGCACACCAATAATAGATGGAACAGAGAGCCTATTGGTGTGCATCCAGGACCCTTTCGGACACTGAACAGAGGTGTTCCCAAATCGAGAAAGAAGGGTCTTTGGCATTAAAAATTCCATCAATTTGTCAATGGTAGACACTTCGTCATAATAACTGATCATAAACAATTGCTGGGACTTTTTAAGGAACACAAGGCCATACCCCATTGCCCCTGCCTGAATATAGTGTTCGACTTTGTTAATGGTGGCTACCTCCTAGAGCATCATCTCAGGACCCAGTTAACTAAAGCTGATGCACTGATTAATCTGCTATTGCCCACATGCCCAGTCTCATTTTCAGCTATGGAAGAGTTCATGATGACCATCAATATCATGGACACCATGCCGGTGTCAGCAAGGCAAATCAAGGACCCAGTTCTATCTAAATTAAAACATATGTTATATGATATAACTTGGCGGATTCAAAGAACAGCCCTCAAATTAAATGAAACCCTATCTGATGGAAAAAGACAAGCTCAGTGTTGAGTATGGTATCATTCTCTGATAGTAACTCGTTGTTGTCCGTCACTCAGGACAACGTCTGATACTTACAAAACGACATGATAGTCATCCTTGGATTTCAAAAATGGAAATGCTAACCAGGAGCCACATATGGTGGCCTGGTTTGATGCAATCATTAACAATTTGGTCAGATAGTATGAATCATGCCAGGAGAGTTAAAAATTCCCACTCCCTCAGCCTCCCTACATCACTGGGAATGACCTGGTGGGCCATGGGTGCAAGTGCATGTGGACTTCGTCAGATATTTACAGGTTCCATATTCTGAATTATGGTTGATGCACAAGCCCAAATGGTTAGAAATATGTTGCACAAACTCCATTACTTCCCATGTTACCACTGAGAAACTATGACAAAATTTCTGCATGCAGGGATACCTGGAGTCCTAGTTTCTAACAATGGCACTGCCTTTACTAGCACTCGGTTTCAGATCTTCACGCGTTCCATTGGAATCAAACATGTTAAGACAGCACCCTATCACCCATTATCAAATGGGTTTCTTGAATGGGGGTGAGAGGGTGGAGATGCAAACGTTTAAGCTCGGCATGAAGAACCAACTTGCAACATCCATGGGGACCAAACTGTCACGATTTTTATACAACCAAAGAACTATCCCTTACATGATAGAATCATTCCAGTGGAATTGTTAATGGGGTGACTGCTTTGGACAAGATTAAACCCACTGTTCCCAAACCTGGTGTGGATGGTTGAGTCCCAACAAGACAACCAGAAAAAGTATGATTCTACAAGGACAGAAAGAACGTTCAAATTCAACAACCCAGCCCACATGTGGAACTTTGGGGTGGTCTCAGTTGAGTTCCTAGGATCATAATGGAGAAAACAGGGCCCGTGTCCTATAAGGACCAAGTGAAAGACAAAGTTGTGAGGAAGCACCTGGACCGTCTCATGAAAAGGAAACCAGTGCAGGCCTCATCGCCAACTATAGGGACAACCACTGCCAGCATTGAGCCATACCTGTCTCTCCATGTGATGAGGACACAGATTCCAAAATGGAAGCAGAAGGGACCTCAGGAAGAACTGGAGTCAGTGGCTTAAGGCGCTCCCTTCAGAAGTGAAGGCCTCCGCCTCACTTTGTTAGATACAGTCTTGCCTCTTGTCAACCCCAGGCCAATTGCCAGGCAGCAAAAAAAGCCCTCCTATAGCAGAGGTTCTGGAAAAGAAATGGACTTGAGAAGGGAGAGATGTTATGATGGCCATAGAGGTTTATCAATAGACCTTCCGTGGGCCTTGTAGAGGACGAGCTCGCCTACTAAGCCTGTGGAGGTACACCCAATAGGGAAGGAGCAACAGAGGGGTTAAAACTAATGGCTCCACTCAGGCCAGCAGTCAAAGGACTCTGGGGGTTGACTTGCACACTGTAGCTGCAGAAGTGATACTTCATGCACGTTGTAAATAAAGAATGATTGGTGATGGAAGACTGGCCTCAGCAAGATTTTTATAGATACAGTTATTTTGCCATCTTGGCCAGAAACAATCTTGGTCAGATTGGCGTACATTTTGTTTGAGCATTGTGGCCACTAAGCTTTAGAAGTGTACAAGTTTAGTGCCTTCAGTGACTCTAGCCTGGTCTGCCACATGCACATTCTGTTCCTCAAAGGTTTACTCATTCTGATAAGCTCTTTGTACTTGTTGTTTGAAATTCATTTTCCTTTTCTGGTTCAATATAGCTATGTCAAAAAATCTTCATGTTTTTTCCAATGAATTTGACTTTTAACTTGTCTATTCCAGAAAAATCAAAGACCTGCCATCTGCCAAGTAAAAATTATACTCTCCATAAATGTCTTTGACCTCTTAACATTAAATTCCTAGCCCAGAAGTAATTATATTATACTTATTGATTTTTCTAAATGTTATATGTCGGTCAGGATGAAATGACAGTTTACTCCATTCCTTTGGTAGCGGTGACTGATTCTGTCCAAATCACGCAAGTGATCAGTGTAGGATTTGGAAATTCATAGTCAATAACACTGACCGTATCCACAGATTGGAATCAATGAGAGATTCTAATAAATTGCAGTATCTGAACAGACGTAATTATTTGCCATCATGATCAGAATCAATCTTGCTCAGTTTAGCAGCCATTTTGTTTAAGCATAGCAGCCAGTATGCTTTACAAATATACAGGTCTAGTGCCTTCAACCACTCGAGTCCATTCTACAACATGCACATCTGTTCCTCAAAGATTTGCTCATTCTGATAAGCTGTTTGAATTGTACAGTTCTTTTTCAAATCATATTTTTGTTTTCTGGTTTAGCAGAGCTATGTCAAAAATATTAATCTTCTTTAATATTAATTCAATTTTAACTTGTCTGTCTATTCCAGAAAAATCTAACAACTACCATCCATCAGGTAAAAATTACACTGGAATCCATTGGTCTCTTTCATTTCCTGACATTTGAATTTGATAAAAGGACAGACCATCTGGCATTGGCATCAGCAATAGATGCAACAATGGCACAACCAGGCCAGGTGACATTCCCAAGTTCATCTCAGTAGCATCTGGGTATTTGAGCCAAAATTGACAAAGCTATTCTACAGATTAGTCACATACTAGGATGGCATGGTCACACTCTTAGAACCACACCTTCCAGATAAAATCCCAAGTACTCCATCAGCATGTCAGAAGGGCTGGAAACCCCCACCCGTGCTAGAAACACATTGATGTAAAATCAGAAGGGCAATAATTACATTATTTTTATTGATGTGTCAAATTTTCACACTTGGATCAGGGCAGTATGACAGCTTATGCCATTTCTCAGGTAGTGCTGTCAGTTTCCATCCAAATTACCACGTGGGCGAATTGGTGGCAAAGCAGATATTCACGTTCAATAATATTGATCATAACCACAAACTGAATCAATGCAAGATTCTAGTAAATGTGTGATATGTGAATTGACACATTTAGTATGCTCTTTTATTCAGAATCAATGTTGGGTCTGATTGGCATCCATTTGGCCTCAACATAGAAGCCAGTGTGCTTCACAGATTCTCAGTACTGAGGACTGAATTTTAGCAATTTCCATTGTACAGCTTTTGTGTAAGAAATTATTCAGTGTTACCCAGCTTTAAACATGTGTGTGCAAGACATTGCATCCTGTTGCCTATCACATCAAATTTTAATTCTTTTTCAGGTGAACCTGCACAGCACATTCTACCAGGTAAATAATCTTTGATCTTCTGTCCTGTCTCTTCCTGCATCGATATCCAATATGTCCAATTTTACAATTTCAGCTGGGGTTCACTTGGAAGAAATCTTGGGTGAGATTCTCTGGCCTCCCTGCTCCCTGCTTTCCACTGACAGGAGATGGCACGTTGTTTGCTGGTGGCTGGTTTCCCCGTTCCTGTCGCTGTCAAAGGGAATTCCCATTAATGTTACCCCACGGAGGCTGGAAATCCACAGGCTGGTTGCATTGCAAGTGGAACCGGAGAATCCTGATGGTGTAAGCAGCCGGAAGGGTCTGACCCTTCTCTCAGAGGCAAAGTTGATGTTTTCAACTCACACTCCAGGAATTGAGCGCAGCCATTAAGGCTGACACTCCAGCATAATACTGAAACAATGCTGCACTCTCAGAGGGGATGTGATTTGCGGGTAATGTTAAAGGGATTTGCCTCCAAAGTGCAGAGGTAAATGGTGCACAGGCACTATTTCAGAACAGCACAGGAGTACCATTTAATTAATATTTTGTTAATAGTCATCCCTCAATAAACATCAGAAAAACAGATTCTCATCACATGGTGGTTTGTGGGAGCTTCCCATGCACGAATTGTCTTTGCTTTTCTGAAGAAAAGGGATCTACACTTCAAGCACACTTCATTGGCTCTAAAGAACCATGGTCATGAGGGGTGCCATATAAATGCAGGACCTTATCATCAAGTGACAGTATATTTATTGTAAAATCTTGGAGAGCTGCTGGGTGTCTCTTAATCAATGGATCTGTATACTTCCTGTACCTAGTTCAAAGTATACTGTGTGACCACAATGTCATGTACAGCAATTATTGAAATAAGTTGCCATTCTGACAACACACAAGTCACTTGGACTGTGTAAATGGACACATTTGCTACCTGAAATCTGGAGTTCTACTCACACTGGATAATCCACCATTTGATGTCCCTTCGCAGGAAATTATTTGGATTATTTGTCATTTGTGATGTTATGCACATTTTTAGGAAGAATAAAAGAACTGAATGCTACTTAAATGGGGAACAGATGCAGAACATCATGTGTATATCAAGAGAAGCTAACATCTTAATTCAATAGATCATAGGGAAGGCAAATGGAAAGTTATTCTTTATATCAAAGGGAATGGAGAATGAAAATGGGGAAACTATGTCTGGTTTTGGTCCTCTTATCTAAAGAAAGATAAACAGGCATCAGTGGCAGTCCAGACAAGATTCAGTTGGTTGATCCTGGGTATGGAAAGATTTTCTTATCAGGAGAACTTCACTGGAATGGACCTTTACTCATTGGTGTTCAGAAGAATGAAAAGCAACCTTATTGAGAGATGGGATTCTTAGGACTTCGATAGGGTAGATGCTGAGGACATGTTTGCCCCTGAGGGAGAGTCTTGGACAAGAGGACATAATCTTAGAGTAAACTAATCTTGGTTATAACATAGATGAAGAGGATTTTTTTTCTCTCAGAGGGTTGTGAATCTGTGGAATTCTTTACATAGAACATAGAACATTACAGCGCAGTACAGGCCCTTCGGCCCTCGATGTTGTGCCAACTAGTGGAACGAATCTAATGACCCTCAACCTAAACTATTCCAATGTTATCCATATGCCTATCCACTGACCATTTGAACACCCTTAAAGTTGGCGAGTCCACAACTGCTGCAGGCAGGGCATTCCACGCCCTTACTACCCTCTGAGTAAAGAACCTACCTCTGACATCCATCCTATAATTACCACTCCTCAATTTAAAACTATGTCCCCTCGTGTTAGCCGTCACCATCCGAGGTAAAAGGCTCTCACTGTCCACCCTATCTAACCCTCTGATCATCTTGTATGCCTCAGAGAGCTGGAGAGGCTGCATTGATAAGTACATTTAAGGCTGAAATAGTCAGATATCTAATCAGTCAGGGCATTAAGGGTTATGGGGATGTGGTAGAAAAGTGGAGTTGAGGGTTATATCAGATCAGTCATGATCTCAATTAATGGCGCAGTAGACTCGATGGTCTAAATGGTCTACTTCCGCTGCTGTGTGTTATGGTCTCATAGTTTATAGAGAAAGATATGTGAACAGAACGAGGATGGTGAAAATAAATGTAGATCCTTACAGATCAAAACGGAGGAATGGATAATAGAGAACAAAGAAATGGCTGAGCAACTGAATACAT
The DNA here is from genome assembly GCF_965287045.1 of Carcharhinus amblyrhynchos. Classification (NCBI taxonomy): domain Eukaryota; kingdom Metazoa; phylum Chordata; class Chondrichthyes; order Carcharhiniformes; family Carcharhinidae; genus Carcharhinus; species Carcharhinus amblyrhynchos. Next base: position 64,023,852 of record NC_137329.1, read on the forward strand.
ACTTTCGTTCTATCTCCACAAAACAGAACACAAATGAGATGACAGAAATGTTGGAGAATGCAAGATATACTGAGAGGGAAGAACTGAGGGAGATCAATATTAGTAGAGAAATGCTACTGGGGAAGTTGTTGGGATTGAAGGCGGATAAATCCCCAGAGCCTGATAATCTACATCCCAGAGTACTTAAGGCAGTGTCTCTAGGAATAGTGGATGCATTGGTGGTCATCTACCAGGATTCTATAGACTCTGGAACAATCCCTGCAGATTGGAGGGTAGTGAATGTCACTCTAATATTTAAAAAGGGAGGTAGAGAGAAAACAGGGAATTATAGATCAGTAAGATTAACATCGGTGGTGGGGAAAGTTCTCGAATCTATTATCACGGCCTTTATAGCAGGGCATTTAGAAAGCAGTGGCAGGACCAGACAGAGGCAGCATGGATTTATGAAGGGAAAATCATGCTTGACAAACCTACTGGAATTCTTTGAAGATGTAACCAATGGAGTTGAAAAGGGGAACCACTAGATGTGATACATTTGACAATGTCCTGCACAAGAGATTATCATGCAAGGTTAAAGCGCATGGGATTGGAAGAAATGTATTGAGATGGGTACAAAAGTGGTTGGCAGAGAGTAAAAAAAGAATAAGAATAAATGGGTGCTTTTCAAATTGGCAGACAGTAACTAGTGGGGTGCCACTGGGATCGGTATTGAGACCCCAACGTTGCACAATATATATTAATGATTTGGATGAGGGAACAAAATGTAACACCTCAAAGGTTGCAAATGATACCAAATTGGGTGGGAGGGTGAACTGTGATGAGAATGCAGGGATCCTTCAGAATGATCTGGACAGTTTGGGTAAGTGGGCTAATCAATGGCAGATGCAGTATAATTTGGATAAGTGTGAGGTTATTCGCTTTAGAAGCAAAAACAAGAAGGCAGATTACTACCAAAATGGCTATAAATTGGGAGCGGAGAGTGTGCAGAGGGACCTTGGTGTCCTTGTGCACCGGTCACTGAAGTTAAGCATACAGGTGCAGCAGGCAGTAAAGAAGGCAAATTGGCCTTCACTGTGAGATGTTTCAAATACAGCAGCAGGGATGTGTTGTTGCAACTATTCAGAGCCTTGGTGCAGACACACCTAGAGTTTTGTGCGCAGTTTTGGTCTCCTTTGCTGAGGAAGCATGTTCTTGCTCTTGAGGGTGTTCAGTAAAGGCTTACAGGCTGATCCTGGGGATTGGGGGACTGATGTATGAGGAGAGATTGATTAGGTTAGGACCGCTTTCACTAGAGTTCTGATGAATGAGGGGGAATCTCATAGTGACTTATAAAATTCAAACAGGTCCAGACAGGATAGATGCAGGAGGATGTTCCCGATGGTGGGGAAGTCCAGAACCAGGAATCACAAGATTCAGGGTCGACCATTTAGGACAGAGGTGAGGAGATATTTCTTCATCCAAAGAGTGGTGAGCCTATGGAATTCATTACAACAGGAAGTAGTTGATGCCAAAACATTGAATGCATTCAAGAGGCGGCTGGATATGGCACTTGAGGCAAATAGGATCAGAGGTCAAAGGTTGTGGGGAAAAAGCAGAATTAGGATATTGAATTGGATGATCAGCCATGATTGCAATAAATGGCTGTGCAAGCTTGGTGGGCCAAATGGCTACCTCCTGCTCCTATCTTCTATGTTTCTATGTTTACGCATAACTTACTGTGATTTACATTTTACACTTGATTGAGGACCAAATTATATCAAATGTTTTCTCTGGGAGCTGGAGTCATTTTCAGGAAAGCAGGGCAAAGAATAGATACACAGCGAAAATATACAGGCAATGTGATTGACCATTTGGTATCAACATGGCAGCCACTGAGCATTGCAAATGTACACAATTAATTCACTCAGTCACTCAAGCCTGTTCCACAACCTGCAATTTCTGTTTCTCTAATGTTAAATCATTCTGAAAAGCAAGTAATCATTTTTGGTACTGCCCAGATTTGTATCAAATATTATTTTGTAATGTTCCTTTCCGTCATTTAACACAAGAATATCAAACAATCTCCCTCCTGTTGATTACTGTTTAAAATTTTAACTCTTCTTCTCCAGGAAAACTGGATTTCTACTATCCACCAGGTAAAAAAATACATGGCCATCAGCACTGATTGGTGATCTGACATTTTTTATCTCCAGCCCAAGTTTCCAAAATTTTGAAGTGACAGCCAGGGCCCAGATACCAGAAATGATACCGCTGAGATAAAGTTCAGTTCAAAACTTACGCCAGGACAAACAGGCAAAATACGTCAAAAAACAGACACTACATTGGCATTCACATCAGCAATTAACACAAGCCAGCCACAGCCAGTCCATTTATTGATGCAGTTTGTCTCATTACTACCTAGGAATTGAGCGAAAATTGAGACAAATATACCACAGACATGTAAAACCACAAGCGGAGATAGACACACACACATAGAATCATATCTTTCAGCCAATATGACAGGCTCTTCCATCACAGTTCCCTGGTATGTCACACTGGCACTACGAGCCAGAGGAAATGGCAGTGTTCTGATGTCAAGACACAAGGGCATGTTTCTCAAAATCCTCAATATGTCTACACAGCATGAATACAATGTCTGCACACAAATCACTTCCTATCAGCTACCACCACTTTTCAGCTGAGCAGTTGTGCTCCATCAACTCAAAGACCACTTGGTGGAAGCACAGAATGCAGACTGGGTGGGACAACTTCAATATCCATTGCCAAGGATTTTTTGGTAGCGGTACTATCAATTAATCTTTTACAACATATCTCCCAGAATGGGTTTGCAGCTTTTTGTTTTGATTTTTTAACAATTCGATTTAGTATTGTCACATGTATTACTGTGGAATACTGTGTGCAATTCTGGTCACCCTATTGTAGAAAGGATATTGATAAGCCAGAAAAAGTGCAGAAAAGATTTACTAGGTTGCTACCAGGATTTGATGGATTGATTTATAAGGAGAGCCTGAATAGATTGGGACTTTTTTTCTGGAGCATAGGAGGCTGAGGGGTGACCTTATAGAAATCTATAAAATACTGAGGGGCATAGACAAGGTAGATAGTCAATATCTTTTCCCAAAGGTGGGGGAGTCTAAAACTAGAGGGCATAGGTTTAAGATGAGAGGGGAGAGATACATAAGTGTCCAGAGGAGCAATTTTTTCACACAGTGGGTGGCGAGTGTCTGGAACAAGCTGCCAGAGGTAGTAGTAGAGGAGGGTGCAATTTTATCTTCAGATAGTGACATGGGTAAAGAGGGATATGGGCCAAAAGCAGGCAATTGGGATTAGCTTAGGGGTTTTAAAAAAATGGGTGGCATGGACAAGTTGGGCTGAAGAGCCAGTTTCCATGCTGTAATCCTCTAAGACTCTATTAATATACAAATATATTGTTTCATATGCACAATACAGACAAGGCATACCATAATTAGACATGTAAAGAAGACAGTGAAGAACATAGAACATAGAACATTACAGCGCAGAACAGGCCCTTCAGCCGACAATGTTGCGCCAACCAATTAAGAAAAAAGCAATGACCCTCTAACCTAAACCAATCCCTTTCCATCCATAAACCTATCCACGGACCTCTTAAACGCCCCCAAACTAGGAGCATCTACAACTGCAGCAGGCAGGGCATTCCAATCCCTCACCACCCTCTGGGTAAAGAACCTACCCCTGACATCCGTCCTATAACTACCACCCCTTAATTTAAAGCCATGGCCCCTCGTGCTAGCTTTCTCCATCCGAGGAAAAAGGCTATCACTGTCCACCCTATCTAAACCTCTAATCATCTTGTATGTTTCAATAAGGTATCCTCTTAGCCGCCTTCTTTCTAACGAAAACAACCTCAAATCCCTCAGTCTCTCCTCATAGGACTTTCCCTCCATACCAGGCAACATCCTGGTAAACCTCCTCTGCACCCTCTCCAGTGCCTCCACATCCTTCCTATAATGTGGGGACCAGAACTGCACACAATACTCCAAGTGCGGCCGCACCAGAGTTTTGTACAGTTGCAACATGACGTTGCGGCTCCTAAATTCAATCCCCCTACCAATAAACGCCAAGACACCGTATGCCTTCCTAACATCCTTATCGACTTGATTTCCAACTTTCAGGGATCTATGCACATATACACCTAGATCCCTCTGTTCGTCAACACTATTCAGAGTCCTACCGTTCGCCCTATACTCTACATATCTGTTATTCCTGCCAAAGTGAATTACCTCACACTTTTCCGCATTAAACTCCATCTGCCACCTCTCGGCTCAGCTCTGCAACTCGTCCAAGTCTCTCTGTAAAAAAAGAAAGTCATGTTACAGTCATAGCTAGGGTGTAGAGGAAGTTCAACTTAATACAAGTTAGTCCATTCAAAAGTCTGATGGCAGCAGGGCACAAGCTGTTTTTGAGCTGATTGGTACATGTCCTCAGACTTTTAAAGAACAAACAAAGAAAATTACAACACAGTAAGAGGCCCTACGGCCCTCCAAGCCTGCACAGACCATGCTGCCCGACTGACCTAAAACCCTCTACCTTCCAGGGATCACATCTCTCTATGCACATCCTATTCATGTTTTTGTCAAGATGCCCCTTAAAAGTCTTGACTGTCTCTGCTTCCACTACCTCCCCCTGTGAAGAGTTCCAGGCACACACCATGCGCTGCGTAAAAAATCTGCCTTGTACATCTCCTTAAACCTTGCCCCTCGCATCTCAAATCTATGTCTGTAGGGATTGAGTCTTCCACCCTGGGAAAAAGCTTCTGACTATCCACTTTGTCCATGCCCCTCATAATCTTTTAGGTGAGAGACAAAGCATGAGCGAAAAACCTGTTATAATAATTCCAGTTCATCATTAAGATCAATAACTTCTGCAACATGTATTTACATATAACTATAATACAGATGTTTGCAGCCTCATGGCTGCCAGTCAGTTTGCGAGAAGTTTCTGGAACTGAGACCCAATTTCACCAGGCTGATCATCCACCTTGCTCCCTGATTGGTTCCCTAAATCATGTGATCCATACTCTGCATATTCATCCTGAAAGGGACATTCACCACGCCCACTTGACCTCATTCTCACTGACCTCTCTCTTTGTCTTAGCTCTCGCCATGTCAGTGATGATGGGGGAGGCAATGCACAGCTTCTGTGAAGAAAAATGCCTTGCCTTCTCATGAGTCACACTGCATCATGTTGTGTTACACTCTCAGGATGTAATGTGAGAAACACGTGTTCCTCTTGAATGTGTTCCACACACTGTAGTTTCTCTTGTTCAAACCATTCCCAGTACTGAAGACTGAATTTTAGCATTTTCTATTGTACAGCTTTTGTGTAAGAATCTATTCAGTATTACCCAGCTTTAAACATGTGTGTGTGTGTGTAAGGCATTGCATCCTGTTGAAGACTATGTCAATTTTTAATTCTCTTTTAGGTGAACCTGCTCAGCACATTCTACCAGGTAAATAAAACCAGGCCAGTTAGACTTTCAATGTGTTTGATCTTCCGTCCTGTCTCCTCCTGCATCGATATGGCCAATTTTACAATTTCAGCTGGGGTTCAGTTGGAAGAAATGTTGGGTGAGATTCTCTGGCCTCCCAGCCACATGCTTTCCACTGACAAGAGATGGCACGTTGTTTTCTGGTGGCTGGTTTTCCCATTCCTGCCACAGTCAATGGCAATTCCCATTAACGTCACCGCAGGCAGGCTGGAAATCCGCAGGCTGGTTGCATTGCAGGCGGGACTGGAGAATCCCGACGGTGTAAACAGCCGGAGAAGTCTGACCCTTATCTCAGATGCAAAGTTGATGTTTTCAACTCGCACTCCAGGAATTGAGCACAGCCATCAAGGCTGACACTCCAGCATAATACTGAAACAATGCTGCACTCTCAGAGGGGATATGATTTGTGGCTGATGCAGAGGTAAATGGTGCACAGGCACTATTTCAGAACTGCGCTGGAGAACCATTTAATTAATATTTGGTTAATTTTCATCCCTCAATAAACATCAGAAAAACAGATTCTCATCACATAGTAGTTTGTGGGGGCTCCCCATGCACAAATGGTCTTTGTGCAGTAATCATGTGTAGGTTCACTAGGCTGATACTGGAGATGAGGGGGTTAGACTATGAAGAGAGACTAAATACACAGGGTCTGTACTCGTTGGGGTTTAGAAGGATGAGGGGGAACTTATAGAGACGTATAAGAAAACGAAAGGGATGGATAGGGTAGAGGTAGAGAGATTCTTCCCACTTAGAAAGGACAGCAGGACTAGAGGGCACAGCCTCAAGATAAAGGGGGGGGGGCAGTTTAGAACAGAGTTGAGGAGGAACTTCTTCACTCAAAGGGTGGTGAATCTCTGCTCGTTGAAGTGATGGAGGCTACCTCGCTAAATATATTTAAGACACGGGCAGATAGGTTTTTGACAGACAAGGGAATTAAGGGTTATGGGGAGAAAGCGGGGAAGTGGAACTGATCCACTTCAGATCAGCCATGATCTTATTGAATGGCGGGGCAGGCTCAAAGGGCTAGATGGCCTACTCCTGCTCCTATTTCTTATGTTCTTATTATGTTCTTACGTTTTTTCGAAGAAAAGGGATCTACACTTCAAGCACACTTCATTGGCTCTAAAGAACCATAGTCATGAGGGGTGCCATATAAATGCAGGACCTTCTGCTCAAGTGACAGTATATTTATTATAAAATCTTGGAGAGCTGATGGGTGTCTCTTAATCAATGGATCAGTTTACTTCCTGTACCTAGTTCAATGTGTATTGTGTGACCACAATGTCATGTACAGCAATTATTGAAAAAAGTTGCCATTCTGACAACACACAAGTCACTTGGACTGTGTAAATGGACACATTTGCTACCTGAGATCTGGAGTTCTACTCACACTGGGTAAGCTGCCATTTGATGTCCCTTGGCAGGAAATTATTTTGATCATTTGTCATTTGTGATACTATGCACATTTTTACAAAGAAAGAAGGACTGAATGCTAGTTAAGAGGAGAAAAGCTGCAGATGAATGCAGCGCAGAATGATTCAGGGAACCTCATGCGTATATCAAGACAAGCTAACATTCTCGTTCAACGGGTCACATGGAATGAAATGAGATATTAGGCTTTATATCAAAGGGAATGGAATATAAAAATGGGGAAACTATGCGTTCTACTAGTTAGATCATACCTGGAATACTGTGCGCAGCTTTGGTCCTCTTACCTAAAAAAAGATAAACAGGCATCGGAGCAGTCCAGAGAAGATTCAGTTGGTTGATCCTGGGTATGGAAGCAACTTCTTCTGAGGAGAAGTTCAGTGGAATGGTCCTGTACTCATTGGTGTTCAGAAGAATAAAAAGCAACTTCACTGTTGCATGCAATTTTCAGGGCCTTGACAATGTGGATGCTGAGGGAATGGTTTCTCTCCCTTGTGGGAGAGTCTCAGACCAGAGGACATAACCTCAGAATAAGGTAACCTCAGTGAAAACAAATATGTGGAGGATCTTTTTCTCTCACAGGATCGTGAACCAGTGGAATTGTTTACCTCAGGGAGCTGTAGAGGCTGCATCGATAAGTACGTTTAAGGTTGAGATAGACAGACATCTAATCAGTCAGGGCATTAAGGGTTTTCAGGATGAGGTGGGAAAGTGGAGTTAAGGGCAATATCAGATCACCCATGATCTCAATTAATGGAAGAGTAGGCTTGATGGGCTGAATGGTCTACTTCTTCTCCCTCTTTCTTACGGTCTCATAGTTTATCCATAACTTTCAGTGAATTACATTTTACACTTGACTGGGGACCAAATTAAATCAAATGTTTCCTCTGGAGCTGTACCCATTTCCAGAAAAGCATGGCAAAGGATAGATACACAGTGATTTGGTATTAACACAGCAGCTACTGAGTATTGTAAATGTACATGATTACTTCACTCAGTCACTCAAGTCTGTTCCACAACCTGCAGTTTCTATTTCTCTAATGTTAAACCATCCTGAAAAGCAGGTATCACTTTTGATATTACCCAGATATGTATCTAATATTATTTTCGAATGTTCCTTTCTGTTATTTAACACATGAATATCAAACAATCTTCTTCCTGTTGATTTCTGATTAAAATTTTAACTCTTCTTCCCCAGGAAAACTGGATTTCTACCATCCACCAGGTAAAAAAAGACATGGCCATCAGCACTGATTGTTGATCTCAGATCTTTTACCTCCAGCCCAAGTTACCAAAACTTTGAAATTTTGAAGTGACAGCCAGCGCCCAGATACCAGGAATGATACCACTGAGATAAAGTTCAGTTCAAAACATAGGCCAGGACAAACAGGCAAAATACATCAAAAACAGACACTGCACTGGCATCCACATCAGCAATTAACACAAGAGAGCCACAGCCAGTCCATTGATTGAATGCAAGTTGTCTCATTAGTATCTAGGAATTGAGTGAAAATTGAGAAAATATGCCACAGACATGTAAAACCACAAAGGGAGACAGACACACATTGACAGAATCATACCTTTCAGCAAACATGGCAAGCTCCTCCATCACGATTCCCTGGTATGTCCTATCATCCTGGCACTATGAGCCAAAAGAAATGGCAGCACTGTAGTGTCAAAACACAGGGGCATGTTACTCGAAATCCTCAATATGTCTAAACAGCGTGAACACAATGTCTGCACGCAAATTGCTTCCTATCAGCCACCACCTTTTTCAGCTGAGCAGTTGTGCTCCTTCATCTCGAAGGCCACTTGGTAAAGCACAGAATGCAAACTGGATGGGACAAGTTCAATATCCATTACCAAGAATGGCCTGGTATCAGCACTCCCAATTAATCTTGAATAGCATATCTGCCGGAATAGGTTTGCAGCATTTTCTTTCGATTTTTTAGCAATTTAATTTTGTATTGTCATGTGTATCCATATACAGTCAAATGTATTGTTTGTTATGCACTATACAGTCAAGGCATACCGTACATAGATAAGTAAAGAGACTGAAGAATGTCATGTTAAAGTCATAGCTAGGGTGTAAAGAAAGTTCAACTTAATACATGGTAGTTCCACTGAAAAATCTGATGGCAGAAGGGCAGAAGCTGTTTTTGAGCCAGTTGGTACGTGTCCTGAGACCTTTAGGTGAGAGAACAAGCATGAGCGAAAAACCTGCTAGAATTCCAGTTCATCATTTAGGTTAATAACAACTGCAACACGTATTTAAAGATATTTGATTTGATTTGATTTATTATTGTCACATGTCCTAACATATATTAGGCAGCACGGTAACATAGTGGTTAGCACTGCTGCTTCACAGCTCCAGGGACCTGGGTTCAATTCCCAGCTTGGGTCACTGTCTGTGTGGAGTTTGCATATTCTCCTCGTGTCTGCGTGGGTTTCCTCCGGGTTCTCTGCTTTCCTCCCACAGTCCAAAGATTGAACATAGAACATAAAACATTGAACGTTACTGCCCAGTACAGGCCCTTCGGCCCTCGATGTTGCCCTGACCAGTGGAACCAATCTAATGACCCTCTAACATAAACTATTCCAATGTTATCCATATGCCTATTCACTGACCATTTGAGCACCCTTAAAGTTGGCGAGTCCATAACTGCTGCAGGCAGGGCATTCTGCGCCCTTACTACCTTCTGAGTAAAGAACCTACCTGTGACATCCGTCCTATAATTACCACCCCTTAATTTAAAGCTATGTCCCCTTGTGTTAGCCATCACCATCCAAGGAAAAAGGCTCTCACTGTCCACCCTATCCAATCCTTTGATCATCTTGTATGCCTCAATTAGGTCACCTCGTAACCTTCTTCTCTCCAATGAAAATAACCTCAAGTCCCTCAGCTTTTCCTCATAAGACCTTCCCACCATACCAGCAATGTCCTGGTAAACCTCCTCTGCACTCTTTCCAATGCCTCCACATCTTTCTTATAATGCGGCGACCAGAACTGTACACAATACTCCAAGTGCGGCCGCACCAGAGTTTTGTACAGTTGTAACATGACCTCACGGCTCCGAAATTCAATCCCTCTACCAATAAAAGCTAACTCACCGTATGCCTTCTTAACAACCTTATCAACCTAGGTGTCAACTTTCAGGGAGCTATGCACATGTACTCCAAGATCTCTCTGCTCATCAACACTACTAAGAGTCCTTCCATTAGCCCTATATTCTGTACTCCTGTTATTCTTACCAAAGTGAATCACCTCACACTTTTCCGTATAAACTCCATCTGCCACCCCTCGGCCCAGCTCTGCAGCTTATCTATGTCCCTCTGCAAACTGTAACATCCATCCTCACTGTCTACAACTCCTCTAACTTTGATGTCGTCAGCAAATTTACTAATCCATCCTTCTACACCCTCATCTAGGTCATTTATAAAAATGACAAACAGCAGTGGCCCCAAAACAGATCCTTGAGGTACACCACTTGTAACTGAACTCTGGGTTGAATATTTCCCATCGACCACCACCCTCTGTCTTCTATCAGCTAGCCAATTCCTGATCCAAATTGCTCAATCACCCTCAATCCCATGCATCTGCATTTTCTGCAATAGCCTACCATGGGGAACCTTATCAAACGCTTTGCTAAAATCCATATACACCACATCAACTGCCTTACCCTTATCCACCTCTTTGGTCACCTTTTCAAAAAACTCGATAAGGTTTGTGAGGCACAACCTACCCATCACAAAACCTAACCTACTCTTCACAAAACCAAAGATGTGCAGGTTAGTTTGATTGGCCATGCTAAAATTGCCCTTAGAGTCCTGAGTTGTATAGGATAGAGGGATTAATGGGTAAATTTGTAGGGTTGTGGGGATAGGGACTAGGTGGGATTGTGGTCAGTGCAGACTCAATGGGCCGAATGGCCTCTTTCTGTACTGTAGGGATTCTATGATTCAATATGCAATGAAAAGTATTGTTCCTTGCACGCTATACAGACAAAACATACCGTTCATAGAAAAGGAAACGAGAGAGTGCAGAATGAAATATTACAGTCATAGCTAGGATGTAGAGAAAGATCAACTTAATGCAAGATAAGTCTATTCAAAAGTCTGCAGCAGCAGAGAAGAAGCTGTTCTTGAGTTGTTCGGTACATGAATCATGTGACCCATTCTCTGAAGATTGTTCCTGAGCGAGACATTCACCACATCTACTTGACCTCATTCTCACTGATCTCCCTCTTTTTCATACCTTTTGCCATGGCAGTAATGTTAGGGATGGACAATGCACCAGTTTCTCTGAAGAAAAATGTCTTGCCTTCTCGTTAATCACACCACATCATGTTGTGTTACGCTCTCATGATGCAATGTGAGAAACACAAGTTCCTCTTGAATGTGTTTCACACACTTTAGTTTTTCTTGTTCAAACTGTTCTCAGTATTGAAGACTGAATTTTAGCAATTTCCATTGTACAGCTTTTGTGTAAGAAATTATTCAGTGTTACCCAGCTTTAAACATGTGTGTGCAAGACATTGCATCCTGTTGCCTATCACATCAAATTTTAATTCTTTTTCAGGTGAACCTGCACAGCACATTCTACCAGGTAAATAATCTTTGATCTTCTGTCCTGTCTCTTCCTGCATCGATATCCAATATGTCCAATTTTACAATTTCAGCTGGGGTTCACTTGGAAGAAACCTTGAATGAGATTCTCCGGCCTCCCTGCTCCCTGCTTTCCACTGACAGGAGATGGCACGTTGTTTGCTGGTGGCTGGTTTCCCCGTTCCTGTCGCTGTCAATGGGAATTCCCATTAATGTTACCCCACGGAGGCTGGAAATCCACAGGCTGGTTGCATTGCAAGTGGAACCGGAGAATCCTGATGGTGTAAGCAGCCGGAAGGGTCTGACCCTTCTCTCAGAGGCAAAGTTGATGTTTTCAACTCACACTCCAGGAATTGAGTGCAGCCATTAATGCTGACACTCCAGCATAATACTGAAACAATGCTGCACTCTCAGAGGGGATGTGATTTGCGGGTAATGTTAAAGGGATCTGCCTCCAAAGTGCAGAGGTAAATGGTGCACAGGCACTATTTCTGAACAGCACAGGAGTACCATTTAATTAATATTTTGTTAATAGTCATCCCTCAATAAACATCAGAAAAACAGATTCTCATCACATGGTGGTTTGTGGGAGCTTCCCATGCACGAATTGTCTTTGCTTTTCTGAAGAAAAGGGATCTACACTTCAAGCATGCTTCATTGGCTCTAAAGAACCATGGTCATGAGGGGTGCCTTATAAATGCAGGACCTTATCATCAAGTGACAGTATATTTATTGTAAAATCTTGGAGAGCTGCTGGGTGTCTCTTAATCAATGGATCTGTATACTTCCTGTACCTAGTTCAATGTGTATTGTGTGACCACAATGTCATGTACAGCAATTATTGAAAAAAGTTGCCATTCTGACAACACACAAGTCACTTGGACTGTAAATGGACACATTTGCTACCTGAGATCTGGAGTTCTACTCACACTGGGTAAGCTGCCATTTGATGTCCCTTGGCAGGAAATTATTTTGACCATTTGTCATTTGTGATACTATGCACATTTTTACAAAGAAAGAAGGACTGAATGCTAGTTAAGAGGAGAAAAGCTGCAGATGAATGCAGCGCAGAATGATTCAGGGAACCTCATGCGTCTATGAAGAAAGCTAACATTCTCGTTCAACTGGTCACATGGAATGAAATGAGATATTAGGCTTTATATCAAAGGGAATGGAATATAAAAATGGGGAAACTATGCGTTCTACTAGTTAGAGCACACCTGGAATACTGTGCGCAGCTTTGGTCCTCTTACCTAAAAAAAGATAAACAGGCATCGGAGCAGTCCAGAGAAGGTTCAGTTGGTTGATCCTGGGTATGGAAGGAACTTCTTATGAGGGGAAGTTAAGTGGAATGGTCCTGTACTCATTGGTGTTCAGAAGAATAAAAAGCAACTTCACTGTTGCATGCGATTCTCAGGGCCTTGACAATGTGGAAGCTGAGGGGATGGTTTCCTTCCCTTGTGGGAGAGTCTCGGACCAGAGGACATAACCTCAGAATAAGGTAACCTCAGTGAAAACAGATATGTGGAGGATTTTTTTCTCTCAGAGGGTCGTGAAACTATGGAATTGTTTACCTCAGGGGAAATGTAGAGGCTGCATCGATAAGTACGTTTAAGGCTGAGATAGAAAGATATCTAATCAGTCAGGGCATTAAGGCTTTTGGGGATGAGGCGGGAAAGTGGAGTTGAGGGTTATATCAGATCAGTCATGATCTCAATTAATGGCAGAGTAGACTCGATGGGCTGAATGGTCTACTTCTGCTCCCTCTTTCTTATGGTCTCATAGTTTATCCATAATTTACAGTGAATTACATTTTACACTTGACTGGGGACCAAATTAAATCAAATATTTTCTCTGGACTATGTCCAGGAAAGCATGGCAAAGGGTAAATACACCGTGAAAATACACGGCAATGTGATTGACCAAAGTACCAGAATTAAAACAGTGATAAATTCTATTGAAGGTGTGATGTGATTTTCTTGGATTTGGTTTTTTAATTTGACCAGACTCATGTTTGGGTCTGAATGGCAGACATTTGGTATCAACATAGCAGTCACTGAGCATCACAAATATACACAATTAATTCACTCAGTCACTCAAGCCTGTTCCACAACCTGCAATTTCTGTTTCTCTAATGTTAAATCATTCTGAAAAGCAGGTAGTCATTTTTGATACTGCCTAGATTTGTATCAAATATTATTTTGTAATGTTCCTTTCTGTCATTTAACACAAGAATGTCAAACAATCTCTTTAAAACAATTTTAAATCTTCTTCTCCAGGAAAACTAGATTTCTACCATCCACCAGGTAAAAAAATACATGGCCATCAGCACTGATTGGTAATCTGACATCTTTTATCTCCAGCCCAAGTTTCCAAAATTTTGAAGTGAAAGATAGGGCCCAGATACCAGAAATGATGCCACTGAGATAATGTTCAGTTCAAAACATACACCAGGACATGCAGGCAAAATACATCAAAAACAGACACTACACTGGCATTCAAGTCCGCAATTAACGCAAGGCAGCCACAGCCAGTCCATTCATTGATGCAGTTTGTCTCATTACTATCTAGGAATTGAGTGAAATTTGAGAGAAATTTATTTCAATTTGGTTTAGTATTGTTACATGTATTACTGTGGAATACTGTGTGCAATTCTGGTCACCCTATTATAGAAAAGATATTGTTAAACTAGAAAGAGTGCAGAAAAGATTTACTAGGATGTTACCACGACTTGATGGATTGAGTTATAAGGAGAGGCTGAATAGACCGGGACTTTTTTCTCTGGAGCATAGGAGGCTGAGGGGTGAACTTATAGAGGTCTATAAAATAATGAGGGGCATAGACAAGGTAGAGAGTCAATATTATTTCCCAAAGGTAGGGGAGTCTAAAACGAGAGGGCATAGGTTTAAGGTGAGAGGGGAGAGATACGAAAGTGTCTACAGGGGCAGTTTTTTCACACAGAGCGTGGTGAGAGTCTGAAACAAGCTGCCAGAGGTAGAGGTGGGTACAATTTTGTCTTTAAAAAAGCATTTAGATAGTGACAAGATATGATGGGTATAGAGGGATATGGGCCAAAAGCGGGCAATTGGAATTAGATTAGGCGTTTTAAAAAAAAGGGTGGCATGGACAAGTTGGGCTGAAGAGCCAGTTTCCATGTTGTAAACTTCTATGACTCTATTAATATCCAGTCAAATGTATTGTTTCTTATGCACAATACAGACAAGGCATACCATACTTAGACATGTGAAGAAGAGAGTGAAGAATGTCGTGTTACAGTCATAGCTAGCTATCCTTCCAGGGATCATATCCCTCTATGCCCATCCTATTCATGTATTTGCCAAGACGCTCCTTAAAATTCACTACCGTATCCGCTTCCACTACCTCCCCCAGAAACGAGTTCTAGGCACTCACCACCCGCTGTGTAAAAAATCTGCCTTGTACATCTCCTTAATCCTTGTCCCTTGCATCTCAAATCTATGTCTGTAGGGATTGAGTCTTCCACCCTGGGAAAAAAGCTTCTGACTATCCACTTTGTCCATGCCCCTCATAATCTTTCGCATGGGCAAAAAACCTGTTATAATAATTCCAGTTTATCATTAAGATCAATAACTTCTGCAACATGTATTTACATATAACTATAATACAGATGTTTGCAGCCTCATGGCTGCCAGTCAGTTTGCGAGAAGTTTCTGGAACTGAGACCCAATTTCACCAGGCTGATCATCCACCTTGCTCCCTGATTGGTTCCCTAAATCATGTGATCCATACTCTGCATATTCATCCTGAAAGGGACATTCACCACGCCCACTTGACCTCATTCTCACTGACCTCTCTCTTTGTCTTAGCTCTCGCCATGTCAGTGATGATGGGGGAGGCAATGCACAGCTTCTGTGAAGAAAAATGCCTTGCCTTCTCATGAGTCACACTGCATCATGTTGTGTTACACTCTCAGGATGTAATGTGAGAAACACGTGTTCCTCTTGAATGTGTTCCACACACTGTAGTTTCTCTTGTTCAAACCATTCCCAGTACTGAAGACTGAATTTTAGCATTTTCATTGTACAGCTTTTGTGTAAGAATCTATTCAGTATTACCCAGCTTTAAACATGTGTGTGTGTGTGTAAGGCATTGCATCCTGTTGAAGACTATGTCAATTTTTAATTCTCTTTCAGGTGAACCTGCTCAGCACATTCTACCAGGTAAATAAAACCAGGCCAGTTAGACTTTCAATGTGTTTGATCTTCCGTCCTGTCTCCTCCTGCATCGATATGGCCAATTTTACAATTTCAGCTGGGGTTCAGTTGGAAGAAATGTTGGGTGAGATTCTCTGGCCTCCCAGCCACATGCTTTCCACTGACAGGAGATGGCACGTTGTTTTCTGGTGGCTGGTTTTCCCATTCCTGCCACAGTCAATGGCAATTCCCATTAACGTCACCGCAGGCAGGCTGGAAATCCGCAGGCTGGTTGCATTGCAGGCGGGACTGGAGAATCCCGACGGTGTAAACAGCCGGAGAAGTCTGACCCTTATCTCAGATGCAAAGTTGATGTTTTCAACTCGCACTCCAGGAATTGAGCACAGCCATCAAGGCTGACACTCCAGCATAATACTGAAACAATGCTGCACTCTCAGAGGGAATATGATTTGTGGCTGATGCCATGTGCTCCAAAGTTCAGAGGTAAATGGTGCACAGGCACTATTTCAGAACTGCGCTGGAGAACCATTTAATTAATATTTGGTTAATTTTCATCCCTCAATAAACATCAGAAAAACAGATTCTCATCACATGGTGGTTTGTGGGAGCTTCCCATGCACAGATGATCTTTGTTTTTTCGAAGAAAAGGGGTCTACACTTCAAGCACACGTCATTGGCTCTAAAGAACCATGGTCATGAGGGGTGCCATATAAATGCAGGACCTTCTGCTCAAGTCACAGTATATTTATTATAAAATCTTGGAGAGCTGCTGGGTGTCTCTTAATCAATGGATCAGTATATTTCCTGTACCTAGTTCAATGTGTATTGTGTGACCACAATGTCATGTACAGCAATTATTGAAATAAGTTGCCATTCTGACAACACACAAATCACTTGGACTGTGTAAATGGACACATTTGCTACCTGAGATCTGGAGTTCTACTCACACAGGATAATCCACCATTTGATGTCCCTTGGCAGGAAATTATTTTGACCATTTGTCATTTGTGATACTATGCACATTTTTACAAAGAAAGAAGGACTGAATGCTAGTTAAGAGGAGAAAAGCTGCAGATGAATGCAGCGCAGAATGATTCAGGGAACCTCATGCGTATATCAAGACAAGCTAACATTCTCGTTCAACGGGTCACATGGAATGAAATGAGATATTAGGCTTTACATCGAAGGGAATGGAATATAAAAATGGGGAAACTATACATTGTACTAGTTAGAGCACACCTGGAATACTGTGCGCAGTTTTGGTCCTCTTACCTAAAAAAAGATAAACAGGCATCGGAGCAGTCCAGAGAAGATTCAGTTGGTTGATCCTGGGTATGGAAGGAACTTCTTCTGAGGAGAAGTTCAGTGGAATGGTCCTGTACTCATTGGTGTTCAGAAGAATAAAAAGCAACTTCACTGAGGCATGCAATTCTCAGGGCCTTGACAATGTGGATGCTGAGGGGATGGTTTCTCTCCCTTGTGGGAGAGTCTCGGACCAGAGGACATAACCTCAGAATAAGGTAACCTCAATGAAAACAGATATGAGGAGGATCTTTTTCTCTCACAGGATCGTGAACCAGTGGAATTGTTTACCTCAGGGGAGATGTAGAGGCTGCATCGATAAGTATGTTTAAGGTTGAGATAGACAGATATCTAATCAGTCAGGGCATTAAGGGTTTTCGAGATGAGGTGGGAAAGTGGAGTTGAGGGTTATATCAGATCACTCATGATCTCAATTAATGGCAGAGTAGACTCGATGGTCTGAATGGTCTACTTCTTCTCCCTGTTTCTTATGGTCTCGTAGTTTATCCATAACTTACAGTGAATTACATTTTACACTTGACTGGGGACCAAATTAAATCAAATGTTTCCTCTGGAGCTGTACCCATTTCCAGAAAAGCATGGCAAAGGATAGATACAGAGCGAAAATACACAGGCAATGTGTTTTCCAAAGAACCAAAATTAAAACAGTGATAAATTCTATTAAATGTATGATGTGATTTTCTTGGATTTGTTTTTTTAATTTGACCAGACTCATGTTCAGGTCTGAACGGCAGCAACTTGGTATGAACATAGCAGCCCCTGAGCATTGTAAATATACACGATTAATTCACTCAGTCACTCAAACCTGTTCCACAACCTGCAGTTTCTGTTTCTCTAATGTTAAACCATCCTGAAAAGCAGGTAATCACTTTTGGTATTACCCAGATTTGTATCTAATATTATTTTGTAATGTTCCTTTCTGTTATTTAACACATGAATATCAAACAATCTTCACCCTGTTGATTACTGATTAAAATTTTAACTCTTCTTTTCCAGGAAAACTGGATTTCTACCATCCACCAGGTAAAAAAAGACATGGCCATCACCGCTGATTGTTGATCTGAGATCTTTTGTCTCCAGCCCAAGTTACCAAAACTTTGAAATTTTGAAGTGACAGCCAGCGTCCAGATACCAGGAATGATACCACTGAGATAAAGTTCAGTTCAAAACATAGGCCAGGACAAACAGGCAAAATACATCAAAAACAGACACTGCACTGGCATCCACATCAGCAATTAACACAAGAGAGCCACAGCCAGTCCATTGATTGAATGCAAGTTGTCTCATTAGTATCTAGGAATTGAGTGAAAATTGAGAAAATATGCCACAGACATGTAAAACCACAAAGGGAGACAGACACACATTGACAGAATCATACCTTTCAGCAAACATGGCAAGCTCCTCCATCACGATTCCCTGGTATGTCCTATCATCCTGGCACTATGAGCCAAAAGAAATGGCAGCACTGTAGTGTCAAAACACAGGGGCATGTTTCTCGAAATCCTCAATATGTCTAAACAGCGTGAACACAATGTCTGCACGCAAATTGCTTCCTATCAGCCACCACCCTTTTCAGCTGAGCAGTTGTGCTCCTTCATCTCGAAGGCCACTTGGTAAAGCACAGAATGCAAACTGGATGGGACAACTTCAATATCCATTACCAAGAATGGCCTGGTATCAGCACTCCCAATTAATCTTGAATAGCATATCTGCCGGAATAGGTTTGCAGCATTTTCTTTCGATTTTTTAGCAATTTAATTTTGTATTGTCATGTGTATCCATATACAGTCAAATGTATTGTTTGTTATGCACTATACAGTCAAGGCATACCGTACATAGATAAGTAAAGTGACTGAAGAATGTCATGTTAAAGTCATAGCTAGGGTGTAAAGAAAGTTCAACTTAATACATGGTAGTTCCACTGAAAAATCTGATGGCAGAAGGGCAGAAGCTGTTTTTGAGCCAGTTGGTACGTGTCCTGAGACCTTTAGGTGAGAGAACAAGCATGAGCGAAAAACCTGCTAGAATTCCAGTTCATCATTTAGGTTAATAACAACTGCAACATGTATTTACAGATATTTGATTTGATCTGATTTATTATTGTCACATGTCCTAACATATATTAGGCAGCACGGTAACATAGTGGTTAGCACTGCTGCTTCACAGCTCCAGGGACCTGGGTTCAATTCCCAGCTTGGGTCACTGTCTGTGTGGAGTTTGCATATTCTCCTCGTGTCTGCGTGGGTTTCCTTTGGGTACTCTGCTTTCCTCCCACAGTCCAAAGATGTGCGGGTTACTTTGATTACCCATTTCAAACCATTCCCAGTACTGAAGACGGAACTTTAGCAAGTTTCATTGTACAGCTTTTGTGTAAGAATCTATTCAGTATTACCCAGCTTTAAACATGTGTGTGTGTGTGTAAGGCATTGCATCCTGTTGAAGACTATGTCAATTTTTAATTCTCTTTCAGGTGAACCTGCTCAGCACATTCTACCAGGTAAATAAAACCAGGCCAGTTAGACTTTCAATGTGTTTGATCTTCCGTCCTGTCTCCTCCTGCATCGATATGGCCAATTTTACAATTTCAGCTGGGGTTCAGTTGGAAGAAATGTTGGGTGAGATTCTCTGGCCTCCCAGCCACATGCTTTCCACTGACAGGAGATGGCACGTTGTTTTCTGGTGGCTGGTTTTCCCATTCCTGCCACAGTCAATGGCAATTCCCATTAACGTCACCGCAGGCAGGCTGGAAATCTGCAGGCTGGTTGTGTTGCAGGCGGGACTGGAGAATCCCAACAGTGTAAACAGCCGGAGAAGTCTGACCCTTATCTCGGAGGCAAAGTTGATGTTTTCAACTCGCACTCCAGGAGTTGAGCGCAGCCATCAAAGTTGACACTCCAGCATAATACCGAAACAATGCTGCACTCTCAGAGATGATGTGATTTGCAGGTGATATTAAAGGGATCTGCCTCCATAGTGCAGAGGTAAATGGTGCACAGGCACTATTTCAGAACTGTGCAGGAGTACCATTTAATTAATATTTGGTTAATATTCATCCCTCAATAAACATCAGAAAAACAGATTCTCATCACATGGTGGTTTATGGGAGCTTCCCATGCACGAATGGTCTTTGTTTTTCCGAAGATAAGGGGTCTACACTTCAAGCAAACTTCATTGGCTCTAAAGAACCATGGTCATGAGGGGTGCCATATAAATGCAGAACCTTCAGCTCAAGTCACAGTATACTTATTGTAAAATCTCGGAGAGCTGCTGGGTGTCTCTTAATCAATGGATCAGTACAATTCCTATACCTCGTTCAATGTGTATTGTGTGACCACAATGTCATGTACAGCAATTGTTGAAATAATTTGCCATTCTGACAACACACAAATCACTTGGACTGTGTAAATGGACACATTTGCTACCTGAGACCTGGAGTTCTACTCACACTGGATAATCTGCCATTTGATGTTCCTTGGCAGGAAATTATTTTGATCGTTTGTCATTTGCGTTACTGTGCACATTTTTACAAAGAAAGAAGGACTGAGTGGTATTTAAGTGGAGAAAAGCTGCAGAAGAATGCAGCGCAGAATGATTCAGGGGACTTCATGCGTATATCAAGACAAGCTAACATCCTAGTTCAACAGGTCATAAGGAATGAAATGAGATATTAGGCTTGACATCTAATGGAATGGAATATAAATATGGGGAAACTGCATTGTACGAGTTCGAGCATGTTGTGGGAAAAATTACCACTTCGGAGTCAGACTAGAGGGGCAGCAATACAGTTTTATTTTCCGAAGCCTCGTGGAGAGAAAGACACCAGCACCTCACACTACTGGACAGCTACCTTCTCTCAATGAAACAATAGAAACAGTCCACCTTTATACCCTTTACACAATGGGTGGACTGGACACGTTTATTACATCGTTACAGTCAAATGGGTACAACATTTCTTAGCTCATTATTATGGACAGGTACAGCCATTCGTGTTTCAACATCACATTGTTCCATGAATGGATACATTTCCTTTTATCAACGGCTTAATTTATTCTATTCTTGTAGTACATGATTCTTTTGAGTTTATCCATTCCTCCCTGTTATCCCAGGACTATCTTTATCTCTTTTAAGGTGCCTGGCTTCCTGAAGCGTTTGTTCCCTGTTTTAATTCAATTAACTGTCTGTCCCGTGGTTTAAATTTTAAATGATTGTCTGTATTTGAAAGTCAGTGTCTGTGCTGGAAGTCAGCGCAGGTTTAATGCCTTTTAACCCCTTATGTGCCGGACAGCTATTTTTATGCCAGGTACCCATCTTTATGATTTTTTCCGCCTTCAGAGCACACATGAGGACTGTGTGCAGTTTTGGTCCTCTTATCGAAAAAAAGATAAACAGGCATCGGTGGCAGTCCAGAGAAGATTCAGTTGGTTGATCCTGGGTATTGAAGGAACTGCATATGAGGAGAAGTTCAGTGGAAGTTAAGTGCTCATCGGTGTTCAGAAGAATAAAAAGCAACTTCACTGAGGCATGCAATTCTCAGGGCCTTGACAATGTGGATGCTGAGGGGATGGTTTCTCTCCCTTGTGGGAGAGTCTCAGAACAGAGGACATAACCTCAGAGTAAGGTAATCTCAGTGAAAACAGATATGAGGAGGATTTTTTTCTCTCACAGGATCGTGAATCTGTGGAATTGTTTACCTCAGGGAGCTGTAGAAGCTGCATCGATAAGTACGTTTAAGGTTGAGATAGAAAGATAGCTAATCAGTCAGGGCATTAAGGGTTTTGGGGATGAGACGGGAAAGTGGAGTTGAGGGCTATATCAGATCAGTCATGATCTCAATTAATGGCAGAATAGACTCGGTGGGCTGAATGGTCTACTTCTGCTCCCTGTTTCTTATGGTCTCATAGTTTATCCATAATTTACAATGAATTACATTTTACTCTTGACTGGGGACAAAATTACATCCAATGTTTTCTCTGGGAGCTCAACCCATTTCCAGAAATGCATGGCAAAGGATAGATACACAGTGAAAATGCATGGGCAATGTGATTGACCAAAGAACCAGAATTAAAACAGTGATAAATTCTATTAAATGTGATTTTCTTGGATTTGGTTTTTTAATTTGACCAGACGCATGTTCAGGTCTGAATGGCAGCAATTTGGTATTAACATAGCAGCTACTGAGCATTGTAAATATACACGATTAATTCCCTCAATCACTCAAGCCTGTTCCACAACCTGCAGTTTCTATTTCTCTTATGTTAAATCATACTGAAAAGCAGGTAATCACTTTTGTTATTACCCAGATTTGTAACATACATTATTTTGTTCCTTTCTGTTATTTAGCACAGGAATATCAAACAATCTCCTTCCTGTTTATTTTGGATTAAAACTTTTACTCTTCTTCTCCAGGAAAACTGGATTTCTACAATCCACCAGGTAAAAAAATACATGGCCATCAGCACCAATTGTTGATCTGAGATCTTTTATCTCCAGCCCAAGTTCCCAAAACTTTGAAATTTTGAAGTGACAGCCAGGGCCCAGATACCAGGAATGATACCACTGAGACAAAGTTCAGTTCAAATCATATGCCAGGACAAACAGGCAAAATACATCAAAAACAGACACTGCACTGGCATCCATATCAGCAATTAACACAAGAGAGCCACAGCCAGTCCATTGATTGGATGCAATTTGTCTCATTAGTATCTAGGAATTGAGTGAAAATTGAGAAAATATGCCACAGACATGTAAAACCACAAAGGGAGACAGACACACATTGACAGAATCATACCTTTCAGCAAACATGGCAAGCTCCTCCATCACGATTCCCTGGTATGTCCTATCATCCTGGCACTATGAGCCAAAAGAAATGGCAGCACTGTAGTGTCAAAACACAAGGGTGTGTTTCTCGAAATCCTCAACACAGCATGAACACAATGTCTGCACGCAAATTACTTCCTATCAGTTACCACCCCTTTTCAGCTGAGCTGAAATTGATGGGACAACATCAATATCCTTTACCAAGAACGGCTTGGTATCAGCACTCCCAATTAATCTTGAATAGCATAGCTGCCAGAACGGGTTTGCAGCATTTTCTTTTGATTTTTTTAACAATTTGATTTTGTATTGTCCCACGGATCCATACACAGTCAAATGTATTGTTTGTTACACACTAAACACACAAGGCATACCATACATAGACAAGAAGGGAGTGAAGAATGTCATTTTACAGTCATAGCTAGTGTGCAGAGAAAATTCAACTTAATACAAGGTGAGTCCATTCAAAAGTCTGATGGCAGCAGGGCAGAAGCTGTTCTTGAGCCGACAGGTCCGTATCCTCAGACCTTTAGGTGAGAGAAAAAGCATGAACGAAAAACTTGCTAAAATAATTCCAGTTCACCATTTAGGTAAATAACAACTGCAACATGTATTTACATACAACCATAATACAGGTGTTTGCAGCCTCATGGTTGCCAGTCAGCATCCAAGAAGGTTCTGGAATAGAAACCCAGGCTTACCAAGTTGATCATCCACTCTACTTCCTGATTGGTTCCTTAATCATGTGACCCATTCTCTGAAGATTGATCTGAAAGGGACATTAACCACGCCCAGTTGACCACTTTCTGACTGATCTCTCTCTTTGTCTTAGCTCTCGCCATGGCAGTGATGTTAGGGAGGGCGCAATGCACAGCTTCTGTGAAGAAAAATGTCTTAACTTCTCATGAAGCACACTGCATCATGTTGTGTTACGCTCTCATGATGTAATGTGAGAAACACATGTTCCTCTTGAATGTGTTTCACACACTGTAGCCTTCGCTTGTGCAATTCATTCTTGGTATTGATGACGTAACTTTAGCAATTTCCATTGTACAGCTTTTGTGTAAGAAATTATTCAGTGTTACCCAGCTTTAAACACGTGTGCATGCAAAACATTGCATCCTGTTGAATATTACATCAATGTTTTATTCTTTTTCAGGTGAACCAGCACAGCACATTCTACCAGGTAAATAAAACTACGCCTGTTAGAGTTTCAATACGTTTGATCTTCTGTCTTGTCTCCTCCTGCATCGATATCCAATATGTCCAATTTTACAATTTCAGCTGGGGTTTAGCCGGAAGAAATCTTGGATGAGATTCTCCGGCCTCCCAGCCACGTACTTTCCACTGACAGGAGATGGCACGTTGTTTGCTGGTTTCTCCGTTCCTGCTGCTGTCATTGAGAATTCCCATTAACATCACCCCACGGAGGTTGGAAATCCACAGGCTGGCTGTGTTGCAAGTGGGACTGGACAATCCTGATGGTGTGAACAGCCAGAGAAGTCTGACCCTTCTTTCAGAGGCAGAGTTGATGTTTTCAACTCGCACTGCAGGAGTTGAGCGCAACCATTAATGCTGACAGTCCAGCATAATACTGAAACAATGCTGCACTCTCAGAGGGGATGTGATTTGTGGGTGATGTTAAAGGGATCTGCCATGTGCTCCAAAGTGCAGAGGTAAATGGTGCACAGGCACTATTTCAGAGCAGCACAGGAGTAGCATTTAATTAATATTCATCCCTAATAAACATCAGAAAAACAGATTATTATCGCATGGTGGTTTGTGGGAGCTTTCCATATACGATTTGTCTTTATTTTTCTGAAGAAAAGGAGTCTACACTTCAAGCACACTTCATTGGCTTTAATGAACCATGGTCATGAGGGGGCCATATAAATGCAGGACCTTCTGCTCAAGTCACAGCATATTTACTGTAAAAACATGGAGAGCAGCTGTGTGCCTCTTAATCAATGGATCAGTATACTTCCTGTACCTAGTTCAATGTGTATTGTGTGAACACAATGTCATGTACAGCAATTATTGGAATAAGCTGTCATTCTGACAAAACACAAATCACTTGGACTGTATTAATGGACACATTTGCCACCTGAGATCTGGAGTACTATTAACAATAGATAATCTGCGATTTGACGTCCCTTGGCAGGAAAGTATTTGGATTATTTGTCATTTGTGATATTATGCACATTTTCAGGAAGAATAAAAGAACTGAATGCTCCTTAAATGGGGAAAAGCTGCAGAACAATGCAGCACAGAGTGATTCAGGGGATCTCATGCATATATCCAGAGAAGCTGACATCCAATTTTCACAGGTCATAGGAAAGGTAAATGGGATGTTAGCCTTTATACCAAAGGCAATAGAGTATAAAAATGGGGAAACTATGCAAGGTACTCATTAGAGTATACCGGGAATACTGTGTGCAGTTTTGGTCCTGTTATCTAAAGAAAAATAAACAGGCATCAGTGGCAGTCCAGACAAGATTTAGTTGGTTCATCCTGGGTATGGAAGGATTTTCTTTTGAGGAGAAGTTAAGTGGAATGGGCCTGTACGCATTGGTGTTCAAAAGAATGAAAAGCAAACTTGTTGAGGTGCAGAATTCTC
Organism: Carcharhinus amblyrhynchos; assembly: GCF_965287045.1. Lineage (NCBI taxonomy): Eukaryota > Metazoa > Chordata > Chondrichthyes > Carcharhiniformes > Carcharhinidae > Carcharhinus > Carcharhinus amblyrhynchos. The sequence continues at coordinate 64,049,365 of NC_137329.1, forward strand.
AGGGTCTTGACAAGGTAGATGCTGAGTGGATGTTTGCCCTTTTGGGAGAGTCTCAGACAAGAGGACATAGAACTGTAGAGCCATAGAACATTACAGCACAGAACCAGGTCTTTTGGCCCTTCTTGGCTGTGCCGAACCATTTTTCTGCCTAGTCCCACTGACCTGCATCTAGACCCTTCTCATCAATGTACCTGTCCAACATTTTCTTAAACATTAAAAGTGAGTGCATATTTACCACTTCATCTGGCAGCTCATTCCACACTCCCACCACTGTCTGTGTGAAGAACCCCCCACCCCCCAATATTCCCTTTAAACATTTCCCCCTTCACCCTTAACCCAGGTCCTCTAGTTTTTTTCTCCCCTAGCCTCAATCGAAAAAGCCTGCTTGCATTAACTCTGTCTATACCCATCATAATTTTATACACCTCTATCAAATCTCCCCTCATTCTTCTATGTGCCAGGGAATAAAGTCCTAACCTATTCAACCTTTGTCTATAAATCAGTTTCTCAAGCCCCTGCAACACCCTTGTAAACCTTCTCTGCACTCTTTCAACCTTATTAATATCCTTCCTGTAATTAGGTGACCAAAACTGCACACAATACTCTAAATTCGGCCTCACTAATGTCTTATACAACCTCACTGTAACATTCCAACTCTTATACTCAATACTTTGATTTATAAAGGCCAATGTACCAAAAACACTCTTTACAACCCTATCTAACTGTGACACCACTTTTAGGGAATTATGTATCTGTATTCCCAGATCCCTCTGTTCTACAATACTCTTCAGTGTCCTACCATTTACCATGTATGTTCTACCTTGGTTTGTCCTTCCAAAGTGCAATATCTCATACTTGTCTGCATTACACTCCATCTGCTATTTTTCAGCCCATTTTTCTAGCTGGTCCAAATCCCTCTACAAGCTTTGAAAATCTTACTCACTGTCCACTACATCTCCAACCTTTGTATCATCAGCAAATTTGCTGATCCAATTTACCACATTATCATCCAGATCATTGATATAGATGACAAGCAAAAATGAACCCAGCACTGATCCCTGTTGCACACTACTAGTCACATGCCTCCACTCAGAGAAACAATCCCCCACTACCACTCGCTGGCTTCTTCCATTGAGCTAATGTCAAATCCAATTTACTACCTCTCCATGTATACCTAGTGACTGAACCTTCCTAACTAACGCCCTATGCGGGACCTTGTCAAAGGCCTTACTGAAGTCCATGTAGACAACATCCACTGCCTTTCCTTCATCCACTTTCCTGGTAACCTCCTGGAAAAACTCTAATAGATTGGTTAAACATGACCTACCACACACAAAGCCATGTTGATTCTCCCTATTAAGTCCCTGTCCATCCAAGTATTTGTAGACCCTATCTCTTAGCACTCCTTCCAATAATCTACCTACTACTGACATAAAATGTACCAGCCTATAATTTCCCAGATTACTTTTTGAGCCTTTTTTAAACAACGGAACATGAGCTATCCTCCAATCATCCAGCACTTCAGCCATGAATACTGACATTTTAAGTATATCTGCCAGGGTCCTTGCAATTTCAACACTTGTCTCCTTCAAGGTCTGAGGGAATACCCTATCCGGTCCTGGGGATTTATCTACTCTGGTTTGCCTCAAGACAGAAAGCATCTCCTCCCTTTTACTCTGTATAGGTTCCATGACCTCCCTACTTGTTTGCCTTATTTCCATAGATTCCACACCAGTTTCCTTAGTAAATACTGATACAAAAAAACCATTTAGTATTTCCCCCATTTCTATTAGTTCCATACAAAGAGAACCACTCTGATCTTCAAGAGAACATAATCTCAGAGGTAAGGTAGTCTTCGTTAAAACAGAAATGAGGAGAATTTTTTCTCTCAGGGGGTTGTGAATCTATGGAATTCTTTATCTGAGGCAGCTGTAGAAGCTGCATCAATAAGTATGTTGAAGGCTGAGATAGACAGATATCGAATCAGTCAGGGCATTAAGGGTGATGGAAAAGTGGTGGAAAAGTGGAGTTGAGGGTTATGTCAGATCATTGTCTCAATTAGTGGCGAAGTAGGCTCGATGGCTAAAAGGTCTACCTCTGCTTCTGTGTCGTATGGTCTCATAGTTTATAGATATAGATACATGAAGAGAAAGAGATTAATGAAGACAAGTGTAGGTCCCTTACAGACAGAAACAGAGGAATGTATAATAAAGAACAAAGAAATGGCTGAGCAACTGAATACATACTTTGGTTCTGTCTCCAAAAAAGAGGACACAAATGAGATGACAGAAATGTTGGAGAATGCAAGATTACTGAGAAGGAAAAATTGAGGGTGATCAATATTAGTAGAGAAATGTTACTGGGAAAGCTGATGGGGTTGAAGGCAGACAAATCCCCAGAGCCTGATAATCTGCATCCCAGAATACTTAAGGCAGTGGCTCTAGAAAGAGTGGATGCATTGGTGGTCATCTACCAGGATTCTATAGGCTCTGGAACAGTCCCTGCAGATTGGATGGTAACGAACGTCAATAAGGGAGGTAGAGAGGAAACAGGGAATTATAGATCAGTAAGATTGAAATCGGTAGTGGGGAAAATTCTCGAATCCATTATCATGGCCTCTACAGCAGGGCATTTAGAAAGCAGTGGCAGGACCAGACAGAGGCAGCATGGATTTATGAAACAGAAATCATGCTTGACAAATCTGTTGGAATTCTTTGAAGATGTAACTAATAGAGTTGACAAGGGGGAACCAGTCAATGTGGTATATTTGGATTTTCAGAAAGCATTTGACAAAGTCCTGCAAAAGAGATTATCATGCAAGGTTAAAGCACATGGGATTGGAGGAAGTGTATTAAAGAACAAAGAACAATACAGCACAGGAAACAGGCCCTTCGGCCCTTCAAGCCTGCGTCCAACTAGACCATTCGTTTGTATCCCTCCATTCCCAGTCTATTAAGATGGATAGAAACAAAAAGTAGGAATTAATGAATGCTTTTCAACTTGGCAGGCAGTAACTGGTGTTGTGCCACTGGGATCAGTACTGGGACCTCAACTAATCACAATATATATTAATGATTTGGATGTAACATCTCAAAGATTGCAGATGATACCGAGTTGGGTGGGAGGGTGAACTGTGATGAGAATGCAGGGGTCCTTCAGAATGATCTGGACAAGTTGGGTGAGTGGGCAAATCAATGACAGGTGCAGTATAATGTGAATAAGTGTAAGGTTATTCACTTTAGAAGCAAAAACAAGAAGACAGTTTATTACCTGAATGGCTGTAAACTGGCAGCAGACTTTGGTGTCCTTGTGCACCAGTCACTGAAGGTGAGCATGCAGGTGCAACAGACAGTAAAGAAGGTAAATGGCATGTTGGCCTTCACTGTGAGAAGTTTTGAGTACAGGAGCAGGAATGTGTTGTACAGGGCCTTGATGCAGACACACCTAGAGTTTTGGTCTCCTTTTCTGAGGGAGGATGTTCTTACTCTCGAGGGAGTGCAGTAAGGTTTACTGGGCTGATTCTGGGGATGGGGGACTGATGTACAAGGAGAGATTGATTAGATTAAGGTTGTTTTTGCTGGAGGTCAGCCGAATGAGGGGAGGGGAATCTCATAGAGACTTATAAAATTCAAACAGGTCTAGACATGAAAAAATGCAGGGAGGATGTTCCTGATGATGGGGGGAGTCCAGATCCAAGGTCACAGCCTGAGGATTCAGGGTTGACCATTTAGGACAGAAATGAAGAAACATTTCTTCATCCAAAGAGTGGTGAGCCCGTGGAATTCATTACAACAGGAAGTAGTTGATGCCAAAATATTGAATGCATTCAAGAGGTGGCTTGATACAGCACTTGGAGTAAATGGGATCAAAGGTTATGGGGGAAAAGCAGCATGAGGCTATTGAGTTGGATGATCAGCCATGATCGTAATAAACGCGGTGCAGGCTCAGAGGGCCAAGTGGCCGCTTCCTGCACCTATCTTCTCTATTTCTATAGTTCTATGTTTATCCGTAACTTACAGCGAATTACATTTTACACTTGACTGAGGACCAAATTACATCCAATGTTTTCCCTTTTTTTGAAATGACAGCTGTACCCATTTCCAAAACAGCATGGCAAAGGACAGGTACACAGCAAAATTACATAGGCTATGTCATTGACCAAAGAACCAGAATTTAAAAAGTGAGAAATTCTATTAAATGTGGATTTGATTTTTTCATTGACCAGACTCATTTTGGGTCTGAATGGCAGCCATTTGGTATCAACATGGCAGCCACTGAGCATCATAAATATACACGATTAATTCACTCAGGCACTCAAGCCTGTTCCACAACCTTCAGTTTCTGTTTCTCTAATGTTAAACCATTCTGAAAAGCAGGTAATCACTTTTGGTATTACCCAAATTTGTATTAAATATTATTTTGTAATGTTCCTTTTTGTTATTTAACACAGGAATATTAAACAATTCCTTTCCTATTTACTATTTATTAAAATTTTAAATCTTCTTCTCCAGGAAAGCTGGATTTCTACAATCCACCAGGTAAAAAAATATATGGCCATCAGCACCAATTGTTGATTTGACATCTTTTATTGCCAGCCTAAGTTTCTAAAACTCTAAACTTTTAAAGTGGCAGCCAGGGCCCAGATGCCAGAAATGATACCACTGAGATAAGTTAAGTTCAAATTATAAGCCAGCACAAACAAGCCAAATACATTAAAAAACTGCCACACCACTGGCATTCACATCACCAATTAATAAAAGACAGCCACAGCCAGTCCAGTGATTGATGCAATTCGTCTCATTACTATCTAGGAATTGAGTGAAAATTGAGAAAATATGTCACAGAATCATATCTTTCAGTGAACATGGCAGGCTTCTCCATCATGATTCCCTGGTATGTCCTGTCACTCTGGCACTGTGAGCCAGAGGAAATGGCAGCACTGTGGCGACAAGACACAAGGGCACATTTCTTGAAATCCTCAACATGTCTACACAGCATGAACACAATATCTGCACAGAAATCAATTCCTATCAGTTACCACCCCTTTTCAGCTGAGCAGTTGTGCTCCTTCATCTCAAAGACCACTTGGTGGAAGGACAGAATGCAGACTGGATGGGACAACTTCAATATCCACGACCAAGAATGGCTTGGTATCAGCACTCCCAATTAATCTTGAACAATATATCTACCAGAATGCGTTTGCAGCATTTTCTTTCCATTTTTTAACAATTTAATTTTGTATTGTCACATGTTTCCATATACAAATGTATTGTTTGTTATGCACTATACAGACAAGGCATACCATACTTAGACAAGTAAAAAAGAAAGTGAAGAACGTCGTGTTACAGTCATAGCTAGGGTGTAGAGAAAGATCAACTTAATACAGGGTAGGTCCATTCAGAAGTCTGATGGCAGCAGAGCAGAAGCTGTTCTTGAGCCGATTGGTCCGTCACCTCAGAACTTCAGGTGGGAGAACAAACCTGTTATAATAATTCCACTTCACCATTTAGGTTAATATCAACTGTAAGATGCATTTACATATAACAATAATACAGATGTTTGCAGCCTTATGGCTGCCAATCAACTTCCGAGAAGTTTCTAGAGCAGTTGATCATGCACCCTGCTTCCTGATTGGTTCCTTAAATCATTGTGATCCATTCTCACCACACTGAATTGACCTCATTCTCACTGATTTCTCTCTTTGTCTTACCTCTTGCCATGGCAGTGATGTTAGGGGGGGACAATGCACAGCTTCTGTGCAGAAAAATATCTTGACTTCTCATAATCACACTGCAGCGTGTTACACTTTCACCATGAAATGTGAGAAACACATGTTCCTCTTGTATGTGTTTCACATAATGTAGTTTCTCTTGTTCAAACTATTCTCAAGACTGAAGACTAAATTTTAGTAATGTCCATTGTACAGATTTTGTGTCAAAAATTGTTCAGTGTTACCCAGCTTTAAACACGTGTGTGCAAGACATCGCATCCTGTTGAATATTACATCAATTTTTAATTCTTTTTCAGGTGAACCTGCACAGCATATTCCACCAGGTGAATAAAACCAAGCTAGTTAGAGTTTCAATATATTTGGCCTTTTGTCCTGTCTGCTCCTGCATCGACATCCAGTATGTCCAATTTTACAAGTTCAGCTGGGGTTCAGTTGGAAGAAATTTCAGGTGAGATTCTCTGGCCTTCCAGATGCTTGCTTTCCACCGACAGGAGATGGCACATAATTTGCTGGTGGCTGGTTTCTCTGTTCCTGCACTGTCAATGGGAATTCACATTAATGCCACCCCACACAGGCTGGTAATCCACAGGCTGGTTGCGTTGAAAGAGGGACCGGAAAATCCCGATGGCGTGAACAGCCAGAGAAGTCTGACCCTTCTTTTGGAGGCAAAGTTGATGTTTTCAACTCGCAGTCCAGGAATTGAGCACAGCCATTAATGCTGACACTCCAGCATAATACTGAAACAATGCTGCACTCTCAGAGGGGATGTGATTTGTGGCTGATGTTAAAGGGATCAATGGGCTCCAAAGTGCAGAGGTAAATGGTGCACAGGCACTATTTCTGAACAGCACAGGAGTACCATTTAATTAATATTTTGTTAATAGTCATCCCTCAATAAACATCAGAAAAACAGATTCTCATCACATGGTGGTTTGTGGGAGCTTCCCATGCACGAATTGTCTTTGCTTTTCTGAAGAAAAGGGATCTACACTTCAAGCACGCTTCATTGGCTCTAAAGAACCATGGTCATGAGGGGTGCCATATAAATGCAGGACCTTATCATCAAGTGACAGTATACTTATTGTAAAATCTTGGAGAGCTGCTGGGTGTCTCTTAATCAATGGATCTGTATACTTCCTATACCTAGTTCAATGTGTATTGTGTGACCACAATGTCATGTACAGCAATTATTGACAAAAGCTGACATTCTGACAACACACAAGTCACTTGGACTGTGTAACTGGACACATTTGCTACCTGAGATCTGGAGTTCTACTCACACTGGATAATCTATCATTTGATGTCCCTTGGTAGGAAAGTATTTTGATTATTTGTCATTTGTGATAATATCCACATTTTTAGGAAGAATAAAATAACTGTATTCTACGTAACCAGAGAAAAACTGCAGAACAATGCAGTGCAGAGTGATTTAGGGGACCTCATGTGTATATCAAGAGAAGCTAACATCCTAGTTCAATAGGTCATAGGGAAGGAAAATGGAATGTTAGCCTTTATATCAAAGAGAATGGAGGATAAAAATGGGGAAACTACGCATGGTACTAGTTAGAGCACACAAAGAACAAAGAACAACACAGCACAGGAAACAGGCCCTTCGGCCCAACGAGCCCGTGCCACCATTTTAACAATGTGCTTTTCCTCCTCCATCCTTGACCCATGTCTATGCTTATGGTACCCCCATTGGAAACCAGATTAAGGGGTGAATAATTTAGGGACAATTTGTTACACCAATCAGCCTAAGACCACATCTTTGGGGTGTGGGAGGAAACCGGAGCACCCGGAGGAAACCCACACAACCACAGGGAGAATGCGCAAACTCCCACAGACACTGGCCCAAATCCATGTATCTGCACAGCAAACAGTGATAGTCACTGAGCTGTCGTGGTGCCCATCTGCTGGTCCAGTTTTAAGCATACACAAACGACGCGAAGTACTAGGCTACTCTCAAAACATCCAAGAGCAGTCCGCGCACAACCCACAGCGTATATGTCCCTCATTAGACAACAAGGTGGACCGACACACCTGTGGAGTAAGAGAGACAAAACATCAACACATGTAACAGTTGATTTCCAGGAACATCCTGAGGCTCTGATCCTTATTTAAAACAGTCTCCTATAACCCTCCATCCCTATTTCGCTCATGTGTCTATCTAATTAAACCTTAAACAAGTCCAGCGTGCCTGCCTCCACCACCTTACTTGGCAGTTCATTCCATACCCCCACAACCCTCTGTGTAAAAAACCTCCCTCTAGCATCCAAATTATACCCACCCCCCCTCACCTTAAGCCCATGGCCCCTCGTGATATTTGTCTCCAATCTAGGAAAAAGCCTGCCACTGTTGACTCTATCTATATTCTTCATTATCTTATACACCTCTATTAGATCCCCCTCAATCTCTGTCTTTCTAAGGAAAACAGCCCCAATTTACCCAATCTTTCCTCATAACCCAGTCCTTCCATACCAGGCAGCGTCCTGGTAAACCTCCTCTGCACTCTCTCCAGGGTCTCCACGTCCTTCCGGTAGTAAGGTGACCAGAACTGGACGCAGTACTCCAAATGCAGTCTAACCAACGTTCTATACAACTGCAACATTAGACACCAGCTCTTGTACTCTAGACCCCTTCCTATAAAGGCTAGCATACCGTAAGCTTTCTTCGCAATCTTCTCCACCTGGGTTGCCACCTTCAAAGACTTGTGCACTTGCACTCCCAGGTCCCTGTATACTCTTAATAGGTCTACCCTTTATCATATAACTCCCCTCTACATTATTCCTTCCAAAATGCATCACCTCGCATTTATCAGGATTAAATTCCATCTGCCATTTATCTGCCCAATATACCAGCCTATCTATATCCTGCTGTGTTGCCTGACACTCCTCCTCACTGTCTGCCAATCCTGCTATCTTTGTGTCATCTGCAAACTTGTTAATCACACCACTTACGCCCTCTTCCAAGTCATTTATATATATTACAAATAGAAGAGGTCCCAGTACTGAGCCCTGCGGCACACCACTGGTGACAGACCTCCAGCTAGAAAAGGACCCTTCCCCTACTACTCTTTGTCTCCTGTTGCCTAGCCAATTCTCAATCCATCTAGATACCTGTCCTTGTATCCCATGAGCCTTAACCGTTTCAATCAACCTACCATGAGGGACTTTGTCAAACGCCTTACTGAAATCCATATAGACGACATCAACGGCTCGTCCTTCGTCGACCGTTTTTGTCACCTCCTCAAAAAATTCTACCAGATTCGTAAGGCAAGACCTCCCCTTAACAAAGCCATGCTGCGTATCCCTAATCAGATCGCAATGCTCCAAATGCGTATACATCCTATCCCTAAGAAATTTTTCCAACAACTTCCCTACCACTGACATCAAACTCACCAGCCTATAATTACCTGGGTTATCCCTACTACCCTTTTTAAACAGTGGTACCACATTCGCTATCCTCCAGTCCTCTGAGACCTCACCTGTGTCCAAAGAAGAGACAAAGATTTGCGTCAGAGGCCCAGCAGTTTCATCTCTCACCTCCCTAAGCAGCCTGGGATAAATGCCATCAGGCCCTGGAGCTTTATCAGTTTTTATGCTGCCTAAAAACCCTAACACTTCTTCCCTCGTAATGGATATTTCCTTCAACTGGTCTACAGCTCCCTCCAAGACAGTACAAGACACCAAGCCCCTCTCCTTCATGAATACTGACGCCAAGTATTCATTCAGGATCTCCCCCATTCCCTCGGACTCTAAGCACAATTCCCCTCCTCCGTCCCTAAGAGGACCGATTTTCCCTCTAACCATCCTTTTGTTCCTAATATAAGAGTAAAATGCCTTTGGATTTTCCTTAATCCTATCCGCCAAAGCCATTTTATGCCCCCTTTTCGCCCTTCTAACTCCCCCGGAGTGCTGTGTGCAGTCTTGGTCCTCTTATCTAAAAAAAGATAAACAGGCATCGGTGGCAGTCAGAGAAGATTCACTAGATTGATCCTGGGTATGGAAGGATTTTCCTAAGAGGGGAAGTTAAGTGGAATGGGCCTGTACTCATTGGTGCTCAGAAGAATGAAAAGCAACCTTATTAAGGTATGGGATTCTCAGGGCCTTGATAGGGTAAATGCTGAGGGGATATTACTTCTTGTGGGACAGTCTCAGATCTGAGGACATAATCACAGAGTTAGCAGATCTCAGTTAAAACACAGATGTGGAGGATTTTTTTTTCTCTCAGATGGTATTCTTTATCTCAGGAAGCTGTAGGGGCTGCATCGATAAGTATGCTTATGGCTGAAATAGACAAATATCTAATCAGTAAGGGCATTAAGGGTTATGGGGATGAGGCGGGAACATTGAATTGGAAGTTACGTCAGATTAATCATGTTCTCAATTAATAGTGGAGCAGATCCAATGGGCTGAATGGTCTACTTCAGCCCCTGCGTCTTATGGTCTACTAGTTTGTCCATAACTTCCAGTGAGTTACATTTTACACTTGATTAAGTGGCGAATGGCATCAAATGTTTTCTCTGGGAGTTGTTCCCATATCCAGAAAAGCATGGCAAAGGATAGATATACAGTGAAAATACACAGGCAATGTGATTGACCAAAGAACCAGAGTGAAAACAGTGAGAAATTCTATTAAATGTGTAATGTGATTTTCTTGGATTTGTTTTCTCAATTTGACCAGACTCATTTTCGGGTCTGAATAGCAGCCATTTAGTATTAAGATAGCAGTCACTGAGCATCGCAAATGTACACGATTAATTCACTCAGTCACTCAAGCCTGTTCCACAACCTGCAGTTTCTGTTTCTCTAATGTTAAACCATTCTGAAAAGCAGTTAATCGCTTTTTGTATTACCCAGATTTGTATCATATATTATTTTGTAATGTTCCTTTCTGCTGTTTAATTCATAGACTTTCATAGAACCCTACAGTGCAGAAAGAGGCCCTTCAGCCCATCAAGTCTACACCGAACACAATCCCACCCAGGCCCTACCCCCATATCCCTACATCTTATACCCACTAATCCCTCTAACCTCCGCTACTCTGGACACTAAGGGGCAATTTCTTTGCATGGCCAGTCAACCTGACCCACACATCTTTGGACTGTGGGAGGAAACCGGAACACCCGGAGAAAACCCACGCAGACAGGAGGAGAATGTGCAAACTCCACACAGACAGTGACCTGAGCCGAGAATCGAACCCAGGACCCTGAAGCTGTGAAGCAGTAGTGCTAACTACTGTGCTACCGTGCCACCCTAAGTTAGGGAATATCAAACAATCTCCTTCCTGTTTATTATTGACTAAAATTTTAAATCTTCTTCTCCAGGAAAACTGGATGATTATTATCCACCAGGTAAAAACATACATGGCCATCAGTGCTGATTGTTGATTTGACATCTTTTATTGCCAACCCGAGTTTCCAAAACTTTGAAATTTTAATGCGACAGCTAGGGCCCAGATGCCGGGGATGATATTGCTGAGATGAAGTTCAAAACATACGCCAGGACAACAAGCCAAAGGCATCATAAAACAGACACATCACTGGCATTCTCATTGCAATTAACCAAGACAGCCACAGCCAATCCATTTATTGATGCAGTTTGTCTCATTAGTATTTAGGAATTGGGTGAAAATTGAGCGAAATGTGCCAATGACATGTAAAACCACAAGCAGAGACACACACACACACACACACACACACACACACACACACACACACACACACACACACACACACACACAGAACATAGAACACTACAGCACAAACAGGCCCTTCGGCCCACGAGTTGCGCCGATCACATCAACACCTACCAACCTACAGACCTATCTATAACCCTCAATCTCATTAAACCCCATATCCTCATCCAGAAGTCTTTTAAAAGACCCCAGCGAGTTCGCCTCCACCACCACTGACGGCAGCCGATTCCATTCACTCACCATCCTCTGAGTGAAAAACTTACCCCTAACATCACTTCTGAACTTCCCTCCTTGCACCTTAAATCTGTGTCCTCTCGTAGCAACCATTTCAACCCGGGGAAATAGCCTCTGAGAGTCCACCCTATCTATTCCTCTCAACATTTTGTAAACTTCTATCAGGTCGCCTCTCAACCTTCGTCTCTCCAGGGAAAAGAGTCCCAGCTCCCTCAACCTAACTTCATAAGGCATGCCTCCCAGTCCAGGCAACATCCTTGTAAATCTCCTCTGTACCCTCTCAATAGCTTCTACATCTTTCCTATAGTGAGGCGACCAGAACTGCGCACAATACTCTAAATGAGGCCTGACAAGGGTCTTATAAAGTTGCAGCATTACCTCCCGACTCCTAAACTCAATCCCTCGATTAATGAAGGCCAGTACACCATACGCCTTCTTGACCACCTCCTCCACCTGCGAGGCCGATTTAAGAGTCCTGTGGACCCGGACCCCTAGATCCTTCTGCTCTTCAACACTACTCAGACTTCTGCCCTTGATAGTGTACTCGTTCATCCCGTTGGTTCTGCCAAAATGGACGACTACACATTTATCCGCGTTGAAGTCCATCTGCCACTTCTCCGCCCAGTCCTGCATCCTATCTATGTCCTGCTGCAACTTTTGCCATCCTTCCAGACCATCCACAACACCACCGACCTTAGTGTCATCAGCGAACTTACTTACCCATCCCTCCACTTCCTCATCCAGGTCATTTATGAAAATGACAAACAACAAGGGTCCCAGAACAGATCCTTGAGGCACTCCGCTGGTGACTGACCTCCATTCAGAAAAAGCCCCATCCACAACCACTCTCTGCCTTCTGCAGGCAAGCCAATTCTGGATCCACAAGGCCAAAGGCCCTTGGATCCCATGCCCTCTCACCTTCTCAAGAAGTCTTGCATGGGGGACCTTATCAAACGCCTTGCTGAAGTCCATGTACACTATGTCCACGGCACTTCCTTTGTCAATGTGTTCAGTCACATTATCGAAGAACTCAACTAGGCTTGTAAGGCACGACCTGCCCTTGACAAATCCATGCTGACTATTCCTGATCATGTCAAACCTCTCCAAATGTTCGTAAATCTTGTCCCTCAGAAGCCTCTCCATCAGCTTACCAACTACTGAGGTCAGACTCACCGGTCGGTAATTTCCCGGGCTATCTCTGTTCCCTTTCTTGAAAATAGGAACTACATCCGCAATCCTCCAATCCTCCGGAACCTCTCCCGTCTCCATTGACGACGCAAAGATCATCGCCAGGGGCTCTGCAATCTCTTCCCTCGCCGCCCACAGTATCCTGGGGTACATCCCATCTGGTCCAGGCGACTTATCTACCTTGATAGAATTCAAAAGTTCCAACACATCCTCCTCCTTAATATTCACGTACTCAATCTTTTCCATCTGCTGCAAATCCATCCCAAAATCACCCCAGAATTATACCTTTCAGCCGACATGGCAGGCTCTTCCACTATGATACCCTGTGACAGGATACACGGGAACTATGAGCCAGGAAAAATGACAGCACTGAGTGTGTCAATGCACAAGGACATGTTTCTCAAAATCCTCAATATATCTACACAGCATGAACACAATGTCTGCACACAAATGCCTTCCTATCAGTTACCACTCCTTTTCAGCTGAGCAATAGTGCTCCTTCATCTCGAAGACAACTTGGTGGAAGCACAGAATGCAGACTGGATGGGACAACTTCAATATTCAATAAGTAACTGGCTATCTCAGAGAAGACAGAGGGTGATGGTGGATGGAAAATTTTCAGATTGGAGACCAGTTACCAGCAGTGTAACATAGGTGCTGGGTCGTCTGCTATTTGTGATTTTTATCAATGACTTGGAGGAGGGGGCAGAAGGGCGGGTCAGTAAATTTGTTGATGACACCAGGATTGGGGAAGTAGTGGATGAGGTGGAGGGCTGTTGTAGGCTGCAAAGAGACATTGATAGGATGCAGAGCTGGGCCAAAAAATGGCTGATGGAGTTTAACCCTGTAAAGTGCGATGTGAGTCATTTTGGTAGGACAAATTTGAATGCAGATTACAGGATCAATGGCAGGGTTCTGAGGAATATGGAGGAACAGGGAGATCTTGGGGTTCATATTCACAGATCTCTGAAGGTTGCCACTCAAGTGGATAGAGTCGTGAAGAAGGCCTGTAGTGTGTTAATGTTTATTAACAGGGGGTTTGAGTTTAAGAGTCGTGGAGGTATACTGCAACTATACAGGAGCTTGGTGAGACCACATTTGGGATATTGTGTACAGTTCTGGTCACCTAACTACAGGAAGGATGTGGAAGCATTGGAGAGAGTGCAGAGGAGATTTACCAGGATGCTGCCTGGTAGGTCTTGTGAGCCTCTTACGCTCCAGAGAAAAAAGTTCCAATCTGTCCAGCCTCTCCTTATAACTCAAACCACCAAGTCCCAGTAACATTAGAGTAAACTTCTTCTGCACTCTTTCTAGTTTAATAATATATTATCTCTAATAGGGTGACTGGAACTGTTCATGATATTCCAACTGTAGCCTTAACAATGTCTTGAACAACTTCAACAAGACGTCCCAACTCCTGTATTCAATGGTCCGACCAATGAAACCAAGCATTCTGAATGCCTTCTTCACCCCTCTGTTAACTTCTGACTCCACTTTCAAGGAGCTATGAACATGTACCCCTAGATCTCTTTATTCTGTAAGTCTCTCCAAAGTCCTATCATTAAGGTTCAATCTACCAAAATGCATCACCTCACATTTATCTAAATTAAATTCCATCTGCTATTCGTCAGCCCAGTGGCCCAATTGATCAAGATCCTGTTGCAATCCAAGATAACCTTCTTCATTGTCCACTGCACCACAATCTTGGTGTCATTTGAAACTTACTAACCATGTCTCCTGTATACTGATCCAAATCATTAATGTAAATGACAAATAACAGTGGACCCAGCACTGATCCCTGTGGCACACCGCTTGACACAGGTCGCCAGCTTGAAAAACAACCCTCGACAACCACCCTTTGTCTTCTGTCATCAAGCCAATTTTGTATCCATTTAGTTACCTCACCCTGGATCCTGTGAGATTTAAACTTATGTAACAACCTACCATGCAGTACCTTGTCAAAGGCCTTGCTAAAGTCCATGTAGACAACATCAACTGCACTGCCCTCATCCACCTTCTTGGTTACCCCTTCAAAAAATTCAATCAAATTCACGAGACATGATTTCCACTCACAAAGCCATGCTGACTATCTCTAATCAGTCTTTGTATCTCTAAGTGACCCTGTCTCTCAAACTATCTTCCAACAACTTACCCACCACCAATGTGAGGCTCACCAGCCTGTAGTTCCCAGGCTTTTCCCTGCAGCTCTTTTTAAACAAAGGCACAACGTTGGCCACCCTCTAATCTTCAGGCACCTCACCTGTGATTATCGATGATTCAAATATCTCTGCTAGGAGACTCACAATTTCCTCCCTTGCCTCCCAGAATGTCCTGGGATACATTTCATCAGGTCCTGGGGATTTATCGACCTTGATGCTCTTTAAGACTTACAGCACTTCGTCTCTGTAATACGTATACTCCTCAAGACACCATTGTTTATTTCCCCAGTTTCCAAACATCCCTGCTTTTCTCAACTGTAAATACTGATGAGAAATATTAATTTAGGATCTCACCCATCTCTTGTGGATCCGCACATAGATGATCTTGTTGATCCTTAATAAGTCCTACTCTCTCCCTAGTTACTCTTTTGGCTTTAATGTATTTGTAGAAGCTCTTTGGATTCTCCTTTGCCCAATCTGCCAAAACAATCTCATGCCTTGTTTTTGCCCTCCTGATTTCTCTCTTAACTGTACTCTTACACTCCCTATACTCTTCAAGGGATTCACTTGATCCCAGCAGCCTATGCATGTCATGTGCTTCTTTCTTCTTCTTGACCAGGATCTCAATATCCCAAGTCACCCAGAGTTTCCCACTTCCACCAGCCTTGCCCTTCACTCTAAGAGGAATGTGCTTCCCCTAAATCCTGGTTAACACAGTTCAGAAAGCCTCCCACTTACCAGATGTCCCTTTGTCTTCCCACAGACTCCCCCAATTAACTTTTGAAAGTTCCTGCCTGATACCATCAAAATTGGTCTTGCCCCAGTTTAGAATTTTAACTTTTGGGCCAGACCTATTATTCTCCATAGCTATCTTAAAACTAATGGAATTATGGTCACTGGTCCCAAAGTGATCCCTCATTAACACTTCTGTCATCTGCCTTTCCTTATTTCCCAAGAAGAGGTCAAGTTTTGCCCCCTCTTTAGTTGGGCCATCCACATGCTGAATGAGAAATTCCTCCTGAATACATTCAACAAATTTCTCTCCATCCAACCCTCTACTGTTATAGTTGCCCCCATTAATGTTGAGCAAGTTAAAATCCCCTACTATTACCACCCTATTTTTCTTGAAGCTATCTATAATCTCCTAACATATTTGTTCCTCAATTTCCCATTCACTATTCAGGGGCCAATGTACA
This sequence comes from Carcharhinus amblyrhynchos, assembly GCF_965287045.1. NCBI lineage: Eukaryota > Metazoa > Chordata > Chondrichthyes > Carcharhiniformes > Carcharhinidae > Carcharhinus > Carcharhinus amblyrhynchos. The sequence goes on from NC_137329.1 coordinate 64,065,570, forward strand.
ACCCTATCAAAGCAATTTCCTCCTTCTTATGTCTCAGTTCTACCCATATAGACTCAGTGGCCGAACCCTCAGAATGTCTCCTCTCAGTACTGCTGTGATGTTTTCCCTTATCAAAAGTGCTACTCCCCCTCCTCCCTTACCTTATATTCTATCTTTCCAATAGCATCTGTACCCTGAAACATTGAGCTGCCAGTCTGTCCCTCCTTTAGCCATGTTTCAGTAATTGCTATAATATCCCAGTCCCACATACCCATCTGTGCCGTGAGTTCATCTGCCTTGCCCAGGTCTCTTGCATTGAAATAAATGCAGTTTAATCTGGACTTCCCTTGCTCTCTGTTCTGCTTTTGCCTGATCTGTCACATACTAAAATTACTGACACTGTCTTTATTACTTAATGTGCTCTCTTTAACTTCAATCTTCAGTCCTCAACCTTCTCTTCTGTCTCCCTGCTGCTTTGGGTCCCACCCTCCCTGCCAATCTAATTTAAACCCTCCCAAGTGGCTCTAACAAATCTCCCCACCAGGATATTAGACCCCTCCAGTTCAGATGTAACCCATCCCTCTTGAACAGGTCACCCCTTCCCCAGAAGAGATCTCAATGATCCCAAAATCTAAATCCCTGCCCCCTGCACCAGCTCTCAAGCCATGCATTCATTTGCCTAATCCTCCTATTCCTGCTCTCACTAGCACATGGCACCAGTAGTAGTCCATAAATTATTACCTTTGAGGTTCTGCACCTTCTGCCTTACTCCCTATATTCAGACTTCAGGACCTCATCTCTTTTCCTGCCTATGTCGTTGTTACCAATATGTACAATGATGTCTAGCTGCTCACCCTCCCCCTTAAGAGTGTCCTGCAACCGCTCAGAGATGTCCTTGACCCTGGCACCAAGGAGGCATCACACCATTCTGGAGTTTCAATTGTGGCCACAGAACTGCCTGTCTGTGCCTCCAACTAGCGAGCCCCTAAAACTACTACCAGCTTGCTCTTTGCCCAACCCTGCTCAACAACAGGACCAGGTGTGGTGCCACAGGCCTGGCTGCTGCTGGTATCTTCCCCTGACAGGCTATCCCCCTCAACATTATCCAAAATGTTATACCTGTTTGAATAGTGAATAGTCACAGGAGACTACTGCACTACCTGCCTGCCTCTCCTGGTGGTCACCCATGTACCTGACTGAACCTGTGGTGTGACAACCTCCCTGTAACTAATGTTTACCACACTCTCTGCCTCCTGTTTGCTCCAAAGTGCATCCACCTGCCACTCCAACTGAACAATACAGTCTCCAAGGACCTGCAACTGGACATACTCCCAGCAGACAAAATTATCAGGGAGACTAGGTTGCTTCCTAATGTCCCACATTTGGCAGTCCTCAACCTTCTCTTCTGTCTCCCTGCTGCTTTAGGTCTCACCCTCCCTGCCAAACTAGTATAAACCCTCCTGAGTTGCTCTAACAAATCTCCCCACCAAAATATTAGTCCCCCTCCGGTTCAGATGTAACCCGTCCCTCTTGAACAGGTCACCCCTTCCCCAGAAGAGATCCCAATAATCCAAAAATCTAAACCCCTGCCCCCTGCACCAGGTAAAAGGATAAAAGAATCTCAATTCACCTTTCCCTTGCCAGTCCATTGATTGAGGCAATTTGTCTCATTACTATCTAGGAATTGAATGGAAATTGAGAGAAATGTGCCACAGACATGTAAAACCACAAGCAAAGATAGACACACACACATAGAATCATATCTTTCAGCTCACATGGCAGGTTCCTCCATCATGATTCCCTGGCAAGGTACTAGTTAGAGCATACCTGGAATACTGTGTACAGTTCTGGTCCTCTGATCTGAAGAAAGATAAACAGGCATCGGAGAAGATTAATTAGATTGATCATGCATATGGAAGAATTTTCTTATGAGAAGAATTTAAATAGAATGGGCCTGTACTCATTGGTGTTCAGAAGAATGAAAAGCAACTTTATTGAGGTATCCAATTCTCAGGGCCTCGGCAGGGTATTTGCTGAGGGGATGTTTCTTCTTGTGGGAGAGTCTCAGACCAGAGGGCACAATCTCAGAGTAAGCTAATCTCAGTTACAACAGAGATGAGGAGGATTTTTTTCTCTCAGATGGTATTGAATCAGTGGAGAGCTGTAGAGGCTGCATAGATAAGTCAGTTTAAAGCTGAGACAGACAGATATCTAATCAGTCAGGGCATTAAAGGTTATGGGGAAGAGACAGCAAAGTGGAGTTGAGGGTTATATCAGAACAGTCATGATCTCAATTAATAGTGGGGCAGGTCTGATGGGCTGAATAGTCTACTTCAGCTCCTGTGTCTTATGGTCTACTAGTTTGTCCATAACTTTCAATGAATTACATTTTATACTTGACTGAATAGTGAATGACTCTTCTGGGAGCTGTACCCATTTCCAGAAAAACATGGCAAATAACTTGTAGATAAACAGTGAAAATACATGAATAATGTGATTGACCAAAGAACAAGAATTAAAATGGTGAGAAATTCTTTTAAATGTGTGATGTGATTTTCTTGGATTTGGTTTTTTAATTTGACCAGACACACATTCGGGTCTGAATGGCAGCAATTTGCTATCAACATAGTGGCCACTGAGCATCGTAAATGTACACAATTCATTCATTCAGTCACTCAAGCCTGTTCCACAACCTGCAGTTTCTGTTTCTCTAATGTTAAATCATTCTGAAAAGCAGGTAATCACTTTTGGTATTACCCAGATTTGTATCAAATATTATTTTGTTCCTTTCTGTTATTTAACACAGGGATATCAAACAATCTCCTTCCTGTTTATTGTGAATTAAAAATTTAACTCTTCTTCCCCAGGAAAACTGGATGACTACTATCCACCAGGTAAAAAAAATACATGGCCATCAGCGCCGACTGTTGATCTGACATTTTATATCGCCAGCCTAAGTTTCCAAAACTTCGGAATTTTAAAGTGGCAGCCAGGGCCCAGATGCCAGAAATGATACCACTGTGATAAAGCACAGTTCAAAACATACGCCAGGACAAACAGGCAAAATACGTCAAAAAACAGACACTACACTGGCATTCACATCAGCAATTAACACAGGACAGCCACAGCCAGTCCATTCATTGATGCAATTTGTCTCATTACTATTAGGAATTCAGTGAAAATTGAGAGAAATGTGCCACAGATATGCAAAACCACAAGCGCAGATAGATACACACACACACACACACACATACACACAGACATACACACACACACAGAATCGTATCTTTCAGCCAACATATCAGGCTCCTCCATCACAATTCCCTGGTATGTCCTGTCACACTGGCACTATGATCCAGAAAAAATGGCAGCACTGTGGTTGTCAAGACACAAGGGCATGTTTCTCAAAATCCTCGACATGTATAGACAGCATGAACACAATGTCTGCACGCATGTTACATCCTATCAGCTACCACCTATTTTCAGCTGAGCAGTAGTGCTCCTTCATCTCTTGATGGAAGCACAGACTGCAGACAGGATGGGACAATACCAATACCTTGGTAGCAGCACGACCGATTTATCCTGAACTACATATCTGCCAGAATGGGTTTGCAGCATTTTGTCTTCATTTTTTAATATTTTCATTTAGTATTGTTACATGTATTAATATACAATCCAATGTATTGTTTCTTATGCACAATATGGACAATGCATACCATAAATAGACAAGTAAATAATAGAGTGAAGAATGTTGTGTTACAATCATAGCCAGGATGTAGAGAAAGTTCAATTTAATACAGGGTAGGCCCATTTAGAAATCTGATGGCAGCAGGGCAGAAGCTGTTCTTGAGCCAACAGGTCCGTTTCGTCAGACGTTTAGGTGAGAGAACAAACATGAGCAAAGAACCTGCTATAATAACTCCAGTTCACCGTTTAGATTAATATCAACTGTAACATGCATTTAAATATAACTATAACACAGATGTTTGCAGCCTCAAGGCTGCCAGTCAGCTTGCGAGAAGGTTCTGGAACAGAAACCCAAGCTCACCAGGTTGACCACCTACCCTGCTTCCTGACTGGTTCCTTAAATCATGTGATCCATTCTCTGAAGATTGATCCTGAAAGGGACATTCATCACTCCTACTTGACCTCATTCTCACTGATCTCCCTCTTTCTCCTACCTCTCGCCATGGCAGTAATGTTATGGGGGGGCGCAATGTACAGCTTCTGTGAAGAAAAATGTCTTCACATAGAGTCATAGAGGTTTACAGCATGGAAACAGGCCCTTCGGCCCAACTTGTCCATGCCACCCTTTTTTAAAACCCCTAAACTAATCCCAATTGCCTGCATTTGGCCCAGACCCCTCTCTACCCATCGCACCCATGTAACTATCTAAATGCTTTTTAAGAGATAAAATTGGACCTGCCTCTACTACTACCTCTGACAGTTTGTTCCAGACACTCTTCACCCTCTGTGTGAAAACATTGCCCTTTTGGACACTTTTGTATCTCTCACCTTAAACCTATGCCCTCTAGTTTTAGACTCCCCTACCTTTGGAAAAAGATATTGACTCTCTACTTTGTCTATTCCCCTCATTATTTTATAGACCTCTATAAGGTCACCCCTCAGCCTCCTACACTCCAGAGAAAAAAATCCCAGTCGATTCAGCCTCTCATTATAACTCAATCCATCAAGATCTGGTGGCATCCTGGTAAATCTTTTCTGCACTCTTTCTAGTTTAATAATATCCTTTCTATAATAGGGTGACCGAATCGCACACAGTATTCCAAGTGTGGCCTTACCAATGTCTTGTACAACTTCAACAAGATGTCCCAACTCCTGTATTCAATGTTCTGACCGATGAAACCAAGCATGCCGAATGCCTTCTTCACCGCTCTGTCCACCTCTGAGTCCACTTTCAAGAAGCTATGAACATGTACCCCTAGATCTCTTTGTTCTGTAACTCTCTCCAACAACCTATCATCATGTTGTGTTACTCTCTCACAATGAAATGTGAGAAACACATGTTCCTCTTGAATGCGTTCCACACACTGTAGTTTCTTCATTCAAACAATTCTCAGTATGGAAGACTGAATTTTAGCAATTTCCACTGTACAGCTTTTGTGTAAGAAATTATTCAGTGTAACCCAGCTTTAAACATGTGTGTGCAAGACATTGCATCCTGCTGAATATAATAACAATTTCTTATTGTATTTCAGCTGAACCTGCACAGCACATTCTACCAGGTAAATAAAACTAAGTCAGTTAGAGTTTCAATATGACTGATCTGTTCTATCTCTTCCTACACCAATATCCAATATGTCCAATTTTACAATTTCAGCTGGGGTTCAGTTGGAAGAAATCTTGGATGAGATTCTCCAGACTCCCAGCCACATGCTTTCCACTGACAGGAGATGGCACACTGTTTGTTGGTAGCTGGCTTCTCTGGTTCCGCCACAGTCAATGGAAATTACCATTACTGCCATCCCATGCAAGCTGGAAATCCACAGGCTACTGGCGTTGCAAGCGGGGCTGGAGAATCCCGATGGCATGAATGGCCGGAAAAGTCTGACCCTTCTCTCAGAGGCAAAGTTGATGTTTTCAACTCGCACTGCAGGAATTGAGCACAGCCATCAAGGCTGACACTCCAGCATAATACTGAAACAATGCTGCACTCTCAGAGGGGATGTGATTTGTTTACGTTAAAGGGATCTACCATGTGTTCCAAAGTGCAGAGATAAATGGTGCGCAGGCACTATTTCAGAACAGCACAGGAGCACCATTTAATTAATATTTCATTAATATTCATCCCTCAATAAACATCAGAAAAACAGATTATCATCACATGGTGGTTTATAAGAGCTTTCCATGCATGAATTATGTTTGTTTTTCTGAAGAAAAGGGATCTACACTTCAAGAATACTTCATTGGCTCTAATCAACCATGGTCATGAGTGGTACCATATAAATGCAGGCCCTCCTATTCAAGTCATAGTATATTTATTGTAAAAATTTGGAGAGCTGTTGGGTGCCTCTTAATCAATCAGTATATTTCCTGTACCTAGTTCAATGTGTAATGTGTGACCACAATGTCATGTACAGCAATTATTGAAATAAGCTGCCATTCTGACAACACACAAGTCACTTGGACTGTGTAAATGGACACATTTGCTACCTGAGATCTGGAGTTCTACTCACACAGGATAATCCACCATTTGATGTCCCTTGGCAGGAAATTATTTTGATTATTTGTCAGTAGTGATATTATGCACATTTTTAGGAAGAACAAAAAAACTGAATAGTAATTACAAGTAGAAAAGCTGCAGAACAATGCAGTGCAGTACGATTCAGGGGATCTCACACATATATCAAGAAAAGTTAACATCCAAATTCAACATGTCATAGGGAAGTCAAATAGGTTGTTAGCCTTTATATCAAAGGGAATGGAGTATAAAAAAGGGGAAAGTATGCAAGATATTAGTTAGAGCACACTTGGAATACTGTGTGCAGTTTTGGTCCTTTTATCTAAAGAAAGGTAAAAAGGCAGCGGTGGCAGTCCAGACAAGATTCAATAGTTTGATCCTAAGTGTGGAAGGATTTTCTTATGAGAAGTTTAGTGGAATGGGCTGTACTCACTGGTGTTCAGGAGAATAAAAAAACAACCCTTTTGAGGTACGGGATTCTCAGTGTCTTGACAGGGAAGATGCTGATGGGTTGTTTTCTTTGTGGGAGAGTCTCGGACCAGAGAATATAATCTCAGAGTAAGGTAATCTCAGTTTAAACCTGGATCAGGGGGATTTTTTTCTCTCAGGGGGTCGTGAATCTGTGGAATTCTTTACCTCAGAGAGCTGTAGAGACTGCATCAATGAGAATGTTTAAGGCTGAGATAGACAGACATTTAATCAGGAAGGGCTTTAAGGGTTATTGGGATGAAGGGGGAAAGTGAAGTTGAGGGTTACATCAGATCAGTTATGGTCTCAATTAATGGCAGAGTAGACTCCATGGACTGAATGGTCTACTTCTGTTCCTATGTCTTATTGTCTTGCAGTTTATAGCTCTGGATACATGAAGAGGAAGGTTAGTGAAGACAAATGTTAGTGAAGACAAATGCCTTTACATACAGAAATGAGGAAATGCATAATAGGGAACAAAGAAATGGCTGAGCAACTGAATATATACTATGGTTCTGTCTTCACAAAAGAGGACACAAATGAGATGACATGAATGTTAGAGAATGCCCAGTTTAGTGAGAGGGAAGAAGAACTTAGGGTGATCAATATTAGTAGAGAATTGGTACTGGGAAAGTTGATGGGATTGAAGGGAAATAAATCCCCAGAGCCTGATCATCTACATCCCAGAGTACTTAAGGCAGTGGATCTAGAAATAGTGGACGCATTGGTGTTCATCTTCCAGGATTCTATAGACTCTGGAACAGTCCCTGCAGATTGGAGGGTAGTGAATGTCACTCTAATATTTAAAAAGAAAGGTAGAGAGAAAACAGATCAGTAAGATTAACATCTGTAGTGGGGAATGTTCTCGAATCCATTATCAAGGACTTTATAGCAGAGCATTTAGAAAGCAGTGGCAGTGTCAGAAAGAGTTGGCATGGATTTCTGGAGGGGAAATCATGCTTGACAAATCTGGTGAATTCTTTGAAGATGTAACTAGTAGAGTTGACAAGAGAAAACCAGACAAGAGAAAATGATATATTTGGACTTTCAGAAAGCATTTGTTAAAGTCCCACACAAGAGATTATCGTGCAAGATTAAAGCGCATGGAATTGGAAGAAGTGTATTGAGATGGATAGAAAACTGGTTGGCAGAAAGGAAACAAAGAGTAAGAATTATGGGTGCTTTTCAAACTGGCATACATTAACTATTGTGGTGCCACAGGGATTGGTACTGGGAGCTCAACTATTCACAATATATAAATGATTTGGATATGGGAACAAAATGCGACATCACAAAGTTTGCAGATGATACCAAGTTGGGTGGGAGGGTGAACTGGGACGAGGATGTGGGAATCCTCTGGAATGATCTGGACAGGTTGGGTGAGTTGGCAAATCAATGGCAGATGCAGTATAATTTGGATAAGTGTAAGGTTATTCACTTTAGAAGCAAAAACAAGAAGGCAGATTACTACCTGAATGGCTATAAATTGGGAGCGGAGAGTGTGCAGCGGGACCTTGGTGTCCTTGTGCACCAGTCACTGAAGTTAAGCATGCAGGTGCAACAGGCAGTAAAGAAGGCAAATGGCATATTGGCCTTCATTGCGAAAGGTTTTGAGTACATAGATGTTTTGTTGCAAATATACAGGGTCTTGGTGTGGCCACACCAAGAGCAGTTTTGGTCTCCTTTTTTGAGGAAGCATGTTCTTGCTCTTGAGGGAGTGCAGCTAAGGTTTACCAGGCTGATTCCAGGGATGGCGGGACTGATGTATGAGGAGAGATTGATTAGGTTAAGATTGTTTTTGCTGGAGTTCAGAAGAATGAGGGGGCGATCTCATAGAGATTTTAAAAATTCAATCAGGTCAAGACAGGATAAATGTAGGGAGAATGTTCCTGATCATGGAGGAGCCCAGAACCAGGGGTCACAGTCTGAGGACTCAGGGTTGACCATTTAGGATGGAGGTAAGGAGACATTTCTTCATCCAAAGAGTGATGAACATATGGAATTCATTACAACGATAAGTAGTTGATGCAAAAGTACTGAATGCATTCAAGAGGCGGCTGGGGCAAATGGGATCAAATGTTATGGGGGAAAACCAGGATTAGGCTATTGAGTTGGATGATCAGCCATGATCGTAATAAATGTTGGAGCAGGCTCAGAGGACCAAATAGCTCCTAATGCTCCTATCTTGTATGTTTCTATACTTAATCATATCTTTCAGTGAATTACATTTTACACTTGATTGAGTAGCGAATGACATTAAATGTTCCCTCTGGAAGCTGTATCCATTTCCACAAAAGCTTGGCAAAGGATAGATACACAGCGAAATTGACCAAAGAATAGAATAAAACCATTTGATATCAATATATCAACCACTGCAATCACAAATGTACATGATTAATTCATTCGGTTACTCAAGCCTGTTCCATATCCTGCAGTTTCTGTTTCTTGAATGTTAAACCATTCTGAAATACAGGTAATCACTTTTGGTATGACCCAGATTGATATCAAATATTATTTTGTAATGTTTCTGTCTGTTATTTAACACAGGAATATCAAAAAATCTCCTTCCTGTTTATTATTGATTAAAATTTTAACTCTTCTTCTCCAGGAAAACTGGATTTCTACTATCCACCAGGTAAAAGAAATGCATGGCCATCAGCACCGATTGTTGATCTGAGATCTTTTGTCTCCAGTCTAAGTTTCCAAAACTTTGATATTTTGAAGTGGCAGCTGGGGCCCAGATGCTAGATATGACACCACTGACATAAAGGTAAGTTCAAAATACACATCAGAACATCAAGCCAAGGAAGTCAAAAAACAAACACACCACTGGCACTCACATCAGCAATTAACACAAGACAGCCACAGCCAGTCCATTGATTGAGGCAATTTGTCTCATTACTATTTAGGAATTGAGCAAAAATTGAGAAATGTGCCACAGACATGTAAAACCACAAGCTGAGATAGACACACACGCACAATACACACACAAAATCATATCTTTCAGCAAACATGGAAGGCTCCTCCATCACAATTCCCTGGTATGTACTGTCAAACTGGAACTATTAGCCAGAAGAAATGGCAGCACTGTGGTGTCAAGACACAAGGGCATGTTTCTTGAAATCCCCAACAAGTCTAGACAGCATGAACACAAATCACTTCTTATCAGCTACTACCCCTTTTCAACTGAGCAGTAGTGCTCCTTCATCTCGAGGACCAGTTGGTGAAAGCACAGAATGCAAACTGGATGGGATGACTTCAATACCCATTGCGAAGAATAGCTTGGTATGAGTATTATCGATTAATCTTCAACAGTGTATCTGCCAGGATGGGTTAGCAGCACTTTCTTTTGATTTTTAACAATTTGATTTAGTATTGTCACATGTATCCTTAAACAGTCAAATGCATTGTTTCTTATGCACTATACACACAAGGCTTACCATACTTAGACAAGTAAAGGAGAAAGAGAAGAATCTCATGTTACAGTCATAGCTAGGGTGTAGTTCAACTTAATACAGGGTAGGTACATTCAAAAGTCTGATGGCAACAGGGCAGAAGCAGTTCTTGAGCCAATTGGTACGTGTCCTCAGACTTTTAGGTGAGAGAACAAGCGTGAGAGAAAAACCTGATATAGTAATTCCAGTTCACCATTTAGATTAATAACAACTGCAACATGTATTTGCATATAACTATAATACAGATGTTTGCAACCTCATTGCTGCCAGTTTCCGAGAAGGTTCTGGAACAGAAACCCAACCTCACCAGGTTGATCACCCACCCTGCTCCCTGATTGATTCCTTAAATCATGTGATCCATTCTCTACAGATTGATCTGAAAGGGGCATTCACCACGCCAACTTCTCATTCTCACTGATCTCCCTCTTTGTCTTACCTCTCACCATGGCAGTGATGTTAGGGGGGATAATGCACAGCTTCTGTGAATAAAAATGTGTTGACTTCTCATTAATCACACCGCATCATGTTGTGCTCTCATGATGTAATGTGAGAAACACATGTTCTTATTGATTGTGTTCCACACATTATAGTTTCTCTTGTTCAAATCATTCTCAGTACTGAAGATGGAATTTTAGCAATTTCCATTGTACAGCTTTTGTGTAAGAAATTAATCTGTGCTTCCCAGCTTTAAACATGTGTGTGAGTGCGAGACATTGCATCCTGTTGAATATTACTTGAATTTGAAATTATTTTTCAGGTGAACCTGCACAGCACATTTCACCAAGTAAATAAAACAAAGCCAGTTAGACTTGCAATAAGTTTGAGCTTCTGTCTTGTCTCCTCCTGTATCGATATTCAATATGTCCAATTTTACAATATCAGCTGTGTTCAGTTGGAAGAAATTTTGAGTGAGATTCTCCAGCCTCCCTGCTCCCTGCTTTCCACTGACAGGAGATGGTATGTTGTTTGTTGATGGCTGGTTTCCCTGTTCCTGCCACAGTCGATGGGAATTCCCATTAACATCACCCCACACAGGCTGGAAATCCGCAGGCTCGATTGCATTGCAACCGGGACCGGAAAATCCAGATGGCGTAAACAGCCGGAGACATCTGACTCGTCTATTGACGGCAAAGTTGATGTTTTCAACTCACACTCCAGGAGTTGAGCGCAGCCATCAAGGCTGACACTCCAGCATAATACTGAAACAGTGCTGCACTCTCAGAGGGGATGTGATTTGCAGGTAATGTTAAAGGAATCTGCCTCCAAAGTGCAGAGGTCAATGGTGCACAGGCACTATTTCAGAACAATGCAGGAGTAGCATTTAATTAATATTTTGTTAATAGTCATCCCTCAATAAACATCAGAAAAACAGATTCTCATCACATGGTGGTCTGTGGGAGCTTCCCATGCACGAATTGTCTTTGTTTTTCCTAAGAAAAGGGGTCTACACTTCAAGCACGCTTCATTGGCTCTAAAGATGGTCATGAGGGGTGCCATATAAATGCAGGACATTCTGCTCAAGTGACAGTATATTTATTGTAAAATCTTGAGAGCTGCTGAGTGCCTCTTAATCAATGGATCAGTTTACTTCCTGTACCTAGTTCAATGTGTATTGTGTGAACACAATGTCATGTGCAGCAATTAATGAAATAAACTGCCATTCTGACCACACACAAGTCACTTGGACTGTGTAAATGGACATATTTGCTACCTGGGATCTGGAGTTCTACTGATGTTGGATAATCTGCCATTTGATGTCCCTTGGCGGGAAATTATTTTTATTATTTGTCATTTGTGATATAATGCACATCTTTAGGAAGAATAAAACAATTGAATACTACTTAACCGGAGAAAAGCTGCAGAAGAATGCAATGCAGAGTGATTCAGGAGACCTCATGAGTATATCAAGAGAAGCTAACATCCGAATTCAACATGTCATAGGGAAGTCAAATGGGATGTTAGCCTTTATATTAAAGAGAATGGAGTATAAAAATGGGGAAACTAAGCAAGCTACTAGTTAGAGCACATCCGAAATTCTGTATGCAGTCTTGTTCTTCTTGTCTGAAGAAAGATAAACAGGCATCGGTGGCAGCCCAGAGAAGATTCAGTAGACTGATCCTGGATATGGAAGGATTTGCTTTTGAGTAGAATTTAAGTGAATGGCCTGAACTCATTCATGTTCAAAGAATGAAAAGCAAATTTACTGAGGCATGCGATTTTCAGGGCCTTGCTGAGGGAATGTTTCCTCTTGTGGGAGAGTCTCGGACTAGAGGACGTAATCTCAGAGTAAGCTAATCTTAGTTAAAACATAGATGAAAAGGATTTTTATCTCTGGTATGTTACTGAATTCCACAGAGAGCTATAGAGGCTGCATCGATAATATGTTGAATGCTGAGATAGACAAATATCTAATCAGCAACGGCATTAAGGGTTATGGGGAAGAGACAGCAAAGTTGAGTTGAGGATTATATCAGATCTGTCATGTTCGCAATTAATAGTGGAGCAGACCTGATGGGCTAAATGGTCGATTTCAGCTCCTGCGTCTTATGGTCTACTAGTTTGTCCATAACTTCCAGTGAATTATATTTTACACTTGACTGAGTAGCAAATTACATCAAATGCTTTTTCTGGAAGCTGTATCCATTTCCAGAAAAGCTTGCCAAAGGATAGATGCACAGTGAAATTGATGAAAGAACCAGAATAAAACTGTGGGAAATTCTATTAAATATGTGATATAATTTTCTTGGATTTGTTTTTTTTAATTTGACCAGACTCATGTTTGGGTCTGAATGGCAGCCACTTGGTATCAACATAGCAGCCACTGAGTATCATAAATGTACACAATTAATTCATTCAGTCACTCAAGCCTGTTCCACAACCTGCAGTTTCTGTTTCCCTAATGTTAAACCATTCTGAAAAGCAGGTAATCACTTTTGGTATTACCCAAATTTGTACCATATTATTTTGCAATGTTCCTTCCTTTCTGTTATTTAACATAGGAATATCAAACAATCCCTTCCCTATTTATTATTGATTAAAATGTTAAATCTTCTTCTCCAGGAAAACTGAATGACTACTATCCGCCAGGTGAAAAAATACATGGCCATCAACACCGATTGTTGATCTGACATCTTTTATCTCCAGCCAAAGTCTCCAAAACTTCACAATTTTAATGTGACAGCTAAGGCCCAGATACCAGAAATGATACCACTGAGATAAAGTTAAGTTCAATATGCCAGGACAAACAAGCCAAATATATCAAAAAACAGACACATCACTGACATTCACATCAGCAGTTAGCGCAAAACAGCCACAGCCAATCCATTCATTGATGCAATTTGTCTCATTACTATCTAGGAATTGAGAGAAAATTGAGAGAAATATGCCACAGAAATGTAAAACCACAAGAAGAGATAAACACATACACACACAAAATTATATCTTTCGGCCAACATGGCAGGGTCCTCCATCATGATTCCCTGGTATGTCCTTTCATACTGGCACAATGAGCCAGAAGAAATGGCAGCATTGTGGTGTCAAAACACAAGGGTATGTTTTTCGAAATCCACAACATGTCTAAGCAGCATGAACACAATGTCTGCACGCAAATCACTTCCTATCAGCTACCACCCCTTTTCAGCTGAGCAATTGTGCTCCTTCATCTTGAAGACCACTTGGTGGAACTTCAATATCTGTTTGATAAAGAAGTCAGAAGTAGCTGTGGAAGGGTACGTTTCTGAATGGAGGGCTATGACAAGTGGTGTTCCTCAGGGATCAGTGCTGGGACCTTTGCTGATTGTAATATATATAAATGATTTGGAGGAAAATGTAACTGGATTGATTAGTAAGTTTGTAGACGACACAAAGTTTGGCGATTTGCAGATAGTGATGAGGAACATTGGAGGATACAGCAGGATATAGATCAGTTGGAGACTTGGGGGGAGAAATGGCAGATGGAATTTAAATGTGAAGTAATGCATTTTGGAAGGTCGAATACAGGTAGGAAATATACAGCAAATGGCAGAACCCTTAAGAAGAACAAAGAACACAGAACAAAGAACAACACAGCACAGGAAACAGGCCCTTCAGCACTCCAAGCCTGCTCCTCTCATGCTTCCAACTAGACTATTCGTTTGTATCCCTCCATTCCCAGTCTGTTCACGTGAGAGTGAAAGAGTATTGATAGACAAAGGGATCTGGGTGTACAAGAACACAGGTCACTGAAGGTGGCAATGCAGGTGGAGAAGGTAGTCAAGAAGGCATACTGCATGCTTGCCTTCATTGGCTGGGGCATTGAGCTTAAAATTGGCAAGCCACGTTGCAGCTTTATAGAACTTTAGTTAGGCCGCACTTAGAATATAGTGTTCAATTCTGTCGCTGCACCACCAGAAGAATGTGGAGGCTTTGAAGAGGTACAGAAAAGATTTACCAGGATGTTGCCTGGTATGGAGAGCATTAGCTATGAGGAGAGGTTGGAGAAACTTGGTTTATTCTCACTGGAGCAGCGGAGGTTGAGGGGAAACCTGATAGAAGTCTACAAGATTATGAAAGGCATGGACAGAGTGGATGGTCAGAAGCTTTTTCCCAGGGGGGAAGAGTCAATTATTAGGGGCATTGGTTTAAGGTGCAAGGGGCAAGATTTAAAAGAGGTGTACAAGGCAGATTTTTTATACAAAGAGTAGTGGGTGCCTAGAACACGTTGATGGGGGAGGTAGTGAAAGCGGATGCGGTCGTGACTATTAAGGGGCATCTTGACAAGTACATGAATAGGATGGGAATAGAGGGATGCGGTCCCCGGAACGGTAGGGCGTTTTTGTTAAGTCGGGCAGCATGGTCAGTGCAGGCTTGGAGGGCCAAAGGGCCTGTTCCTGCTGTAATTTTCTTTGCTCTTTGTTGTTTGTTGTTACCAAGAATAGCTTGGTATGAGCATTATCAATTAACCTTGAACAACATATCTGCCAGAATAGGTTTGCAGCATTTTTTTTTAACAATTTGATTTAGTATTATCATATGTATTAGTATACAGACAAATGTATTGTTTCTTATGCACTATACAGACAAGGCATACCATACATAGACAAGTAAAGAAAAAAGTGAAGAATGTCATGTTACAGTCATAGGTAGGGTGTAGAGAAAGTTCAATTTAATATAAGGTAAGTCCATTCAAAAGTCTGATGGCAGCGGGGCAGAAGGTATTCTTGAGCCGATTGGTATGTGTCCTCAGACTTTTAGGTGAGATCACAAGCATGAGAGAAAAGCCTGATATAATAATTCCCGTTCACCATTTAGATTAATTACAACTGCAACATGTATTTACATATAACTATAATACAGATGTTTGCAGCCTCATGGCTGCCAGTCAGCTTCCGAGAAGGTTCTGGAACAGAAACCCAAGCTCACCAAGTTGACCACCCACCCTGCTTCCTGATTGGTTCCTTGAATCATGTGACCCATTCTCTGAAGATTGATCTGAAAGGGACATTCACCACGCCCAGTTGACCTCTTTCTCACTGATCTCCCTCTTTGTCTTAGCTCTCGCCAAGGCAGTGATGTTAGGGGGGACAATGCACATCTTCTCTGAAGAAAAATATGTTGACTTCTCAATACTCACACCACATCGTGTTGTGTTACGCTCTTACCATGAAATGTAAGAAATACATGTTCCTATTGAATGTGTTCCACACACTGTACTCCCTCTTGTTCAAACTATTCTCAGTATTGATGACGTAATTTTAGCAATTTTCATTGTACAGTTTTCACGTAAGCTTTAAATATGTGTGTGTGTAAGACATTGCATTCTGTTAAATATTATATCAATTTCATATTCCTTTTCAGGTGAACCTGCACAGCACATTCCACCAGGTAAATAAAACTAAGCCAGTTAGAGTTTCAATATAGAACATAGAACATAGAACATTACAGCGCGGAACAGGCCCTTCGGCCCACAGTGTTGCGCCGACCAGTCTTATTTTTAAAAAAAAACATTGACCCACTAATCTAAACCAATCCCTTTTCGTCCATAAACCTATCCACCAATCTCTTAAACGCCCCCAAACTAGGCGCATTTACAACTGCAGCAGGCAGGGCATTCCAGTCCCTCACCACCCTCTGGGTAAAGAACCTGCCCCTGACATCCGTCCTATAACTACCCCCCCTTAATTTAAAGCCATGCCCCCTCGTGCTAGCTTTCTCCACCCGAGGAAACAGGCTATCACCATCCACCCTATCTAAACCTCTAATCATCTTATATGTTTCTATAAGATCCCCTCTTAGCCGCCTTCTTTCCAGTGAAAACAACCCCAAATCCCTCAGTCTCTCCTCATAGGACCTCCCCTGCATACCAGGCAACATCCTGGTAAACCTCCTCTGCACCCTCTCCAAAGCCTCCACATCCTTCCTGTAATGTGGGGACCAGAACTGCACACAGTACTCCAAGTGCGGCCGCACCAGAGTTGTGTACAGTTGCAACATGACGCTGCGACTCCTAAATTCAATCCCCCTACCAATAAACGCCAAGACACCGTACGCCTTCTTAACAACCTTATCTACTTGATTCCCAACTTTCAGGGATCTATGTACACATACACCTAGATCCCTCTGCTCCTCCACTCTATTCAAAGTCCTCCCATTAGCCCTATACTCAACACATCTGTTATTCCTACCGAAATGGATTACCTCACACTTCTCCGCATTAAACTCCATCCGCCACCTCGCGGCCCAGCTCTGCAACCTGTCCAAGTCACCCTGCAAACTTCGACACCCTTCCTCACAATCTACCACACCTCCGACTTTGGTGTCATCAGCAAACTTACTAATCCACCCAACTATACCCTCATCCAGATCATTAATAAAGATTACAAACAGCAGTGGCCCCAAAACAGATCCCTGAGGCACACCACTCGTAACCGAACTCCATGATGAATAATTACCATCAACCACCACCCTCTGTCTCCTATCTGCTAACCAATTCCTGATCCAAGTACCTAAATTACCACCAATCCCATACATCTGCATTTTCTGCAGAAGCATACCATGGTGAACCTTATCAAACGCCTTACTAAAATCCATATATACCACGTCTACTGCCTTACCCCTATCCACCTCTTTGTTTGATATGTTTGATCTTCTGTCTTGTCTCCTCCTGCATCGATATCCAATATGTCCAATTTTACAATTTCTGCTGGTGTTCACTGGAAGAAACTTTGGGTGAGATTCTCCAGCCTCCCAGCCACAAGCTTTCCACTGACAGGAGATGGCACGTTGTTTGTTCGTAGCTGGTTTCTCCCTTCTTGCCGCAGTGAATGGAAATTCCCATTAACGTCACCCTAGGCAAACTGGAAATCCACAGGCTGGTTGCGTTGCAAGCAGGACCAGAGACTCCCAACGGCGTGAACAGCCTGCAAATTCTAATCCCTCTCTCGGAGGCAAAGTTTCTGTTTTCAATACATACTCCAGGAATTGAGCGCAGCCATCAAGACTGACACTCCAGCATAACACTGAAACAATGCTGCACTCTCAGAGGGGATGTGATTTGTGGGTGCTGTTAAAGGGATCTGCCTCCAAAGTGCAGAGGTAAATGGTGCACAGGCACTATTACAAATATTAATTAATATTTGGTTAATATTCATCCCTCAGTGACATCAAAAAACAGATTATCATCACATGGTGGTTTGTGGGAGCTTCTCATGCACAAATTGTCTTTGTTTTTCATTAAAAAAAGGGGTCTACAAGTCCAGAACATTTCATTGGCTCTAAAGAACCATGGTCATGAGGGGTGCCATATAAACGCAGAACCTTCTGATCAAGTGACAGTATATTTATTGTAAAAACTTGGATAGTTACTAGGTGCCTATTTATCAGTGGATCAGTTTACTTCTTGTACCTAGTTCAATGTAAATTGTGTGAATACAATGTCACATACAGCAATTATTAAAATAAGCTGCTATTCTGACAACACACAAGTCATTTGGACTGTATAAATGGACACATTTGCTACCTGAGATCTGGAGTTCCACTGTTACTGGATAATCTGCCATTTGATGTCCCTTGGCAGGAATTTTTTTTGGTAATTTGTCAGTAGTGATATTATGCACATTTTTAGGAAGAATAAAAGAACTGAATGCTACTTAAATGGGGAAAAGCTGCAGAACAATGCAGTGCAGAGTGATTCAGGGGACCTCATGTGTACATCAAGAGAAGCTAACATCCTGGTTCAATATGTCATAGGGAAGGCAAATGAGATATTAGCTTTATATCAAAGGGAATGGAGTATAAAAATAGGGAAACAATGCAAGGTACGAGTTAGAACATACCTGGAATACTGTGTGCAGTTTTTGTCCTCTTATCTAAAGAAAGATAAACAGGCATTGGTGGCAGTCCAGACAAGATTCGGTAGATTGATTGTGGGTGTGGAAGGATTTTCTTATAAGGAGAAGTTAAGTGGAACGGGCTTTACTCATTGGTGTTCAGAAGA